>NC_135964.1:35402169-36117064 GCF_053455715.1 Rhinoraja longicauda | reverse complement strand
TTTTAATGGTTTTGTCGAGGTACTTACTTTACTGATGGAATAAAGCCTTTTTTGAGATCGCTATATGGAAGTGTGCAAGAATAGATTGGCTGATTGATTCCAGCATCTTATTTACTTGTGTCCTATTTTGCCCTGTGCATCTTCAGAACACATGGATGTGATTGAACTTCTGGGAGCTAAACATTTAATCCTTTTTGTTAAACCAAATTTGGTATCTAAAACAAAATTGTTAAATATTCTACAAGGTCAATACTTAAACGTGGCACAGGATTAAGTTTGAAGCTTTTCTGAGAAGAAAATCGATTGATGTTTCTGTGAATTTAATGTTGATACCTTCTCAAAGTTATCATAAGATGCAGGCAAGATATTTAGACCTCAAGGTTAACAGCCATTATGTCCACAGGGAGCTCTCTGATGTGGATTGTGATGGAGCTTTAACGCTATACGAGTTCTGTGCTGCCTTTCACCTAGTCGTTGCCAGGAAAAACGGCTATTCACTCCCGGCCACACTCCCCGAGACCCTGCTTCCCGAATATCTACAGAGGAGTGAAGGTGAGAAAAATATGTTTCCAGAGGGGAGCCACACTTTGCAGGGGAGAGAAATAGAGCACTAAAAACTAGACTGAGGAATCAGTGCTGCAATGTTGGGCTCCCCTGCTGATGGCAGCAAAGGGTGATGGAATTATTCCATTAAGTTTTAGTGCAGTGCAATTTAAATACACATGCGCAACATACCAATAGAATGACGTTTGCTACTTTTTTCTGCAGGTTGATTGTCAAATTCTCAACAACAAAGGCATGAGCAGAGTCGTGGCAACTTTTACATTCTCACATTTAGAATGCTAATTTTTTAATGCATATATTTCAGAACTCAGATGATTCTGTCAGTGGTGAGGGGGTACTGCTTGCCACTGACCTTGAGGTTGTGCCAGTGAAGATTTAGTGGGTATTATGGCATTGTCATTGGCACCTCCTGTAGTAAATCTCTGCCAACAGGGACTTTGTCGCACGTTGGCTGAAGGACCAGTCAGATTGAAGGCATTTTCCTCAAGGAAAGCAAGAAATAAAAATACTTACAATTTTTTTAACCTTTAACAAAAAGCAGAACAACAAATTGGAAAGTATGAAAAATGCATTATTTAAAATATCATACCGTTTCAAAAATATCATGGAGACATTGCGGTACACAGAGTGCAGCTGGTAGAGCTACTGCCTCCCAGTGCCAAAGATCCAGGTTCGATCCTGACCTCAGCTGCTGCCTGTGTGGTATTTGCATATTCTTCCTGTGACTGCATGGGTTTCTTCCGGATGTCCTTCTACATCCCTTCTACATCCCAAAGACATGCGTGTTTGTGGTTAATTGGCCACTATAAATTGCCTCTAGTGTGTACATAGTGGATGTGAAAGTAAGATAACGTTGATAGGCCAAAGTGCCTGTTTCAATGGTATTTCAATCAATCAATCAATCATTTGACAAGGTCCTACATGGTAGGCTGGTCCAGAAGGTTAAGCACATGGATCCAAAATGAGCTGGCTTATTGACTCCCAAAATGGCTTTGTGATAGGAGGAAGAGGGTAGTGTTGGAAGGATGCTTTTCTGATTGGAAATCTCTAACTGTGAACTAAATGGATCGGTGCTGGGACCATCATTGTTTATGATATATATAAATAACTCAAATGTGAATATAGAAGATGTGATTAGGAAGTTTGTGGACAATACAAACAGTGTTATGATTAGCAAGGAAAGTTGTCCAAGACTACAGGAGGATATAGATTATTTGGAGAGTTAGGCAGGTCTTTAGAGATGGAATTTAATCCAAAAAGTGCAAGGTCATGCATTTGGGAAGTCATGTAGCGGTAGGATGTAGACAGAAAGTGATAGAGAACTAAGGGATGGTGATGAACACAGAGACCTAGAGGTCCAAATCCATAGTTCTATGAAAGGGGCAACATTGGTAGATATGGTGGTGAAGAAGAAATATGGTTGGTGAACATTAAAGTCAAGACATTATGTTGCAACTTTACATACACTGGTTAGACCACACATAGAGTGCTGTGTAGTTCTAATCTTTATGCTATAAGAAGCATGTGATTCCACGGGAGAGAGTTTAGGGGAGATTCACCATTGTATATTTTCGGCATTAGAGGATTTGAGTTATAGACAATAGACAATAGGTGCAGGAGGAGGCCATTCGGCCCTTCGAGCCAGCACCGCCATTCAATGTGATCATGGCTGATCATTCTCAATCAGTACCCCGTTCCTGCCTTCTCCCCATACCCCCTGACTCCGCAATCCTTAAGAGCTCTATCTAGCTCTCTCTTGAATGGGGGAGATTGGATGGGCTGGACGTTTTCCCTGGAATGAAGTGGGCTGTGGAGTGTCCCTTTTCTTTTCTCTTATTTATACCCTTGATGTATGAGATTAGTGACCTATTTCTGTGCCTCTCCCTTTCACTCCCTCAATCCCACTATTCCAACCTCTCCATCCCTCCATAGACTTGATTCTGCCAATATAGGGTTAGTTTTCAATTCCATGGAAAAGCCAATCTGTTCATGTGGGTCAGTGGGAGAGGGGCTAAATTACTGGTCTAATAATCTGGAGGTTTGGCTAATCCATGTCATGAATAATACACTATTACATGACATGTAATGACATGGATAATGATTAATCCATGAACGTAAATTACATAGAAATTATAAAAATGAATGTCGACACAAAATGCTGGAGTAACACAGCGTGACAGGCAGCATCTCTGGAGAGAAGGAATGGGTGATATTTCAGGTCAAGACCGAAGAAGGGTCTTGAGCCGAAACGTCACCCATTCCTTCTCTCCAAAGATGCTGCCTGTCCCATTGAGTTACTCCAGCAGTTTGTGTCTACCTTTGATTTAAACCAGCAATGTGCAGTTCTTTCCTACACATAAAAATGCATGTTCCAGTTTTGATGATTCGGAATGTACTGGATTTCATAAAAACCTGTCTGGTTTTCCTGAAGGAAATCTGCTGTCTTTAACTGGTCTAGTCCCTGTGCGACTCCAGATACAAAATGCTGGAGTAACTCAGCAGGTCGGGCAACATCTCCGCAATAGGTGTCGTTTTGGGTCGGAACCCCGGTCTTCGGAACTGGCCATGGTCACACAGTTAGACAGCAGTTTAGGATGGGTAATACATGCTGGCCTAGACATCCACGTTCCATGAGCACATAAATAAAATTGCAAAACTTCACACTTTCACCTCAAGCTAACAAAGTATCTGAGAATCTAGATGGCTGGTTCTTCTTCCAACAATGTGTTGAATGCAAACTACACATTGTTAGAACAATGCAAGTCACTTCAGCCCTGAAATAAAATGACATACATCCTGCTTCTTTGAAAAAATCACAGATTTTAGTCTATCAATATTAGGAATGACCAAGTGACATTTAGCACCTATTTATAAACTTCACAGGAAATTCAAAGTCTGTCCCATTTTATACGTCTGTTTTTATACTTTACCTAGAATGAGATGGACATGAAGTTAACTTATCTTCAAGTTTGAATTTGACTTCAGAGATATCATGCTAAAAAAATCATTTTTACAACAGCAGGGAACTGACAATGTAACTACAGCTTTCACTGAGTTTTTTCTAAAGCATGTTTTTAGAAATTTGCAGAATTGATTAACCATACACTTTCTTGATTACATTAGACATTGTGATTATTTGTGGTATCCTTTCATTAACCTGCAATGGTGGTATTTCTATTTTAGTACCTCCAGCATTGATGCATGAAGATGTATGTTTGTGTTCCCATGGCAACTTGCCAATTGAATCTCAACCACTACAACAGCAATCGGCAAACTGGAGCCACAGTGAGGTGAGGCCAGAGAAGTGATTGACATGTCAATGCTACTCTTTTCAAATTAATAACACTTATTTCACTTTTTATGAACACAATAATGTCATGATCAGGTAAATGATCCATAATAGATGTGGCAGTATATTTATGAGGAATATCAGGAGGGTATAAAAGACACAACTTAGTTTTGGCAGATAAGACAAAAGAGAATCCTTGGAGAATTTACAAAATATATTAAAAGCAAAAGGGTGGCCAGGTAAAGAAAAATTCCTCTTAAGCGTCAATGTGGCTGGCTATTTATGGAGCCATGGGGGATGGCCCAGTTCCTTAATATTTCTCATTTGTACCTATTGTGAAGCTCTTGGAAGCAAAGGAATTAAGGGAAACCAGACGACCCGTGGACCCGTTGGGTCCAAACCTCTCCTGCATTGGTCAAGCACCCTCCTCTCCCCCATTCCAAAAGTGCACAGCAAGATCCCAGGGTATAACCAAGGCTGTGGCGGCCGGGGAGTCTCCCCTGGGGCTAGGGGCGGGCGAGGGGGGATTGGAAAGGGGAGAGAGAGCCATTCACCCCAACCCCAGGTGGCCATCATGGCGGCCAGCAGCAGGAGAACAGCCGCAAGGCGCTGCCCCATGTTCGTCCTGCCGGCGGCCATCTTCTTTGACCTCCCGCGCTGCACCACTGGAGGAAAGTCAGGCGCGGGGCACGCCGGGACAGGCGCCGATCCTCCTGGCGCTGCTGCGCAGGCAGGCTGCCACGGGGCCCGGCAACCCTCCCCCCACTGCGCACGCGCGAATACCGGGCCCGGCAACCGTCCCCAACTGCGCAGGCGCGGCTGCTGGGCCCGGCAAGTGGGAGCTCATTTGGGGTCCCCATTGTGACAGCGTTTGATGAAAAAAAGACACAATTTTAACATTATTAATGAGAATTGTAGTAATATAGAGATAAATATTACAAATGTAATTATTTCCAGACTCCCCCTCCCTCAGAATCAATCAGACCCCCCACATCCCCCTCCCCTGCAATGCACAGCAAGATCCCAGTTTATACAAATAACCCTTGCATTTGAACCCCAACCCCAATCGGCTCTAAACCCCTCCTGCATTGGTCTAGCACCCTCCCCGTCCCCCAGAATCAGTCAGACCCCCACATCCCCCTCCCCTGCAATGCACAGCAAGATTCCACTCAGATTATACTCAAATAACCCTTGCATTTGAACCACAAGCCAAATCAGCTCCAAACCCCTCCTGCATTGGTCTAGCACCCTCCCCGTTCCTCTATTGCTTCTAACGTTTAGAAATATATATATATATTGTAAATTTCAACTATTTTAAGACTTGGTTTGGAATAATTTAAAATACTTGAACATTTAAGGAAAGAACTTTCCTTACTTGCCTGTCCATCCAACCTTGACCCCACAATCCGTATGAAGATCAATGTGGTCGAGTAAATTTTGAGGAATCGCTGCAAGATGGCACTCCACGGGAAGACTGGCAACAATGCATTGATAAGTCCACAACAAATGAAGCACAATATCAGGGCCTCCGTTCTTGACTATGTGTAGAAGAGCTGAACATACTGTGCACGCGCGGATACCGGACCCGGCAACCTTTCTAACCACTCACCCTGACCCCGGGCGGCCAGCAGCAGGAGAGCAGTCGCAAGGCGCTGCCCCATGTTCGTCCTGTCGGCGGCCATCTTCTTTGACTTTGTGTCTGCCGCCACAAAGTGGGCCCGTTGGGCCCATTCCTGGTAGAGGGGGGGGGGGGGGCAGGGAAGGGGAGAGGGTGTGTCTGAGGACGCCACTCTCTCCTCCCCCACCGCCACTCTCACTCTCCCCCACCTCCCCTTTCCCCACCACCCCCCTTTCCTCCACTCTCTCTTCACCCCACCCCCCCCATTCTCTCCTCCCCCAGCCCCACTCTTACTCTCCCCCACCCCCCCTTTCCCCACCACCCCCCTTTCCCCCACTCTCTCTTCAATGCAACATGTTCCCAATGTTGGGGGAGTCCAGAACCAGGGGACACAGTCTAAGAATAAAGGGCAGGCCATTTAATACTGATGTGAGAAGGAACGTTTTCACCCAGAGAGTTGTGAATTTGTGGAATTCTTTGCAACAGAAGTTAGTGGAGGCCAATTCACTGGATGAATTTAAAAGAGAGTTAGATAGAGCTCTAAGGGCTAGTGGAATCAAGGGATATGAGGAGAAGGCAAGCACAGGTTATTGATTGTAGATGATCAGCCATGATCACAATGAATGGCGGTGCTGGCTCGAAGGGCCAAATGGCCTCCTCCTGCACCTATTTTCTATGTTTCTAAGTGTAGCCAGGGATATTGTGGGAATCGAGGGAAGAATTTGCAAGGAGAAGCGAGGGCACGATAGGCAAGTGAACCAAACATCCATGTGGGAAAATTACTGGAAGGGATTCTGAGGGACAGGATCTGGCAGCATTTGAAAAGGCAAGACTGATAAGGAATAGTTGACATACTCTGTGGATGGGAAATCATGTCTAACAGTTGTGCTTTTATTTTAGGTTTGATGAAAGAAGGGTGGTGCACATTGTCTACATGGAATTGATCAAGGCCTTTGACAGTCCCGCATGGTTGTTTAGATCACATGGGATCCACAGTATGCTAGACAATTGATACACAAATTGCTTGGCAGAAAGAGTCACTAGTGATGGGTTGTTATTCAGATTGGAGACTGATGACCAGTGGTGCACCACAGGAACCTGTGCTGGGTCCTTGTTTGTCACCTTGATTAACAATTTGAATACCATGTTGTTGACATGGTTTTAAGTTTGTGGATATCACCAAAATTGGTGGTGCAGTGGACAGTGAACATGGTTAGGTAAGATTACAACAGGATCAAAATGAATTAGGGAAGTGGACCAAGGATGCCAGTTGATTATTTAACTGACAAGTGTGAGTTGTTACATTTTGTTAACTTAAACTAGAGCAGAACTTGCACAATAAATATTAGGGCCTGTAGCATGCTGTAGAATAAAGAGACCAAAGGGTACAAGTACATAGTTTCTTGAAAAAGGCGACACAGGTAAACGGGATGGTGAAGAAGGCATTTAGCGTGCTCTCCTTCATCGGTCTGGGCATTCAGTGCAGTAGGTAGGATGTCATGTTGCAACTGCACAAGTTGTTGGTGAGACCACACTCGGACCACACAGTTCCAATTGCCCAGCTGTAGGAAGGATGTCATTAAGCTGGAACGGGTGCTGAAAATATTCCCGAGTATGTTACCAGGAGAGCAGAGAATGAGTTATTCAGGATAGGCTGCAGCTGTTTTCACTGTTGTGTATGAGGTTGATGAGTGACCTTACAGAGGTATATAAAATTGTGACAGTATCCATAAGATCATAAGTGATAGGAGCAAAATTAGGTCATTTGGTCCAGCAAGTCTACTCCACCATTTAATCATGGCTGATCTATTGCTCCCTCCTAACCCCATTCTCCTGCCTTCTCCCCATAGCCTCTAACACCAAAACTAATCAAGAATCTTTCTATCTCTGCCTTAAATATATCCACTGCTCAAAACCTATTTCTACTCCCTAGCGTTTGAGGCTCATTGAGGAGGCGCTGTGAACTGTTTGCGTGCTACTGTATGTTTCATTTTTTTTCCCCATTGGAACCTAATCAGATGTACAGCACTTTGGTCAACTTGGGTTGTTTTTAAATGTGTTATACAAATAAAATTGACTTGACTTGACTTGACTTGGCCTCCACAGCCTTCTGTGGCGAAGAATTCCGCAGATTCAGCACAGATTTACAAAAAACTCTTACAAAAAGGTGGATGGTTGCAGTCATTTTCCCATGGTGTGTGTGTGTGGGGGGGGGGGGAGTCTAAAACTAGAGGGTGTAGATTTAAGACGAGTGGGGAAAATTTTTAAAGTAACGTGGGCAACTTTTTCGCAGAGAGGGTCATGGCTGTATGGAATGAACTGACATTCCATATATCAGGAAGCTGATGACGCATGTACAATTACGATGTTTAAAGGATATTTGGACGGGTTGATGAATGGAAATGTTTCGACGGATATGGGCCAAAAGCAGGGAAATGGCATATTCTCAGATAGACATCTTGGTTGGCAAAGATGAGTCAGAATGAAGGGATGTGTAACTCTATGACTTCACTCCAATAGTGCGGCACTTCCTTCAGTATTGCACTGCACTTTCAGCCGAGATGATCTTCTCAGACCTCTGAAGTGGCACTTGGACTTGGTCTTCTAAGCATTGAGTCGGACAGCACAGAAAAGGGCTGATCTTTTTCCCCATCAACACTAATCCCATTTGCCCGCAATAGGTCCATATCCTTCTATCCCATGCCCAATCAGTGCCTGTCTTAATTGTAATGATTGTATCTGATTCCACCACCTTCTATGGCAGTACGTTCCGGATATCAACTTGGCTCTGTATAAAAGAAACTCTCCCCTCAAAACTCCTTCCTCTCACCTTAAAACTAAAGCTGCTTGTTTTGAAATTCCGTTTAGTTGATTAGCCATGATCCTATTGAATGACGGTGCTGACTCGAATGGCCCAATGGCCTTCTCCTACACCTATTTTCTATGTTTCTATGTATTATGGAAAAAGATTCTTGACTATCTACCCCAGTCTATATCTCAATCAGGTCTCGCTCAGCACTCGTTTGCTCCAGAGAAAATAAACCCAGCCTATCCAATTTCTACTCATAACTAAAGTTCTCCAATCAAGGCAACATTTTCTTTTCTGTACTCTCCAGCATAATTACTCCCTATAGGGTGATGATCAGAACTCCAGGCAATTACCCAATTGTGGTCTAACCACTTTTTTTGTCAACTTGCCACAACCTGACAATTTGTATATTCTGTGTCCGAACCTCTGAAGGTAAGCATGCCAGTTGCCTTCTTTACCACCCTATCTACCCATGTTGCCAGACAGAGAACTATGGACTTGAACCCCAAGTATAATAAAACTCAATCAAATTAATGAGTCAGAATTTCTTCCACACAAAGCATTGCTGACATGGATAGAAAATTGGTTGACAGACAGAAAGCAAAGAGTGGGGATTAATGGGTCCCTTTCAGAATGGCAGGCAGTAACTAGTGGGGTACCGCAAGGCTCGGTGCTGGGACCGCAGCTATTTACAATATACATTAATGACTTGGATGAAGGGATTAAAAGTACCATTAACAAATTTGCAGATGATACAAAGCTGGGTGGTAGTGTGAACTGTTGGGAAGATGCTATGAGGTTGCAGGGTGACTTGGACAGATTGTGTGAGTGGGCGGATGCATGGCAGATGCAGTTTAATGTGGATTAGTGTGAGGTTATCCACTTTGGTGGTAAGAATAGGAAGGCAGAGTATTATCTGAATGGTGTCAAGTTAGGAAAAGGGGACGTACAACGAGATCTGGGTGTCCTAGTGCATCAGTCACTGAAAGGAAGCATGCAGGTACAGCAGGCAGTGAAGAAAGCCAATGGAATGTTGGCCTTCATAACAAGAGGAGTTGAGTAAAGGAGCAAAGAGGTCCTTCTGCAGTTGTACAGGGCCCTAGTGAGACCACACCTGGAGTACTGTGTGCAGTTTTGGTCTCCAAATTTGAGGAAGGATATTCTTGCTATTGAGAGCGTGCAGCGTAGGTTTACTAGGTTAATTCCTGGAATGGCGGGACTGTCATATGTTAAAAGACTGGAGCGACTAGGCTTGTATACACTGGAATTTAGAAGAATGAGAGGAGATCTTATCGAAACATATAAGATTATTAAGGGGTTAGACACGTTAGAGGCAGGAAACATGTTCCCAATGTTGGGGGAGTCCAGAACAAGGGGCCACAGTTTAAGAATAAGGGGTAGACCATTTAGAACTGAGATGAGGAAAAACATTTTCAGTCAGAGAGTTGTGAATCTGTGGAATTCTCTGCCTCAGAAGGCAGTGGAGGCCAATTCTCTGAATGCATTCAAGAGAGAGCTAGATAAAGCTCTTAAGGATAGCGGAGTCAGGGGGTATGGGGAGAAGGCAGGAACGGGATACTGATTGAGAGTGATCAGCCATGATCACATTGAATGGCGGTGCTGGCTCGAAGGGTCGAATGGCCTCCACCTGCACCTATTGTCTATTGTCTATTGAATGTATTGTTTATCATGGTTTATTCTTTTTGCTATGTTTGGTGTATTTGTTTTTGCATTTTGAACTGAGATTTTCTTTACATTACCAAGTAACAATAGTGTTAAAAGAGTGAGTTTTGTGGTGTTTTGCTCTGAGATTTAGCCCTTGAATTTACATTTGCTGAAAGAAGATGAGCCAGATAGGTTGTTGTAAGAAAATAACTGCAGATGCTGGTACAAATCGAAGGTATTTATTCACAAAATGCTGGAGTAACTCAGCAGGTCAGGCAGCATCTCAGGAGAGAAGGAATGGGTGTTGTTTCGGGTCGAGACCCTTCTTCAGACTGACGTCACGGGGGCCTATATCCTTCCTTTGCCCTGCCCCCCTGACATCAGTCTGAAGAAGGGTCTCGACCCGAAATGTCACCATTCCTTCTCTCCTGAGATGCTGCCTGACCTGCTGAGTTACTCCAGCATTTTGTGAATAAATACCAGATAGGTTGTTCGCTCACTCTGTATTCAGTCGGCATCTGCCTTTTCAGTGTTTTGTTTTTGCACTCATATTTCTTGAGAACCTATCAAGCAAGGCACAAGCCTAAGCCAGATTTGTGATTGACATTATTTATGATAGTGTGCCGAGGTCCTGGCAAAACTGTTAACAAACTTTCATGTATTCTGCTTTGTTTTGCCTACATTTAATTATAAACTCAACATAACCACAGCTTCTGGAAGTTAGGATTGTGCAGATATTTCCTTCTGCACACACTGTCCATAAGGATAGGAAAATTGGACGGTGCCACTGAACTTAGTACATCAAATCAAAGCTTTAATTATAACTCAAAGACCCTATCTGTTTTTCCGATGATTTCTTGGTAAGGCATTGGTGATGGTTACAGATGTTAGTTGTTGCCATCTGTGAACCACTCTCTTCCCCATAGCTGTTACTGACCTTCCATAGTGCAACTAATGTAGATTGCTGCTTCTAGATGGTGTTTTCGCTGCTACTTGATAATGGCAGCAACGCAAGTGATATTTCTGTGGTTAGACATCACCCTAACCAGTCTGAAGAAGGGTCTCGACCCGAAACATCACCCATTCCTTCTCTCCAGAAATGCTGCCTGTCCCGCTGAGTTACTCCAGCTTTTTGTGTCTACCTGAACATTGAAGATGTCAGTTCTTTAAATATTGTCGATACTAAAAATAACAATGCCCACTGGGGAAGCCTGTCAGCCAGTGAAATATTTGCTTTTTGTCTAGCTAATACAAGGCAAAGTGAAAATTGTTGCCATTGCAAATCTTAAAACTTCTGCTTGTTTGATTATATGTGTGTACTGCATTTCTCCCTGTAGTATATTAGAAGGACCCAGTACCAGGCAGTTATGCTATTTTTAACCTCCTCTACTGTGAGAAAAAAATGCCCCAGATACAGAAGATGGCTATTAATCATCTGCAGTGGAGTAGAACTTTGTGATCAGCAGTGTTGTGAATTACAGCCAGGGCTTCTTAAACCCCTGTCCCACAGGCGATTTTTAGGCGACTACAGGCGACTAGGCTGTCGCCACACGGTCGCCGGGGTGTCGCCTGTATGGTCGTGAGTAGTCGCCAAAGAGTCGTAGCGCCTTTCTGGTCGCCACTGAATTATCAGAATGTTGAAAATATTTTGGCGACAGTGAGTTTGACATCTCCTGGCGTAGGTGCTGTCTTAGGTTGTCGCCAGGCAATGTAGGTTGTCGCCGGTGCTGACTTCGGTGAATTCCATTGGCGACGTCAACCTACGTCAACTGGCGACAGTTACCGGCGTCAAATCCGAAGGCCAAAATGACGTGAATTGTCTTTAGTTGTCTTCAGTTGTCGCCAACAGGGTCGTAGATTGTCGTAGCTTGTTGCGGGAGGACGTAGGTTGACCTCGGTTGTCGTAGGTTGTTGCCTGTGTGGTCCTAGGTTGTCGTGGGTGGACGTCCTACTCGCGACGATTGGGTCATTGGTTGTCGGTAGCTTGCCGTAGCTTGACGTCGACTAGGTGGTAGGTTGTTGAAGCTTGTCGTAAACATTGCCGTAGGGGGGTCCAGTCGTCAGTTTTTCGGTGACCTGCGACGACTATGACAGTCAACAGCAGTCACCTAAAAAATCGCCTAAGTGGGACAGGCCCTTTAGCCTTTTAGACACTTGAAGAAGTCTCCAAACTGCGGCGAGCAAGATCAAATGCTTAGAATGTCATTAAATGTATGTTTGATGTAATTCATGGACATTTTTCTTACTTGGAAGATTTGGAAAATCCAAAAGCGCTTTTACGTGCATTTTGCTCATCTCTTGGGGCAGAATCCTTGATGTACCCTTCCAAAAAAATACATAAATGTGATTATTCTATGAATAGTAGTTCAGAATTCTGTCATGAAATCATATTAAAATAATTATTCAAGGTCACCGAAGACCGTATATGCAGCAAATGAGATGATTGGACAGGCAACTGTGTAATCAGGTGGGTCTTTGTTTGTCTAATGGAGTTGATAGCTTTGTAGTCAAGTTTGCAGTAGATACAAAGATAGGTGGAGGGGCAGATAGTGTTGAGGAAACAGGGACTTTGCAGAAGGACTTGCACAGGCTGAGAGAATGGGCAAACAAGTGGCAAATGGAATCAATGTAATGCAAGCAGACTTGATGATCCAAATGGCCTAATTCCACTCCTATGCCTTATGGTTTTATCACAAACCCACCCACACCTGTATCCACCTATCATGCGCCAGGCTTTGTCCTGCCCCTCCTCACTTCCAGCTGTCGCCCTCCCCCTTTCTCCCCACCACTATCAGTCTGAAGAATCATCCCGACCTGAAATGTAACCTGTTCATGTTCTCCAAAGATGCTGCCTGGCCTGCTGAGTTACCCCAGCACTTTGTGTCTTCTTTTGCAAACCAGCATTGGCAGTTCCTTGTATTCTGATCATTTATTTTATTTTCCTTCATGTGAAAAATAACTAACTCTTGCAGAGTACCGAGACGGGTGATGTCAAAAGCTTTTCCATACTGCAGATTAAAAATACAAGACTTAGATTAATTACATTTTCAAAGGCAGCAAGTTTCATGTACATGCCTCCAAGAGAGCATGTCAAACATCACACTTGTGGTAATTACACAAACACAATGGATACTCAGGTTCAGACAAGTGTTTTCATTTCTCCCCAACTAAATGTCTGCAGCTAACAGCCACACTTGGCAACAAGCTTGCACAAGATAAACATGAAAGTGAAAGCCAAAAAGCAGAACCAGCCTTTTATTTGCACATTGACCCTTCCTCTTGATGTATCCTTTCTCAGGCAGTGGGAACTCACAAAATGCCTTCCTCCCGCACAAAAGTCTTTGAATCATTTTGACACAGCTTTGCCCTGGCTGATTTAGTAAGTGAAGTGCAAATTTCAAGGTACATGTAAAACCTTTCCCAATGACTTAGTGTAATCTTGAGGCTGTGAGGAACGTCCGAAGAAGGATCTCGACCCGAAACGTCACCCATTCCTTCTCTGCAGAGATGCTGCCTGTCCCGCTGAGTTACTCCAGTTTTTTGTGTCTTATCATCGGTTTAAACCAGCATCTGCAGTTCCTTCTTACACAGGTTGTTCTGTGCTGACCTCTGATAAGATCAAGGCAAAGGTGCTGCAATTACCCATTGTTCCTTCAGCTAAGATACGAGAAATTGGGCCAGGCTTCTCCTTCACAGAATAGCAATACAAAGGATTCAATGTGTTTGTACATAGGGTTGACATTTGGACTAGAGTTTAATGTTTTTATAGTCGAATAACTGATTATGGTAAATGCCAGTATGTTGTACCAGAAGGGAGGGAGTCAATGGAACATTACTGCACAAATGAGTTCCAAAATTCCAGAGAAATGGAGCCATTGTTTTCAATCTTACTGCCTTGCAAGTCTGCAAATGTTTGTAAGCAATCTTTTTTTAAAGTTTGGGGAAGTGGTGGCAGAAGCCATAAATATTGGCAGATATAACTGAAAGTACGAGGATGCGGATTTAAATGGTAGGTAATGGTTACACATATTTTATGGCCACCTCAATCACAGCCTTGAAAACAGTGCACATTACTGCCCTGTATTGTTTCCATGAAGAGATGGCTGGGAGCACAATTGTCAATGTGGCATCAAAAGAATTAGACAGACAGTATAATTCCATATGATCCTCCATCCATTTCACTGCAATATGTTTGGACCTTTCACACAGCATAACTACAGCATGAGAGTAATGCTTCTTTACAGATTCAGTGTTGCATTTTCAAGTAATTCCTCTACAGGTTGTCAGTTCTTCCTTCCTAACTTACTCCTATGACGAGGTTGAGTCTTGTGGAAATTTCCTTCTTTACCTCAATCTGTCAAATTACGCCTGGTTTCAAAACTGTTAACCCTGCTTTTTTTTCCCCCTACATCTGCTCCTTTTAAGAGATCTAAAGCTAAGAATATTTGTCTCCCAATCATGCTGCATTTGTGGCCTGGTGTATTTGATGGCTGATACATCATAACTTTAAACCATTTGATGCCTTGGTTTATTTTGACAATTAGTCATTTAATCTAAGTTTGTTATATTTATTCAATTATTTAACTTATTGATTTTGAATAAAATTTGAACCTTTTTTTTGTTCAACTTCCTGTAATTAAACCTATTGGGATCAGATAAACAATTTCCTTTTTAAAAAAGCAGTCATTTCTTGTCACTCCCCTCGCTAGTTTGTTGTTTGCTGTAGGAGGAAGAGGATCCAGTGACAGATTGTTGGCCTTTACCGTCTGCCTATCTCCTGTATCTTAATCTGCATATGAGTAGCAGGAGGTTGTCACGTGCTGAAAAGGGATCCTGATCCCAGTTTCACCCATTACGACAAAAAACTAATGTGCGTATATACATTCGCTATCACCTTGCTTACCACTAGGATAATTATGTGTGAAATGCTTTGAGGCATCTTGCAGATACTGAATACATGTACTATTTTTTATTGAACATTATTGGATCTTTTTCCTTGATGAAGTAAGCACTGGAGGATCCTGGCTTATTCTGTCCTCTGTTGTATGTTGAACTGTACCGAAAGCCAGAATAATAAACTGGTATTAATTTATGCTAAGATAGACACAAAAAGCTGGAGTGACTCAGACTGCATCTCTGGAGAAAAGGAATAGATGATGTTTCAGGTCGAGACCTTTCTTCAGAATTAGAGTCTGGGAAAAGGGCCTTTTTTTTCCCTTGCTACTTTTTTTCCCCCTTTATGTTCATTTTTCTGGATGTGCTTCTAAACCAGGCAATATCTTTCCAGTAGGATTTGACTTGTTATTGGGATCTCTGCATGATTTTGTTGGGATTGTGGCAAGAAAGCAGTGAGTGTTACAATTTTTTGTTTCAACAAAAAACAGGAGAATGTTGCAGCTGAATCACTGCCTGCCACGTTACCTGCCAGTTCCCTTCAGCCACCAGAACTGCACTTCTTCAAGGACAAGCCAGGTACAAACATTTAAAATTCTTTCAGCGCTATTGTGCAATGTCTATTTTGATTTTGTGTAATTTTATTGATCCACCACCTCACAGGGAACAAGTATCGGTGGGTTAGACTTTCTTGTGGAGGATCCCATGGAGGAAACAGAGCACATAGTAAAACAGTTGAGAGGAATGAGGGTTGATCTCTTTGAAATATATAAGATTGTAAGGGTGAATAACCTTGAGGTGTTTCGACTGTTCGGGGAGTCTCTTGCAAGAGGACATAATAACAAGATAAGGTAGCTGCCATTATTTTACAGATCAGAAAGAACTCGGCAGAGGGTTAATGTCAAATTGTTGGTGGTTTTTGTGACCTAGTTCTGAGCAAATAAATATAAAAACTAAAGTCAGTCTTTAGAAATTCAACAAACTCAGTGAAGGGTCTCACAGCAATATTTAGCACAATCCTTTGTGTGTCACCAGTTCAAAGCAACATCAATTGATCCATATTGACTTTGAATTAAGATCCAGAGAACAATTTAACTCAACTTTTGTTATGTCAATTGAATATAAACAGGTTAATTTTTCTGTGTGGGGAAGAGGTTGATTTTGATGTCAGTAAGTTTGTCTATAGTGATACTTCAAATTGGGACACATTTCACCTTTGTACCATGAAAGTTACATATGAGGACCAGCTATTGAATGTATTTACATATTAAGTTTCATTTTTCATACAGTCTCTCAGGACGTTTCCATCCTTCCTATTCTTCCTCTAATATGCTTATAATCCTCTCTTCCCCATTGACTCTTCCTTATTTTTCCTCACTCCCACCTCCAGCAGGAGCAATTTGCAGTGGCCAACTAATTTCCCATCCGTGTATCTTTGAGGTGTAGAAGGAAACTGGAGTATTTAAAAGCAACTCACCAATGTTAACTCCACATAAAGAGCATCTGAGGTCAGGAATGAACCTGAGTAGCTGGAGCTGTGAAGCACAATTTGCTCTGCTTTGTAGGAAATGTTTTTGGATTTGTAACTCTCTGGTCTTTATCCTAAAATAATCTCAGCCACAAGTATGACCTACATGTAATTCTTCATAGAAACATACATAGAAACATAGAAAATAGGTGTAGGAGGAGGCCATTTTGCCCTTCGAGCCAGCACCATCATTCATTGTGATCATGGCTGATCATCCACAATCAGTAACCTGTGTGTCTGCCTACTCCCCATTTCCCTTGATTCCTCTAGCCCTTGGAGCTCTATCTAATTCTCTTTTAAATTCATCCAGTAAATTGGCCTCCACTGCCTTCTGTGGCAGAGAATTCCACAAATTCACAACTCTCTGGGTGAAAAGTTTCTTCTCACCTCAGTTTTAAATGGCCTCCCCTTTATTCTTAGACTGTGGCCCCTCGTTCTGGACCCCCCCCTAACATTGGGAACATTTTTCCCGCATCTAGCTTGTCCAGTCCTTTTATAACTTTTATACGTCTCTATATGATCCCCTCTCATCCTTCTAAACTCCAGTGAATACAAGCCCAGTCTTTCCTCATCCCAGGGATTAACCTCGTGAACCTACGCTGCACTGCCTCAATAGTGTCCTTCCTCAAATCATGATTATGTTGAAGAGACGCTTGCAGCGCTCCCGACCTTTCCAACACCCCAACCCTCACCTTTTTCTCGATCATTCTTTTCCCAATTAAAGAACATCAAAGCGAATGTATCAATTTGACTTAGATCAGTCACGAATGCCAGGATTAGAACCCTAGAATTTTTTTATTGTTTCTCAACTCACTGACTTCAGGAGACAATTGGGACAATTTCTTAGTTTAATTTTTCTCTACATTTTTCAACGCATTTTCTCTTCTACCTCTGCTCTTTTGCATGTTTGTTTGAGAATCTCTCTTCACTTATGAGCCTGGGTGATGTATGTCACCTACTGTCTGATCAAGTGGGTATCATCTTTAGCACTCTCACATGGGTGCCTGCATGTGATCTTCAGAAGTGGTTTATAGCACTGATTTATTTCCCTACAGCAGCTTAGTTAAGGTCACCTTATCCACACGGGTCAGACAAAGAGCCCAGAAATTCCAAGATTTGTCAGGTTTGATAGTTTGCTAAGATATCTGAGAGAGATTTTACTTGATTTCTAAGTATGATGGGCACTTCAACTTTGTTGAACCAAGTAAGGCAATTAACCAGGGTGGAATGCACACAAGATCTTCTACTTAGACCAAAATATGGAAAATAGTTTAACTAAAAATAGCAAATTAACCTGTTAAAGTAAGATGTATTTTTTATGAAATTCCGAACTCGTCATCCATTAATCAAATTCATGCACCAGAAATGTTATGATTGAGAGTCCTATTTATCATGGGAGAAAGTAGACCAGGTAAAATTTTAGAAGAATAAAATCTAGCATCTTTGTGTTAAACCAATCAAAATTACTATTTAGTGCATTTTCCACAATTTCATTTATTTTCCTGTACAACACGAGGAGGCATCCTGGACTGAGAAAAAAAAAGAGAAGCTAACTTATCAGCACAAATCATAATAATTTCCATCAAATGGCTAGGGATCTTGTCTTGTTACATGAAGGACACAAAATAAGGAATAGAATTGCCTGGTAGGGCAGAGGGAATGTGATAGACAAACTGTAATAACATTTACATTTATTTTACAGATTTAACTCTAAGCAGAAATGCAACTTCGAAACAAATACCAGAAGAATGCCATATTGCAGAAGATGCATTCAGCTTATCTAAAGCAGGCAAGTACCTGAGAGAAGGATAAGATTGTAATGAATGATTGAAGAAAATTGAACGGCAATTTCATGAATGTATCTGTCCCCCACAATCTCAACCTGTCCAACAAAGCAATAGACATTAATATGTGATGACTAATTGCTCACGTCCCATTGATTAGGTGTTCCACTCTATAATCCTTACAATTGGTGGCAGTGAGGTTGAGCGAGGGCATCTGTGAAAGAGGGGAAGACCAAACTTAGTTTTAGACATCAACAAACTTGGAATGGTTTCGTTTAGTTTAGAGATACAGTATGGAAACATGCCCTTCAGCCCACTGTTGACCATAGATCACCCATTCACACTGGTCCTATGTGATATCACTTTCTCATCCACTACCTACACACTAGGGTCAATTTACAGAGCTCAATTATTCCACAAACGCACGTCTTTAGGATGTGGGAGTAAACCGGAGCTCCCTGAGGAAACCCATGCAGTCACAAAGAACACACAACTCCACGTAGACAGCACCCGAGGTCAGGATTGAACCCGGGTCTGTAGCGTGTCGGAAAATAACTGCAGATGCTGGTACAAATCAAAGGTATCACAAAATGCTGGAGTAACCATCTCAGGAGAGAAGGAATGGGTGACGTTTCGGGTCGAGACCCTTCTCCACCCGAAACGTCACCCATTCCTTCTCTATTGAGATGCTGCTTGACCCACTGAGTTACTCCAGCATTTTGTGATACCTCCGGGTCTGTAGCATTGTGAGGCAGCAGTTCTACCAGCTGAGCCACTATGCTGCCCTCTACCAGCTGTGCCCTGTACCGCAAGTTGCAAATAATCATGTTTTGAGAATCCCTGATTTCATGTTTTAATACTTAATTTACATTCAACTTTTGAATACAGCTTGATGTTTACTCCAGTGTGAAGGAACAATTGATGTAATTTGTGTTAGTATGAGCAGTGGGAAAAAATATAAGAGCCAATCAATAAAGATTTATAAGAAATAGATAGAACCTCGTAGCATTTGAAATTCTTGGCTCAGGTAATTAAGTAAATTATCTAATGGTTAATTACATTTTAAGATGATATTTGGAAAAAGTTCCAATGTAAGCTTTTTGGGATAACCCTTGATGGTTCTGTAACACAATCTGGATCAATCATTCAACATTGGTTCAATTGAACCACTGAACAAATTATTTTACATACAGTCTCTGATTTTTCTATATCATGTGTCTCTATGAAGGTAACACTACACCAGACCTCATGATAGTCTATATATGAGAACATTATTTGAAGCCTGATAGACTGACCATAATTTGTAGAAAATTATATTTTCGCACAGCTTGCTAAATCATAGTAGACAGTAATAAATAATTGCTAACCTATGTTAAACTATGTTTTAGTCACTATATTTAGTTTTGCTTTACTCCTTTTCTCTGTCCAAAATCACCACACCTGTTTACCTGTCAGATCCTGCAGTCATATTGTGAATAGTTATGCTGATCTTATATAGTTTCCTGGAATTAAATAACATGCACAGGATGAAACAATGTGCTTCCATTTGAACTGAATGGCTGGTTCTTCTCCTGGACAAACACTCAGTTAAACCATTTGATAATTGATTACAAAAAAAATATTGAAAGTAATAAAATGAGTAACATATAGCCTCCTTCAGCATCTGATTCCTCAGTTGTCCACTGCTATTCAGTAACAGGTCAGATTCTTGCTCATTTCTCAACCTTTCCCACTTTCCTTGATTCCCTCATGTCCCATTGATTTCAGCCTTGAATATATTTAGCAATGATCATTCCTTACCCTCTGAGGTGGCAGAAGGCAAAGAGTGGAGGGCTTAAAGGGGCTTTTTCTGGTGGGCTGCTAGTGACTAGTGGCGTTCACAGGGGGTCCTTTGCTGGGGCCACTACTCTTCACATTGTACATTAATGATTTGGATGATGGAATTGAAGGCTTTGTGGCCAAGTTTGCAGATTAAACGAAGATAGGTAGAGGGGCAATTGGTGTAGGGAAAGCTAGAACTCTGCAGAAGGACTTGGACAGGTTGGGAGAGTGGGCAAAGAAGTGGCAGATGGAATATAGTGTAGTAAAGTGTGGAGTCATGCATTTTGGTAGTAGGAATAAAGGTGTAGACAATTTTCTAAATGGGGAGAGAATTCAGAAATTGGAGGTGCAAAGGGACATGGGAGTGCTTGTGCAGGATTCCCAAAAAGTTAATTTGCAAGTAAAATCGGTAGTAAGGAAGGCAAATGCAATGCTAGCATTTATTTCAAGAGGACTAGAATATAAAAACAAGGATGTAATGCTGATGTTTTATAAGGCAACTGGTCAGACCACATTTGGAGTATTGTGAGCAGTTTTGAGTCCCATATCTGGATGTGCTGGAGTTGGAGAGGGTCCAGAGGATGTTTACGAGAATGATCCCATGAATGATTGGGTTAACATATGATGAGCGTTTGACGGCACTGGGCCTATACTCACTGGAGTTCAGAAGGATTGAAACCTACCGAATAGTGAAAGACCTGGGTAGAGTGGATGTGGAGTGGGATGTTTCCACTAGTGGGAGAGTTTAGGATCAGAGACCATAGCCTCAGAATAGGACGAACCTTTAGAAAGGAGATGGAAAATGAAATCTATTTCTCTGTCACATCATGTAAAATGTAAGATAATTCAGTATTTCTCTGTTGCATCATGTAAAATGTAAGATAAATGTAAGAGATTAAATAAAGGCAACTGGTTCATGGGTGGAAGGTGGATTTTAATATGGGTCATTGTACAATAATGTATACTCCTCAAGCAAAAAGTACATTCTGGAACCCCCTGCTGGCAAAGTTTAAAGGAGATTTGTGGGGCAAGATTTTACACAGAGGATGGTGGGTGCCCTGGAACATGCTGCCATGGGTGGTGGTGGAGGCAGATATGAAAGTGACGTTTAAGAAGCTTTTGGATAGGCACATTGATATGCAGGGAATCGAGGAATGTGGGTCATGTGCAGGCAGATAAGAATTTATCTTGGCATCATGTTTGCCACAGATATTGTGGGCCAAAGGGCCTGTTCCATAAGGTCATAAGGCATAGTAGAATGAGGCCATTTGGCCCATCAAGTCTACTCTGCCATTCAATCATGGCTGATCTATCTCTCCCTCCTAACCCCATTCTCCTCCCCTCTCCCCATAGCCGCTGACACCTGTACTAATCCAGTGCTGTACTGTTCTATGTAAATCCAATTTCTTTATACTTTGATGGGCATATCCACCAAATGTAGGGAATAACTAGTCTATGTTCTGAAAAATCAGACAACTCCTCCCATACTTGACCATATGACTGACAATAGAGCTGCAGTAGGTGCAATTAACCCAATCAAAGCATTTTGAACATATATTATTGGTTTAGAATTTTAATTAACTGCAAACTGGTTTGCTGCTGAACATTGGCTCACTGTCTAATGAAAAAATAATTTATTGTGGTGATGAGCAGTGTGTTTAAGTGCCAGAATTGTGAAGTATTATCAACAAGGAAAATAACTGCTTTTAAATTGTGATTCCAATTACAGGAATAATCCATATAATTGTTGATAGAATTTTTAATACATCTTATTTTTAGATTGTCATATCCACAACATTTGGGAAATAATGAGTCTGTGTTCTGAGTAATCTGACAACTCCTTCAAGCCTTGATTAAATAAAACCTAGCAATAAAAAACCCACTATGTATTCACAGTGCATTTCAACTCTATGCATTTCTTGGATGAGTTATTTGTATTGATAGGGATAATTTTGCGTAATTTAAATACATTACGTATGTTTTCTTGATGTTAAACCAAAGCTGGAAACGAATGTTTAAAATAGTCGACCAAGTAACACAAGGAGAAAAAAATAAATTTCCTCTCTGAAATGCTTTGCAAGTAAACTACTAGGCTTGGATTCGTCCAGCTTGTTCATCGCAAAAGTAACTTATAATAAACAAATTAAGGATTTATTAATGATGATCGGCTTTTTAAAATTTTCAGTGCTGAATCTGAAAATATAGAACATAGAATAGTACAGCACAGGAACAGACCCTTTGGCCCACAATGTCTGCGTTGAACATAATGCCAAGATAAACTAATCTCATCAGCCTACACATGATCCATATCCCTCCATACACTGCTGAGCCACGCTGATGCACCCCTCCCAACCCTTCCAAATTTGGCAGAAAATTTCCGCTTTCTTATTTTGTTTCCGCCATTCTGATTTTGCCTCACATTTTTCCGCAAAACAGTCAGTAATTGCAATTTGTCAAGTCCCCAAAAATGTGGCACCTAGGCTGGGCAAGGCAGCCAATCTTGACCTCATCGGAACTTCCATGGCCAATTTGTCAATTCGGCTGCTGGAGGATGCTAGGGGTTCCACGAGAAATCCCCCTGCCCTGGAAGTCTCCCCAAAAATGTGGCACCCAGGCTGGGCAAGGCAGCCAATCTCAACCTCATCAGGACTTCCATGGCTGATCGGTGGGTTGAATTTGCAAGCTGAAGCCAGGACTCTGGAACTCCAGCCCAGCTGGAGCCAGCAACTCTATCCCCATAGCCGACTTCCTTGGCCAGCTGGATAAACGCACAAAGCTCTGGAACCAAGAGTGCCAGAAAATCAGTGGTGGAACTGTAATGATTAAATATTAAATGTAAGTGCAAGATTATATAACAATATTAATTAATTAATTAATTAATTAATTAATTAATAGTGGGCAGTTGTCATAGACCTGCACGGGAAGGTAGACGCTCCCGCCCCCACAAGTCTTGGGGAGATGAGGCTCGTCAGCCTGGGAAGGCAGTCCATCGAGGAGAGGGAAAACTCTGATCTAAAACATCTACTGCCTTGTGGCCATATCCAATCATGGAAAAGGCTCCAGGAGTAAACCTCAAGAAAATCCGGAGTCGGAGTCCCGAAGGCAGTTCGTCATTGTCTACAACCTCGTTGTGGCAGCTCCTGCTCTTGGATCAATCAGCGACATGGAGAGGGGGGACGTGCTGCATGGGCAACAGCCTGTCCTTCATATGACATCGCCCAGGCTTGCATCCGACCACACATCACTCCGAGGTGTGGAGCAAGCAGCCAACTAGGATGCATCACCCATGGTCAGCCATGACCGAGGGGGCCTCAGAAGAATTAATTAAGACAGCGTTAAAATATAAAACAGCAGAAAAGCCAATTACCACCTTTTTGGGCTGGTTATCAATTATTGTGCAAATTTACTTCAACAAATACTTCTGTATGCTTAGTCGAGTCACATATATCAACTCTTTCTTCATAACTTAGTCATACATTTGATGACCATTGTTCTTTTATTCAATACCAAGAAACATAGAAACATAGAAAATAGGTGCAGGAGTAGGCCATTCGGCCCTTCGAGCCTGCACCGCCATTCAATATGATCATGGCTGATCATCCAGCTCAGTAACCCGTACCTGCCTTCTCTCCGTACCCCCTGATCCCTTTAGCCACAAGGGCCACATCTAACTCCCTCTTAAATATAGCCAATGAACTGGCCTCACCTACCTTCTGTGGCAGAGAATTCCACAGACTCACCACTTGGGATGTGTAAGGAAAAAGCAAAATAGAAAAAACAAAACAAAACAATTTTTTCTTTGCGTTGCAAGAAGTATCTCTGTTCAATAACCTTTCTATAAATAGCAGAATATACTCATGATAAGCCCGACATTGTACATGTAGTCCAAGAACTACAGTCTGTTGGAAATAATAGTCGTTTTTCACACATGAATGTAGCGCAACGCGTATGCGCATTTGCTGTGCATACTTTTTTTTTGCTGAAAAGTTACATTACGCAGCATATTATGAATTCTGATGTAAAATTCTGAATTTTGGACATCAAAATTATGAATTTGTAAAATCAAATGTTGGGAGGACTGCTGATGGATGCGACATTAATTTTTCTCCCTGGATTCTCCCTGCCAAGAGGCTTTGTGGTAAAGGTTTGTATGTAGCGGAAAAGCAGTGAGCAATAGGGCAACCCATAGTTTAGTTTAATTTATAGATACAGCGCAGAAACAGGCTCTTCGGCCCACCGAGTCCACACCGACCAGCGATCCTCGCACATGAACACTATCCTACATATACACTAGGGACAATTTGCACTTATTCCAGCCAATTAACCTACAAACCTGTACGTCTTTGGAGTGTGGGAGGAAACCAAAGATCACAGAGAAAACCCACGCAGTCACGTATCGGCAGCACCCGTACTCGGGATCGAACCTGGGTCTCGAGTGCTGCAAGCACTGTAAGGCAGCAACTCTACTGCTGCGCCACCGTGCCGCCCTGTGTAGATAAAAGCATTGCCGTCCCCACAGGGATCATTCTTGCTGAGTTTGCTCATATTTATAAAAGAACTTGATTCTGATGCTTGATATTTTTTTAATCATTAAAAAGTGTGCTATGTTTTTGTTCATTATTTCTGTATCTTATTGTACAACCTCCTGTTTTCTGAAGGTTGTCAAGATCTGGAATTCAGCCAGAAAAGAAAAACAAGACCCAGGTAATTTATGTGTCCTCAATAGATTTTTAAATATCTTATGTTTATTAAAATAATAGCATTTTTACATGAGTTTCATGGTGTACTGCAATGCTCTGTCTATTAAGAGTATCTATCTGATTTACTATTATCTCAAGTGCATTTACCAACCTTGGCAGGATCCCAATAGAAGCTGAATAAATGTAACAACCCAGTTAAGTAAGTTGTGTAAATCGGTTGAAAGGCTAGCTGTGTAATTTAGTACTTGGAATGAGACTTGTTTATTAGACAAATCCCTCTACAATGGGTAGTTGTTCTGTCTGCCTGACTATTAATTCTAGATTTTTTTTGCTTTTCTCTAAAGCCTATTCTGAGACTGGCAGATGGTTTAGACATTTATGTTTTAATGCATATGTTTTGCAAATTTTGACACTTGGGGTAGGAACCTGTCATGAGAAATGAATGGTATCTCTTTGGCTGTCTATTCAATGTCCCACCTGTTATTCAATTCTATTAAATAAGGTGGAACAAAATATAACACAGGGAATACACATGTGGACTGCCTAGGTGAGGTCTGCTACATGATTTTACTGGGTTGTATAAAAACAAAGCATTTCACTGTACCTTGGAATCATTAAATAGCAGTAAAGCAAGTGATTCCATTTTAGGTGCTGAGTGTTAACTGTTGGCAAGTACATCCGTGACTGCAAAACCCTCCAACCACTGACCCTTGTTAAAATACGCTTATCCATTGCAGATCATACTCCAGTACCTCTGCTGAAAATGCGATTAAGAAAGGAGAAGTTCCCCCAACACCACCACCAAGACTGCCAAAAACTCATTCGAGAGCATCGTCTCTGGACCTAAATAAACTTTTTCAGCAAGGTAGTCAAGGTCAGTGAACCCACAGTGTGTGCAAAACATTGGCCTTGCTATGAAAGATATGGCACTTCTTTCCTTCACACAGTATCTTAAGTGAATAGAATTGTCCCATCTGTTATTATGAGATGAAAAATTAATGTAATTCTGCACTGTACATGAAACAGCAATAGCTTACTTACCGTGACTGCTTTTAACATTAGAAACCGCATATTTTTAGAACTTAGTAATTATAACCATGAAATTCTTTGTCCTTAAAAGATGTCAAGATAAGATTTATGATACATCTGTCCTTCATTGCTTATCTTCCACTTGTACTTCAAATCGGTGCAATTTAGATGTATCTTTAGATCAGTTGATAACTTAGTTGGTGAAATAGTCTTCTGTAGGTCGACACACAAGTTCTATTTGGCCTTACTGGTCAGGTCTTGGCATATGTACCAGGTTGCATGGTTTAACCAAGAGAATCAAATCAGCACAAAAAATCAATATTTCAAGCTAGAAATATATCAAAAGCAAATTGAATTTCAAGTCTTCCGCTTTAGATGCCTGTTTCACGTACAACATTGAACAATATCTAATCCAAGTTAACCTTAACTTTCTAGTAATTTGCAAACATTTAAACCATTCTTTTAAGACAATGGGACATTAAAAAAAAAAAATTTAAGATCTGCTTTTTAAATTTGGTTAAAATTTTGAATACTGTGCTCTCAAATGTCAGACTAAGTGTTCCAGTTAAATCATTTTAATTTAAAAAAATCTATTTTCAGCTGGTTGGATTCTGGCATTTAATCACACTTAAAAACATTATGGAATGTAATTTAATACATTAAAAAAATATATGTTCCAAGACCCTGATCAGTCAGATTGGTTTACAGCAGATGATACATTTGGCGAATTGAAAATAAGTTAAAATAAAAGACGGAGTGAATTCTGAGCACAATTTGATTGCACTTGAGTAGAAACTCTCACTGCTCCAATTACGTAACTCCCATTCATTTTAATTTGCCCCACATTCTTATCAACTCTTCAACTCCGCCTAAATTCTATCAATCACCTATACATAATTGCTGATTCCCTTCAGGTCCATAAATATGGATCTTTATCTTAAGCACCAATGCTTTCACAGCCATCTTCAGTAGAGAATTCCAAAAAATCACAATACATTAGGTGAAGAAGTTTCTTATTATTTCTGTCCTCAATGGCAAACCTCTTATTTTGAGACTGAATTCCCCCCACCAATGTTAACACAGCTTTGTCAGGGGAAATCTGCTCGCTACATTGACCCTGTAGAAATCTTGTATGAGAAATTTTCCCAGTCCAGAAAGCAAAGACTCATTCAAGAGTCAAGAATCAAGACTGTTTTATTGTCATATGTCCCAAACAGAACAATTAAATTCTTACTTGCAGAAACACAACAGAAATGTAAATGTTATACTCTGTAAACACCATAATAAACAACAAATATACACACTTACACTCACTCACACTCACACACACACACACACACACACACTCTGAGTAGATCATTCCCTGCATATCCATGTGCCTATCCAAGTGTTTCTTAAATCCTACAAATATACTGTATGCTGCCACCAGCACATCTCCTTTTAACTTTTCCCCTCTGCCATTAAAGCTATCCCTCCGGTCTTAGTCATTTCCACCCTGGGAAAAACATCCTAACTGTTTACTCTATCTCAGCCACTCATCATTTTATGTATCAGGTATCCCCTCAACCTCTGACGCTCCAGAGAAACAAATCCAAGTTTGTCTAACCTCTCCTTATAACTGATGCCCATCATTCTGCTAAACCTTGAAGAGGGTGTAGAAAAGCCTCCATGCCCTTCCTTGCATTGGGACGACCAGAACTGCACACAATAATCCAAATGCAGCCTCTGGTTGTACAGCAAGAACAGCAGGGCCACTACTAAGGCTATAATGTGCTGCTATAAACTGCAATTTTAATTTGAATGAACACCCCCTTGCGAGGGGCGACATAGGGACTGATGATGAAGAGTCGTTGTGAAAAGAATTGAGGAATTGTAAAGGTAAGAAGACGCTAATGGGAGTTATCTACAGATCCCCAAACAGTAGCCTGGATATAGGGTGTAAGTTGCAGCAGGAGTTAAAACTGGCACGTAACAAAGGAAATGCACTGTGGTTATCTGGATTTAGTGTTGTCCAATAAACCAGATTTAATAAAGGGAACTCAAGGTAAAGGAACCGCTTGGAGGTAGTGACCATAATATGATTAGTTTTAATCTGCAATTGGAGAGGGAGAAGGTTAAATCAGAAGTGTCAGTGTTGCAGTTGAACAAAGGGGACTATGAAGGCATGAGAGAGGAGCTGGCCAAGGTCGACTGGAAAAGGATCCTAGCAGGAATGACGGTGGAACAGCAATGGCAGGAATTTCTGGGCATAATGCAGAAGATGCAGGATCATTTCATTCCGAAGAGGAAGAAAGGTTCTAAGGGGAGTAAGAGGCAACCGTGGCTGACAAGGGAAGTTAGGGATGGAATTAAAAGATGTATAACTTAGCAAAGAGTAGTGGGAAGCCAGAGGATTGGGAAACTTTCAAAGGACACCAGAAGGTAACAAAAAGGGCAATACGAGCTGAAAAGATGAAGTGCGAGGGTAAGCTGGCCAAGAATATAAAGAAGGATAGTAATAGCTTCTTTAGGTATGTTAAGAAAAACAGATCAGTAAAGACAAATGTGCGTCCCTTGAAGGCAGAAATGGGTGAAATTATTACGGGTATCAAGGAAATGGCAGAAGGGTTGAACAGGTATTTCGGATCTGTCTTCACTAAGGAAGGCACAATCTCCCAGATGTACTAGAGGACAGAGGATCGAGGGAGACAGAGGAACTGAAAGAAATTTGCATTAGGCAAGAAATAGTATTGGGTAGACTGAAGGCTGATAAATCCCCAGGGCCTGATGGTCTGCATCCCAGGGTAATCAAGGCGGTGGTTCTAGAAATCGTTGGTGCATTGGTGATCATTTTCCAATGTTCTATCGATTCAGGATCAGTTCCTGTGGATTGGAGGGTAGGTAATGTTATCCCACTTTTTAAGAAAGGAGTGAGAGAGAAAAAAGGAAATTATAGACCAGTTAGCCCGACATCGGTGGTGGGGAAGATGCTGGAGTCAACTATTAAAGAGGTAATAACGGCACATTTGGATAGCAGTAAAAGGATTGGTCCAAGTCAGCATGGATTTATGAAGGGGAAATCCTGCTTGACTAATCTTCTGGAATTTTTTGAGGATGTGACAAGTAAAATAAATGAAGGAGAGCCAGTGGATGTAGTGTTTCTAAGACTTTCAGAAAGCCTTTGATAAAGTCCCACACGGGAGATTAGTGAGCAAAATTAGAGCACATGGTTTTGGGGGTAAGGTATTGACATGGATAGAGAATTGGTTGGTAGACAGGAACCAAAGAGTAGGAATAAACGGGTCCTTTACAGAATGGCAGGCAGTGGCGAGTGGAGTGCCGCAACTATTTACAATATATATTAATGATTTGGGTGATGGAATTAGAAGTAATACTGGCAAGTTTGCAGATGACACAAAGCTGGGTGGCAGTGTGAACTGCAAAGAGGATGTTAGGAGGTTGCAGGGTGACTTGGACAGGTTGAGTGAGTGGGCAGATGCGTGGCAGATGCAGTGTAATGTTGATAAATGTGAGGTTATCCACTTTGGCGGCAAAAACAAGGAGGCAGATTATTATCTCAATGGTGTCAGATTAGGTAAAGGGGAAGTGCAACGAGACCTGGGTGTCCTTGTACACCAGTCACTGAAAGTAAGCGTGCAGGTACAGCAGGCAGTGAAGAAAGCTAATGACATGTTGGCCTTCATAATGAGAGGATTTGAGTATTGGAGTAAAGAGGTCCTTCTGCAGTTGTATATGGCCCTGGTGAGGCCACATCTGGAGTATTGTGTGCAGTTTTTGTCTCCTAATTTGAGGAAGGGCATCCTTGCTATTGAGGCAGTGCAGCGTAGGTTCACAAGGTTAATTCCCCAGGATGGCAGGACTGTCATATGAGGAAACATTGGAAAGACTGGGCTTGTATTCACTGGAGTTTAGAAGGATGAGAGGGGATCTTATAGAGACGTATAAAATTATAAAAGGACTGGACAAGCTAGATGCAGGAAAAATGTTCCCAATATTGGGGGAGTCCAGAACCATGGGCCACAGTCTAAGAATAAAGGGAGGCCATTTAAAACTGAGGTGAGAAGAAACTTTTTCACCCAGAGAGTTGTGAAATTGTGGAATTCTGTGCCACAGAAGGTAGTGGAGGCTAATTCACTGGATTAATTTAAAAGAGAGTTAGATAGAGCTTTAGGGGCTAGTGGGATCAAGAGATATGGGGAGAAGGCAGGCATAGGTTTATCATTGTGGATGATCAGCCATGATCACAATGAATGGAGGTGCTGGCTCGTAGGGCCAAATGGCCTCCTCCTGCACCTATTTTCTATGTTTCTATGCAGACTTGCTCCTATACTTATAACTGAAGTCTTCAGCTCAGTGAGAACCTCTTAAGCTGATCATGAACAAATCTGCAAGCAATTATTGACCTGTGAGGTGTAGGCGGTGAGCTGATCTCCGCTGTACTGATTTGCTTCATTATGTGCTGTTAATTACATATCCATGAATCATTTTCATAGTGGAGGATCCAGGTGGACATTGCACAAGGACTAACATCAGTTGTATGGATTATTTGTGAACTGTGTAGATGCATTAAGCACAATGTTGCATTATGTGCCATACACAGTCCATCATACAAAAGTGGCCTCCCACCCAGTCCATCACGGACCTCTCCTAAACTGAGAATGTATTTCCAATCTCCCAATCTACCTTGTTGCAGCCTTTGCTGTACTTTCTCTGTAGCTATAATATTATTCTGCATTGCATCCTTGACTTCCTCATCAGCAGTAACAGGTAACAGCATCTCCTTATTGACCATCAATGCAGGTGCACCTCAATGCTGCATGCTTAGTTCCCTGCTCTACTCTCTTTACACCCGTGACTTTGTGGCTAAGCACAGGCTCCAATACCATCTATAAATTCACTGACAACATCACTGTAATTGGCTAAATCATTGCCGGTGATGAGTCAGTGTACAAGAAAATGATAGAACACCTAGTTGAGTGGTGCCGCAACAACAACCTCTTGCTCAACGTCAATAAGGTGAAAGAATTGATGAAGGACTTCAGAAAGGGGAAGTTGGACCAAGTGCTAGTTTTTATTGTTGGGATTATTGATGGACCTTCAAATTCCCGGACGTTAACATTTTGGATGACCTATCCAAGGCCCAGTAAACTGATGCAATCACAATGAAAGCATGTCAACTTTTTTTAGAAGTTTAAAACAATTTGGTATGTGTCCATCAATAGCGAATTTTTATAGATGTACTATAGAAAGTATCTTGACTAGTTGCCTGGCAAGGCAATTCCAACACACAGGGAATGCAAGAGGCTGCAGAGAGTGGTGGATTCAGCAGTCCATCACGGACACAGCGCTCCCCTCCATTACAGCATCTACATGAGGCACTGCCTCAAGAAGACGTCTTCTATCATCAAGGATCATCCGCCCATCTCACCATGCCCTCTTCTCAAAGATTCCCACTGGATAGCACGTAGGGAAGCCTGAAATCCTGCACCACCATGTTCAGGAACAGCTGCTTTCCTACAGCTTTAAGGTTCTTGAATCAACCTACACGAGTCTAATCCGACCATAACATTGGAACATGATGGCCCACCTCTTGCACTACTTTCGATTTTTTTAAACATTTATATTAGTACATTCATATCTTGTTTTTTTTTGCACAATCTCCATACATCCCTGGGATGGCAGGACTTTCATATGAAGAAAGACTGGATAGACTAGGCTTGTACTCACTGGAATTTAGAAGACTGAGGGGGGATCTTATAGAAACATATAAAATTCTTAAGGGGTTGGAGAGGCTAGATGCGGGAAGATTGTTCCTGATGTTGGGGGAGTCCAGAACCAGGGGTCACAGCTTAAGGATAAGGGGGAAGTCTTTTAGGACCGAGATGAGAAAACATTTCTTCACACAGAGAGTGGTGAGTCTGTGGAATTATCTGCCACAGAAGGTAGTTGAGGCCAGTTCATTGGCTATATTTAAGAGGGAGTTAGATGTGGCCCTTTTTGCTAAAGGGATCAGGGGGTATGGAGAGAAGGCAGGTACAGGTTACTGAGCTGGATGATCAGCCATGATCATATTGAATGGCGGTGCAGGCTCGAAGGGCCGAATGGCCTACTCCTGCACCTATTTTCTATGTTTCTATGTTTATAATTTATCTATAATTTTCTCTTTGTTTGTGCCCATGTGTGTTTGATGCTGCTGCAAGCAAGATTTTTCATTATACCTGTACCTCACCATAGAGAAAGTACTTTGTTAATTCTTGGGTTTGCATGCCATCAGCATGACCTGTATGGACATATCAAGTTTTTGGATGTTAGCAATTACTTGCTTGTGTATTAATTAGTGTTAATATTTGCAATTTGTGAATATCTTTTCATTTTAGTGATAACATCCGGTTGGTTCAAGCCACCACCTGCCATCCCACCACGACCTCCAACAGCCAAGGTAAGGCACGGTCTTCAGTGCAGCCATGGGTATCCGTAATGGCCTGAACTTCCACCTCAATACCAGGACTTAGCTGGACTTGGAAGTCCCAATAGCCAGCACTGGTGTGGATTTAAGCATATGGGGGCAATTTTCCTCCTACCACCTGGGTTGCCGACTGCCCTGTACACTGATGGGCTCCTCCTATGGTCCTACAGGACAAAGGGGGCCCTGGCAGACTTCCCCACTCTCAAGTTAGGAAAAAAACAGACTGCTGGAGGAACTCAGCAGGTCAGGCAACATCTGTAGAGGGAAATGGATAGATAATATTTTGGGTTCTGATCCTTCTTTAGACTTATGAATGTTCCCAACCTTTCATGTAAAATGTAATCAGTCCATTTCTATCCACAGATGCTGCCCGACCCGCCCTTTATTTTTTTACTCCAGACTGCAGCATCTGCAGTCCCTTGTGGTTTCAAACTAGGAAACTTGGTTGTTGGGCCTGCACAGGATCGCATCTGGCAAGTCTCATTAAAGTGAATTAGAGATACCAGCTTCTGAGGGCAAGATGTGAGATGATATTTTTGTTATCTTTGATGGTTTTAATTAGACCATAAAACATAGAAGCAGAATTAGGCCATTAGGCCCATCGAGTCTGCTCTGCCTTTCAATCTTAGCCAACTACACAAGAAGGGAGCAAAGCAGAAGAGCAGAAACTATAGGCCAGTTAACCTGACTTTGGTGGTTGGTAAGATTTTAAAGTCAATTATAATGGATGAGGTTAAGCACTTAGAAGTTCACGATGAAATAGGTCAAAGTCAGCATGGTTTTGTGAAGGGAAGATCTTGTCTAATGAATCTGTTGGAGTTCTATGAGGAAGTTAATAGCAGGACAGACAGAGGCTGTAGATGTTGTTTACCTAGATTTTCTGAAGGCCTTCGATAAGGTGCCACATGTCAGGCTGCTAGAGAAAATGAGAGCCCATGGTATTAAAGGAAAGATACTAGCATGGATAGCGGGTTGGCTGGATGGAAGAAGGCAAAGAGTTACAATAAAAGGTGCTTTTTCTGGTTGGCTCCCAGTGACTAGTGGAGTTCCGCAAGGGTCGGTGCTGGGGCCTCTTCACGTTGTATATTAATGATTTGGATAAGGGGATCGAAGGCTTTGTGGCCAAGTTTGCCGATGATAGGTGGAGGGGCAGGCAGTATAGGGGAAGCAAGGACTGACAGGTTAGGAGAGTGGGCAGAGAAGTGGCAGATGAAATTCAGTATAGCAAAGTGCCGAGTCATGATTTGCATTATCAGTGGATGAGCCGAGCAAGAGACATGCACGGTCTAACAGATCAGGACGTCTTTCCCGCAAATCAACAATAGGTGTCTGCCACTGCTGCCTTGGCACTGACTCCGACATGTCTGAGAGTCATGTAAAAACTGTTGGACAGAATCATCACATACACACAGTTCTCCAAGTAAATGCAAAGAACCTTTTAGCAGTTCAGGTCTTTGGAAAGATATGAGATTGTTTAGACTAAGTGTTTTTTTAGTAAATTTTTTCTCACCATTTTTCCAGATTCTTTACTTCTCTGAATGAGCAGATGTAAACCTGGTTATGAGGTTTTTACCAATTCCATTTCATATTTGCTGACTTAAGCTGCATCTCTCAACTGTTCTGTAATTTCCACTTGCTTACCACCTCCTACCACCCCCTGCTGCTATTCCTGATTGTTAGTGTTTGTTTGTCCTCTGCTTTATTTTTCAGTTGACAGCTAGTTTTAGCTTATCAATACACCTGTTCTTCCTCCGTATTACATTTAGAATGCACAGAACAGTTTAAGATCTGAAAAGATCATGATGAGAGTCTAGTTGTGCCATTCATAGAAAGCATTTTAATATAAAAAGGAGAATGTAAATCAGTACAGTGCCAATATCCAATATAGCTCTTGGTAGCAACAAATAGAATCTCAGCAGGTCAGGCAGCTTCTGTGAACAGAGAACCAAAGGTAATGCTTCAGGTTGCAGACCTTTCATCTGCTAGGGAAGCAGAAGCCTTTCAACCTCAAACATGAACTCTTTCTTCTTTCCACAAATACCACCTGACTTGTTTTTCCAGAATTTTCCGTTTTTATCTCAGATTCCCACCCCATGCAGGACACTGTCACTGCACTGAGTAGCTCATTCAGTGACAGACTCCTTCACCCCAAGTGTGTGAAGGAGAGATATCGGAGGTCCTTCCTTCCCGCTGCTGTGAGACTACACAATCAGCGCAACTCCCAGCAGACCAGTCAACAGACCAGTTAACAGTAGCAGTAAAAAAAAACACAGTAAATGATGACAATTATCCTTATCTTTATTTTTATTTGTATTGAATGTCTCTTGCTAACCACTTTGCTGCTGTAACACTGCAAATTTCCCCGGTGTGGGACAAATAAAGGAATATATTATTATTATTTCCAGCATCTGCAGTGCTTTGATTTTCAATTACTCTCAGTAGCAGCAGTCTGTAAGGGTCCTGCAATTCGGATTGGACACCTTCGGAAATGAAGGGTAGGTATGGCAAATTCAGATTAGAGTCAGTGCTTCAGACTCTTCTTCAGTCTAAAGAAGGGTCTCGACCTGAAACGTCATCTATCCATGTTTTCTAAGAATGCAGCCTGACCCACTGTTATTCCAGGAATATGTGTCTTTCCAATCGGAGTCTTGCAACTCCTGTCGGATTTGTGTATCTGTGAACATTGAGTATAAGTATACTTGCCCATGACTTGCAGCACCATCAGATGGTCAGTCACCATCCTTTATTGCTTCCCTTCACCAAAATTGACCAGTTAGTAGGGGTAGCTGAAGGCAATATTACTGCCCATAGTGAGATTTTAGTGCTTCCAAGGGAGGAAAGGTGAGAAATGTTTTGACTTCTTTGAAATCCTGAAAGATTGGTGATTGCAGTTAGAAAACTTGCCTTTTATTTTCTGTAGATTGCTCCCTTTCCTGCTAATGCAAAGGTCAATAATCTGCCTGCCAAACCGCAAGAGACGATCCAGCAGCCAAATTTTGCAGATTTCAGCAAGTTCAGTGAACAGGTAAACCTATTACATCTGCAAAATTCTGACTACTTATGGAGATGTATATCCACAGTGAAAGAAAGGGAAAGGTGGTATCAGAGTGTGGGGCATTAATGCAATGTTAGCCAGATACTGCCAGATTGTAGGCTAAGTAAGTACTGGAGTAATAATCTTCACTCAATGATTTCAGAAGATTTAAGGTAAGGGCTAAAGACCTGACCACATGATTTTGTCCTTAGCGTGGCATACTTTAGCCTTGCGCTGGGGGAGTGCTGTGCATTAAGAGATGCGGTCTTTTCAATTAGAACATTAAACCATGGTTCCATCGGGTGTCTTCAATGGACATTAAAGATCTCATTGCTTGATTTGTAGTAAAACAGGGTTTCTTTCTGCTGCCTTACCCAGAAGTTATTCCGCAACTAACATTATCAAATCAATTTATCTAGAGGTGGGAATCCAGACATAGTGTAAATCAGTCTTAAATTTCAGTGACTTCAACTAAATAATTTACTCATGGGGTAGGAAATCCTGTAGTTAATTATACAGTAATATCTGAATGGAGTTTTGGGAAGTACCAATATTTTTTCAATACCCCGGGGTTGACTGAAGTATTTGCGATCAAATTGAATTAGTAAACTTGCATCGCAGAATCAATGCAAAAAATTTGCGAAAAGTCAGAAAATGCTACCAATACTCAGCCATTCGGGGACACGTGAAAGAAAAAGAAAATGTCGTCCATTAAAGTACTGAATGCAGTGGAGAATAAAGTGGAATTATGAACATTAACATGAAGCCAGGTTAGTTTCACTGTCAACTGAGCAGCTGAGAGGCACGGAAGATTTAAAAACCTGCTGCTGGAGTTCGGAGTGACTGTTCCTGATGGTGTTGAAAAGAAACATAGGCACTGGTGGAGGGCCATTCAGGAGCAATCATTTTGAGAGAGGCTGTATATTGAGGTGAAATGATATGTTTGAGGATGTGTTGTGGCTTTGAATAGAGAAGTTTCAGAAAGGAAGGTGACAGCAAGGTCTTATTTTGTAACTCTGGTCAGTGCAATAGGGATGGTAGTTAGGGCAATGATATGTTCCTTCTGCAGGATATGGAAAGTCATGGAAATTTCCAGTGTTTATGAGGATACACTTGTGGGAAATGTGTTCAGTTTGCAGTTCCCAACTGACCGCGCAAGGGAACTGGAACTGCGGCTGGATGACACTCAGATCGTCCGTGGGACAGAGGGCTTCGTAGATAGGAGTTATAGTGAGGTGGTTACACCTAAGGTACAGGCACAAAGTAGATGGGTGACACCAAGAAAGGGAATAGGCAGAGAATGCAGGAATCTTCTGCAGGTGTTCATCTCAAAAACAGGTATATCTTTTGGATACTGTTGGTGGGGGGAATGACTCGTCAGAGGAGAGCAGCAGTAGCAATTAGGTCTGCTGCACCAAGCGTATTCTGTGGCACAGCTGGGTCGGGTGAAGTAAGGGCTATAGTGAGAGGGGACTCATTAGTTAAGGAAACAGACACGAGTTCCTGTGGCAGCAAATGCAAGTCCAGAAGGGTGTGTTGCCTTCCTGGTGCCAAGGTCCAGGAAGAAATTGATGGAAATCCTGACTGAGATAGATGAATCATTCGACACTGGTGAAGTGCTGGAAGACTAGAGATGGCTAATGTTGTGCCTCTATTTAAAAAGGGTTGGAAATTAAAATCTGGAAACTATAGGCCAGTGAGCCCAACATCTGTGGGAGGCAAGTTACTGGAGAATATCCTGAGGAATAAGATATACGTGCATTTGGAAAGATAGGTGTTGACTAGGGATAGTCCAGATGATCTTGTGCATGGGAGATCATGTCTCACATATTTGATTGGGTTTTTTGAAGAAGTAACCAAGAAGGCTTATGAGGGCAGAGTCATATACATAGTCGATATGGACTTCAGCAAGGCCTTTGATAAAATTCCACATAGTAGGTTGTTCTGGAAGGTTAGATCGAGTAGAAACAAGGGGGAGCTAGCTAACTGAATACAGAAAAGGCTTAATGAAAGAATGACAAGTCAGAGTAACAATGGCCATACAAACTTCCAGAGGTTTGTGCCATCCAGACCATACAAACTTCCAGACGATATCTGCCATCTTTCCCTGGACTGGCCTATATGACAGCACATCTTTCCCCATGTTGAGTCTTGAAATGGCTGTACCCCAATGAACTGTCTGCTGCATTTTCAAGTCGCAATTATATGCTGCCCTTGCATGTGATACTCAGATCTAAAAAATGAATAGATTTTTTTTAATTGCATTTTGTCCCCGATAGAAAGTGCAATAGAAAAAAAGCATATGGTTCAGACTTAAAATGTAATGACATGAAAGACAAGTTGATGTTATAAACTTTTTTCCATCAATACCCTATCTTTTAATGAGGAGGCAGGGACATCTGGAATCATCTTACCTGTAGTTGGTTCACTCATCAATCTGATTCCAAAACATTGACTTGGACAATCCAATCCTTTGGTAAGGTAAGCAGCCACTTTAGCTGCCTCGACACAGTGGAAGATGAGAGTCTTTGAAGATCAGAAATGGGTTTTGTGGAATTTCAATATGCAGGATAGAATTGCTGCTAAGTCACAGAAGAGTAAATTTGCAAAAGTGGTTTGTAATCTGAGCTTCTACCACCAGATGGTGCACCTAGTAGTATTTTTGCAGCCAAGAAAATTGATAGACAAATTGGATTTTATGTAGAATCCATAGAATTGTCAATACACATAAAGTAGCCATTTTGCCCATCGAGTCTGTGCCAGCTACTAATAGAGTTACTGTAAATCCCATTCCCTCAAACCGACAAATTATTCTTTCTCAAGTGCTTATGTTATGCCATCACAAGGGTTGAAAATAAAGTTAAAGAAATTTGAAATAAAAACTGAGGTTGTAAAGCTGTATCACTTTCTCCAAGCTCGTGCCCTGTTTAAGGACAATTTGGTCTGGGTTTTTTTTTTTACATCCAGGAACAATGTGAAGGTTTTTTTTCCATTTGGAATTTGGTTTTGGGAGCAGAATGTGAGGTATCCAAGTTTGCAAATGTCACAAAAATAGGTGGGAGGACATGAATTGATGAGCATATTTGGACTCTGCAATAGGATATGGATAGGTTGAGTGAGTGGGTGAGAACTTGGCAAATGAAGTTTAGTGTAGGAAAGTGTGAGATGATGCACTTTGGTTGGATGAATCAAAAGACAGAGGAGAGACAAGATTACAAATGCTTGAATCTTGAAATAAAACAAACTGCTGAAGAAACTCAGTGGTTCAGAGAGCATCTGTGGAGGGAAATAGGTGGAGACCCTGCTTCAAGGTTGAAGAAATGGGATCTGCATTCTTTAGAGCTTAGAGAACTCGTACCTCATGTCATTTATTAGCCAAGTATGTTTTGCAACATATAAAGAATTTAATTTGCCATACAGTCATTCCAAAAAAATCAACAAGACACATAACAACATAAAAATTAACATAAACATCCTCCACAGTGGCTCCACCACATTCCTCGCTGTGATGGAAGGCAATAACGTCTTATTATTGATATTACTGAAACATGCAAGATCTTAAAATGTATTGACAGGGGAGGTATCAAGGTATTGCCACTTGCTGGGATGTCTTAAGCAAGGAGCTATAATTACAAGATCATTTAAAACTGAAGTGCACAGGGATTTTTATCTGGAATAATCTACATAGGAAGTTAATAGATCGTTGGACTATTTAAAGAGGAGGGAGATATTTTTTTGTAAGATTAAGGACTGTGCGGATCTGGTACAGAAAATGGAGTCCTGGGGCAGATCAGTCATCATTACATTGAATGGCAGGCCAGGCCTAAAAGGCTAAGTGACCTAATTCTGCTCCTATTTTCTTGTGTTCTTGTGTAGGAGAGTGCATTTTGTAGATCACTTTCCTTCATTTAACATTGTTCCTCCATCAATATTGTTCTTCCATCCTAAAACAAAATTCAGGAATGTTACCAAAGAAAACAAAAGTTTTGTTTGTCCTTGAAAGCCCTGATCCATTCAGTTTCAACATAACAGTAGGGGAAAAATGGTTTCTCTCACATTTGTATATTTTTTAAGCCCAATTTCTTTCAATTCAATGTTGTAGTACTTGAACCATCCACCAGTGGGAATACTCATCCTTTATCTGGCTTTGTCTAAACTCATCACAATGTTCCTCACCTCGATCTGATCTTCTCTCAAACTTTGCTGTGAGGTGAACCTCCCCAGGTTCACCGTCTAATCCAGCAGCTGAAATCTGGGGAGCACGCTATGATTTAGTTAAATTGTTATTTATTGAACCATGGTTGCTGTATTAACCCTAAGGAGGAAGTGTAAGGAAAAGGAATTGTGATTCACCACTTCAAAACAAAAAGAGCATTCCTCAGAAACAAATAAATATTTTTTTAATTTTCTAATAAAGTGCCAAAACACAAGACTCTGTTTAAAAGATGTGGATCTCAGTGATTATTGTGTTTTTTAATAGTCATTTATTACAGAAGTGAGTATGGCACTGTGAAAAGGCTCATATGTTTTGCGTCACTAGAAAACGTGTTGAGCACTGCCATTCATTCACTGAGCTCTTCATTTCAACTGTAACATTTGAAAGGCTCTTCCCTCCCATCTGGGATGGAAGCCTGTAAACAATGTCACTTTCTGAATTATAAAATAACTTCAGGGATGGCCAAGCAGTAGACCATCCTCCCAGTCCATGATCTGGAAGACATAGAAAATAGGTGCAGGAGTAGGCCATTCGGCCCTTCGAGCCAGCATCGCCATTCAATATGACCATGGCTGATGATCCAAAATCAGTACCTCGTTCCGGATTTTTCCCCATATCCCTTGATTCCCTTAGCCTTAAGAGCTAAATCTAACCCTCTCTTGAAAACTGTGAAAGCAAAGTACAACATAGCTCATCAAAAGCAAGGGATGAAATAGAAGAATCTTATGCTACGAGGCTTGAAGCCGTAGGGTGTGGGTGCAGCATATACAGTAAGAACTACAGGGCTGATATCTCGGTTAGTTATCAGTATCATCTCTTGACTCAGATGTTTGTTGGTTAGGTTTTTATTCCACTCCATAATCTCAGTTGATACTTAGATACTTTTTGCTGATTCATCCTGAATGGACTGGTTTGTTTTGATGGCTCTCAGGTGCTTCTTTATGTATATTGGTGAAGAATTTGTCAACTAATCCTAAATTAGATTCCAGGAACTGAAATATATCACAGCTGGTTGACATGCATTTACACATTAACACATGATCAAAGAGCTGAATATCCCACACCTGCTCTTATTTTCTCTTCTTGTAGGGTAGTAAAGGACCATTGACAGAATTGTACAGTCAGGTGAACAAATCGAGCAGTCTTGGGGAAGAAAGTAATTCTCCAATTAAGGTTTGTTGGAATTACTTGTTTTCTATTATTTTTTATTTGCCAACTTATTTGATGTTGGTGATGTGATCTGAAGTTTCTTTTTCTCCTGGTTTATTTTCAATGGAGGATATTTTATAGGCCATTTGCTTGGTTCAACCTGTCTTTTGAGGCCATCGTGAAGAGGCTCTTTTGACTGATAGAATGAGCCAATATAAAATCATTCTATTATTATCTCAATGGTGTCAGATTAGGAAAAAGGGAAGTGCAACGAGACCTGGATGTCCTTGTACACCAGTCACTGAAAGTAAACGTGCAGGTACAGCAGGCAGTGAAGAAAGCTAATGGCATGTTGGCCTTCATAACGAGAGGATTTGAGTATCGGAGTAAAGAGGCCCTTCTGCAGTTGTACAGGGCATTGGTGAGACCACATCTGGAGTATTGTATGCAGTTTTGGTCTCCTAATTTGAGGAAGGACATCCTTGCTATTGAGGCAGTGCAGCATAGGTTCACGAGGTTAATTCCCCAGGATGGCAGGACTGTCATGTGAGGAAAGATTGGAAAGACTGGGCTTGTATTCACTGGAATTTAGAAGGATGAGAGAGGATCTTATAGAAACGTATAAAATTATAAAAGGACTGGACAAGCTAGATGCAAGAAAAATGTTCCCAATGTTGGGGGAAGTCCAGAACCAGGGGCCACAGTCTAAGAATAAAGGGGAGGCCATTTAAAACTGAGGTGAGCAAAAACCTTTTCACCCAGAGAGTTGTAAATTTGTGGAATTCTCTGCCACAGAAGGCAGTAGAGGCCAATTGACTGGATGAATTTAAAAGAGAGTTAGATTGAGCTCTTGGTGCTAGCGAAATCAAGGGATATGGGAAGAAGGCAGGCACGGGTTACTGATTGTGGATGATCAGCCATGATCATAATGAATGGCGGTGCAGGATCGAAGGGCCAAATGGCCTCCTCCTGCACCTATTTTCTATGTTTCTATAGGGACCACATATTTGGCCTAGTTATACTTAGCATGTTGACATAAGACTATGTATGATTAATAATTTCCATATTTGAAGATGGCTGAATGTTCTATAGAGAATTGTATTTTGCTGTATTTTTTGTTACTGCTTTGCATAATTAATAAGTGTTCTGTAAGCCCAAGTCACAATGATGGTAAACCCAATGTGGTCAATGCAGAAGCACAAGGGGCTCCTCCTGAGTGAGGACTATTCTCTCAACGTCGACCAGCTAAAGATATCCTGTGATTTAACAACACACCTGCAGCCCAGTGAGATTTATCGAGCAGGCGGTTGCTGCCTCATCAAAGGAGAGCCAGTGGAGGTGGGGGTAGGTGGGGATAGTGAATGGGGTGTGCAGAAGGATGCATAAGAAGGGGGTGGTGGTTGGCAAGCTTGTTTGAATCGGTGCATACTCGTGAAGGAGTGGTTGTCAGTAAGGAGGGCCGTGTTTGTGTGAGAGAGAATTGTCATTTTAGTGTGCATCCACAATTGGCAAGGTTAATTAAACAGGCCTCCAGTCATGTTGATCCTCCTTGCCATTGGACTAAGTTATCACTCTGATCATGCTACTGAGCAAGGCACCCTTTATTAAAATAATTCAAGCACATTCCTCAATTTGAAGTTCAGGATCAAGAATTGCAAGACCCATGTGGACATCCCTCACCAGGCGATATCTACAGGTCTTTTCAGGCGCCGTAGCAGTAGTATGGCTGATATTATTTCAGTTATGCTTACATATCTGAGGTATTTTTATGTCTGGTATTATTGTAACTCTCCTGCAACTAGAGCCTTGACATTCTTCCCAAGGTATGGTGTCCAGAATGAACACAGTACCCTCTGAGGAATAAGTATTGAATAAATATTTAATATAATGTTCTAATACTTGTACTTTTTTAAACAACCTCCTCAGTTTATCACTCCATCCTCAAAGATTTGTTTGCTTACATCTTCAAATATTCTTGAACACCCACTAAAATTGTACCATTTAGTTTGTTGCCTTGCCTTCATTTGCAGTTTTCCTACAAAATCCAATGTCTGAAACTTGTGTTTAAATTTCATATACAGTGTGTCTGCCTATTTTACATCCTCCTGGGATGTCACCATGTTTGTTACATTTGCCTCTTCTGAAAACTGTCAGTTCACATCTCTGTAAGAAGGAATTGCAGATGCTGGTTTAAACCGAAGATAGACAAAAAAAAGCTGGAGTTACTCAGCGGGACAGGTCTGAAGAAGGGTCTCAACCCAAAACGTCACCCATTCCTTCTCTCCAGAGATGCTGTCTGGCCCGCTGAATTTTTTACTCCAGCTTTTTGTGTCTATCTTCAATGCATTCAACGCCGGTTTTTGAACAGGCAAATTAAGTATCACCAAGACATGTTCCCCTCCTCATACAGCTCACAGCTCATCATTTCCGTCCATTCAGCCCATCTTTACTGCACATTGCATCAGAAAAGCTGGAAATATCGTCAAGGATGCCTGCCACGCTGGCCATTTCTATTTCTACCATCTACCTTCTGGGAAAATATAGAAATACTTGAAAGCCTGGATGTCCTGACTTAAGAACAGTTTCCCCCGCCCTAACCTATCACTTCTTTCACACCCACTTCACAGAGGTGCTGCCAGATGCTCTTAACCATGCCTCATTTGTTATTCATTACTGCACTTTCGTTTTTTCTTTCAATGAACTCATGTTGCATTACAATCTTTGCACTATTCCTTGCTCTTCCGCATTCATTGTTGTATCTATCATTATTGTAAACAGTTTATTCTGAGATTCGTGTGAACGGAATTTCATTTTACCCTGGTGTATATTACAAAGGACTCCAAGTCAGACTGAAACGCAGGGGACTATGACCCCCCTCTCCCTACCATCCTACTAGCCAATGTACAATCACTGGAAAATAAAGTGGAGGACTTAAGGTCAAGGCTGTTTTACCAAAGGGAGCTGAGGGAATGCTCTGTGTTCTGTTTCACAGAGACATGGCTCACCCCCCAGCTCCCCAGACTCACCGGTCCAGCCTGAAGGTTTCTCCATCCATCATATGGATCGTACGCATGCATCTGGGAAAGGGAGAGGCGGGGGCGTCTGCCTCATGGCCAACTCTTTATGGTGTTCAGACGTGGCAGTTCTGTCTAACTCCTGCTCTCCGCACCTGGAACATCTGGTGATGAAGTGCCGCCCAATCCTACTCCCGAGGCAATTCACCTCCATCTTCCTGATTATGGTCTACATCTCACCCCAGGCAGATGTCCGTTCTACATCTCACCCCAGGCAGATGTCCGTCTAGCATTGGAGGAGCTGCATGCCGTGGTCAACTATCACCAGACGGCATACCACAAAGCCTTTACCACCATAGTCGGGGACTTCAACAAAGCTAACCTGAAAAAATCACTCCCAAACTACCACCAACATGTAGCCTGCAGCACCGGAGGATTAAACACCCTTGACACTGCTATTTGACCATCAGAGATGCCTATCGCTCTATCCCTCACCCTCACTTCTGGAAATCCGACCATTCAGCAGTGCTGCTTCTTCCTGCATATAGGCAGCAACTGAAGAGCGCAGCCCTAGAGGTGAGAATACACAGAGCTGGTCTGGGGAGGCAGAGAAACAACTACAGGACTGCTTTGAGTCAGTAGACTGGACAATGTTCAAGGACTCGGCAACGTACTTGAAGAATATGCCACAGTCGTTACAGACTTCAAAAGAAAATGTGTGGAGGACATGTGTTTTGTTCCAACAAAAACCTTCCAAATGTTTCCTAACCAGAAGCCTTGGATGAACCAGGAGATCCGCATTCTTCTGAGGACCAGATCCCGGGCATTCAGGTCTGGTGAGGCAGAGGTCTATAAGAAGTCCAGATCCGACCTTGACAAGGCCATCAAAAAGGCCAAAAGGGACTTCCGCTCAAAGCTGGAGGATTGGGTGGATGTTTGGCAACTGTGGCAGGGTTTGAATGCCAACACCTCCTACAAGGCAAAACCAGGAGGCAGCTCAAGCGACAACGAAGCATCACTCCCTGACGAGCTCAATGCGTTCTACGCATGCTTTGATAGGGAAGCCTTCCCAAGCCCCCATACTTCCAGATGGTATTACAGTCACAGTCACAGAGGCCGACGTGAGAAGATCTTTCAGGAGGGGTGAACCCTCGGAAAGCACCTGGACCTGATGGTATACCCAGTCGAGTTCTCAAAACCTGTGCAGACCAACTGGCTGGGGTTTTTGCGGACATTTTCAACCTCTCACTACTGAGGTCTGAGGTTCCCACCTGCTTTAAGAGGGCATCAATAATATCGGTGCCCAAGAAGAGTAAGGTGACGTGCCTTTACGACTATTGACCAGTGGCACTAACGTCTGTAGTGATGAAGTGCTTTGAGAGGTTGGTTATGGTGGATATCAACTCCTACCTCAACAAGAACCTCGACCCACTACAGTTTGCCTATCGCCACAACAGGTCAACGGAGGATGCAATCTCACTGGCTCTCTATTTCGCACTGGAACACTTGGACAATAAAAACATTTACGTCAGGCTGGTGTTTATAGACTACAGCTCAGCGTTCAATACCATCATCCCCTCCAAGCTGGTTATGCAGGGCGGCGGCCCAGGCGTGAGAGCAGCCGGCCCTTGTCCTGCCCCGCTGGGTGTCGGAGAGGCTCAAATATGTGGAGCACCTGCGGCTGAGCAAACCCCCGCTCAACCGGAAGTACTCGTCGGACCCAGGCGCCGTAATCCTTCCCGGGAGCCGGTCCCACACAACATGAGTCGCATTTCCTCGACACCCTTCATCTCCCTCCGAGACGCAGGGAGGCGTGTCCTGTACGGGCTCCTCCTCCACACCCTGCACTTCCTCGCCCTGGTCCACCGTCCGGACACTAAGTGGCGGTCGGTGTTGCCTTCCGGTCGCGAGGGGGCCCCGCGGTGGGGGTCCCTCTACGCAGGGATTCTGCCCCTCTCCATCGGGGACCTGGGGTGGAAGATATTGCACCGAGGAGTCCCCTGCAACCTGTTCCTCGCGCGGTTCACAGACTCGCCAGCCGCCTGCCACTTTTGCGGGTTGGAAGAGTCTGTGTACCACGTGTACATGCAGTGTGTGAGGTTGCAGCCCCTGTTCCAATATCTAAAGGGGCTGCTCCTTGCTTTTTGGCTGCATTTTTCACCCACCATCCTCATCTTTGGACACCCTGTGCGTAGGGGAGAGGGTAGGGCCGAAGATGTCCTTGTTGGGTTGCTCCTGGGCCAGGCCAAGCTGGCCATCCGAGACTCACGGCGCCAGGCGGAAGAGGGCTCTGCCCGAGCCAGCTGCCTGCCCCTTTTCCGGGGTTACGTCCGCGCCCGGGTGGTGTTGGAGAGGGACTACGCGCTGTCCACGGGCACCCTGGAGGAATTCCGGGACCGCTGGGCACCGCGGGGGATTGGATGTATCCTGGATGGGGATTGTAGTATAATTGTATGATAGTTTTAATAGGTATATTTGTTTGTATAATATTCTGGTGGTGGGTTCTGTTTTGGTTTTATTGTATTGTATATATTATTTTAATATTTGAATTAATATGTTTGATTAAAAAAAAAAAAAAAAAAAAAAAAAAAGGCTGGTTATGCAGGGCGGCGGCCCAGGCGTGAGAGCAGCCGGCCCTTGTCCTGCCCCGCTGGGTGTCGGAGAGGCTCAAATGTGTGGAGCACCTGCGGCTGAGCAAACCCCCGCTCAACCGGAAGTACTCGTCGGACCCAGGCGCCGTAATCCTTCCCGGGAGCCGGTCCCACACAACATGAGTCGCATTTCCTCGACACCCTTCATCTCCCTCCGAGACGCAGGGAGGCGTGTCCTGTACGGGCTCCTCCTCCACACCCTGCACTTCCTCGCCCTGGTCCACCGTCCGGACACTAAGTGGCGGTCGGTGTTGCCTTCCGGTCGCGAGGGGGCCCCGCGGTGGGGGTCCCTCTATGCAGGGATTCTGCCCCTCTCCATCGGGGACCTGGGGTGGAAGATATTGCACCGAGGAGTCCCCTGCAACCTGTTCCTCGCGCGGTTCACAGACTCGCCAGGCGCCTGCCACTTTTGCGGGTTGGAAGAGTCTGTGTACCATGTGTACATGCAGTGTGTGAGGTTGCAGCCCCTGTTCCAATATCTAAAGGGGCTGCTCCTTGCTTTTTGGCTGCATTTTTCACCCACCATCCTCATCTTTGGACACCCTGTGCGTAGGGGAGAGGGTAGGGCCGAAGATGTCCTTGTTGGGTTGCTCCTGGGCCAGGCCAAGCTGGCCATCCGCGACTCACGGCGCCAGGCGGAAGAGGGCTCTGCCCGAGCCAGCTGCCTGCCCCTTTTCCGGGGTTACGTCCGTGCCCGGGTGGTGTTGGAGAGGGACTACGCGCTGTCCATGGGCGCCCTGGAGGATTTCCGGGACCGCTGGGCACCGCGGGGGATTGGATGTATCCTGGATGGGGATTGTAATATAATTGTATAATAGTTTCAATTGGTATATTTGTTTGTATAATATTCTGGTGGTGGGTTCTGTTTTGGTTTTATTGTATTGTATATATTATTTTAATATTTGAATAAATATTTTTGATTAAAAAATAAAAATAAACAAATAAATAAATAAAAAGCTGGTTATGCGTCTCTCCGAGACGCAGGGAGGCGTGTCCTATACGGGCTCCTCCTCCACACCCTGCACTTCCTCGCCCTGGTCCACCGTCCGGACTCTAAGTGGCGGTCGGTGTTGCCTTCCGGTCGCGAGGTGGCCCCGCGGTGGGGGTCCCTCTACGCAGGGATTCTGCCCCTCTCCATCGGAGACCTGGGGTGGAGGGTATTGCACCGAGGAGTCCCCTGCAACCTGTTCCTCGCGCGGTTCACAGACTCGCCAGGCGCCCGCCACTTTTGCGGGTTGGAAGAGTCTGTGTACCACGTGTACATGGAGTGTGTGAGGTTGCAGCCCCTATTCCAATATCTAAAGGGGCTGCTCCTTGCTTTTTGGCTGCACTTTTCACCCACCATCCTCATCTTTGGACACCCTGTGCGAAGGGGAGAGGGTAGGGCTGAAGATGTCCTGGTTGGGTTGCTCCTGGGCCTGGCCAAGCTGGCCATCTGCGACTCACGGCGCCAGGCGGAAGAGGGCTCTGCCCGAGCCAGCTGCCTACCCCTTTTCCAGGGTTACATCCGCGCCCGGGTGGTGTTGGAGAGGGACTACGCGCTGTCCACGGGCACTCTGGAGGATTTCCGGGACCGCTGGGCACCACGGGGGGTTGAATGCATCCTTGACAAGGATTGTAACATAGTTGTATAGTGGTTTATTTAGTATATTTGTTTGTCTTGTATTATGGTGGTGAGTTCTGTTTTGTTTTAAGGTATTGTAAATATTATTTTTTTTTTAAAGAACGGAAAAAAAAGCTGGTTAACAAGCTCATGGAACTGGGTCTCTGCGCATCCTTCTGCAATTGGAACCTTGACTTCCTCATCCACAGACCACAGTCTGTGCGAATTGGCAGAAATACTTTTTCCTCGTTAACAATCAGTACGGGAGCACCTCAAGGCTGCGTGCTCAGCCCCCTGCTCTACTCACTCTATACTCATGACCGTGTCGCCGGACATAGTGGGAACTCCATCTTCAAGCTTGCCAATGACATCACTGTTGTTGGACGAATTACAGATGGTGATGAGTCAGAGTATAGAAGTGAGATTGACTGACCAAATGGTGCCAGCACAACAACCTGGCTCTCAAGGTATTTATTCACAAAATGCTGGAGTAACTCAGCAGGTCAGGGCAGCATCTCAGGAGAGAAGGAATGGGTGATGTTTCGGGTCGAGACTCAATATCAGTAAAACCAATATGGACTGTTGTACACATAAGTGCTGTTGTAAGTGTTTTTATTGTCCAATTGGTCCAGTGCGGATTGGAGAGCCAGTGAGATCGCATCCTCCGTTGACCTGTTGTCCATTGCTGGAGGACATGGATAGGTGTTGTTTCGGGTCGGTATCCTTCTTCGTACTCTGAAGAAAGATCCTGACCCGAATCATCGCCTATCAATGTCCTTCAAAGATGTTGCCTGACCACTGAGTTACTCCAGCACTTTGTGTGTTCTGAATTGCAGTCACTGCTGCAATGTAGGAAATATAGCTTCCACCTTAAGCACAATAAGATTCACAAACAGCTCGGTCATAATGATGGCTAGTTGTTGAGTGATGGTGGTTGCAGGTTAAATATTGTCTGGGACAATGTGGCGAACTCTTGTGGATATTTACACCAACCTCAAAGGTAGATTGAACCTTTAGTTTTACATCATTGAGGGCTCCCGACTCCTGAAAGTGCAATGCTCCTCGTGTGCTGCTCTGGTGTGCCTGTTTCGTGTGGAGCGCGACTTCAACTCACAACCTGCTGCCTCTGTGGCCTCAAGTAGAATCACTGAGCCACAGCTGAGAGCTAGTGGGCCAAATGGTACTCTATCCATTTCATGTTGTCTACAACTGACCCACACATGGCTATATAATGTGGGGTGGAGTGGGTTTCAAAAGGAATAAAATTACATGCAAAGGTTGTGAGAGAAGTTTTAGCAACAAATGGCTTTGTTCTTTTTCCTTCCAACAAAGGACGCGTCACATCGCCAGCCTCCATTGAAACCTCTTCGCAGAAAGCTTCGACCGAAAGACCAGGGAGAAAGCCAGGAGCAGTTACCACAGTGGAGTTCAGCTTCCGGACCAAATGCCAAACCACACCAACAACTGCAAAAGTACTTTCTGTGCTTCCTTTAAGCTTCCTCAGAACCAGAGGCTTTATACAAGTTTAGATGAAGTCTCCAAACTAACTAGAGTGCATACATTTATGGTGTGAAGGAATAGATTTCAAAGTAATATGGTTTGAAATTTTTTCACACAGGTTGAAGGATATAGAAAATGAAATGCCAGAGGAAGCTGTAGAGGTAGATACAATTACAAGATTTAAAAGATATTTAAAGAGTACATAGATAGATACGGTTTAGATGGATATGGACCAAACGCTGCCAAACGGGACTGGTTCGATTAGACATAACCGGCATGGCTGACTTGGACCGAAGTGTCTGTTTACGTGCTGTGTATCTATGACTCTATTCCTTCATTAGAATTGTAATTCAAGTAACCAGAAAGCAATTGGATTCCCATGTACATTGTGGATCCCAAATTAGTGGACAGTGTGTTACTGAATTTTGTGCACTATAAGGTCAAAGAAACTAGAAGTAAGTGGCCCCAGACCAGCTGTGTCTGCATACTGTGCATTGATAACAAATCTCTTTTTAAGCTCTGTTTTATTAGCATTGAAAGAAGTTCACAAAAAATAGACTCATTATTGATAAAATGATGCAGGATAAATCCACCATTCAGTAGCTGATGCCGGTCCTCACCTTTGTGTGACCTCAGATTAATATCAGCAGAGTCTATCGGCTGCTTTGTGTGTTAGATATTAATCCTTAGTTGCACAGTCATGGAAAAACATATCCCTGGATCAGCAAGAAAAGATTAGTTCAGACTAAACAGTCATTTAATGAGCAGAGGGAGGGTTGAAATGAGAAATAACCCCACCTTTACTTCCATTAGTCCGAATTTAAGTTGTTAAAATCGCAAACTTATAACTGGTAACTGGCAATTTGCCCTTCACTGAAGGTTATTAAACACTTAATGTTCATTCTAATGTTTTATTTTTCTTGCTGCAGAATATCATCCAAGCAGAACAAAGCCATTCAGACAGCGATCCGCAAAAATAAGGAAGTTAATATGGCCCTGGTCAGGTTGAACGGCGAGTTGCAGCAGCAGTTCAAGGTAGATGCCCAGAATGAGCCATTAAAGAAAAAAATTAGTCTTTAATTTTTAAAGGCACTGCAAATTTAATGTTCATTCTTTTACAACATGTGTTGCCCTGTCATTTTTATGCCAATTAGTCATACAGGATTAAGTCACAATGCTTAAAAGTGGCAGGGGCACCACAAATGAAGGTAGATGTGCTGTAGGGCTTTCATTCTGCATTACTTGTTTACTATGAGCTTGCTCGCAACAAAACAAAAGAATGGAAGAAGCAGGAGGAATTCATGCAGTCATAAAACAGCACAGAAATTGGTCTTTTGCCTCACCTTGTCCATGTCAAAAAGAAACCCCATGTACACTGGTCCCATTTTCTACATTTGGCCCATATTCCTTAAAACTTTTCTTATTCGTGTACCTGCCCAAATGTCTTTTAAAACTTGTTATAGAACCTGGTTCAACTATCTCCTCTGGCAGTTTCTTTCAACCTTCTATCATCACCCGCTGCTTCCTTCCAAGAAGCCATCTCTTTGTCCATTTATTTAGCTCTCCCTGGATCCCTTGTGATCTAACCTTCCTGAGCACCCTACTATGCAAAACCTTATCAAAAACCTTGCTGAAATCCATATATGCAATGTCTATGCTTTGCCCTCACCAGCACCTCTTTGACTACAATACGAACCATCCACAAGACATCTCCATTAACTGTCCCAAGATCCCCTGTCTTCATATCTTTATCATTGGTAAATACTCATTGAGGACCTGTGGATCCTCACAGAGATGATTGCTTTGATTTCTGAGGCCCTAATTCTCTCTATAGTTACCCTCTTTCCCCTAATGTTAAGGATTCTGCCTAATATTATCTGCCTGGGATATCTCCTGTCCCCTTTTTGCCCTACTGAATATCTTTGTAAATATGTTCCTTAACCCCTTAAACCTCCAGGGATACACTTGATCCCAACTGCCTACACCTGGCCCATGCCTCCTTTTCCATGATCAAAGCCTCAATTTCTTGTCATCTAGGCTTCCTTACTCCCACCTGCCTTGTCCTTCACTCTAACAGGAACATGCTTGCCTTGAACTCTTGTCATCACACTTTTAAAAGCATCCCACGTTCAGGATGTCCCTTTGCCCACAAACGACCTACTTTAATCAAATTTAACTAATTCCTTTCTAATACCAACAAAAGGTGGCCATGCCATATTCAGAATTTTACCTTATGGGCCTACCCTGGCCTTATCCATAACAGTTTTAAAGTTAATAGAACTGTGATCGGTGGTCCAAAAAGATTAATCCACTGATACTTCAGTCGCTTGATCTTCCCAATTTCCTAAGAATAGGTCAAGCTTTGCACTCTCCCTTGTATGACCCTCTACATATTCCCTAAGAAAACCTTCCTGTCCATATTTGACAAATTCTACCCCGTCAAAACCTTTGGCACAATGACAGTCCCAGTCTATATTGGGAAAGTTAAAATTTCCTGCTGTGAAAACCCTATTAGTCTTGCAGTTGACTGCAATCTCCCAGCATACTTGTTCTTCTCAATCCCGTTGACCATTTGGGGGCCTGTAGTACACTCCCAACAAGGATTATCCCCTTTTTATTTCTCAGCTCCTGAATATCGCCTCGCTGGATAAATCATCAGGAATGTCATCTCAAACTACTGCCCTGACATTTTCCTTAATCAATAAAGCAACCCGCTTCCTCCTCTTTTACCCGCTCCTCTATCTGGCCTGCAATAACTGTAGACTCGAACTTTAAAGTGCCAGTCCTGTCCCTCTTTTAGCCAGGTTTCCATAATGGCGACAACGTCCCAGTCGCACGTACCTACCCATGCCCTGGATTCATCTATTTTACCTGTCACGCTTGTAGCGTTGAAATAAGTACAATTTAAACCAACCGTTCTTCGCTCCCTGTTGTGCTCCAGCTTACCCTGTCTACTGAATTTGCTGTCATTGCCTTGTGTATCGACTTCAAGCCTCGCACATGCCTCGTAACTATATTGGAGCCCGTTCCCCTGACAATCTAGATTCAACCCTCCCAAATAGCATTTTCTAATTTGCCCACCGCAATATTAATTTGCCTCCAGTTCAGGTGCAACCCATCCCTCTTATGAATATCACCTTTGCCCCAGAATTCTCTCAGATGATTCTAAGGTCACCCAGCTGATGCTCCAGTTCCCTAACACAGCCTATAAGGAGTTACATCTGGGCACTTTTTCAAGGGTGTAATCATCAGGGATACCAGGAGTTTCCCTGGCTTCCTAATCCTTAAGTCCCATGTGCCTTTTCCCCATCCTGTAAGATCACAGCTGATCTTTTACCTCAACTTCACCCCTCCTAAATTTTTCTGCCAGGTCCCTTGACTAACAAATTGTTCAGCTCTACCTATCTCAGACTTGATTGCACTCCATCAGCAAGCAACCACAGTCCTTGGGAATAGAAAATTTCAAAGACTGACAACCTTTGTCTTAATCTAAATGCTTCCTATCCTGGACATAGGATGTATAAAAATGCAGTCCAGGAACAGGTTCTTCAGCCTGACATTCTGCCGCAACCACAATACCAAATTAAGCTAACCCCATCTGCCTATACATGGTTCGTATCCTATTCATTACCTGCATGTTCAGCCTAAATGCCTCTTTGTTGTTGTGGTATCGGCTTCCCCCATCTCTTCTGGCAGTGCATTCCAGGTCTCCATCACTCTCTGTGTAAAAACAAAACGTACCTCCTTAATCTCCTTTCAACTTTCCCTCTCTTACCTTTAACCTAATCTCTCCTGTTATTTTACATTTCCAATGAAAAAAGACTCTGACTATCTACCCTACGTATGCTTCTCATAATTTTATATACTGAGAATTTGACCCCGTAGTTCTAAACTCTTTAGCCAGGGGAAGGCAAACACCTGAAGATGTACCTACTCAAGCTCCATGCGAATCTTACATCTTCCAGTGAAATCACCTTTCCATTCTTTTTTTAGAGACATAAGGGCCTGCAGATGCTGGTTTACAAAAAAGAAACACAAAGTGCTGGAGTAGCCCAATGGGTTAGGCAGCATCTCTGGAGAATAGGTGATGTTACGGGTTGGGACCCTTCTTCAGCCTAATTGTAGCAGGGAGAGGGAGTGGGACAAAACCTGGCAAGTAATAGGTAGATACAGATGTGGGGTGGATACAGATGTGCCAATTGATTTGATGTTCACGTGAATGAAAATTGATTACAGGGAAGTGAGTGCAGAAATGGAGTTGATGGAATTGCTGTGGTAGATGTAATGGGCCAAATGGCCTCCTATGTCATAAATAATTTGAGATGATTTGCTTAAATTTTTGTATTTCTTTTTGGCATCAAGATGTATTGGTTTGGAGGTGAAAATTGCACTGGCTGGAGGGTGGTGTTTGTTGCAAGTCAGGCATCCCATGCCCAGGACAATGCAACTGGTGTTCATCTAGGTAATGTTCTAGACCCAACAGTTCTCTGCCACTTCTGCGGCGATTCTCCGTCACAAGCTGAGAAGTTGATGATTGCACAAAGTTCAATTCCATTTGCAGCAACTGAGATAAACGCCTGCCTGTAGCAAGATGTAAATAATGTTCAGACTACCTCTGAAATGCAGTAAAAAGCATTTGTGTGAATGAAATATCAGGTATGACCACCTCTGACAAAAAAGCATTACCTGTTGACAGTCTGAGGCATTACCATTCTTTAAGTCCCCCAACATGTTATTTTGGAGTTCATCCTTGCCTCACTTTCTAACCCTCTAAAACATTTCCATCAAGTCTAGTCGTCAAGTTTATTGTCGTATGTGCATGTACAGCAAGGACAAGTAAAATGAAAATCTTGCTTGCTGCAGCATTACAGGCATGTAGACAGTAAAGATGATTTATAATTTAAAATATTCTATTAACATCAATATTTGGCAGTTGCCAGTTAGAGCCTTACAGCAAGCTTTCTACTCCATTTTATCATTTGACTTTTTATTGAGCAGTTTTTATTGCTGGACAATAAAAATGAGTGGTGATTGAGCAATATTATGTGATTTTCCATCATATATTTCTCAGAGCAAGGACTGTGACCTCCAGAAATGTTACACAAATGTTCTGCAAACATAATTACATTTTGTTGGCGATCAAATTTCTTTGAACACAGTGCTTCAATTCTATACTGTCTCCACAAAGGTTTAATAGGGATTTTTCCTTGTCCATGGCTTCGCAGTTGCATAAAAAAAACATAATGCAAACATTTATTTCTTACAGGAGGTTCGCAAAGAGCGGATTGCATTGGAGTCACAGTTGGAGCCTCTTCGACCAATCCCTCACACGTGACTTCACCTTTTGGCTAATATATCTAATGGAAGCTCAAATGTGAGGACAATGTATTCGGATAGGATGGGGCACAAAAGGGGCCAATATGACACAAAGACCTCTCAATACTGTCATTTTTACCACAATGTGTTTGAACACAAAAATAGTAACATTTCTTCAATGTGAACACTAACATTCAAACTTCAAAAATGTTCCCTTGTTTAAAGCACAATCTAATCTAGCCATCTTGCATGATAAATAATAGCAGAGCAAATCTAATATTGCCCCCCTTTCAGAGCACAATGCATGTTTGGCTCTCTCACATGTATTGTAAATCCAAAGGCAACTTTAAATGGGAAGGCAAATATAATTATCTGAGATTTTGTCAAAGCATATTTTTCACATTTCCCATACCTTGAAATATCATTGATCACTGAAGACCTGGAAACATGATCCACATATTCCAATGTCCCGATCCCAACCTCCATCACATGTTCTTGTCATTTTTCAAATTTAAGTATTCATTAAATATATTGAATTGTGCAAAATATACCATTTATTTCTACAGAATTGTTTGATGAAGATAATATGAACATTAAAGTGGGTGGGGTTTTTTTCCAAATGTTCCTTGTATTTTATATTTTCTGAAATTATGGTCTTCCTTTTTGAGGTGGAACATTCAATGTTTGAGCAGTTATATGTTGTTGCAGCAATGTATGTCTTATACTTTAAAGTACTATCCTATTCACGCCCAGACCCATGTTTATGTAGACAAAATAACAGAATAATTTTATACAAATAGAGAGAGACTTTCTGGGAATGCAATGCTCAGTTCAATCGCTGATATGCTGGGGTTTAGTAATTATTATGGTGGTCATTTTTGTATAGATATTTTCATATGTTTGCCTTGTGTTAATGTGCAATATTTGTATTCTGATTATAGTTAATGTGGAGTTTTTATTTCAATAGAGGTGTCAAAGGTTGTAGAATATATTTCATTTTGAATACAGCTGGTGCTACTGCTTTATACCTGATTTGGGGGTTGGTGGCTCTATGTTGAAAAAAATCTGCAGACATTTCTGAATCTTCCAGACACATGTTAGTATGTTATCATATCATATCATATCATATATATACAGCCGGAAACAGGCCTTTTCGGCCCTCCAAGTCCGTGCCGCCCAGCGATCCCCACACATTAACACTATCCTACAACCACTAGGGACAATTTTTACATTTACCCAGCCAATTAACCTACATACCTGTACGTCTTTGGAGTGTGGGAGGAAACCGAAGATCTCGGAGAAAACCCACGCAGGTCACGGGGAGAACGTACAAACTCCTTACAGTGCAGCACCCGTAGTCAGGATCGAACCTGAGTCTCCGGCGCTGCATTCGCTGTAAAGCAGCAACTCTACCGCTGCGCTACCGTGTTGTAGGTGATGTTTCCAACTGGTCCTGTTAACACAACAGTTCATATGGTTTTCTGTTTGTTTTTGGATGGCACCTAGCTTGGCTGTGCCAGGAGTTCACCTGAGCTAGGCAACCTGGAAACTCTAGACTTAACCCTTCCTGGATTACCTCGCTCCTACCATCGCTTGTAAACTAAAATTATTGCCTCTTTTCTAATTGGCATCAAGTGACATCCATCCATTATACTCTGACTTTTGTTTGTTAAACTTAAGTTAAACTTCTCACCTTGATTTTTAAACTGTGCATGTGGCATTGGTTCCCTACTCTGTCTTATCTCCAACCTTATAACTCTAAAAGTTATCTGCAATCTCCAATTGTGGTAGCTTGATCAGCCCAAATTTTAATTGATCAACTATTGGCAGCAATGGCTTCAGTTGTCAAGATCTCGCACAAAGTGTTGTTGTTGTTGTTCATCCTTCGGGTTCGAAGATGACAATGACTTCACTTTCAGTTGGAGGATTGGTGACTGTGGGTCCGGAAGTGACTGGTGAGGCCAATCCGGGCCCGGAAGACACGCCCACACGTAGGGCACAAGTGAATGAGTGCTTCAGTGGAAGTGGAGATAGCCCGGGCCTTGCGCGCGGTGCATTTCCTCTGGGCCTCTGCAGTGCATCTGTTCTCTGCTGCATGGGCTCCTGTGGTGCTCGGTGCTGGGACCACAGTTGTTTACAATATATATTAACGATTTAGACGGGGGAATTAAATGTCACATCTCTAAGTTTGCGGATGACACAAAGCTGGGTAGCAGTGTGACCTGCGAGGAGGATGCTATGAGGTGCAGGGTGACTTGGGTAGGTTGGGTGAGTGGGCAGAAGCATGGCAGATGCAGTATAATGTAGATAAATGTGAGGTTATCCACTTTGGTGGCAAGAACAGGAAGGCAGATTATTATCTGAATGGTGTCAGATTGGGAGAAGGGGAGATGCAACAAGACCTAGATGTGCTTGTACACCAGTCACTGAAGAAAGCCAATGGCATGTTGGCCTTTATTGCGAGAGGATGTGAGTTTTGGAGCAAGGAGGTCCTACTGCAGTTTTTGCAGGGCCCTGGTGAGACCGCACCTGAAGTATTATGTGCAATTTTGGTCTCCAAATCTGAGGAAGGACATTATTGCTATTGAGGTAGTGCAGCGTAGGCTCACCAGGTTAATTCCCTGGATGGCGGGACTGACGTATGATGAAAGAATGGGTTGACTGGGCTTGTATTCGCTGGAATTTAGAAGGATGAGAGGGGATCTTATAGAAACATAAATTCTTAGAGGATTGGACAGGGTAGATGCAGGAAAAATGTTCCCGATGTTGGGGGAGTCCAGAACCAGGGGTCACAGTTTAAGAATAAGTGGTAGGCCATTTAGGACTGAGATGAGGAAAAACTTTTTCACCCTGAGAGTTGTGAATCTGTGGAATTTTCGGCCACAGAAGGCAGTGGAGGCCAATTCACTGGATGTTTTCAAGAGAGAGTTAGATTTAGCTCTTAGGGCTAAGGGAATCAAGGAAAGAACTGCAGTTGCTGTTTTAAATCGAAGGTAGACACAAAATGCTGGGGTATCTCAGCGGGTCGGGCAGCATCTCTGGAGCGAAGGAATGGGTGACGTTTCGGGTCGAGACCCTTCCAGTTTGAAGAAGGGTCTCGACTCGAAACGTCATCCATTCCTTCGCTCCAGAGATGCTGCCTGACCCGTTGAGTTACTCCAGGGAATCAAGGGATATGGAGACAAAGCCGGAACGGGGTACTGATTTTGGATGCTCAGCCATGATCATATTAAATGGCGGTGCTATTTATACATATTGTTTCCTTAAACTGTATTTGTCAGGTATGTTGATTTAAATCTTGTGCTTGTGTACTATAGAATAACATATGAACAGTTGTGTTTGAAGAGAAATAGATGTTGAGATTCAGTGCCTCGCCTCTTGAATCAATGGAATTGTTTGAAACTATTGACTGATGCTGCCAAAAGTAACAGTGCTCACTGGAATCCCACTGCCCCATTAGAAATATGTTATAGCATTATTTCTCAGTAAGTGAATGACCAGACTCAGTTGCATCACCCTGTTTAACTGTGATCATGTATTAACACAGAAGATCTGAACGTTGACGTCCAGCACGCAATACAAAGGGACTTCTAATGGATAATTCATGACATCATCCGAACCCTTGTTAAGAGATTTTGCTGCCCTGCAGTTACTGCCAGACATCCATTGTTCTCTGTTTAATTTGAGCAGTCCTTCAAATCTGTCATGTAGTTATTCTACATCTATTGTTTCATACACCCCTATCTAACAATCTGCATTCTTTCTCACAACCTATTGAAGGAATAGACTGCCTGCTTTATGCTGCTGTAATATTGTTTTTATAATAAACGTACTGTAACACATTGAGAAATGTTTGGTGCAAGGCATTTCTAGAACAAACTATCCATTTTCTAAATGTGCATACACCAGTGTCTTCATCTCTCAGATGCAATTTGAACATAAAAAGATCACTGTCGGTCAGTGGTGATTTGGTGTCCCTTGGATTTTCACTTGTGTTTTCAATTTACTCTCAGCAATATGAGCATTGCCTCTTTTATTACTGTAGGATTCACCCTGGCGTGGTGTGGAGCTTTCCAAAATCTCCCAAGTTATTTTTGGCATTCATACTGACTGTTCTCTGCAACAATGGCATCGTTCCTTTCTGTCTCTCCCCCACTCAACAACTCCCCAATACACACTTGTCGGGAAGTGACGATAATGGAGAAATTAACACTTTCCATTTAAAAACAATTCTGATAATCATTACAGTTTAGGAAATGGAACTATAATCAAATACTTGGTGCACACTCAATTCTTATGGAACATGTGTAAACACCATTACCAACTTTAAAACAAAGGCAAAATTCTCACCTAACCAAGCATTGCGGCTGAGCTGAGTGAAAGTTTATTGTACTTGGCCCGGACACAAAAGCTTGTATTTGGATACCCACGGCATCAATCACTTTTGTTAAGGTACTTTCATTTCCTTGGTTTCCTGCTTTATATGTATCAGTGCCACAGGATGTGTTTACCCATCGAATCTTTGAGAAGTGACTTCATTCTACTCACTCTTGATTGGTTCCTTTTATTTTACACTGTTGTTGCTGATTTTGGCCAAGTGTGACCAGTTGCAAAGAGCAAGTTCCTTTCTAGCAAATTTATAGCACACCCAATATCACACAGTTAGAATCTGTAGTACGGAAATGGCTCCAACCCATCTTTAAACTTCACTCCCACAAGCTTCCATTCATTCTACTTAACCTGATCCTGCATAAAAACATTTATTTTCATTTCCCTTTCAGTCTTGCCAGGTATCCACTTAATACATTTATGCTCTTTGCCTGTTCCACTTCCATTGAGTAGTAAATTTAGCTATTCTCTGGCAGAAGACATTTTTTCCTGAATTCTTTCTGTGATTTATTAGTTATTATCTCATATTTGAAACTTTTAGTTTTGGATCCACAAGTTTACCTTACAAAACCCTTTCATAGTTCTAAAGATTTCCATCAGGTCACTAGGTAAAATAAAGTCTGAAGAAGGGTCCCAAACCGAAACCTGTATATTTCTCTCCACAGGTGCTGCCTGAGCCACTGAGTTTCTCCTGTAGACTGTTTTTGCACTAACTTAAATACACACTTTCCATGGAATCTGTTTCACCATGAAATGCACTTTTATTACTTTATGAATTCAGTTGATTTTCATCCCTGTAAACTATGTTAAATAATGAATGAATGTTCACCAGTGTGTAAAAACACATTCTGTGGTGGCCATAGTGCATCTGCACAGCAGTCACTCACTCAGCACAGGTGCTGGTGCCAATCAAATTAATCCCACTGGTGTGTTCCTTTCCCATTGTACTGAATCATCAGTTCAAAATGTTCATTCAGTTTTCCTTTTAAAAATGCAGTGAATCTCTGCCATAACCACTTCCTGTTGTAAAATATTCTGTTTTTTTATAAAGCAGTCTATGCGGAATATCGTTTGAACCATTCCCTTAAAGAGAAGCAGTTCTGTAGATGAAGTATATTGTTACATCTCTCTGCAATTAGTTTAGTTTAGAGATACAACGCGGAAACAGCCCCTTCGGCCCACCGAGTCTGCACCGACCAGCAATCCCCGCACACTAACACTATCCTACACAGCACTAGGGAGAATTTTCAATTATACCAAGCCAATTAACATACTAACCTGTATGACCTAGGAGTGTGGGAGGAAACTGGAAATCCTGGAGAAAACCCACACAGGTCACGGGGAGAACAAACAAACTCCATACAGACAAGCACCCGTAGTCAGGATTGAACCTGGGGCTCTGGTGTTGCAAAGCAGCTACTCTTCAAAAGCATTTTTGAAAAAACTGGTTTTATGGTCTAACGTGTTAGTTAGCCATTTAATGCACAATATTATTCATTTGGAGATGAAAGGTGAACAAATAGGTACCAGGCTACAGATTCACTCCTGTTGTGTGATGGTTTTTATGCAGATCACAGGTGAATTCTGTTTCAACTGAAATGGGTGGTGAGCACACGGAGCACACATAGTGAATACTGATGCTCAAGAGCATGTGCAGTGAAGTTAAAGTACAGTGCACGTAATGTCACTTTCATTCACCTAACCTTCCCTTTCCATAGAAACCTCAATCGCATCTCCCATCCAAATTACCCCAAATATCCTTACTCTGAGACAGACAAGAGGCTGTAGTAACTCAGCGGGTCAGGCACATCTTTAGAGAAAATGAATAGGTGATGTTTTGGGTCGAAACACTTCTTCAGATGCCTTATTCTTACTTTATTAATGCATTGTTCCAGTTGATCCTTCCTTCCCTAATAGCCCTGACTGCAGGCTATCTTTTCTGTAATCCCTATCCACAAAAGCGATCAGCAATCTATTAGGCTATCTGACTTCCTTCACTAGTGCAAGAAAAGTCCTTCCTTTTTGCAGTGTGTAAGGAGAGTTCTATCTTACATGATGAGGACCCTAACCCAAAACAGTTTTGTTACCAGAGAGTAAAACAAAACTGATGAGGGGGCTCTGTCCTGCGACAACACACCTTTTTCAGGTGCTGTAGAATTTCCTTTCCACTTCATTTACTTTCCCGTGATGATGCTCAAGGAAACAAATTGGCCAGGAACTGGATAAATTACTGCTGTAAGAACAATGCAACTGTCTCCAACATCCACCTCAACCTCCAGCAACAATGAGGTGTGATGGCTTTCTGTTTCATCTGTAAGAATGTCCCGTAAGCAACATTGTATTTCTGTTCAAGTATTGATCTGGAGTAGTTGCCTTCATTCAGTACCTTTTGGGCTTTATTGGGCTTAAACCCATAATGTTATGATCTTGAAGGAGCCATGGGTCACTATTAGGCCAAATGCAACATTATACATGTATATTATTCCTCAAAGCAGAATGACGTTCTGCAACTGGACATAATCAAATTACCTTAGTTCGACAAGTTATTTAAAGTTCAAAGGTATGACACTGGTTGTTACTGTAAGAAAATAACTGCAGATGCTGGCACAAATCGAAGGTATTCACAAAATGCTGGAGTAACTCAGCAGGTCAGGCAGCATCTCAGGAGAGAAGGAATGGGTGACGTTTCGGGTCGAGACCCTTCTTCAGACCTGAAACGTCACCCATTCCTTCTCTCCTGAGATGCTGCCTGACCTGTTGAGTTACTCCAGCATTTTGTGAATAAATACCTTCTGGTTGTTACTGAAGTGACTATGGTATTGATCTCGTGTCAGGTGAGTTCCTTCTTTGTTATCTTTATATATTATCATCCAATCCCTCCGTACCACTTGACCGGTGCTGGTCCAAGGGTTTCCCCACACAAGTCCTTGCTGCCGATCTTCACCCTTCACCAGCTGATCACTTCTCTAACCTCCCACAGTCTTCGCCTTCCAATGATTTATTCATCCTGCAATTCTTTCCCACTGATAATCTTTCTATCCTGGCCCCATTCACACCTAATCCGCATCTCAATGTGTTTCCTCTCTGACCTTCTCATTGTAATTCTTGCACGGAAGGTATATTCTACAAATACAACAAACGAGATTGGTCTCAGCATCCAGATCATCTATGTAAAATACAATAGCAGACCAAAACATCACTTTCCTTCATCCAGCATTGCATCGTATCTAGAAATATCTCTTGCTTTATTTGTTATTCAATATATTAAACGGCAGATTAAATAAGGAACCAACAGACAGTTTTCACAGCTTCTGATTGATGCTATCTCATCCATGAATGAAACCTGACATTTGTGACAGGAAATTTACTGGAGAGGATTTTGAGGGATAAGATGTACATGCATTTGGTAAGGCAGATTGATTAGGGATAGTGTCTCATGAATTTGACTGAGTTTTTGAAGAAGGTGACGAGGTCAGGAACAGACATAGTTTATATGGATTTCAACAAAGCCTTTGATAAGGTTCCGCATGTTCAGCTGCACTGGAAAATTAGATTGCATGGGATCCAGGGAGTGCTATATAAATAGATAAAGCAAAATTGACCTCATGGTAGGAAGCAGGTGGTGGTGGTGTAAGGTTTTTTATAGACCGGAGACCTGTGATCAGTGGTTTTCCTCATGGGGGCAGTACTGGGCCCATACTGTTTGTCATCTGCATTAATGAGTTAGATGAGAATGTACAAGGCATGATTAGTAAGTTTACAGATGACAATGAAATAGCTGGTAGCATAGATAGTGAAAGATTATCAAGAATTACAGTGGGGCCCAGATCAGCTGGGCAAGTGGGCCAAGGAAGGGCAAATGGAATTTAGTTCAGATAAGTGTGATGGGTAGCTTTTTGGGAAGCCGAACCAGATCAGGACCTTCACTGTGAATGATAAGGCCCTGGGGAGTATTGCAGCACAGGAATCTAGGAGTACAAGCACATATATCCCTGAAGGTGGCGTCATAGGAAGATGCAGTGGTGAAGAAGGCTTTTGGCATGCTGGCCTTCATCAATGTGTATTCAGTGAATTGAATCTTGAAGTTAGGAAGTTATGTACAGTTGTTCAAGACATTGGAGAGGCCACACTTGGAGTACTGTGTTCAGTTTTGATTACCCTGCTATAGGGAAGATGGCACTGAGTGGAAAGGGTGCAGAAAAGATATTGTCATGACTTTCGGGCCTGAGGGAGAAGGTGAGCTGACTAGGACTTTATTCCTTGGAGCACAGGAGGATAAGGGGTGATCTTATAGAGGTGCATAAGATCGGGAGGGAAATAGATAAATGCACAGTCTTTTACCCAGAGAAGGGGAATCAAGAACCAGAGAACACAGGTTTAAGATGAGAGGGGAACCCAAGGGGCAACTGTTTCACATAAAGGGTGAGTATATGAAACAAGCTGCCAGAGGAGGTATTGAGGCAGGTATTATAACAGCATTTAAAATGTACTTGGATAGGTTTAGCAGGATATGGGGCAAACACAGGCAAATGGTTAAATGAGACTGCTTTGTCAGCATGTGCAAGTTGGGCCGAAGGACCTGTTTCTGTGCTGTGACTAATTGTTAAATCTGGATGTTTTCCCTGTGATGGTGCATGTCTGCCAGTAGGAGGTGCTATTACTAAAGGGCCAGTCATCCAGTGGCAAAATTGTGTCTTTCAGTTTAGTTTATGCAAGATTTGTGCTTTGATTCAGTGTTAATGTGTCCTGCCCTTTGAGGGTTTATGCATGATTCATTGGTAATTTTATGGGCCATAGGGAATGCACTGAACTGCCTTAGGACTTTCTAGACAAGTTAGTTCTACTCTCTGGGATGCAATCTGTCAAAATGATGTACAGACTTCCTTTTATACTTAACTGCAGGACCTGAATCACTCTAGTGCACATGTGCTTATGTTTGATAGTTTGGAATGAATTAAACAGTCCATTGCGTGATGAAAATGTTAGATAGGAAACAATAGGCACCAATGTGGAGCAGAGTTTTGAGGCATTGTGAAACAAGGTATGTAGATTGTCAAAGGGAGCAATTATGCTTCTTTCATAATTCCCATTTAATTCACATCTACCACTCTAACTGACTTTTGTTTAAGCAGTTGGAACTACTGTCTGATTGGACAGGGATTTTAGTCATACAGCATGGAAACAAGCCCCTCGGCCCAACTTGCTCATACCGGCCAACATATCCCAGCTACACTAGTTCCACCTGCCTGCGTTTGACCCATATCCCTCAGCCACAATCCTTTGTGTGTTACCTCTTATGTTCCTATTAAATCTTTCTCCCCATAGCTTAAACCTATGTCCTCTGGTTCGCGATTCCCCTACTCTGGGAAAGAGACTCTGTGTCTATTTCTCTCATGGTTTTGTATACCTCTATAAGATCACCCCTCATCCTCCTGCATTCTAAGGTATGGAGGCCTAGCCTGCTCAACCTCTTCCTATAGCCTTGGCCCTCGAGTCCTCAATTGTGTTGGTTGTTAGGATTTTATGGAGGGCAGATGTTTTCACTGGTCTCATCCTCCCAGTGGAAGTTGGTCACTCGAAAGAAGAGGCTGCTCCCAGCCCTGGAAGGTTCTCTGCCACTGCCAGCTATTCCACTGCCCACTAATAACACCTCAGCAAATACCCCTTCTTGGATGCCATGGGCATCCAGCCCTCCCACCCCCTGCGCTCCTGTCAACATGCTGACAACCAGGAGCTGCCTCTCTACCCATTTCAGGCAGCCCGCTGACAAGCAGGATGTAACTGATGCCCAGAAATTAACAGAAATTGTGCCTTAAATTAATGCTTGCCCCCTCCCCCTGCCATCTCCTAGCTAAATGTTTGCTTATCAAAAAGCAAAGAAATTGCTGGTACTGTAAATCTGAAATACAAGCAGGAAATACTGTTTCCCCTAATGAAGAGCCATCAATCTGAGACCTTAACTGTTTCTCTCTACACAAATACTGCCTGACCTGCTAAGTATCTCTATTTCTATTTTAATTTTAAATTTGACAACCCCTGTGTCTTGTCGATTCAGTTACCAGCATCATATCTGACAACAAATCCGATGATATGAGGATCGTTGACTTCCATCTTGCTCCTGAAGTAAAGGCTTGCGGCTCAAGGTATATCCTCATGGGGATGGAGTCTTTCAAATAAAACTTTACACAAGGACTCTGTCCCCTCTCCCAGTTGAATGTGAATGAGTCTCTGGAGCTTTTAAAGGGTGAGTTTTTATTCCATCCAATATCTCCCATCAATCAACATAACTGAAAAATATGATCACTTTGCTGCTCATAGTTGCTCGATGTTTATAAAGTTAGCTTTGCTGTTTCTTGTTTTACAGGATTGATTGCAAAGTATTCACTCTTTGTAAATGTCCTGAGATTGGAATTAGTACAATGCAACTTGTTTATTCATTTATCTGCTCTTTCATTCCCAAATCTATCTGCATGGTTGTTACAATTCATTTCTGTAGAGCAATCCAGTTGGAATGATTTATGGAGGACCACTTCTCCATAGTGATCCATTGACCTTGGCTGAACAGATAAGTAGACAAGAGCATCTGTTGAAAATTGATCACAGTGTTGTACATTTACAACCACACTCATCACTTCCCTGACAGAACTTAGTAAAATGCAAACTGGTATTCCATGCCAAAACCTCAATGCTTCTACAACTACCTATAAGGGCTGGGATGTTACTCTGGTATCATTTCTTCAGTGAAGAAATAGAAGTCTCCTTGCACTATGAAGCCATTTAAGTATTTCTAATCAGTTCTTGTTGCATTTTAGGGGAGAGAGCAGCCCAAATATTTGCACTGAATTAGAATTTAGTCATCAGCATGGCTAAAGTGTGAAATAAAAAAAATGCAGCTGCGATTAGATGTGTTTTGCTGAGCCAATGGCAGATCATGCAATTGAGTTCATATTTATTTGTTTTGTGTTAAAAGCATAAGAAATTGAAGGAGGAATGTCATTCAGCTCCTCGTGCCTGACCCATTTTTTAGTCGATCGGCTGAACTTTTACCTAAGTTCCACTTTTCTGCACTATCTACATATTCTTTGATTCCCTTAATATCTAAGAATCTATTGATCTACTTATTCAATGAATTCAGAGACTGCGTCTCCACAGCTCTGCTGGATAGAGAACTTCAAAGGTTCACTATTCTCTGGAAGAAATTTCCTGACGCTACAAACTTCACATCTATTCTGCCAAATCCCTTAACAATTTTGTACATTTCATTGAAACTACATCTCGTTCCTCTATCCCTAAAGTGTAGAGGCTATACTAGAATTTAGAATGGGAAACAAGGAAATGGCAGAACAGTTAAACAAGTACTTTGGTTCTGTCTTCACTAAGGAAGACACAATCTCTCAGAAATACTAGGGGACCGAGGATCTAGTGGGAGGGAGGAAATGAAAGGAATCCACATTAGTCAGAAAATGGTGTTAGGTAAACTGTTGGGACTGAAGGCAGATAAATCCCCGGGGCGTGATGGTCTACATCCCAGAGTACTCAAGGAGGTGGCCCTAGAAATCATGGATGCATTGGTGATCATTTTCCAATGTACTCTCGACTCTGGATAATTTCCTGTGGACTGGAGGGTAGCCAATGTAACTCCACTTTTTAAGAAAGGAGGGAGAGAGAAAACTGGGAATTATGAACCAATTAGCCTTACATCGGTAGTGGGGAAGATGCTGGATTCTATTATTAAAGATGTTATAGCAGCGCATTTGGAAAGCAGTGACAGGATCGGTCAAAGTCAGAATGGATTTATGAAGGGGAAATCATGCTTGACTAATCTTCTGGAATTTTGTGAGGATGTAACAAGTAGAATGGATAAGGGAGAGCCTGTGGATGTGGTGTACCTGGACTTTCAAAAAGCCTTTGACAAGGTCCCACACAAGAGATTAGTCTACAAAATTAGAGCACATGGTGTTGGGGGTAGTGTATTGACATGGATAGAGAACTGGTTGGCAGACGGGAAGCAAAGAGTAGGAATTAACAGGTCCTTTTCAGAATGGCAGGCAGTGACTAGTGGGGTGCCGCAAGGCTCTGTGTTGGGACCCCTGTTATTTACAATATTAACGATTTAGGCAATGGAATTAAATGTGAGATCTCCAAGTTTGTAAATGACACAAAGCTGGGTGGGAGTGTGAGCTGCGAGGAGGATGCTATGAGGCTGCAGGGTGACGGGTAGGTTGGGCGAGATGGCAGATGCAGTAAAATGTTGATAAATGTAAGGTTATCCACTTTGGTGGCAAGAACAGGAGGGCAGATTATTATCTGAATGGTGTCAGATTAGGAAAAGAGGAGGTTCAACGAGACCTGGGTGTCCTTGTGCACCGGTCACTGAAAGTAAGCATACAGGTACAGCAGGCAGTGAAGAAAGCTAATGGCATATTGGCCTTCATTGCGAGAGGATTTGAGTTTAGGAGCAAGGAGGTCCTTGCAGTTGTAGAGGGCCCTAGTGAGACTGCACCTGGAATATTGTGTGCAATTTTTGGTCTCCTAATTTGACGGAGGGCATTATTGTTATTGAGGGAGTGCAGCGTAGGTTCACCAGGTTAACTCCTGGGATGGCGGGACTGACCTATGATGAAAGAATGGGTCAACTGGGCTTGCATTCACTGGAATTTAGAAGGATGAGATGAGATCTTACAGAAACATATAACAAAGGATTGGACAGGCTAGATTAAGGAAAATGTTTCCCGATGTTGGGGTAGTCCAGAACCAGGGCCCCCAGGTTAAGAATAAGCAGTAGGCCATTTAGGACTGCAATGAGGACAAACTTTTTCACCCTGAGAGTTGTGAATCTGTGGAATTCTCTGCCACAGAAGGCAGTGGAGGCCAATTCATTGGATGTTTTCAAGAGGGAGTTATATTTAGCTCTTAGGGCTAAAGGAATCAAGGGATATGGGGAAAAAGCAGGAACGGGTTACTGATTTTAGATGATCAGCCATGATCATATTGAATGGCGTTGCTGACTCGAAGTGCCGAATGGCCTACTCCTGCACCTATTTTGCTATGTTTCTATGATCTAGGACAGCTAGATGTTCAAAGACTTCTGCTCCCCACACTCGATAAGCAAAATGAAAATTGCTCACAGTGAAGATGGGTGTTGTAAAACTAATTGATCCTATTTCTCCTCTGTAATTTATCACAAAAGCTGTAAACATTTTGAGTAATTCCCCAAAAGGACCATTGTTAATGTGTTGGGCCTAGGCAAGAACTGTTTACGGGAGGACCAAATATGGAACCCATCATAACCAGAGCCCATTCGGCATTAATTTGACGTTCACATATACTCTTTCTAGCCCAAATCATTGGAGTGGGAACAGAGGTCGATTTTATCCCCGTTGCCCCATCCCAGCTGAGGTAAACTAGCTTTGTGCAAACTAAGACTCGGCTCTCCCTATTGTCTCTTCCTGGAAGAAGCATTTAGTAACTGGGTAACTATGTAAAGATTTGTCCAATATTATCTAACAAATCATCCTCCAACATTTCCGTCACCTCCAACGTGACCCCACTACTGGCCACATCTTCCCATCTCCTCCCCTTTCTGCGTTCCGCAGAGACCGTTCCCTCCGTAACTCCCTGGTCCACTCGTCCCTTCCTACCCAAACCACCCCCTCCCCGAGCACTTTCCCCTGCAACCGCAGGAGATGCAATACCTGTCCCTTTACCACCCCCCTCAACTCCATCCAAGGACCCAAACAGTCTTTCCAGGTGAGACAGAGGTTCACCTGCACCTCCTCCAACCTCATCTATTGTATCCGCTGCTCTAGATGTCAACTTCTCTATATCGGCGAGACCAAACGCAGGCTCGGCGATCGTTTCGCTCAACACCTTCGCTCAGTCCGCCTTAACCAACCTGATCTCCCGTTGGCTGAGCACTTCAACTCCCACTCCCAGTCTGACCTTTCTGTCATGGGCCTCCTCCAGTGCCATAGTGAGGCCCACCAGAAATTGGAGGAACAGCACCTCATATTTCGCTTGGGCAGCTTGCAGCTCAACATTTACTTCTCCAACTTTAGATAGTTCCTCTGTCCCTCTCTTCCCCTCCCCTTCCAAGTTTTCCCTCTGTCTTCCTGTCTCCACCTATATCCTTTCTTTGTCCCGCCCCCCTGACATCAGTCTGAAGAAGGGTCTCGACCCGAAACGTCACCCATTCCTTCTCTCCTGAGATGCTGCCTGACCTGCTGAGTTACTCCAGCATTTTGTGAATAAATACCTTTGATTTGTACCAGCATCTGCAGTTATTTTCTTACACAACCTGTCCAATATTAACGTTTGCTTTTATTGAAACAGGATCTGAAGGTGATCACATTGGATGCACTGCTCTGTTATAAGTGTGCTCTAGTCTATTTGCAGCGATCATGGCTCCTTGATCAATCTATGCGCAATGACTGTGGTTTAAAAGTTGATGAGAATAATTCCAATCTTCACACAGGAGAGCATCAACTTAAGGAGAAGTGTCACTCTTACAGTAATGTCACAGCTCCTTCACCTCAATCCATCCTGGCTAGTGAACCGAACATAAACGGTGGGTCAAAGTGTTGGGTTGAGTCTCGTAATTGTCATAGGTATGAATTATCCTACTTTGAACAGTGCGAGTGCCGTCTTCGGTCATGGTTACAATTATTTCACTCCATCCCTTACCTACAACCGATTCTCCTTCTAAATGGTTGCCTGCTGTGTCCCCTCCCCCGTACAACTTCTTTGCGCTTGCACAGTCACCGTCATCTGTGCACTACAATGTCAGATCGTATTTGACACAGTGCTGCACAAACTGATGGTAAATGCACAAAGCTAATTCTGCGACTTGCAACTGTACCAGGCTGAATTATCTGTTTAATGCTGGATCAAGGTAGGTACAGATGTAAATCAAGCAGCTTTCTCTCACTTTAAACTGCAATAAATAACAAACAGAGCACATTTAGGGAAATGTCGTCTTTTGAACCATTTTGTCTACTGGGAGTTTGTTCTTGTGCCCCAACTCTCCTGCGTCCGTACATGTCCATAGATTCTAGGTCTGCCACGTGGCAAATCTTCAAATACAAAGCTTGGCAGACGATGCAGCCAACTCAACAGAAGGCCAATTCTGCCTTCAATCAGGGCGCACATGCATCCATTCACTAGAGAATAAGCAGTAATGGAACCCTTGGCTGACATCCACATTCCCTACAGCAAAGGCACCATTGCATGTGGAGAGTATTTCCATTTGTTCAAGAGCTCTGGATGCCCCCAGCAAGGCCAATATTTATTGTCGCCTAATTGACCTTGAACTGACTGAGTTACTGGATCCTTTCCAAGGGCTTGTTGGGCCAGAAGTCACACAAGGACCACTCCAGGTAAAGGTTTCCTTCCATGATGAACATTATATCTCCAACATGTACTAGAGGTCATGAACTCATCCTCTTTGGCCTATTTGAGTTCATGCCAACTGATAAGCATCCATTTACACTAATCCCACTCTACTCTCCCCATATTTCCATTAGTTCCGCTCAGATTCCTCCACTCACCTACACATTAGGGGCAGTTTACAGTGGCCAACATCTACCAATCCACAGGTGAGATGTCGGAGGAAACCGGAGTATCCCAGCATATCCAAAAGTCACAGGGAGAACATGCAGACTCCACACCGATAGCACTTGAGATCAGAATTGAACCTGGATCATTGGAGCTGCAAAGCAACAGCTCCACCAGCTTCAGCACCGTGCCAACCATATTTGAGCCCCTGCCTTTCATTACTACTGCAGGATTCATTCCTGGTGACTGGTATCGAATGCAAGTTTATCATTGCCTCGCTGCAATGTACTTAAGACTTCAGTGTAATGAATTTCAGAAGAAGAATAAATGGCATATTTAGCATTACCAACTTGGTTTGAATTTCAAAGCATTCCTGCTCTAGCCATTTCCTAACTCTACCACTTATTTTGTTAGTGTAATTCTTTATGTCTTCATCCAATACTAGATTGATTCAGTTCTTCACCACGTTTAGGCCTGGAGGTAAGTAAGAACAATGAGATCCAAAGCAGACGTCTTTGAAACGAAGTAAACTTAAAGCTTAATGAAGGTTTGGACATAAGTGCAACTTGACCATTGGGGAAGTGAGCATTTTATCACAATGAGCAACATCACTGATCTCATTTTATTTTATTCCTATAGAAACATTTTATTCCAATAGAAATCAGGCACTGAGATTGTGATGCCTTATTCTCCAGGCAAATAAGTATTGAAGTAGATAGATAGAGGCATACATACACCATACCCAAGCTCAGTAACAGGCCAGTCCATATCAAACACACAGTGGCTGGCCTTAGTGTAAATATGGGCCCAAGTGTCTGGCAGCATTGAGTGCTAATTAAAGACATGGCTATACAATAGACAATAGGTGCAGGAGTAGGCCATTCAACCCTTCGAGCCAGCACTGCCATTCAATGCGATCATGGCTGATCACTCTCAATCAGTACCCCGTTCCTGCCTTCTCCCCATACCCCCTCACTCCGCTATCCTTAAGAGCTCTATCCAGCTCTCTCTTGAAAGCATCCAACGAACTGGCCTCCACTGCCTTCTGAGGCTGAGAATTCCACACCTTCACCACTCTCTGACTGAAAAAGTTCTTCCTCATCTCCGTTCTAAATGGCCTACCCCTTATTCTTAAACTGTGGCCCCTTGTTCTGGACTCCCCCAACATTGGGAACATGTTTCCTGCCTCTAATGTGTCCAATCCCCTAATTATCTTATACGTTTCAATAAGATCACCCCTCATCCTTCTAAATTCCAGTGTATACAAGCCTAATTGCTCCAGCCTTTCAACATACGACAGTCCCGCCATTCCGGGAATCAACCTAGTGAACCTACGCTGCACGCCCTCAATAGCAAGAATATCCTTCCTCAAATTTGGAGACCAAAACTACGCACAGTACTCCAGGTGCGGTCTCACCAGGGCCCGGTACAACTATAGAAGGACCTCTTTGCTCCTATACTCAACTCCTCTTGTTACGAAGGCCAACATTCCATTGGCTTTCTTCACTGCCTGCTGTACCTGCATGCTTCCTTTCAGTAACTGATGCACTAGGACACCCAGATCTCGTTGAACATCCCCTCTTCCTAACTTGACACCATTCAGATAATAATCTGCCTTTCTATTCTTACTTCCAAAGTGAATAACCTCACACTTATCTACATTAAACTGCATCTGCCATGTATCCGCCCACTCACACAACCTGTCCAAGTCACCCTGCAGCCTTATTGCATCTTCCTCACAATTCACACTCCCCCCCAGCTTAGTATCATCTGCAAATTTGCTAATGGTACTTTTAATCCCTTCATCTAAGTCATTAATGTATATCGTAAATAGCTGTAGATAATGTAGATAAATGTGAGGTTATCCACTTTGGCGGCAAAAACAAGGAGGCAGATTATTATCTCAATTGTGTAAGGTTAGGTAAGGGGGAAGTGCAGCAAGACCTGGGTGGCCTTGTACCCCAGTCACTGAAAGTTGGCGTGCAGGTACAGCAAGCAGTGAATAAAGCTAATGGCATGTTGGCCTTCATAACGAGAGGATTTCAGTATAGGAGTAAAGAGGTTCTTCTGCAGTTGTATAGGGCCCTGGTAAGACCACATCTGGAGTATTGTGTACAGTTTTGGTCTCCTAATTTGAGGAAGGACATCCTTGTAATTGAGGCAGTGCAGCGTAGGTTCACGAGATTGATCCCTGGGATGGCGGGACTGTCATATGAGGAAAGATTGAAAAGGTTAGGCTTGTATTCACTGGAGTTTAGAAGGATGAGAGGGGATCTTACAGAGACATACAAAATTATAAAAGAACTGGACAAGCTAGATGCAGGAAAAATGTTCCCAATGTTGGGGGAGTCCAGAACCAAGGGCCACAGTCTTAGAATAAAGGGGAGGCCATTTAAAACTGAGGTGAGAAGGAACTTTTTCACCCAGAGAGTTGTGAATTTGTGGAATTCTCTGCCACAGAGGGCAGTGGAGGCCAAATCACTGGATGAATTTAAGAGAGAGTTAGATAGAGCTCTGGGGGCTAGTGGAATCAAAGGATATGGGGAGATGTTGGGCATAGGTTATTGATTGTGGATGATCAGCCATGATCACAATGAATGGCGCTGCTGGCTCAAAGGGCTGAAAGGCCTCTTCCTGCACATATTTTCTGTTTTTATGTTTCTACCTCTTAAAGGGGAGGCACTCTGGCTGTAATCAGTGCTGAAACTGGCTCTTTAGATCAGATGGGCTGGCTGGAGGTTAAGGCTGATCACTTTTTATAAGGGGCTGCCCTAGTTTTAGTTTAGTTTAGTTTGGAGACACCTCAATCAAACTACGTGTAACACAGTTTCACCATGCCCTTGCACATCGATCACCCTGCCAAGCCTTATCCCCACATCTTGGCTTCAGCATTCTGCCACGCCAACCACATACTGAATGTGCTGTGGTTCATCATCTTTCAGGAAACGTTTGTGCAGAAATGTCACGGACAACACATAATGGCGGGGTGCCTGTGGATCCAACAGCTCACCGGATAGCACAGGAAACCACTCTTGCCAGATTGGCCAGCAGTGGCATGTATAATATTACCTTCTCACGTCCCACTATTTCATCTAATATACATGCTGCATATGGTGCGAGCATGTACCCCGTCTCCAAGGATGAGTTCTGCTGCAGAGGGCTGAGATTAGATGATTGATGGGCAGCATGCAGACAAAGGCTAATGCTTGTGCATCATGAAGAACGAGGACATGCTTTTCCAGGCCCACAAGAAAGCCTGCATAAATCATCACGATGCATTGGGGAAGGCCGTCCTTTCCAGCTTTTGGCAGGTTGCTCACCACAGGCAGCTATCACAAGGACTGGCACTCCTGCCTTCTTTGCAGAATTAATTCCCTTGGTCTGCAACTTTGAATCATAATGAGCTCTGAATTAGTCAGCTGGGTGGAGGTATTTTTTGATAACACTATCCATTTTGGAGTTTGTAAGTGATCTTATTGAAATATATGGGAACCGAGGGGGCAAGATAGGGTAGCTGTTGAAATGTGGGAGAAAGGGTCATTGGTGGGAAAATCTAGAACAAGGAGACTTAGTTTCAAGATAAGGGGGCAATCATTTAAAATCAAAGTACAAAGATAGATATTCTCCTGGAGCGTAATGATCTGAAATTCTCCACCCCAGAGATTTGTGGAGGCTAGATTATTAAAAGTATTTAAAGTGGTGGTAGATACATTTTTGGAAGACTTGTGAATGGGGATAATGGAAATGGCACAGAGGAGGAGTTGAGGATGGGGGCAGATCAATTGAATGATGGGACAAGATTGAAGGACCAGGTAGCCCACTCCTGCTCTTGTTCTTATCTTCATGGCACAATTCATTACTCTGCTGCTGACTCAGAATAAACTGCGGCATAAATTAGTTGCATTGGATATGTGCCATTTTATGTAGATGGGAGTGAATTGGTCAGTTTTCCACAATGTTAGGCAGATTCCAATGTTACAACTGTACTGGAACAGCCTGTACGGAAGCATAGCTAAGTCCAGAGCATAATGTCCTCAGCACTACTGCTGACCTGGTGTCCTTTGAGCTATCCAGGACTCTTGCCTTTTCTTGATGTCACATGGAATGAAAGTGGATGAAGACTGTTTTTTTGTGATGATTGCTATTCTATCAGGTGGAGACCAAAGTGAACCATTCCTTTGGCCTTTCTGATGAAAGGTGGTTCCAATCCTGTGGTGATGGTGATGTTCTCCTGCTACCATTGGTTTAATTGTCTTACCACACTCATGACTGAAGTGGCAAGAATACACGGCTTTAATTGGATCTGTTTGCTATGGGTTAACTTACCATCTATACCCATGCTGCTTCTGCTGTTTGCCATATGACTGATGTAGGTTCACCAGGCTGACTTCTCGCTTAAGCTGCTTGACTACTCTGTGCGACATCTCTCCAAAACAAGGCACAAGTCTCCAGGTACTAGTGAAGAGGACTTTACCGGGTGAACTGACCTGGGTGCTATGGATTGTTGAAATGCAAGTACTGATCAATAGACTATCTCACTAGGTACAACATCCCAACCATTATATTGAGAATGCTTTAAAAGTACAAATATTTCATATCCCCAGATTCCTCAAAAACTCCAAAAGATTTTTCAAGCTTGATTTTATTTTCATAAACCCTTACTAACAACCAAATGTAACTATGAATTTCTAAATGCATTGTTGTCATTTCCCTTGCATCCTTCCAATCCCTGTGCATTGGGGAGATTCTGGAAAAATCAAAAACAATATCCCTGTATATCATCAGATATCCCCAATATCATCGCATGCAAGGGCCTTGTTAGCTTTTAATCCTATTAATTTCTCCACCACCTTCACTTTGCTTTTACTAATTGCTTTAAATCCTTCATTCCTACAAGCCGCACCGGTCTCCCCTATTTCTGGAATCTTATTTTGTGTCTTCCATCATGAAGACAGATGCAGAATTAGATGAGGGCATTAGGAGTTAGGAAAGCAAGGTTGATGAATGGCATTAAGATACAGAGCAGCATGATTTAATTGAATAATAGCGCAAGCTGAAGAGAGTGAATATGGTGTGCTCTTGTTTCTGTGTTACAGGCGTTGGGGCATTCTGAGGTTATCAAAGATGGTATATGAAAGCAAATATTTTTACTTCACTCTGTTTAACGTGGGATACTTAAAGTCAGCTGTGAATTTGGAAGGGCAGTATAGTAACCTTTTGCTGCTTCAGTCCCCCAGATATGCCAAAGCACTTTACAGTCAGTGGAATGCTTCTGAAGTGTAAATACTGGAGGAAGTGCAGTAATAAATATCTATAAAGGGCAAGGAAAGGAACCAGATGAGATATTTTAAAAATGTTGGTTGAAGATGAACATTGGCCAGGACACCAGAAGGAGTCTACTGTCCTTTTTTGATGTGATGACCTGGCACCTCTAAAGTCCTCTTCATTCGCACCTGATGACTTGTACTTAATTTTGGAGAGGTGACCCACAACGTAATCAAACAGTAGTACTTCAGTTTAATGCTTCTTCTGAACGATGACACCTTCAACACTATAGCACTCACTCAGGAAGTTCTATTCTTTCTGAGCAAATTTATGCTCCAGTCTCTTCAGTGGGACTTGAATTCAAAAACTAGTAGCTTAAAACTAACTGAGTCATTGTTGACATTGTGACCTTGGCAGTGCTCAGAAATGCCATTCATTATCCAATTGAAATCTCCCTTTGCATTCTAACTGAAAGGTTATTTGGGTCCATTAAAAGAAGTATTTTGAACATTTTGTTCTTGTCCACGATGATTAGGAAGGAAAGAATTCCAGACATGCTATTTTAAGAAGCATTAAACTGGTTTCATGAGAGTTTCTGCAGATTTACAGAGTTTATTTCTCTTGCTTGTTCCTTCAATGCAAAATCTCTTGCAGACCGACTACACCAGAAACGTCTTGTACTGAACACTCCAGTAATTCAACTGCATGACCTTTAAGCATCCTATGAATTATGACATCATACTAAATAAATGAAACTATCCCAAACAAAATAACCAACCCTATACCATGTTTTGTACTGAAGCTTTATCAACATCAACTGCCAATTCTCCCACAGACTTATTCCATGGTTTGCCACCAAAATAATGGAATTCAATGACAGAAAAAAAAAAGGAGATGCCCTTTCGTATAACAATAATTTGGGGGGGGGGGGGAGATCGATCAATTGACCAAATGGTGCCAGAACAACAACCTTCCTCTCAACATCAGGAAAACCAAGGAACTGATTGACTTTGGAAGAGGAAAGCCATGGATCGATTTTGCTAACAGCCTAACAATGCATATACATTTATCGAATGCCATCCTTGATATAATTGAGTTCAATGTAATGTAATGTAATGTTCAATGGAAGAAACACACATTCCCATGATGCCAGAGTTAGTTAAACCTACAACTTACAAACGGTAAATTTATATTTCCCACAGTGTGAAGAGAAGGGTAAATCATTTAATTATCTGTTGTCAGAAGCTTATAATTAGTGAAAATTAAACTGGACTTCTGAAATTTTTCTGTGGGACAGAGAGACCCGCAGTGAGTGGATCACACCTGATGAACTTAATTGAAATATTTCATGAGGTAACTAGTAATTTCCATGAACATTATCAATACGGATTTCTAAAGGCATTTGATTGTCACTCACAAGGGCTCATTAGCTGACTTTAATGCTCATGTAAATTAAGGTATTCCATGGATCTGATTGGGAAACTGGTTTTAGGTGACAGAGACTAAGTGTAATAAGCAAATTGACACATTGGCAGGGTGTAGGTTCCTATAATAATGCATGTTGAGATTGCAAGCATTGGCCTCATTGCAGAAAATTGGTTCATGGGGCAGAAGACCCTATATCGAAGTTTACTGATAATGAAAAGATAGATGATGTGTGCAGCGTTAAAGGATTGCATGCATTTATCTGCAGTGAACTGATGTACATGAAGATCAAAGTTAGGCAGCAATTGAACAATATTTGACCACTCCAGAGTACAGTGAGCAGTTATGGGTATTTTCTTTAGCTCAGATGTGTTAGCTCAGAGCAAATGCATTGCAATTTTATCAAAATAATCCTAGGTAACTATGTTAAATTATTTTCAATGTTAGAATAGAACGAGGAGTAAAAACAGGACCCTGACTATTCAGGTGCAGGGAAAGGTGCAGTGGGTGGCACTGTGGTGCAGCGGTAGAGTTGCTGCCTTATAGTTCCAGAGACCGGGTTTGATCCTGATTACGGATGCTGTCTGAGCTGAGTTTGTATGCTCTCCTTGTGATCGCATGAGTTTTCTCCGGTTGCTCCGGTTTCCTCCCACATTCCAAAGACATACAGGTTTGTAGATTAATTGGCTTCTGGAAATTATAAATTGTCCTTAGTGCATAGGATAGAACTAGTATATGTGGTGATCGCTGGTCAGCGCGGATTCAGTGGGCTAAAGGGCCTATTTCCACGCTGTATCTCTAAAGTCTAAAGTCTAAATTAATTTTAAATCTGAGATTGATGGGTTTTTAATAACCAAAGTTATTGATTCAAAGTTCATGCCTAGTTTGCCAGCTAGTTATTCAAAATATGTTTAGTTATTATCGTGAGTCCTATTAATGTCACCAGATGCCAGAGTGGAAATAGCAACAGTCAGGATGGGACCAATGATATTCAAATCCTATTCCTTGGGAAATGTGATTTTATTTTTAACAGGGATCCAAGGAGTTTGTAACAGCAGATGGCCTTTTGACACTGCTTCTTCAAAGAAAAAAAGAAATACAGAGCAGGAGAGGAGAGTGAGAGAAACTAGTGAAGGATGATCATTGGAAGCAAAGGTGAAGGAGGGCAAGTTATCAGTTCTCATGACTTTAGCAACACTGACATGGCTGTATTTATTACATTGAATTGGCTGCATAGTATGGGGCTGAACCAGACCAAGCAGGTTCCCCTCCCTAAAGAGTATCACAGATAATGTGATCATCATTTTATTTTCTGGAACCTGCTCACAAATGACACAAGAGAGGGGATCAGTCAATCCTCAAATGAGGCGTGGGATTTGTAACCCAGGATTACCTGCTCAATCCATTACAGGCAACATATCATGTGCATGTTGCCTGCTGCTTTATATGGTTGCTGGGTAGAGCCAGTCCTACCCTTGCACATATCAGCAAGGGGCCAGATATCATGGATGGCTAGCATTACTTAAAGGCAGTCTGCTCCTCTTAAAGCAGAGATGCATCATGGCTGCAAGAAATACTTTGCGTCATTTGCGGACTGAATCCGCATTGTGTTACATTGCAAGACAGCTTATTGTGCAAGAGAGTCAATAGACAATAGACAATAGGTGCAGGAGTAGGCCGTTCGGCCCTTCGAGCCAGCACCACCATTCAATGTGATCATGGCTGATCATTCACAATCAGTACCCCGTTCCTGCCTTCTCTCCATACCCCCTGACTCCGCTATCTTTAAGAGCTTTAAGAGTCTTCAGACTTTAGAACTACAGCACGGAAACAGGCCTTTCAGCCAAACTGAGTCCGCGTCGATCAGTGATCACCCTGTACACTAACACTATCACCCACACAAGGGACAATTTACAATGTTTTTACCAAAGCCAATTAACCTACAAACCCGCACGTCTTTGGAGTGTGGGAGGAAACCGGACTACCCGGAGAAAGCCCACTCAGTCACAGAGAGAATGTACACACTATGTACAGACAGCACCCTTTAGTTAGGGGTCTCTAGTGCTGTAAGGCAGCAACTCAGCAACCACTGATCCCGACTACGGGTGCTGTCCGTTTGGAGTTTGTACATTCTCCCCGTGATCGCGTGGGTTTTCTCCGGGATCTCCGGTATAATTGTAAATTGTCCCGAGTGTATGTAGGATAGTGTTAATGTGCAGGGATCGCTGGTTGGTGCGGACTCAGTGGGCCGAAGGGCTTGGTTCCACGCTGCATCTGCAAGCTAAACACTGAACCCAATGTTTTATTCTCACAAACTACATTAGACCTGATCTGTGCGTTGAGTCAAGTGTGATGCTAAATTGAGAAAATGACAGGTGAGATTCTGGAATTCGGAAATAGAGGCATGGAGTATGAAAGCAAGGAATTTAAGTTGAAATCATGAGGAACATAGATAAGCTGCGTAGCCATTGGTGTTTCCCTATGTTAGGAGTGTCCAAAACTAGAGACCATACGCCTTAAGTGAGAAGGGAATATTTAAAAAGGGCCTGAGGGGCAAACCTTTCACACAGAGATTGGTGCTTATGTGTACGAGCTGCAAGAGAATGTGACAGAACGGATACAATTACAACATTTAAAAGACACATGGACAGGTACATGGAAAGAAGAGGTTTGGAAGGATATGGGCCAACTGCAGGCAAGTGTGAAGAAGGGTCTTGACCCAAAACGTCACCCATTCCTTCTCTCCAGAGATGCTGCCTGTTCCGCTGAGTTACTCCAGCTTTTTGTGTCTACGCTGTAAAGTAGCTCGTGTGTAAAGAATTCACACTTCACATGAAACAAAGTGTATGGCTTTAACTGCAGCATTTGGCACAATTGCCAGGTGACATAAGACAGATTTGTTTCTGAGACTGCATGGATACCAACCATGAACACTCTAATAGTGGCTCTGATCACTGCGCAGCAGAATCCTGGAACAAGTTTTAATAACAATATGCCTTTCAGTTTACAAACCGTACTGTAATGGGACACTCTTGCTCTATATTGCACCATTGTAATTGCTTTATTTAAGTAGGCATGCAACTAATGTAACATTAGAAAGCAGAAAATTAGATTCAAAACAAGATGAACGACCATGGGAACTACACTCGCCCCCCTGCAGGACCTATACATCAGGAGGTGCAGATCAAGAGCAAGCAAGATTATGGGGGACCCCTACCACCCCAGCAACGGACTGTTCCAGGTGCTATGGTCAGGCAAACGCCTCCGCTGTCATGCTGTGAAAACGGAGAGGATGAGACGGAGTTTCTTCCCACAGGCCATCAGGACTGTTAACTATTATATCTCCAGGGACTAATAATTTTTTTCTGTATTAATTTAAATTTTTATACTGTAATTGTAATTTTTTGCACAATCCGCAGGCTTTGCCACTTTCATTTCACTGCACATCTTGTATGAGTATGTGACAAATAAACTTGACTTGACTCGACTTGTCAAAGAAAGTTCTGCTTAAACTTACTGTGCACTGAAGGAGTGCCAGACATGGATTAGGTAACACGACAAGTTAGGTTTTCCCAACAATACGAGACCTCCTTTACATGTACCAGAATATGCTATTTGACACCCACTGTCAAATCCAGGATCACCTTAATTGGATAACTATGGAAAATGCAAGTGTTAGAAATACCAATGCTTTGGCGCTCCCTTCCTGATGAGAGGGTGGGGAAGAAAGGATTTGGGGAATTAAGTTCTGCTGCGTAATTTAAAGACACCCTTCCTGGTAAGAGGGTGGGGAAGAAGGAACGTAAGGAATTGTGTACAGCAGGGTAATATAAAGACTTGCATTATCTGTGGTCAAATGGCACAGTTGTCTCCTGCTAATGACTAAAGAACCCATTACTGCCACTGACTAGACGCGGGCTGATTGTCTCTTTTTCTTCTGATCCAGTCTTGGGATCGAGGATGACCTGCTCCAGTGGTGAGGTTGCCACTGAGGCCAGTGGTGGATCACTCCACTTCTCTACTCCTCCTCCACTTTGAGCAGACATAGGTCAGAGGTCCCCAGGAGTCAGTGGGATGTTGCTTTCCTTCAAAAAGGCTTTGAGTACAACTTTGATTTTTTTGTTCTTTGTTTGCCTCGTGATCTGTTCCTATGTTTCCACAGATACTGGAATCTAGTGCAAGAAACAAACTGCTGACCTGTCAGCATCTGTGGAAGGAAATAGACAGTTAAAGTTTTGGGTTGAAACCCTTCACCTGGATAGTGAGAGTAAAGGAGAGGGATATCTTCCTCTGACAGGGCACTGGATAGATTGTTCGCTTTGGGAGCCTGGTGTCATGATCAAGGAGGCCTGGCCACCAAAACAGACTGAGGGCAACTAAGTCCTTAATCAGGTTTTGTGGTCAGTCTCCCCAAGTATTATCAAACAATCCCATAGTACCTGTTACCTTTATTGACATTGGTAGTGCAGACAAACAGTAAATATTGGTGTTGCCATGGTGAGGTTCCAGTATATGTCTTGTCAATACCATGCTCCTGTAAGCACAGAACCTTCATATTCTGGGATGGGATGGGATTGTTGATGGATGCCAGGTATTTCCAGGACTATCAATTATCTTGAAGAAAGACACAAAATGCTGGAGTAACTCAACGAGACAGGCAGTATCTCTGAAGAGAATGAATGGGTGATGTTTGCGACTTTCTGTGAAAGGTCAAACAATCAAACACTTTACAGTCTCTTCCCTGATCTTGTCAAACAACCCTAAAGGTCAGGAGCAAAAATGCCGGGGTTTAATTTCCCACAAATCAAAGACTCCGAATTCTCAAATGTCACCTCAATTAGGAGGCTAGGAAATGAGATTTACCACAAAATATACACTTTAATGAATTCTGTTTAATATAAACATATACTGTTTCTTATGTTTATTGTTACCTGGAAAAGGATACGGCATTCAAACCTCCACCCCTCCTTCCATGGAGTGGTCATTTACCTGAGTTAATGAATTGAAGAAGAGTTAAATGTGCTTCATGCACTGCAGGGCCTTCTTTATTTGTTTTTTAGGACATTTGGAGTATTGTGTTCAGTTTTGGGCACCATGTTATAGGAAAGGTGTTGTCAAGCTGGAAAGGGTGCAGAGAAGATTTATGGGGATGTTGCCAGGACTCGAGGGCCTGGTCCACAGGGAGGGGTTGAACAGTGCTGGGACTTTATTCTTTGGAGCACAGGATGCTAAGGGGCGATCTTATAGATGTTTTCAAAATCTTGAGAGGAATAGATCAGAGGACAATCGAGAACCTGAGGACATAGGTTTAAGGTGAGGGGGGGGGAAATATTTAATAGGAACCTGAGAGGTAATGTTGTTATGCAAAGGGTGGTGGGTGTATGGAACGAGCTGCTGGCGGAGCTAGTCGGGGCAGGTACAATAGCAACATTTAAGAAACATTTACACAGATACATAGATAGGATAGGTTTAGAGGAATATAGGCCAAACGCAGGCAGGTGGGACTTGTGTAGATGGGACATATTGGGCCAAAGGACCTGTTTCCATGCTGTATGACTCTATGACTTTGGTATCATCATCTTGGCCAGCATTTACTGCACATCTCTAATTCCCCTTGAGAAGGTGGGGGGCCTCTATGTGCTGCAATAATATAGCAGTCACAGTGTAACTGAGTCCCTGACATGGCTCTTTAAGAGTTGACCACATGGTTGTTGGTTTATTTTGTTCCCCACAGACAGGGCAGTCCAGCTAAGACCAACAGCAAGATGTGATTTTCTAACAGTCAAATGAAACGGGTTTTAAAAAAAAATCCCAATTGCTCACTTAACTAAATTTAAATTCCACTGTGGGAATTTGGGAGTTTTGGTGAGAGGGGTCAGATATGATCTTGCACGCTCGCTTCCTGGCCCTTGCAGTGAACAGTTCATCAATGGGGGGAAGGTTGCAACCAACAACCTTTTCAGCTGATCGAACGATCCGTTGCAGCCTCCGGATGTCGTGTTTGGTGGCTGAGCCAACCAGTCCATGATGGAGAAGGTGAGGACGGACTCAATGATAGCAGTATAGAATTGAACCATCATTGCCTGTGGCAGATTGTGTTTCCTCAGTTGCCGCAGGACGTACATCCTCTGTTGGGCCTTTTTGAGTCGATGGTGGCCCCCCATTTAAGGTCCTTGGAGATGATGGTTCCAAGGAACTTAAATGACTCCACAGATGTGACTGTGGTGTTGTTGATGGTGTGTGGGGGGAGGGGAGGGGGAGCTCTTCGAAAGTCTACAATTAGTTCCACTGTCTTAAGAGCATTGAGCTCCAGTTTGTTGCAAAGGCACCAGGATGCCAACTGTGTCATTCCCTGTCTGTAGGCAGATTCCTCCCCATCCTGGATCAGTCCAATCAGGGTTGTGTCATCCACAAACTTGAGGAGCTTCACAGAGGAGTCTGTGGAAGTGCAGTTGTTGGTGTAGAGAGAGTAAAGGAGAGGGGAAGAGTACGCAGCCTTGCGGTGCTCCTGTGCTGAGGGTCTGCGGGTCCGAGATGTGCTTTCCCAGCCTCACATGCTGCTCCCTGTCTGTCAGGAAGTTGATGATCCACTGACAGAGGGGTTCAGGCACAGTCAACTGGGAGAGTTTGGAGTGTAGTAGCTCTGGCACAATGGTGTTAAAAGCAGAGCTAAAGTCCACAAACAGAATCCTGGCATAGGTCCCCTTGCGGTCTAGGTGCTGGAGGATGAAGTGCAGGCCTAGGTTGACCGCGTCTTGCGCCGATCTATTGGCCCTGTATGCAAAATGCAGAGGATCCAGTTTGTTATGTTTTTCAGCTAGGCCAGTTCGTCTTTCAAAGGTCTTCATGACTACAGAGGTCAGTCAGTGCGACAGGTTTGTAGTCCTTAAGACCAGTCATCCTTGTCTTGTAACTGAAACCTCTGGTCATGTAGAAATTAGTTTCATTCTTTCTCCTTTACACATTGCAGACAGAAAATCCGTTCATCGTTTTTCACTTGTTTGTGTCCATTTTGGTATCAGGGATTAGAACTATTCCGCTTCCACTCCAGTTTCTATGTTTCTCCAGTTCAATCGCGTTTGCTTTGTTCTTTAAGCGTGCAAACGAAAGCTGAGACTCGGCGATCCCGTCCTTGTTGACATGAATTTGTCTTTATATTCCGAGCAACGTAATCCAAATTCTGGAAGCTGTCCGAGTGTGTGAAAGAGCTACACGGCGCAGAGGCAGTGCCCATCCCACGCCAGCTGTTGGCCCCGACGGGCTCTGCCTTTGTCCGGCCAGGTTGGTTCTGTTTACTGCGCCAATTAAAATACATGTGAGCGAGAACTCATTGGACCGCGGCCAAGTTGAGACAATGTCCCGCTCGTTCGTTCTCTTCAATTAAACAATTGATTAGACTGTTTTCGTCACCACGCCTCACCCTTCCTCCTTATAATTGCCAGCCGCTTTCTGCTTTAGCATCATGCTTGTTTACATTGTTCTTGGATTGGAAAGAATGTACACATCATGCACTCTCGGGAATAGTAACGCCCAAATTAATGGAATAGTCAATTTTATTTTTTGGACATCCGAAAGGTGGCATATTTGGATAACAGTCAGCAGATCCACACGTGCGAATTGCAGCCAATTGTCGGTTAATACAGCTCCTGGTCGCACTTCAATATTTTGATCATTGTTCAACCGCCTAATAAGTAACTACAGTTCAACTGTAATGTATCCCAAGTCGTCAATAATTGCCATGAGCGGTGGCAAATAACAGGAGGGTGTCAACTTGAAAACAGCAGAGAAAAACTGGACCAGGAAATACTTCTTCTTCGCCGCTCCCTTGCGTCGTGGGTCGCTCGCTTCCAATCCATCAGTGCGGGTGAGGCACGCACGGTCACCACGACAAGAGGGGACGGGGTTGGTGGTGCGGGTTACATGTAGCGCTGCCAATGTGCTCCTGACCAAGATAACTATTTGCCGTCCCAAATACTCCTTCTCCGTTTCGAGTGGTTATCAGCCAGGGATCCCCCCCCCCCCCCCCCCCCCCCAGATGATGAGGGTGGCTTCTTTTAAGAATACCATGAATATCATTGAATTATTTCCCCTGCCATAAGAAAGCAGTGAAGTGCGCCTATTTTCAGAAATCAAGCGAGAAGCGCGGGTCAATTAACTGGACAGTGATGAAAAGGATCGTCATGTTTTTTTTCTCAAAAAGTGAGGCTAAAGTTATCACTATAAATTGCCCCTATTGTGTGGGTAAGTGGTAAAATCTGAAGGGAGTTGATGTGAATGTGGGGAAAGTAAAAATGCGATTCATGTAGGATTGGTGCGTGTCGATGGTCGGGACGAGCTCAGTGGGCCGAAGGGCGGAAAGATTCGTGCTGAGAAAGATTGGGGAAACATAGAAACATATAAAAACATATGGAAACATAAGGGCCATTCGGCCCTTCGAGCCAGCACCGCCATTCATTGTGATCATGGCTGATCATCCACAATCAGTAACATGTGCCCAACTTCTCCCCGTATCTCTTGATTCCACTAGCCCCCAGAGCTCTATCTAACTCTCTCTTAAATTCATCTAGTGATTTGGCCTCCACTGCCCTCTGTGGCAGAGAATTCCACAAATTCACAACTCTCTGGGTGAAAAAGTCTCTTGTCACCTCAGTTTTAAATGGCCTCCCCTTTATTCTAAGACTCCCCCAACATTGGGAACATTTTTTCCTGCATCTAGCTTGTCCAGTCCTTTTATAATTTTACATGTCTCTATAAGATCCCCTCTCATCCTTCTAAACTCCAGTGAATACAAGCCTAGTCTTTTCAATCTTTGGGAGAAAATCTTGGGAGAATGTAGGGATGTCAATGGAGGAAGAGAAAGTGGGAAAGGAACATAGATGGAATGGAGAGAAGGGGTAGAGAAGATGGACAGGGGAATCAGTATCTGAGGGGCAGGAGAGTATAATTCATCTGTATGAGAATACTGATATGCAACGGCAGTTTGAGATTAAGAAGGAGATGTTAAAGAGCATTAAGATGGATAAATCCCCAGAACCTGATGGGATTTATCCCAAGTTATTGAGAGGGCCAAGAGAGGAGCTTGTGTAAGCCTTGTTGAAGATCTTTGCGTCTTCTCTAGCCACAGGAATGGTTCCCAAGGACTGGAGAGTAGCTAATGTTGTTCCTTTATTTAAGACGGAAAGTAGAGAGAATCCAAGGCGTTGTAGACTGGTGAGCCTCACATCAGTGTTAGGGAAACTATTGGAGAGGATTCTTCTGGATAGGATTTACTTCCATTTTGAGGAGTATGGGTTAATTAGGGACAGTCAACATGGCTTTGTACATGGCAGGTCGTGTCTTACTAACTGAATAGAGTATTTTGAGGAGGTGATGAAGGTGATCTATAAGGATAGGATGGTGGATATTGTCTACATGGATTTTAGTAAGGCATTTGATAAAGTTCTGAATGGTAAGCTGTTCTGGAAGATTAGATTGGATGGGATCCAAGGAGAGAAAGCTGACTGGATACAATGTGTATAGGAAGGAATTGTGTAGGTGTAAACCGAAGATAGACACAAAAAGCTGGAGTAACTCAGCGGATCAGGCAGCATCTCTGGAGAAAAGGAATAGGTGATGTTTCGGGTCACGGCCTCCTTCAGACTGAGGGTCAGGGGAAAGGGAAACAAGAAATATAGATGGTGATATAGAACAAATGAATGAAAGATATGCAAAAAGTAACGATGATCAAGGAAAGGTGGAGCCCATAATGGTCCATTGTCAGCTGTGGGCTGGGTGATAATGAGTTATACAGTGAAACTCAACAGGATGACAATGAAACTAGTATGACAACTAGGGACGGGTAGATGACGTCAAGATTTCTGGAGTCCAGCCTGTGAGAAAGGCTGTCAAAGTATTGTTGTTCTTTGGGATGTCAAATGTAAGGGGAACAGATACAATTAATGGCATGACCCTTAACAGCAATGTTGTACGGAGGGGTTCTGGGGTCCAAGTCCATAATAACTTCCTGAAAGTGGCAACACAAGTGAATAGAGTGGTAAAGAAGGCACACTGGTATGCTTGCTCTCATAGGTTGGGCATTGACTATAAGAGTCAGGAAGTCATGATGCAGCTTTATAGGACTTTGGTTTAGGCTTGTGGGTTGTTCTGGTCAGCCCATTACAGGAAGAATGTGGAGGCTTTGGAAAGGGTGCAGAGGAGGTTTACATAGAAACATAGAAAATAGGTGCAGGAGTAGGCCATTCGGCCCTTCGAGCCTGCACCGCCATTCAATATGATCATGGCTGATCATCCAGCTCAGTAGCCTGTACCTGCCTTCTCTCCATACCCCCTGATCCCTTTAGCAAAAAGGGCCACATCTAACTCCCTCTTAAATATAGCCAATGAACTGGCCTCAACTACCTTCTGTGGCAGAGAATTCCACAGACTCACCACTCTCTGTGTGAAGAAATGTTTTCTCATCTCGGTCCTAAAAGAGCCAGAATGATCCCTGGATTAAAGAGGGGGGGAGGGGGGGGGTTATTAGCTACAATGAGGGGATAGATGGCGGTGGCAGTGGCGGTTTCCCACTGTTGCTGCGCCGATGTCGCTGGACTCTGGGCGGCGTGGGGAAGGAGCTGAGCCGGTCGGGGAGAGGAGTGAGGATGGGGAAGCCGAGGTCAGGCCCAGCGCCAAGCCCAGGCCTTGGCCTCCACCTCCACCAATGCCCGGCCTCACCCCCGCTGCTGCTGCTGCCGCCTTTCCCCTTAGCCCACCTCAGGCTCGCTGTTACTCGGTCACGTCCAGGCCAGGCCCAGGCCCACGCCCAGGCTCCAGCTACTCTTCCCGGTATCAGGCCTGGCTCTCCCACTGCTACAGAGCTGGCAAACCCGCACCCAAGAGACAGGCGGCCGACCCCTACTCGTACCCGAGATCAATGGGCCCCAACTGCGCAGGCGTGGACGCATTTGTTCTGCGCACGCGCAGATGCGGCGGCCATCTTACGTAAGTACCAGATCAACGGGGCACCAACTGCGCATGCATGGTTTTTTTAACTTAAAAATGTGAATAACTTTAAAAATATAACACCAATTTGAGTGAAACTTCATCCATAGCACCCCAGGACGATGGCGAGTAAAGCGGGCCTAAAATTGTCGCGCTATCGTGTACCGTTCTGGCTGTAGTTCAGGAACAAACGAACTAACTAACAAGATGAGAATTTTAGTATATAGATGTGCGGGACAAGTTTTTTTACACAAAGGTTGGTGAGAACGCTTTGCTGGGGTAGTGGTTGAAGCAGATACCTTAGTGGCATTTAAAAGACTTTGGGATATGCATGGAATGAACGGATATGGGTTATGCACAGATAGATAAAGTGGCATTCTTGGCATCATGTTCGGTACAGACATTGTGACTCCAAGAACCTGTTCTTGTGCTGTACTGTTCTATGTTCTATGCGCACATCTGTAAGTATACATGTAAGACCGACCACGCATACCACAGTAAAGAAGAAACTGTGCGCTCGGGACCTCGGACCGAGGAAGCATGTCTGGTCTGATCAGAACAAGAGATGTGGGAACGACCCCTTTCAACATCCCGTCGAGTGGTATGAAATATCGGATAATAAAGCATAGAATCAGGGGCACTCGTAAATCACCCTTTCTTATGAGCTGACTTTTGGCTCTTACGAAAGTCAAAGGTCAGTTGCAATGAACCAAGTTTGAATACGCTGTAAATATTGACTGATGGAAAACTATTCCGTGCTTGACGGACGTCGGAGTTGACCGGCGTTTGGGTCGGGGCCCGCACCGTGCAGTGACACCGTGCCATTCATTCATGCCTTAGTGTGCAATGGGTGGATCTACAGCGTCCGAACAACTACAAATAAAAATACCAACCATAACAACAACAACAACAACAAGGGTATATGAAAGCTTTTAGCATTTTTTTTGTTGTCAAAACTCCCTGCGGGCAGCGCTGATCCGAGCGCCTCCGTCAAGTAATACGGAGACTTATTTTGCCAATGGACCTGCAGAACTCCAGATGCCAATACCTGTAAGAGAGGCCAAGCACCCACTGGGTCCTTGGGTCGAATATCCTTTATCCTTAAGGACGACACATTGCCTCACAGCGCCAGAGAGCGGGTTCAATCTTGAACTCGGGTGCTGTCAGTGTGGATTTGCACATTTCCCCTATAACCGCGTGGGTTTCCACCGGGTGCTTCGGTTTCCGTCCACATCTCAAAGACTATGTAGTTTGTAGATCAATTGGCCTCTGTAAAATTGGGTAGGGTGGGTGAAAAAGTGGGATAACGTCGAGCTAGTGCGATCGACTGATGATCGATGGGTGGCGAATGGCTTGCTTCCACACTGTATCTTTCAACGAAACTAAACGTAAAGCCAAATCCGACCCGGGGGTTAATTGACCATTATTCGGAGAATAAGGTCACTCGGTACATGATGCTCTTACTAGCACTGTCCCGCTCGATTTGGTTCCTTTTACTCGTTGGCACTTGAAGAACCCCTGTGGGAAAAAGAAAGTTCAGAGCTCAGACAACATGCAACGTTGGAGTCATTCAGCCAGTGAACATTTAACAAAAAGTCTTCTGAAGCGACGTATTTCAGTCATGCATTCAATTTCTGTCGCATTTAGAATAATTCCTCAATAGCCGTATTCGTTTTGACCTATTACTGATGAAAATCTATTTTTGTTCTGCAAACAGTTTTGCCAAATGGGCAGTTGTCGTCTCTTCCAAAATCGGTGCTGATCTCTGCAGCGATCCCGAAATTCTTTATCTTCAGGTCTGCTTTTGAAGAAAGGTGATAATAAGCATTAGCCAAATGGTTCTTTAGTTAAATATCCTGTTACTGGAGACAAAATAAATCATGTAAAACGGACAGGGAACCATAAATGTGTTTCGCTTTGTAAATATTCCCATTCCTTACACTTGTGGCTGTGTTTGTATTTTTCATTACAACGTGATTGAGCTCTGTCTCCAAGAAAGATGCTAGCAATTTACAGCGGAGCACTGCACATAAATCAAGGGATGATGTAAAAAGAGTGAAGAATAATTGAAATCTTTTTTGAAGCGTACACTAGATTTCTGGCGATTACCACTTTCTACGACAACAATCGAGACGTTTAACAGGAGTGTTTTTTACTCATTGTTCAGAATCGCAGTCAAAGCCAGCATTTATTGCCCACCCCCAACTGTCTCTGTGCACTGTGGTTTGCGAGGCCACTTGCGAGTCAACCACATTGTTGTAGGTTTGAAGCTACGCCGAGACCAGGAAAGCACCGCCGATGGCATCTGAAGAATATTACTGCTCCAAATTATTTTATCATGGTTTCGTGGTTGTAATTGTTAGTGACCGTTGTTTTTTTAGCTGCCTCGGTGGGCTTTGGACGAGGGTGTCTGAAACGTTGCTGGAAGCCTTTGTATTACTAAACTGGCAATATAAGCAATGCACCACCACCCTGGACTACATATGACAATTAACGACATTGGAAGCATTGGAGTTCAGAAGTAGACGAGTTGAAATAGGATGAAGATGTGTTCCCTAGTTGATGAAAAGTAATCAAGGAGCAATATTAATTTCATTACGCGCACTACAGATGCTGCTTGACCCATTCATTGTTTCCAGCATTTTCTGTTTTTATTTCAGAGTTCCAGCATCTGCAGTTTTTTTTCTTTTGCTTATCGATATTTGGAAGCTGCTGCTCATCGGGATGGGTGGCAAAGGTGTGATCAACGAGGCATCGTTTTTAATGAGCACAAAAAGAAGGCAGAGGAACAGAGAGTGGGAAAGTTTTATGCCAAGAATTCCAGTCCTTAGGCCCCTAAAGGTAGAGTCATCAATAATAGGGCAATGACAATTTCAAATAAACGCAAGGTCAAAATCCAAGGAGTAAGGATTAAAGCGGATTACAGGGCTGGGTACATTTAAAAAAAGACACGAACCAACGTTATGTTGATGAGGATTCAAACGTTATGTCACTTGAAAATACATTGGAACTTTGCGATGCCTTATTGGGGAGCGGTGGGGGGTTGCAATATGGGATGGCAACACAAGTATAATATGTGAAAAGGATTTAGTGCAGTTCGAGTACGGAAAGCAGAGTTCTGGATGAGTTGCACGTTTACAAAGGATGCAGAGTACGAGGCCGGATAACTGAGTATGAGGAAAGGCAAGTCTAGAGGTAACAGAGGTATGGTTCAAAACTTCAGGAGTAAACAGGGTGGAAACAGACTGTCTAACAGATGAAACAGGTTGCCATATAGGTCAATGTTATATTTATTCAGAGATAATGATCCCATTTGAATTGTTCATTGCCTGTAGGGTATCCGACTGAATTGGTAACATTGTAGACATTACTTTTTGGTAGTAGCTGCAGGTTACTTATCTCGAAACACAGTTGCCCATTTGTCATTCTTCCACCCTATTATTTATTAAAATTATGCATTGTTCATCATGATGGAACCCTTGGAATCCATAATGTTCTTTATGATGGACATTTTCATTGCAGTAAGGTCATCGTATCCCATTGAGTTTATTAAATCTCTATGTTTCTTAGTAAGTGTAAAGCACATAGTGTGATCTCTGAAGCTAGGATTTTTATAAATCATGAAATGAAGCTACAACTGGTCAATGCCCCCAGGCTACCTTCTTGCCTCCTCTCTCTTCTGTGTGTCTCTCTCCTCACACAGAATAGGCGAGGAGCAAGAAGGTAGCCCTGAGGGGAGAAACGCACACCGAATGACTGGACGCATGCAGAGCATCTGAGTGGGAAATGTTCTTCATTTCCCATTTAGAGTAAACAAGTGGCATCGTGGCACAGTGTTGGTGCTGCTTCTTTTTTTATATTAAAAAAAACTTTATTCAAGTAGTAAATATTTACAAACCATCATTTTTTCAAAACCCCTTCCAACATTTCCGGAGGTTACACATTCAATGCAGATATTCATTTCCAAATTTACAAAGAAGTTTACACAGTATCCCTTATTTGGAGGGGCATCTCCACCACACCCTGCCCCCCATGTCCAGCAGCGGAAGTACCCTAGACTGTGGTCCTCCCCCACAGAGCCTTGGCATTGGCTGCACCAAGCTTCAGTGCGTCCCTCAGCAGCGGGCCAGTCGGCAACATTCCCCGACGGACAGCTCGTTCCACTGGGAGGTCAACAAAGCTCGGGCAGACCACAGAGCGTCTTTCACCGAGTTTCCAGCAGCACTCGATGTCAGTCTCTGAATGCGTCCCTGGGAACAGTCCGTAGATCACAGAGTCCTCCATGACGGAGCTGTTCGGAATAAATCGTGACAGGGATCCCAGCAAACCTCTCCAGACTCTCTTTGCAAATCCACACTCTGTGAAGAGGTGGGGAACCGTCTCCTCTCCATAGCAGCCGTCCCGAGGGCAGCGTGCACTGGTAGTGAGGTTCCGGCGGTGCAGGAAGGATCTGACTGGGAGGGCTCCCCTCACCGCCAGCCAAGCCAGGTCTTGGTGCTTGTTGGTGAGTTCTGGCGATGAGGCATTTTGCCAGACAAGCTGGGCAGTCTGCTCTGGGAACCACGCCACAGGATTCATGGAGTCATTCCCCTGCAGTGCCTGCAGGACATTCCGTGCTGACCACTGCCCGATGGACTTGTGGTCAAAGGTGATGGTCCTGAAGAACCTTTCCACGAGTGACAGATGGTGCAGCAATGTCTAGCTGACTGGCACATTGCGTGGTAACTGCGCCAGGCCCATCCTTCGCAACACCAGGGACAGGTAGAACCTTAGTAGGTAGTGGCCCTTGGTGCCCACGTGCCTTGGCTCTACGCTCCACCTGATGCAGCCACACACGAAGATGGCCATCAGGATGAGGGCGATGTTAGGCACGCCTGCCGATGTCTGCCAACTTGTGCATTGTGGCCCGTCGCACCCGGTCTATCGTCGACCCCCAGATGAAGCGGAAGATGGCCCGGGTGATCCCCGTGCCGTAGAAGGGAGGGATGGGCCACACCTGTGCCAAGTACAGCAGCCCTGAGAGCACCTCGCACCCGATGACCAGATTTTCCCGTGTGAAGGAGAGGGAGCGCTGCTTCCACAGCTCCAGCTTCTTCCCCACCTTGGCTATCCGCTCCAGCCAATTCTTGTAGTGCTGCTGCCTCTCAGCTTCACAGACCTGGGTTCAATTCTGCCCTTGAATGCTGGTTCTGTGGAGTTTGCATATGACTTCCTCTGAATGCTCTGGGTTCCTCTAATAATCTCGGACAGGCTTGTCGGACAATTGAAGAATAAAGTCACCATTAGTGTAGGTTATTGCCAAAAAGAATCAAAGGGGAGTCAATGGGTTGTGAGAGAAAATAGGTTGCAGGTATACAGGGAAATTGGGAAAGGTGCTTGGGGGAATGGATTTACTCCTGGGATTTTGGGACCTAAATGGTCTGTAGTGGTGATCGATTTTAATGGTGGTGGGGGGGGGAGGTGAAAATGATGAGCAAATACTGCTGGACCTGAAATAGCAAAAACACAATAGGTTTAGATTCAAATACAACAGAGAATATCTTGCCTGAACCGCAGAGTTCCTTCACAGCACTTTGTGTGTTTTGCTCAAGATTCCAGCATCTGCAGTCCCTTGTGTCTCAATATCTTATAATGTTGAATTTGCATGGGGTTTGGGAATATGGTAATGTAATGCAATAGCCATGGAGTCAAAGATTTGGGGTTATATCAGTTACTGCTGGCAATCGTTGGCAGTAATGGAATGATAAGGTTGAGTATCAATAGTGTTCATGTCAAGGAATTCAAACATGTGGGTGAGCCACAAAGCAGAGAAATGAAACAGATAGCAAACGCAATACAAATAGGAAATGCTGGAGTAACTCAGCAGGACAGATAGCATTTATGGAGAGAAGAAATGGGTGGCGTTTCAGGTCGAGACCCTTCTTCAGTCTGGGCCTCGACCCTGTAACGTCACCCATTCCGTCTCTCCAGAGATGTTGTCTGTCCCACTGAGTTATTCCAGCATTTTGTGTCTATCTTCGGTGTAAACAAGCGTTTGCAATTTCCTCATCCACAATAAAGATAGGAGATTCGTGAAAAAGTAAATAAAGGGAAGTTCAATGACTGTTATCGCCATACAGTCATCCAGTGGCTCATGAATAAGGTGATTCGCAGGAATGATACTGTGTGGAAGCGGATATTGCCTTTTACTTGGATTAGAAGATAAGAAACTGAAAGTGAGAATAACATGTTGATAATATGAATAGTAAGATATAACGTGGTGTTCCCTGAACCCTGGGACCTGACATCATGGGATAAGACAGAAACAATGATTGATTGACGATATAGCATGGGAACATGCCCTTTCGGCCCACCGAGTTCACACCGACCATCGATCACCCGTTCACACGTTCCATGTTATCTTATTTTCGCATTTACCTCCTACGCACTCGGGGTGATTTACAGAGCCCAATTAACCTGCAAACCCGCATGTCTTTGGGATGCACCCGGAGAAAGCACACGCAGTTACGCTGAGAACGTGCGAACTCTCCCCGAAGTCAGGATAGAACCTGGGTCTCTGGCTCTACCAGGAGGTAGAAATAGTAGTGGTTATATTTAAATTTGCTGATTACTCTCAGCAGATGACAACAGGTATTTACAATGGGGATTTGCAAAATTGGCATTTGGGCAGACTGGATCTATTCGTTGTAGAATGGATACAGGGGATGATGGCATATAAATCAGTTATCGGGGCAACAAAGCACTTTTTTTGTTTACACAGAGTCGCTTGTGTTTCCGCGATGAAGCTTTTAAGGACGATTAAAAAAATCAAGTCAAGTTTATATACAATAAAATAAGCTATTTTCTCTGGAGGCATCTGTGACAAGGGGACATAATATTAAACGTAGAGCTCGTCAATTTATATGGGGAAAACATATTCACATAAATAGTGATAATAATTTAAAGGTCCCCGACGTGCTGCTATCCGGATGGATGTTTCAATCGGGGAAGAAGGAGCAAAGCCAAGTAAGCTGAGGGCAGTTGCGGATCAGCTGTATAAGAAAATAACTGCAGATGCTGGTACAAATCGATTTATTCACAAAATGCTGGAGTAACTCAGCAGGTCAGGCAGCATCTCGGGAGAGCAGGAATGGGCGACGTTTCGGGTCGAGACCCTTCTTCAGACTGAAGTTTCAGGTTCGGGGGACACTTCTCCAGACCCGAAACGTCGCCTGCCCATCCCCTCCCCGGTCTCTGCTGGCTCGCTGAGCTCCTCCAGATTCTTGTGTTTTGCCTAAGGAGAAGACATCAGTACAGAAAATACGCTCAGTGCTTTACATTCAAATACAACTCACTGAATCTTTAAACATTGTATCTGTCAGGAATCCCAGTGGGGTTTACAGTCAACAGAATAACGCTGTTGGATTGAGCAGAGCAAGCTCCCACAGCAGCAATGTTGGAATGAGCGACCACCACAAGAACCACACGGGCACATTGCTTCCTTCCACTGCTGAAGTTCACTGTCCTGACTCGGTGACATGTTTCAACTTCAACCTACGGCGGAGAGTTACTGGGGTTGGGTGGGATAGTGGAGGTGTTGGAGTGGAGAGAGAGAAAGTGGGAGGGAGAGAGAGAGAGGGAGACGGGGAGAGAGAGAGAGGAGGGGGAGGGAGAGAGAGGGGAGGGAGAGAGAGAGGGAGGGAGAGAGAGGGGAGGGAGGGAGAGGGGAGGAGAGAGAGGGAGAGGGGGAGAGAGAGGAGGGAGAGGGAAGGGAGAGAGAGGGGAGGAGAGAGAGGGGAGGGAGAGAGAGAGGGGAGGGAGAGAGAGAGGGAGGGAGAGAGGGGGGAGGGAGAGAGAGAGGGAGGGAGAGAGAGGGGGGAGGGAGAGAGAGGGGAGGGAGAGAGAGGGGAGGGAGAGGGAGAGACAGAGGGGTTGTGGTGGGGACAGGGCGGGAACCCGCGCCAGTCCCGATCCAGACGATCTGCTCCGCGTCTTCCCCGCAACATTTAAAACCTCTTTAAAAAAGAAAAAGGCACCAAAACGGCAACTGATGATCGCAAAGGCGGAGAGCGCCTGTGTTGCTGTCGGGGAAGTCGCCGCGGAGTGGCGGGGGTGCGGAATGGCGCTTCCTGCAAGGTTGTAGTGAGGATCGGGTGGGGGTGGGGGTGGGGGCGGGGGGGCGGGGGGGGGGGGGGGGGGGGGGGCGAGGAGAAGGGAAACTTTCGGCCCGACCTGCTGCCATTTATTCTCCCGTAACTTGTAGCCGGGAGAGAGAGGGAGAGATAGAGAGAGAGGGGAGGGGAAGAGAGAGGGAGGGATAGTTAGAGAGAGAGAGAGGGAGGGAGAGAGAGAGAGAGGGGAGGGGGAGAGAGAGGGAGGGATAGTTAGAGAGAGGGGGAGAGAGAGAGAGAGAGAGAGAGAGAGAGAGGGAGGGATAGTTAGAGAGGGAGAGAGCGCCATGCCTTTCCCCAAGCGCATCTGTGAGCCGCTGATCCTGACTCGCCATGGCTCTGCTGGGCGGCCCGGGGTGTTTGAAGATCTGCCCGCTGTCAGCAACCACACTCTGGCCCGGACCGTGGGCCAACTTGCCGAGCTGGCCAGACACGCCTGTGGGCTCTTCCAGGAGATAGAGGACGAGGTGTTCGCCATCCACCGCCGTCTCGGTGCCATTCAGCGGAAGATCAGCGACATGGGGGCGGCCGTGAAGGCGTTGGACCCCAGGCGGGAAACAGTGCGTAAGTGTGAGATAGATATTCCCACTGGCGGAGCCGGGAGACGCGTCTCTCAGGAGGTCTCTCAGCCTGTTTGACTTGTGTCTGTCTGTCTGTCTGTCTGAGCCGCGGGGGGGGGGGGGGGGGATATGTTTGAAAAGGTGTGACCTCCCTCAGGCTGAGACTCTGGTCAATGGGATCCCAGTCACCGTGTTTGTTGATGATCATTCACTCTGGTACTGACTGGCAGGGATTTGGGGAAAGTTTCTTTGGACAGCGCTGAGTTGGCAGCGCCTGGTGTCGGCACTGTTCGCTTCAGGAGCGCAATCACGTGTTCCGTCTCTCAGTAAACACCATCATATTTGGGACTTTTCCACATCTACACCTCACGCCTCAGCGGGTTCAGGTGTGGTCTCTCTCTCTCTCTCTCTCCCTCTGGACAACCAGAGACACTCGCCGCCCAGGGCGTTATCAGTGTGTGTGTGTGTGGATGTATGTGGGTGTGTGTGTGTGTGGATGTATGTGTGTGTGTGTGGATGTGTGTGGGTGGATGTGGGTGTGGGGGTGGATGTGTGTGTGTGTGTGGATGTGTGTGTGTGTGTGTGTGTGTGTGTGTGTGTGTGTGTATGTGTGTGTGTGGATGTGTGTGTGGGGGTGTGTGTGTGGGGGTGTGTGTGTGGATGTGTGTGCGTGTGGATGTGTGTGTGGGGGTGTGAGAGAGAGAGAGAGAGAGAGAGAGAGACTTTGCCCTTCCATTCCCGGCACTTTCGACTTCGCGCTCCTTTCCCACTTCCCCTCTCCTCTGCAGGTTGTTTGCTGGAACTCGCCAGGCGCTGAGCTCCGGCCGGCGGCGCCGATGCCTTATATTTTTAACAGGTTCCGCGGGGCCGCACACTGACCTCGGGGGCCGGGGCGGTGGAGGGGAGGGAGGGAGGGAGAGAGGGAGGGGAGGGAGGGAGGGAGAGAGAGAGGGAGGGAGGGAGGGAGGGAGGGAGGGAGGGAGGGAGGGTGGGTGGGGAGGGGAGGGGAGGGGAGGGGAGGGAGGGAGGAAGTGAGGGAGAGCTGATGCCGGAGTGGAGACTGAGATTTAAAGCTTCCCAGCTTCCAGCGTTGGCTCACAGAGCGCTGGATTGTGTCAGAAACAGCTTGCAGAAAATAACAGGCCGGCTAGACTGGTCCGGAAACATCATACGAGCCTTGAAATGATTGCACCCGCCTCGACCTTGTTGCAAAACATCGGGGAGAATGAAAACAAAACGTGTAACTGAGATCTTGCTGTATCAAATCTGTTTTGATGCAACAAACACACAACTTTGTTTGTATTAAACAGCAATTCAGTGAAGGAAACTGTGTCAGTGTGATGTGGGCTGGCGCTTTCCCGACAGGCGGTGTCAATGTACCGTTAAGGCAAAGATTCATCTCCGTGGAACACTGAGTACAGGGTTGGTTGGCCAAGTGAAGGAGCCGCCTATCCGATATAAGACATTTAACTGTGAAATGCCTGCCCTTTAGTATTGGATAGATTGAGTGGAGGGGTTGTGCTGTTCCAAGTTTGCGGTGGTTGCGGTGCGTTTCCCCCCCAGCCATCTCGCCCAGTGCACATTGACTAGCCCATGTTAGCCAGCCCATGTTAGCAGAGGCTCTTTGTGCAGTTGTTACCCGGAGCCCAGTGGTTTTGTGGAGGCTGGCTCTGCGTTAGAATCGGGCACGCTGCGAGCAAGCGAGAGGGCTGTCAGATCAGATCAGCCCAGGATGCCGAGCGGCCGACTGTCGACAAAGTCGACGCCCCCCATGTCGACAAAGTCTGACTGAGAAAATGCTCCCACTCATATTGCGGGTTGGCTCCACGTTTGCCCACTCGCTGGGGCGGGAGGCGCCTCCTTCAAAGAGAGCGAGAGCAGGTCCCGTCAGCTGGAGAGCCTACGACCCACCCCTGAGTGAAGCCTCTAGTTTGGCTGCGGTTCAAATGGCTGCAAATTTTCATAATTATCACCGCCTGGTCACCCGGACAGACTGGAACCAACCCCAGAGGTTAATGCGGCAGCATCTTTATTTAACCCAACCCACCTCGAAAGTTTAAACCAGCCTGTTCGGATCCAATCTGAACTTTCCAACCTACCCCCCACACAGCACATTATCCTCGTTTCCTTCAATCCAGGAAGGGTTGTTTAGATAGGAATGTAAGGACTGTCTCAAATTGGTTGACCACACAACTTGTAATTCGTGTAAATCAATATAAATTTGAATGGCTGTGACTCAGGCTAATGCCAGGGATTTGATCATTGACAGGTTCGTTCCAGGCATTCTTGCGTTTTCAAGGCTAATTTGAATAGATACAATTTGTGGATTTGTGTAGCCGGCAGCACGCTGTGGCCTGCTGCTGACATATTTGACGGGTAAATTTATTTATAAATCTCATTGAAATGAGTACAAATCTGAGATGGTTCAAAATAACACGGATATCTGTGCATCTGTCGAAATGCTTCAGTTAATCTATCTAGAAAACAAAAACACGAATTCGCCTCACTAGTTCTACAACAGTGGACGGGCTTCACGATGACTAATGGCTGAAGGGATGCCATATGGTCTGAAATGAATAATGTTTTGATGTTACCCGAAAGTTTGACATGTCCTCCTTGAAACAGCTGGAAATTTGGATACTAGCTAACTCTATTACACTAAGCTGAATGTGACATTGTCCAGGAAACAATTCAAATAATATGTATATTTTGTTTATTGTGTACACTCTGCACGGGAACTCTGAGTTGAAAATTGACTACTTTGTTTTTTGTAACTAGTTTTTCAAGAAAGAACAATTGATTAATAATGCCCAGTAAGTACATCTCGAAACAATAATGTCCAACTTGTTTGTGTTGGCCCTAATACTTGCTTCATCCACACCGGGTGCAATGTGAGGATAGTCCTGGAATGATTAACCACCGAATGATGCCACTCTCTGCCTTAAGCAATCACAATGGCAAGAATTGGCACAGTGAAGTAATTAGGTCACTTTTTGCAGCCTGTTGTAAAACTGCCTTTAGAGTATCAACACTATAATTTTAAAAAAGAGGGGTTTTCCCAAGATTATATCTGGGATTAGAACAGAGTGATTTTTTGATAGCAAACTGAAAGGCCTGAAAGGAGCTTTGTTGCTGCAAGTTAAGGTACTTTCTGAACCATCATTAAATAAAAGCTTCGCAAAAGATTTAAAATGCAACTTGCTCTTTGTTGAATTATTGGTTCTTGACTAGGGTGCTACAACTGACAAGGACATGTTTGTGATAGGATGGGAAGTATTCCAAGGGCTATAGAGAAAACAACCAATCGGTATTTAGTCTTGGTCAGGGAGAGGGCTGCATCTGGTTGTGATGCTTCCTCCTTTCCCAAATCCCTTGCCCAAGTCAGTAAATTCACAGTGTCTCAGGTAGCCCAATCATGAGCAATGGTTGTCCAAGAAGGCAGCCGGTAGCTGTAGAATGTCAGCCAGGGTAGAATGTGAGAGGGTACAGAGAAGATTTACGAGGATGTTGCCAGGACTAGAGGGTCTGAGCTATAGGGAGAGGTTGAGGAGGCTGGGACTCTATTCCTTGGAGCGCAGAAGGATGAGGAATGATCTTATAGAGGTGTATAAAATCATGAGAGGAATAGATCGGGTAGATGCACAGTCTCTTGCCCGGAGTAGGTGAATTGAGGACCAGAGGTTTAAGGTGAAGGGGAAAAGATTTAATAGGAATCTGAAGGGTAACTTTTTCACACAAAGGGTGGTGGGTGTATGGAACAAGCTGCCAGAGGAGGTATTTGAGGCAGGGACTATCCCAATATTTAAGAAACAGTTAGACAGGTACATGGATAGGACAGGTTTGGAGAGTTATGGGCCAAAAGCAGGAAGGTGGGACTAGTGTAGCTGGGACATGTTGCTGGTGTGGGCAAGTTGGGCCAAAGGGCCTGTTTCCATGCTGTATCACTCTGTGACTCTAAGACTCTAACTCGGGTTTCTCAGAATGGAGGGAATAAAGTAACCATGAAAGGAACTGATTGATCTCTCTTTGGGGTGATGAAATGGCACAGATAGTAGGGATGCTTCCTCACTGCTCCAGCAACCCATGGTCAATTCTGACCTCAGGTGTTACCTGTGTGGAGTTTGTATGTTTTTCTCGCATAGATTTCCCCCATTTTCTGGCTACCATAAATCTCCCATGGTATGTCGGGGAGTGGTGGAATATGGGGAGAGATGATGGGAGTCTGGAGAGAATAGGTTGCAGGGAAATCTATTGAGGGAATGGAATTGCTCTGTGAGCCTGGATACACTCCATTGGCTGAAATGCCCTCCTTTGTTGTAAAGAAATATGGTATAAAATAAGGGTGCCAAATCAATTGGAACTGTCTTGATCACACACTACAAGCATGTGCAAGAAACATTGATTGCCTCTGCCAGCATGACATAAGCACTTAAATATTGGTATTGGGATTAAATGTTGTCTTTTAGTTACCTGAGTCGATCCATACCAAGTGTCTGATGTGTGGTCTTAGAATTTAATGGATGCATGCATGGTGGGATGAGGTCTATACTGTGCATTTGCTTTGCATCTCAAGAATTGTTGCTGAATAATAGAGTAAGATTCTTGAATTCAGAAGAAGGTCAAACAGCTGCAGCAGGAAGGAAATGTAAAGACCTGAGTTCAAAGACTTAGATAGTTTTGAAGTCCATCTATTTCCTCATAAAGTAATCTTGTTTGAAATGTAAAGTCATTAGTCATTGAAAGTATCAGTAGTATTGGTTCTCAAATGTCTTGAAGACCAGGGTCTCGAATAAAATCAATTTCTAAATATATTTGGTTTATAGTTAACAATGAATCAATAAACTATTATTCTGACAGGGCTAAGAAATGCTGGCAGGTGACTAAACCTTTTGCGGTAATGGTAACATCTGGAGATTTATATTTTGTAATTATAGCATCAGTTACTTTTAATAGCCGTTTTTGCCTGCAAGAGGCTGTCAAGTCAACTGGTCATAAATTATTAGTTACATTAAAATGCGATTGTTTTCATTGGGAACCAGACTATGGGTGTGCCCTGGGAATAGTAATTGGCCCTTGATGGTATTTTTCATAAATGCCTGCAATTCTTAGTGTTGTAGTTCATGCAGAATAAATAGGAAGAGGAAAGGGAACTTCCTAAATGATTATACTTTATGAATGGATTTAAGAATGTAAGCTTTGAATGAATGAATCACAACAAATTAAGAATAATCTTCGAACATTAGTTTACTTCATAATGAATAGATTCTTTTCCATTTTTTAATGAAAGGACAGTGTGAAATTGTGCCTGGCTCACTACTACATTATCGCTGAGTATAGTCACTAAATCTTTCATTATGCTGTGCTCTGTGAAGTCGATGTAGTGCTGTAATAGCGGGTCTAACGCTTAATTTAACCTCTTTAACCTCTGTTTTTGGGTGGTGCCTTTCCACAAAACTATGACTGCCTTTTGTTGGGGGAGGGTGGGGGTTTGGGATAGGGTGGGAGGGGTGGAAGGTTGCAGGTGGGGAGGGAAGGTCATGCTTTCATGTAAAATGCAGAAACTTACCCTGCTACTTTGACATATACGACAATCCATGATTAACCTTAATGTTAGTCTGCTTCGTTAGATTCATTGATTCTTTCTCATTAACAAAATTATATGTTGGAGGGAAATAAATGATGCCTGGTATAAATCACATTTCAACAGCTTACTCGGTTCAAAGGCATTTTGTTCAGGCCTTTCCCCTGTAAACAAGGAGGCACTGCCTTCTTATTGCATTTAGCACTATTCTAACAGCAGCTTGCTACAAGAGGCAGCTCTTTGTTTGCAGGAACAGATAACCTGGGAAAAAAACATTCTCAGTGATTGCATGCTCACAAGTTCTAATATTTATTCACTTTAGAAAATACTAGATGGGCATGGACCCGTTGGGTCCAAACCTCTCCTGCGGGCCCGGCAATCCTCCCCCAACTAACGACCCATGGACCCGTTGCCAGCCGGGTATTCCCCCGGGCCGTGGGCGGGCGAGGGGGGAGAGGAAAGGGGAGAGGGAGCCACTCACCCCAGCCCCGGGCGGCCAGAGCGAGCCGTGGACCCGTTGGGCGCAAACCTCTCCTGCAGCGGCAGTTCACCGGCGACGGCCATCTTCTTTGACCCTCTGCCGACGGGAGGGGGGGAGCACATTTATTAAAGTTTATTAAGTTAATTGCTTTTAAAATGTAAGAAAACTTGATCAATCGAGACCACAGGCGAATGGTGAGTAGGGTGGGCCTAAAATTGTTGTGCGTTCGTGTATCGTTTTCGCTGTATTTCGGGTACGTACAATCAAACTAACGAACTGACAAACAAATAAACAAGATGAGAGTTTTAGTAATATATAGATAACAGAGTGAGCTGCTTGTCGAGCATGAAAAATGAGTTGTGTTTAAGATCTGGAAGCCAGATCAACGGGACTGTTTTATACACTGTGGGCTCACACTGAAACAGCTGGCTCTCTGTCCCAAGAATAACAACATACACACAACTGCTGCAGTATGTACACTGTAAGATGTGTGTTCTGCAATGCTGTGCGCAGTTGTACCAGTTGCAGTAAACAATCAAAGTACCTTGATACAGTGCAGATTACATCAAACACCATACATAGGTTAACAAGAATGTTAAAGGCATTCCTCTAGTAGATGAAAGGGTAGGCTTGAGATTTTCTCATATCTGAAAGTATTTCCGTACATTAGCAATTAAAACATACTCACCTTTTTAACTCTTGAAAGTATTAACTCACCTTTTTGCTCTTGAAAGTGTTAATTTTCAAGCAGAAAGGAATAATTATTCTGAGTGGTTCAGGTCAGTTACTATGATGCTGCAATGTGAACAAAAGTTAGAGTTCGTGTGTTGGGAGAAGCTGCAGTTGCAGGTTTAAACCGAAGACAGACACAAAGAGCTGGAGTAACTCAGCAGGTCAGGCAGCATCTTTGGAGAAAAGGAATTCCTGGATTCAACCAACATTTGGCAGGTTTTGTCCCACCCCCACCTCCTTTTCCAGCTTTCTCCTCATTACTCCACTCAGGCTGAACAGAGTGTCCCGACCTGAAACGTCGTCCGTCCATTCCCTCTGCAGATGCTGCCTGACCCGTTGAGTTCCTCCAGCATTTTCATTTTTGCTCAACATTCCCAAATCTGCAGTTTCTTGTGATTCTGTTTTACATGAAATGTAATGGATTTAATGATGCCAATTGTGCACTGGATTAATTTTGGATGTTTGGTCACAAAATGGTGCCTTTTAGAAACCTTTGCTAGTGCATCTATGCTCAAATATGCCCAGCCATTTGCAAACGTTTCTGATGTTAGTTAGATGTGTTCAGTGTCCAAGAGCCTTACAGTTCCTCAACTGTCTCCTCACGACAATCAGTCTGAAGAGTCCCAACCCGAAATGTTCACCTATCCATGTGTTCGAGAGATGCTGCCTGACCCACTGAGTTACTCCAGCACTTTGTTGTTTTTACTAATCGTGTGCTGCATGAATCTGTACAGGAGAAAGCTTTGTTTCTGTGCTATGCATGGAAACATCGCTTGCATTACGGCAATAAAGATTTCATCTGTTAATAGTTTGCAACTTGATAACTGCAAGTAATGTTGAAGTGTAAAAAACTGGAGATTCATGGTAACCACACCTGCTTTGAATCTATGATTAGCTGTTATAATCTCTTCCTCCTTGGGCAACATTTCACTGAATGGCTTAGATGGATTCTGTAATAATGGCCAGTGCATTAAATCGGTATTAAGACTGCGCTCTTAAGCTCCATTTGGATATTCTGACTCAAAGAAATGTGATCTGCAATGGGCTGTGGAATAAATTTAACTTCAGTGACAGTGAGGAGTGCAGCACATGAGCCTTTGCTAAATTAGATATTGACCATGAAACCCAACAGAATCTGTCTTGTTTAAATGTGACTCTTTGTGCACGCAATGTGTACAAGCTCTTGAGAATTAATTGGTCAGCCCTCTGATGCCATGGGCTATTCTGATCCCTACTGACCAAGCAAACCATGAAGATGGGAAGGGAAGAATGGTGAGTCTGAAGAAGGGTTCTGACCCAAAACGTCATCTATTCCTTTTCTCCAGAGATGCTGCCTGACCCACTGAGTTACTCCAGCATTTTGTGTCTATCTTCGGTATAAAAGCGTCTGCATTTCCTTCCCACACATGATGGTAAAGGTGCTTCTTTTGGCCTCAATGTGCTGGTGTTAGAGAGTGGAAACTTATGTACCTTTCCCAACCTTGACCGACATTCAGGTGGAATCCCTGGAGGAATCAGACAGCTTCACCGTCAGGTCTGGAGTCAGGCAGGGTTGTCCTCTCTCCCCTGTCTTGTTCGTCTGTTGTATTGAACCCTTTGCCGAGTCCATCAGGAAGGACGCAAGCATAAGAGGAGTGACATTGCCAGGCAGTGGGGGCACTCAGGTCAAAACGTCCCTGTAGTTGGACGATGTCGCCATCTTCTGCTCGGATCCAGGGTCGGTCCGCAGATTAATTAGCGTCTGTGACCAGTTTGAGTCGGCCATGGGAGCCAGGGTACACTCCTCCCAACCCTTCCGAATTTGGCGGAAAGTTTCCGCTTTCTTATTTCATATCCAAAACAAAACAGTTTTTTCTTTGTGTTGCAAAAAGTATCTCTGTTCAATAACCTTTCTATAAATAGCAGAATATACTCATGATAGGCCTGACATTGTACATGTAGTCCAAGCACTACAGACCGTTGGAAATAATAGTAGTTTTTCACACATGAATGTAGCGCAACACGTATGCGCATTTGGTGTGCATAATTTTCTTTTTGCTGAAAAGTTGCAATACGCGCCATATTATGAATTTTGATGTAAAATTCTGAATTTTGGACATCAAAATTATGAATTTGTAAAATCAAATGTTGGGAGGACTGCAGGGTAAACCGCAGGAAGAGTGAGGCCATGCTATTTGGCAACTGGCCTGACCGATCTTTCATCCCCTTCACCAACAAGCCGGACTTCTTGAAGGTGCTGGGGATCTGGTTTGGGGAGGCTGAGGCAATGACAAGAATTGGCTGGAGTGGATAGCCAGGGTGGGGAAGAAATTGGAGCTGTGGAAGCAGCGCTCCCTCTCCGTCATGAGGAAAAATCTGGTCATCAGGTGTGAGGTGCTCTCGGGGGTGCTGTACCTGGCAAATGTGGCCTGTCCCTCCCTCCTACGCCACAGGGATCACCCGGGTCATCCTCCGTTTCATCTGGGGGTCGAGGATGGACCGGGTGCGACGGGCCACAATACACAAGTCGGCAGACAACGGGGGTAAAAGCGTGCCCAATGTCCCCCTCATCCTGATGGCCACCTTAGTGTGTGGCTGCATCAGGCAGAGCGTAGAGCCAAAGCACGTGGACACCAAGTGTCACTACCTGCTGAAGTTCTACCTGTCCCCGGTGTTGCGAAGGATGGGCCTGGCGCAGTTGCCACGCAATGTGTCAGTCAGCTGGACATTGCCGAACCATCTGTCGTTCGTGGAAAGGTTCTTCCGGACCAACACCTTTGACCACGTGCATCAGGCAGTAGTCAGCACGGAACGTCCTGCAGGCACTGCAGGGAAATGACTCCATGAATCCTGTGGCGTGGTTCCCAGAGCAGACTGCCCAGCTTGTCTGGCAAAATGCCTCATCGCCAGAGCTCACCAACAAGCCCCAAGACCTGGCTTGGCTGGCGGTGAAGGGAGCCCTCCCAGTCAGATCCTTCCTGCACCGCCGGAACCTCACTACCAGCACACGCTGCCCTCGGGACGGCTGCTATGGAGAGGAGACAGTTGCCCACCTCTTCGCAGAGTGTGGATTTGCAAAGAGTCTGGAGAGGTTTGCAAGGGTCCCTGACACGATTCTGAACAGCTCCGTCACAGAGGACTCTGTGATTTACGGACTGTTCCCAGGGACGCATTCAGGGACTGACATCGAGTGCTGCTGGAAGGTCATCAACTCGGTGAAAGACACTCTTTGGTCTGCCCGAGCTTTGTTGACCTCCCAGTGGAACGAGCTGTCCGTCGGGGAATGTTGCCGACTGGCCCGCTGCAGACTGCAGGAATACATGCTGAGGGACGCACTGAAGCTTGGTGCAGCCAACGCTAAGGCTCTGTGGGGGAGGACCACAGTCTAGGGTCCTTCCGCTGCTGAACATGGGGGGCCGGGTGTGGTGGAGACGCCCCTCAAAATAAGGGAAGGGATTCCACGCCAGTGAGCCACATGAGTGGCAAGGGTGGGGGGTAATTTTGCGTAATTGGGGTATTGAATATCTGTATTCAATGTATGAATAGCCTCTGAGAATGTCGGATGGAGTTTTGGAAGGAACATATTTTGTATATATTTACTTCTTGAATAAAGTATTTTTTGATAATTAAAAAAAAAGGAAAACCTGGTGGAAGTGTATCTTTGATGAACATCAGAGTGAAAATGGAATCAAGATCCCCCTTTGATTCCCTGTGGTGGAAGAGTCTAGCACCAATTGTGGTCAAAGCTACCGCCGAATAATATCCAGTCAGGCGAGGAAGCTGCAGATGAGCAGAATAGTTTCCCCCATCCCACTGTTAATGCTGAGACTTCTACCTCAACCCTCAACCCTCGTCTACTCTGTCACTGAATCACCAACATGACTTGTGACTGGGAATCCAGCCTGAGACTGTTTGATTTGAATTGGTTCTATCTCTTATCAATGACTATATTGGCAGCTGTTAGAAACTGTATGCTTGCACAGCCTCAAGCCATGCAAATCTCTTGGATAAGTACAGCCCCTGAAGTCACATTCCAGGTGCACTTAAAACCTTAAAGTGGCTTTAACAAGAGGATTACCTGTGTTCTAATATACTGTAGGGATTGGAGGAAATGGATATTGGCTGGCATTCAGAGAGAAGGGGTGATTAGCACACACTTTAATAACTAGCATATGCATTTTGTTCTTTTCACTCCCCCTATAGCGTGTGGTATTTGGTTTTATTAGAGACCAGAAGCTGCTGTTGGTGGCGTTGTATCTTATCGAGACAAGCTCAGCACTACCATCATGAGACTTAGCTCTTGAAAGAACTAAAGCCATCTGAGTCAATCATTTCCTCCTGCACCAGTTGCTGGACATTGTGGTTAACCCTACCTGCCTGTGCCACAGAAGGCATAATGCTAGGAAGCAATGTCCAAAATAAACAGGGCCTCTGTTGTTCACATTGACATGTTGATCCATTTTGTCGATGTGAGAAACTGCCAACAATGCCTTTTTTTTTGCACCCTATTTGCCAACATCCTTAGTCATTATCACACTGTTGTTTGTGGAAACTGTGAGAAATCGGTTGCTGCATTTCCTACCATACCATGGTGATCACACTACAGGACAATGTACTGCAATGGTTTTGGAGCACTTTGGATGGCCAATGGCAGGTAAAGCATAGAGTCATCTGCCTGTTTGAACCTCTCTGCCATTAACTGACCAATTGGCCATTTGCAGAGCCTGAATTTACTTGTGATTCTTCATTTGGTGAAAACCCCAACAGTATTGTGATACTTCCATTGGCGAAGGAGTCTCTGAGAATATAACACCACCTACATATTAAAATGTCACTGAAAATTTTGAAAGTGCCTCTAGTTACCACATTAACAGTGTCATTTTGCATCGTGGTCTGGTGGCTGATATAGTATGGTAGGAAATGTGGATAGTCAGGGTCTCCCATTATTGTCGTCCATTTTCCAAGTGTTATCAAGAATTGTTGTGTCACACAAGGACAGAGTGAGCGATTCTTGACAACACTTGGTGAATGGATGACAATAATAGGAGACCCTGTGTGATGAATTATCCCCAGCCACCAGCCCCCTCCCCAAAATGACTGTAGAAGTGGTAGTCAGAGGCACTGTCAAAATTGTCCGTGACATTTGAAGTAGTTGATGAAGCCAGTATGGAGATTATAGACTTTTGTTGGTTCTGCTCACATAGTGAATATGGTAATCAATGGTGGGAGCAATAGCAACAGTAATCTTCTCCTGGAACCAAGTATAGTCTTTGTGGGTGTGGGTTAGTTCTAAACAGGGCTGAGTTAATGCCCCTTCTTTTTGGGTGCTGGGCCAGCACAGACAATATTATCATTGACAGGTTTTAGTCATGTTTCATTGCTAGCAGTCCATAGACGTTCCAGATGTTTGAGAACAATATCCAGGAACATATCAGGTGCAATGGGGAGTGTTTATTGCCCTGTCTTTCTAATGAAATGGTAAGGGATTTAACCACCCTTTCAGATGGACGTAAAAGGTTTTGCAGCATTACGACGATACAGAGCAGGAGTGATTTCCTCCTGACCTGACTGTGAGCAAGGCTGGTAAAGTAGATGGTGTGGTCATGTAGTGCACTGTTGTTTGTAGTTGCCCTGCTGAGTAACTACACCGCAACAGGGCTTAATTAGCACTAATGCATTTTTGATGTCCTAAGTTGTTGAAAGTTCTGTATAAATTTCTTTCTTATCAGAACTGATGATTTTCAAAGGAAAGTTGTGACAGCTGCCAGGTTATTAACAAGCCTGTGTCGGTGAGTTGAAGGCACAAAGTGAGTTTGCTGTTCATTCTCACAGCTGAAATGTAAGATGAAGTATTACCCTTGAAGGTCCTTCTTTCTTTCAAAACAAAATCTTAGCAAATCATTGTGCCCTCACCGGTCGGTGTCTGTAATTCATGAGAAAGGCATCAGGATGAAAGGCCAGATCTCTCCCAAGTAATTTATTTTGCAAGGCGCTTATAAGATACGTGTGCTGCCTGTCTGATCTGAGGACTCATAAAGGATGGTAGGGTTTAATATTATGTCAATAAATATTCAGGGGACTCCAGACGCTGGATTGCCTCCACTTATTCAGTCCAGATGAAGGGCCTTGATCCGAAGCACCAACTGTTAATTTCCCTCCACAGATGCTGCTTGACGCGCTGGGTTCCCTCAAGCAGATTGTTTGTTGCTTAATATTACATCAAACTGGGAAGAGCTGGGGGAGTGGAGGGATTAAAACACTCTGATTGACTTTTAATTAAGTCTAAATTCATAGCCATGACATTTCCCTGCATTTAATTGAATCATAGCATTTCAAGAATCGTAAATAAGCCAAGTGTTATTTTAACAGAATGATTTTTGATATCGGAGTGAAAGTGGGATTTGCCATGCATGTCAAATTATAAATCTCTGATATGCTGGGGCTGGAAATTACTCCTGCTTCATAGATTTAAATCTATGGTCCAATAACAATGCAGTTGTTGCAGTGTGACTTACAATGCCCTCCATAATGTTTGGGACAAAGACCCATCATTTATTTATTTCCTTCTGTACTCTGTACAAATTTGAGATTTGTAATAGAAAAAAATCACATGTGGTTAAAGTTGGGACTTTGTCAGATTTTAATAAAGGCCGTTTTTATACATTTTTTGGTTTCACCATGTAGAAATTACAGCAGTGTTTATACATAGTCCCCCCCATTTCAAGGCACCATAATGTTTGGGACACAGCAATGTCATGTAAATAAAAGTAGTCATATTTCGTATTTAATTGCATATCCTTTGCATGCAATGACTGCTTGAAGTCTGCGATTCATGGACATCACCAGTTGCTGGGTGTCTTCTCTGGTGATGCTCTGCCAGGCCTGTATTGCAGCCATCTTTAGCTTATGCTTGTTTTGGGGGCTAGTCCCCTCCAGTTTTCTCCAGCATATAAAAGGCAGGCTCAATTGGGTTCAGATCGGGTGATTGACTTGGCTACTCAAGAATTGACCATTTTTTAGCTTTGAAAAACTCCTTTATTGCTTTAGCAGTATGTTTGGGATCATTGTCTTGCTGTAGAATGAACTGCCAGCCAATGAGTTTTGAGGCATTTGTTTGAACTTGAGCAGATGGGATGTGTCTAAACAGGTCAGAATTTATTATGCTACTACCATCAGCAGTTGTATCATTAATGAAGATAAGTGAGCCAGTACCTTCAGCAGCCATACATGCCCAGGCTATAACACCCCCACCACCATGTTTCACAGATGAGGTGGAATGCTTTGGATCTTGGGCAGTTCCTTCTCTCCTCCATACGTTGCTCTTGCCATCACTCTGATATCAGTTAATCTTCGTCTCATCTGTTCACAAGACCTATTTCCAGAACTGTGGTTGTTCTTTTAAGTACTTCTTGGCAAACTGTAACCTGGCCATTCCTATTTTTGCGGCTAATCAGTGGTTTGTACCTTGCAGTGTAGCCTCTGTATTTCTATTCATGAAGTCTTCTGCGGACAGTCGTCATTGACAAATTATCACCTGACTCCTGAAGCGTGTTTCTGATCTGTCGGACAAGTGTTTGGGGATTTTTCTTTATTATAGAGAGAATTATTCTGTCATCTGCTGTGGAGGTCTTCCTTGGCCAGCTAGTCCCTTTGCGATTAGTAAGCTCACCATTTCTTCTTAATGATGTTCCAAACAATTGATTTTGGTAAGCCTAAGGTTTGGCTGATGTCTCCAACAGTTTTATTCTTGTTTCTCAGTCTCATAATGGCTTCTTTGACTTTCATTGGCACAACTTTGGGCCCTCGTGTTGGTAAACAGCAACAAAAATTTCCAAATGTCTTGGAAAGACTGGAGGAAAGACTAGGTGCTGAGAGTTCTCTCATACCTGCATTAAAGAGGCAATTAAACACACCTGAGCAATTGCAAACACCCGTGAAGCCATGTGTCCCAAACATTATGGAGCCCTGAAATGGGGGGACTATGTATAAACACAGCTGTAATTTGTACATGGTGAAAGCAAAATGTATTAAAATGGCCTTTATTAAAATCTGACAATGTGCACTTTAACCACATGTGATTTTTTCTATGACAAATCTCAAATTGTGGAGTACAGAGGCAAATAAATAAATGATGGGTCTTTATCCCAAACATTATGGAGGGCACTGGAGAAGTGTTTTATCATCTCATGCATGTGGTAACATGGTTGACATAGTAACTCTCATAGCCATGGAATCAGAAGCAATTAATAATGAATAACAGTGGGACTAATTGGAACGCTCTTGAAAGGGCCGATATGAGGACAATGGAGTGAGTGGGTTACTTCTGTGCATCAATTCTGTGGTCTTGTAAGGACGTGTGTAATGATTTACTTTACTTTGCTAGCTCAAGGGAGGGCTAGAAATATGTGAAAGCATTCGACTAACTCCACCATTTGGAGCTCACTATTGGCATTATAGTGGGAGGTCAGTCTCGACATCTTACTGATGTGTTCAAACATGAATGTCATGAAGTTGATCATCATAATTCGTGAACTCATGCAAGTCAAAAGTTTAAAAAATGATAATTGCACCAGCAGTGGAACCTACATGCAGAGACGGAAACCAATCTAATTCCAAATAAGTGTTTCAAGTGTTAGCTTATTACAAGCCTTGACTTGGTTTGGTAAATGCAGTGATAGCACAGAACACTGTGACAGCATGCTGGTGTTTGGTTAATGCAATGTTAACTTGGATCAGATCATGTCAGAGTGATGGCCTGGAATACTGTAACACTTCAGGAGTGTGGTAACTGCAGGGGTAGTTTAGATAGTTGCGGCTGGGCCTGGGAGGGTTGATAAATACTGGCTAGGGTCTTGTTAGAGGCTGGATAAGCGCAATGATAGCATAAAACCATGTCACTGGAGGTGCCAGTGGTTTGATAAGTACAATAATAAATAGAAGAGTTTGTGTTTGGGCCCTTTGCATCCTTCCCTTTCCAAAAATGAAGGCCAAATACAGTGTCCTTCTTGTTGCTCCAGCAGATGTCAGCTCACTCCACAAAACATGGAACGAACATTGGACGGTATGGCCCAGTTACTAACAGATTCATTGGGTCCTGATTTCAACAATGCACATCAAGAAAACACAATGTTATTTTAACATGTGCACGTGAATATCATGAGGAAATTGGTCCTCGCATGTCTGACCAGCAAGAGAAAATCTTGCGATTTTATAGTGCTCTTCCCAACACTAACATTGTGACCCCAATTATGATCGGCAAAGTACTTCTGAAATGTGGTCACTGATGCAGTTAATATACATATAGTAAGATCCCACAAATAACAATGTGATATTTGCCAAATTGTGTGTTTTTGTACCGTTGAATGAGGAATAACTATAGTCCAATGGCAACATGTCCAAGATTTTCTTCAAAATAGTGTTGAGATTTTTTTTAATCCCGCTTACAAGATTGAGATGAGGGTTCAGCTTAATACCTTATCTGAAAGTTAGCACCATTTTAAGAAGTGGAGTATGTGCTCTGGTAAATTTGCCGGTTTTGCTCCAGTACTCAGTCTTTTGCAAAAGGTCTTGAATTCATAAAATAAAATAGTTTTGTAAAATATATGTAAATCTTACAGGAAAGCAGAGGTAAAAAAATAACTCTCAACTTGAGAAGGTTAATTATGTTCCATTCACAACAAGGAATCCAGCCACATTTTACAAAGCAAGGCTTTGGGTAATGCACATTCCTTTTACTAAGTATACGGCAGGTAGAAGCTACACTGCTTTTAGATGTTGCCCAATTATAATGTGAAATCAAAGGAATTCTTCTGTAATGTCTCTTATGAAAGCTATTTGAAGTGGGCAGGACACGTCAAAGGGCAAAGTGGCCCATATATATCTTTAGATGTTTGTTTATTGAAATGAAATAATGCAAACATAATTACTAAAAACCAAAGTACACTCCCAAACTCAATTTAGCACACTTTTCTGTTCCAGTCCAATGTTTTTTGGGGGAAAACATTTGTAAAATTAGTCTTTTTTAAATAGTAATATTTGAGTGAGGGTTTGTGGTAATGGCAGAAGGAAACGATTAGTTTGAATAATACCTAATCAAGCCCTTCAGAAACATCCCAAAGTATTTTACATGTAACAAACAAATCTGCTCTGTTCTGCAAATAAACCTTATAAACACCTTGCACAACAGATTACCCCATGAATACAAATGACAGAGAAAGCAGGTTAATGTGTTATATTTTGTTCTGATGAATTACGATCAGGGTTTGTCAAGGTGGAGAGAGAATGCTCTACCTACCACATCCCACCACCCAGTTACCCTGCTCCTCTCCCCTCCATCGTACATTCATTTCCCACCCCAAATCCATATTTATCATTTTTCCTCTGCCCCTCTTTCGCTTCCCCCAGACCCCTTCCACCAATATCACCTCCACCTGGCTTTACATTTCACAATGGGGAGAAGGCAGGGACGGGGTACTGATTGTGAATGATCAGCCATGATCACAATGAATGGCGGTGCTGGATTGAAGAGCCGAATGGCCTACTCCTACACCTATTGTCTATTGTCTTCTAGCCTTATGTAACACCCTATGTCTCCTTTTCACCTCTAACCTTTGTCATTGACTCCACTGATTGCCCACTGGCTACACCCCCTCCCCTCCCCTCACCTGAATCCACCTATCACTTGCCTGGCATTGTCCCAAACCCCCTCTCTTTTCCAGTTTCCCCCCCCCCCTACCATTCCATCAGTCTGAAGAAAGGTCCCGAACCAAAACGTCATCTACGATACGATACGATACGATACGATACGATAAAACTTTATTCTTCCCCAGAGGGAAATTGGTCTGCCAAAAGTCACAACACACAACAAGTTACATGAAAACTTGAAATTAAAATTAAATTAAAAGTGAGAAGAAAAAGGAAAAAGACAAGCAACTGTTGGCTGGCTGCTGTGTACACAGCACCTTCACCGGAACAAACAAACAAACGCAGACTTATCCCCCGGGCAGAGGATTCTAAAACTAGAATGCCCTCCTCCTTCCCCCACCACCACTTACGTCGAGGCTCACGCTACCGCTGAGTTTCTCGCTGCCGCCGTTGAGGCTCCTTCAGCCCAGACAGGCCTCGCTGCCCGCCTTCTCCGCAGTCCCCTGGGAGGCCCGTGGGGCAAGTCGCCGTCTAGGGTGCATTCTGGTCAGTGGTGCGGTCCATTCCCTCCATAGATGCTGCCTGACTTGCTGAGTTCCTCCAGCACTTTGCTTTTTGCTCAGGATTTAAGCAAGCTCAGCTTCCTGTGTCTACAAGTCATTGATGTTGTAGTGGAGGCTGGCCAGAATTGCCTTGGGGTCAACCAAAGGCAAACATTCCCAGGTGTGTGTTTTGCTCACCATTTCACATTGCAAGAACTTTGTCCCCATCTCAACTTAATGCTCTCCTGCCCTCCATAAAGAAAATATAAACTTCATGGTTAATATTCTCTTCCCTTGGCTTCTAAATTTTAGAATGCGTGAATCTAATATACAGTCTACCGAGAGAGGCCATCTGGAAAACAAATGGGCTTAATTAAATAGATCAGTTTCCCTCTTTTGACAGATCTAATGACACATTTAAATGGGTGGATTCCAAATGGGACATCTTTGCATTTGGGATATACTTGAAATGGTATTCATATGCTTCATTTCAAAAGAAAATAGATATATTTCTTCTCTGACACCTCTGTTTTTAAATCTTCCCTGAGTGGCCATTATTCATGCAGGAGGAACCAGACTATTTCCCTGGAAGATAGTTACATCAAAATCTAATCCTCCTTTCACCTAACATCTCTCTCCCCTGTTCTTAATGTACACTGACTAAGCACAGAGTTAGGTTTTGTGGAAAGGTATTTTAAAACCTCTAATATGATTTAAAGAAAAAATGTTTAGTCTCCCCTGTGGCCAAGCTGGAGTTCTAAAAATATAAAATGTCCCATTAAATTCCCAGTCTGTAGGAAGTTAGTGGATCTTAACTAAGTCTACAATTTTCCTCAGTTACATTAGAGAAATTCATTCATAGTTCCTTCTGCTGGCCATTAACCAACAAAGTGGAGGTCTATCAACGCATATGAATCCATACTTCACCAAGTCAGTCCTTTTGGGAATCAAGGGGAAATATTTGGTACGAAACAAGGTCACTTAAGAATTGAAGTTTTATTAGATCACTAGACCAAGTGGACCCGTTGGACCCAAACCTCTCCTGCACTGGTGCAGCACCCTCTCCTCCCCCCTCCCCCTCCCCCCTCCCCTCTCCCCCTCCCCCCTCCCTCCCTCTCCTCCCCCCCTCCCCCTCCCCCTCCCTCCACCCTCCACCCCTCCCCCTCCCCTTCCCCTCCACACTCCATCCCCCTCAACCCCCCTTATCCTCCCCCCTCCCTCCCTCCCCCTCCCTAGGAGAGAGATTTAAACTTTAAAATGTGAATAACTTTAAATATATAACACCAATTTCAATGAAATTTCTTCCATTAGCACCAAAGGGACGACGGAGAGTAAGGTGGACCTAAACGTTTTGCACTATCGTATACCCTTTTGGCTGTAGTTCAGGAACAAACAAATGAGAGTTTTAGTATATAGATTCAATAATCAGAGATGATACACAATAGTAAATGTGAATCCAAGCTTATTGCTCCTCATGGGCTAAACAAAAGCTGTGCCTTAAGTGAAATGAGATATAAATAGGTGAGATCTGATCAAAAGAAAAATGAGAAAGTGAAAGTTTTGTCAGGGAAACATATACGCCTTGAATTTCCATTTATCTGCATTGATTATTTGTGCAATTTGATCACAGCCAGTGTAAACAAATGCAAAGCTTTAAGCACAAGTTATGTTCAGTGGAGATTAAGTTTCTGCATTTTTTAGTTCCAATCTAACACACTTTATTCTTGAAGCTAATCCTGCCCCAAAGTTGTCCACATTGGCAAATCAAGTTAATTATCATTGCACGTTTCCATTAATTGTTGGTGCTTGCTGGCCTTCGAGGAGACTCTGAACATTAATCAGTTTTATGGATGCATTAGGTAAATAACAGGCAATAACAGTTTTGACTATAATTTTGAAGAACAAGCTGAAAAACTGATTGGTGCACATCTGTAACTATGAAATGATTCCTTATAGTTTTAAAAGTTTTTTTTATGACTTAATTAAAATTAAGCAAATTGCACATAATAGACTGGACACATATATTAAAGAAGTTCACTTTTCTTGTGATAACCCCACTTACAGCACCGAGTTACAACTATAAATACATAAGAGTACAATTTTTAAAGTTGTATGGTTTTTAAAAAGTTGCGTTCAGAAACGCTGTCCACTACTTCTGGTGTATGAAGATTTTACCTGTCAGTGTCCAAGTGATCTTGAATGGAATTAAAAGAGGCGCAATATTAGCCATAATCATTGATTAATCATCCAATCAGTGACCATGCTCAGAGCTGAAACTCTACACAAGTAACCTGAAAATACAAAATGTTATATTTTCTCAGGTTGATACAAATGATTGTTCCCATTTAACACCATTCATCTTTTTAGCAGAACTGATTGATCTCATTGCTAATCATAGCCACTTTAAATCCAATGATGTTTATATGTCTTAACTTATGCCTTCAAGACAGTGGAAGGACTTTGGGGAGTTGGGCAGTAAGCCATTTGCTGGAGAGTTAAAGCCTGTGGTCTTGCTCTTTGCACTATGAGATGTCGGCAGTTGGTCCAGCTCTCTGGTGTTAATGGTTGAGGAACTGGTGATAAATGTTAGCAGTGAGAGATTTTGGAGATGGGAATGCTATGAAATTCGAAAGGAATGCAGCTGCATACTCTCTTGTAATAGATGCTCTTGTAAAATATGGTCTTTTTCAATCTGTTTTAGGATGATTAGAGACTGATGTGGTGTTTATATCACCTACGGGAGTGATAAAATGTGCATTGCACGAGAGAACTTCATTGGAAAATTGATAGCTGAAAGCAATTAGATGCAAATTGCTGGTTTTGTGAGCTTTGTCAAATAGTTTCTTGATCCTCCAAAACGAATGGCCTCATCCAGTGTTTGGGGACTCACAGTGATATCCTGCTATATTCAACATGTATTTGGACTCCACTTGCACACAATTCATTGGCGTTGGCACAGGTCACTTGGACAGAAGCAGATCATGATCCCATGATTCAGCAAGACCTAAAGATGCTCCGTTTGACCAGGTTCAAGGCACTGGAGGCCAGCACTAAGAACCGCTCCCCTTCAAAACATGTGCTGGCCCATTACTGGGGTTTTCCATGGACCCCATTGCACCTCACACCAGCCAACAACCATCCAGCCCTCTCCTGTATTTCGCCAACCTGACCCTTGTGGCTCTGGTCGCTCTCCTCCTTCCCTGACTGAAGCCTCTCAACTCCTGGACGTCTCTGCACCATAAACCAAGTTTTGCAACACCTGACCCATGCTATCTCTGTAACACCACTTACCATACCCAGGATTACTTTAAACCTGCCCGATGGCAGCAGACAGACATTTTTGCAAATAAAGTATGTGAGACTAATTCTGCAGTCCACAACGCCTGGGGCCTTGGGTCCAGTTGAATTTTTGGGGAGTGAGAACTCCAACACACACGTGCTTTGGGCCACAGGAATTTAAAAAAAAAAATTGTTGACGCAGAACAACATCCGGGCCCATCTACATCTAAATTGCTGATGTTGTGCATATTTCTTTTGAACCTTGAAAACTGCAAAGAAAACTGTGTGCAATTAAAGATCACAATTAGTTGCTAGCACTCCATAATGAAATTATTAATGTCATTCCCATCTGTTAGTGTTTATTATTCACAGTTACTCTTGGTATATTCTCATTATGAGTAATATTTGGAACAGATGTACTAATACATGAAAAGTGAGAGCAACAGAAGGGGTATTGAAGCATTCATTTAAAACAAAATTTAGATTGTATTGAAGCAAATTTCATGTCATAAAAATGTAGTTTATTGGTCTGATAGATGTGCATTGTGGGCTGAATGTGCTTCGCCTGTAGAAATGAGCCAACGATTGTACAATTTACAACTTTTGATTAACTTTTTACCATAAATTAAGTCTCCATTTGCAAAAGGTTTCATGTGTAAGGCAGACTCTGATTGATCAAATTACATTGCAGCTCTTTTATGTTTATAGTCTCTAAAATGTCAAGAAACTCAAAACATAGGAATTACCTATCTTTTAGATGATCAGAACCACAATAAAGACAGAGAGATGTAGACACAAGGAACTGCAAAGGCTGGAATTTTACATAGAACACAAAGTGCTGGAGTAACTAAGCGGTCTGGCAGCTTCTTTGGAGGACATGAATAAGCAACGTTTTGGATTTGGACCCTTCTTCAGACAGACTACTAGTAGCCGACTCAGGCTCCTGCCTTTTTCTGCACAGCATTTCAGGGAGAAGAATCAGCCCGAAAGGCACACTCCCAAAGGCAGCCAAACACGTTTGGAGGAGGCAGAGGCTGCCGTGGGAAGGAAATGAGTCCTGAGATTGGTGAAAGCACTCTGGGCATTCTGATCAGTGAGATAACGGTAGCGCAGCGGTAGAGTTGCTGCTTTACAGCGAATGCAGCGCCGGATACTCAGGTTCGATCCTGACTACGGGTGCTGCACTGTAAGGAGTTTGTACGTTCTCCCCGTGACCTGCGTGGGTTTTCTCCGAGATCTTCGGTTTCCTCCCACACTCCAAAGACGTACAGGTATGTAGGTTAATTGGCTGGGTAAAATGTAAAAATTGTCCCTAGTGGGTGTAGGATAGTGTTAATGTATGGGGATCGTTGGGCGGCACGGACTTGGAGGGCCGAAAAGGCCTGTTTCCGGCTGTATAGATATGATATGATATGATAACTCTCATAGTGGAGGTCCTACACGTCCGAGTGGAGGTCCTGCATGTTGCAGGTCCAGGAGACCAATTAAACACCAGCAGAGTCCAGCAGAATGTGGTTCAAGTTGTCTCCTTCTGGAGGAGAATCCCCATTTATTTAAGCAGTGCTCAAATAAATTTCACACTATCCTCCCCAAAAATGTCAAGGTGAGAAACGTGCCACTGAAATGTGTTGTAGCAAGGCATTCCAGTAATTGAATCAATGTTTTGTTCTGTGATCTGCTCAACTGGTGCAGGACATTCTACCAAGAAAGTTATGAGGAATTATAATGTGTTACCTGGGCTCTCTCACTAGTATGAGAGTAACGCACTGTGGTCTGGATAGAGTCAATGAGTAGAATGTGGGGCTTTGCATCATGCAGACACTTAATGAAAAACATCTCTCTATCTCTTCATCGCCCATGCAATCAGTGGCTCCTTCTTCTGCACTGCTGGGAGATAAGGCTACGCTGTTCTGCTAAGACCTCCCCTGGTAACCTTCCTCTTCCCCTTGCTCCTTCCTTTCTCCAGCCTGCACTCACATCACTTGGACACTGGGTCTCCACTCTTCTCTCAAGAGGGCCATTCTTGGTAACGTGTGTGACCAAAAATGTGAAAAATTGTGGAATACATCTCTTCTAATTCTGAAAGCATTACATGTATATTGTTTTGTACTGTGTATATGACTTATATATGTCGAAGTTTATCAAGTGAAATTTTTATATGTTACGCTGACAATGTTTGTTTAAAGACAGAGGTCAAATATGACTGGTCACGTGTGTGACCTCACAGGGCCCAGTCCAATTTCACCTGGTGCCAGGCGAAAGACACTCCGGGTTAACTCGACTAATGCATAGAAAAATCACTACTCTGTCATCCATTTTCCAGTCAAATGATTCCGAAGAAGTTAAAACCAAATTTTTAATAATCTGCTACAAATAAATCAAGAGTTGCAGGGAATATTATCTGCTTAATTTTTCTGATTTTGGTTAATTCTTTGTTTAGAAATCTGAACACGTCAACAATTCCAGTGCCTTACTCCCCCCCTCCCCCCCCTGCTGTTCAAGCTTCAGTTAATAGTTGGTCAGGAGAAAAGGACCACCATCCCAATGTCCTTTGTGAGGAATATTACTTGGAATTGGTTTGTAAAAAGCTATCTGGAAAAAGTGCAAAGTTTTCCAGAGTTACGATGTTTCAGACAAAAATGTTGAGGTCTCCTCAGAAAAAGAAAATCCAAATTTCCTCTTGTATGCAGTAAGGAAACCCGTAAACCTCACCTGTAATAATGTTCATATCGGGACGGTGTGGTGGCGCAGCGGTACAGCGCCAGAGACCCGGGTTCTACGGGTGCTGTTCGTAAGGGGTATCTCCCCGTGACCGTGTGGGTTTTCTCCGGGATCTCCGGTTTCTTCCCACACTCCATGGACGTACAGGTTCGAACGTTAATTGGCTTGGTATATCTGTAAACTTTCCCTAGTATGTGTTGGATAGTTTTAGTGTGCGGTGATCACTGGTTGGCACGGACTCGGGTGTTTCTGCTCTGTATCTCTAAACTAAAAAAAACTCAAATATAAAAATTATTTTATTGAATGTCTTGCTGCAATAGTGAAATGCCCACTATGGATATGTTAGGAATCATCATATTTTAAGAGCCTTTGACTTGCTGATATTATTGTCACGATGTTGAAATGCCAGAAATGTACATGCAGAACTATTCTTAGCTTTCAGAATATATTGTTATATGTATATTGTGTAACATGGGAACATGGAATAATTCATGCTTATTTAAGCTAGACTGCTTTTTTTCTGAGCTGTAATGCAATGCTTTCAAGACCTGCCTTGCAGCCACATGGTCTGTTAAAAACGAGCTTTCATCTTCGGTGGGAAAGGTTAACGTTAAGACTCAGTGATATTCAGCGTACATTGCAGAATGCAAATAAAGTCATAGCAATTGATGTCAATTGTTCACATGATCAATGTACTAAAAGAGAAGGAAATGTGACATTCGAATCATTAAATGATCTTCATTCAGATTTAGTGAATACTCATTTGTTTCTCCAATATCTCTGCATCATCACCACCACCAGTTGATCTACTTTAAACAATACTAATTTTGAACCTCTACGCTGACATTTAAATGACGACAAGCTTTTAATATTGCTGTAACCATCCCCATTAATTACTTCCCATACACATTGGCACAGCTAGTAACGCTGTTACCTTACACCTTTGGGGTGGAGAGTGATGATTGGCATTGATGGACCGCAGTTCCATGGGTGCAGTTAACTTGAACTTTTTTTCTCTCTCATCACTTCCCATCTCCCAGGAAAGGCAGGAGGCAAATCAGGGGATTTGCCCAGAGCCCAGAGTAAGGGAATCAAGGACCAAAGGACATACGTTCAAGGTGAAGGGGAAAAGATTTAATAGGTATCTGAGAGGTAACATTTTCCCACAAAGGGTGATGGGTGAATGGGACAAGCTACCAGAAGAGGTAGTTAAGGCCTGGACTATCCCAATGTTTAAGAAACAGTTAGACAGGTACATGGATAGGACAGGTTTGGAGGGATAAGGGCCAAGCGCAGGCAGGTGGGACTAGTGTAGCTGGAACATGTTGGGCCGAAGGGCCTGTTTCCACACTGTATCACTCTATGACTCTATGACTCTAAAAGGGACATTGATGAGTGGCCCCTCTGTCTCCCCTTCCATGAGCCTCTAAGAGGAAAACCCTGAGGCAGCTGAGATTAATTAGCTCTTTGGGGCAGAAAAATAATCACTTCTGTTCTGTAATAAAAGTTAAATGGCTGCATGTACGTTTTGGTTTATTTTCTTTAATTTGGAAACAATTAATTCAGAGATTACACCAAACCGGATGAGTGCAAGCTTACTTCAGCATGATTGAGGAAATGCACGTCTGGCAGGCTGGGCTGCAGCTGGAAGCCAGCTCTTTGACTAGCTTGTCTATTGCAAATCCATTGAACGTCGCTCCTCTAAACCAGTTGAGCTGCCCGTGTGTTCATGATCTCACCTTTAGACCTATCTTGGTTGATTTTTTTCCAAATCTAATTCTGTGATTGAGAAATCATATTAACAAGCAATTCTGAGGTGCCTCTTCCCTGACCAAATTGGCCTAATTTATACAGTTTCAGGGAGAAGTACTCCGAGCAGCACTATCTTTTGCTGCAGTCTCCAGGCGAGTATACATATGAATACTGCTTCTCTGCCTCTCTGGATCAATCTTAATTGGTCAGCTACCTCTCATTCATTCTCTGCTAGTGGGTAATGTATTTTGTACCCTGATTTGCTAACGGCAGCAACAAGATTCTACCTGTTCAGGATACGGGAGAATTTTCCCAGTCTCTGGAATGAATCATTGTCTTAAACAATCATGGATTCTGCATATTAACTTAGCCTATTAGCTTGGTGGGAAACCCACTGCAATGTGGAATGCCAGCTTTACACCTTGTTTAATAACATATTCCGTTAACTTATGCAAAATGTAAAGTTGAGCTTGCTGTAATGTGATCTCTTCAGTTTTGAAATGGGCTGGTCAAGTTAAAGTTGCCTCCCAATGCTATCACAACAATCGCAGTGGATTTCTCCACAAGCGAGAACTGAACAACATCATTTTCCTAACTACAGAGAAAACATGAGGATTTCCGTGATTAGTCTACATATTCCTTTTTGATGTATTTTTGCTGTAACGCCATTGATTCTTTGCAGTGCATGTGGTTGAATTATGAAGCTTTCTTCTGGAAAATCAACCAAGATAGGCCATGAACACACGGGCAGCTCAAATGGTTTAGAGGAGTGACATTCAATGGATTTGCAACAGACAAGTTAGTCAAAGAGCTGGACAAGCTAGACAAATAGTGCACAACTCTCTAATGAACTTATCTTGACACAAAAGGAGGCCATTCAGCACACCAAGTTCATGCCAATCCCCAGCAAACCAATCCCATCATTTACATCCTCCCTCTCTTTATATCCCTGCAAATTATTCTCTTTCACTTGACCATCAACTCCCCTTTTAAACTTTTACTATTTATCTACGGTGGCTAATTAACCTCAGTAAATCTTTCCGATGTGGGCGGAAACCAGGGCACCCGACGGAAACTCACATGGTCAAGAACAGAACATAAAAACTCTACGCATTCAGCAGCTGAGGTCAGAATCAAACCCAGATCATTGGAGCTGTGAGACATCACCATGTCCATGCATTGGAATAGATTGTGCTGAAGTTCCCACAATGCCTATCATCCAGCCATTTTGATTTATAAAATTTCATGTTGCAAACTATTTGCCATAAATGGCTGTAATGCTATTTACTTCTTTATTCACTGAATCAATACATTCGTTGCAATGTTTGGTATTAAGCTGGATAGGCCAGGAAGTTCCTGTTTGATTTTGAATATCTCTGCTGGATTCATTTGATCTTGAACTGAAGTTGCTCGGTGGGCCTCAGTATCATTGAATTAGAGAGTACAGTACAAAACCTTCACAATAAATGCATGGTGCTATCCAGTTGCCAGTGCTGAAACATTTACATGTAGGGTTCCAGAGGAATGTGAGATGGAGCTCCACTATGACGCCATTTGTATTCCTTGCTTGAGACCACACGTGCCGTGAACCCCAGGCTGGTGCACTGAGGGGGTTTCGTATCTGCAAGCAGCAACACACAGAAGTTAAGTTGAAAGAGTAAAGAAGTATGACATTTGTTACTCCTGCCGTTTTCATTACAACTTCCCTCTTCTGTTACTGAAGAGCACCTTGAAATTGCAGGGAGGAACAGGGCAAATTCTGTCTTATACCAGTGATCACTCATCAGGCTGGTAAAGCACAGCAACTGGTTGGCCATTCAGCCTAACTGTTCCAAAACAGTATTTTTTTTTTTGCAGAATAAACCTCTTCGTCTAAGTGTCTTAATATATACTTCCAGTCCATTTTCCTTCACACCTTTATTAAAAGCCCTTGAATACACAGAACCCCAATTCCATGCCATGGCAATTTCTACATTCCATCCATTTTGTGGGTAGAAGCTTTTTTATGAATTTCTTCTTAGATTTGTCAGTAACTACATTATATTCTGGCCCTTGGTTTTAATCTCTGCACAAGTGGAAACATTCTCTCTATATCTAATCAGTGAAACCCTTTCAGAATCATAGAACACATCATCAGGGCACTTCCCAGCCCTGTCTTTGAGAGACAAGTGCCCCAGCATGCTTAGTCTAACACAGCTCTGATGATATAATCCTTTTAAATATACATTTCCTCCTAAGTCCTTTTAAGGAGACCAAGACCGTCTGCTGTATTCCAGGTGTCTTTCCATATATTTGACGTGACCTCACCCTGCAAACTCTTATCAGTCCAGAGATGAACCACAAGGTGTTGACTGCCATTTTTATGAGCTTATTAAACTGCATTACTTTAGATCTGTGTATTTTTATCTTGGCTTACTCTGAGGTGTTGAGACAAGTTGGGGAATCGTGGTCAGGATCAATCAACCAAATATGCGACAATCTTTCTGGTTCTTTTGGATAAACTCAGTGAATCATTGGCTGAGGATATGGAAACTACCCTATAGGCTTGTAATTTTGGCTAAGCAATTTAAGAATGGAATGTTGAACAAAATGTACGTTGATCTTTGAAGTTCATAAATTCATACGTTATAAGAGCAGAATTAGCCCATTCTCCCCATGAAGTCTACTCTGCCATTCAATCATGGCTGATCTATCTTTCCCTCTCAACAACATTCTCCTGCCTTCCCCCCATAACCCCTAACTGTAGATAAAGCATTGTCTGGACCTACACATAAAATGTTAATTTGGTGTGGTATAATGAAAGTAGTTGTTTATGTGAGATTCCTTTTCTCTAAATGGCAATTTGAACCATGGATTTCCTGTTAGAATTAATTGTAGACATGTTTTATTCAAAGTCATTGAGATTCTATTTTACAGTCTTCTGCTTCAGCTGGGAGCGTTGTTTAATTAATGTGTAGTGAAGAAGGGTGAAACAATTTTCGTGTATCAATTGTCATATTTTCAAACAGGCCTCAATAAAACTGAGACAGTAAGAGTAGCTGGAATGCATGTAACTTCAGAGGCACATATAATGGTGTGGGATGAAGTTGTTTCATTCTCAGGTACAAAGCTTGTCAAGTGGGGCTTCTTCCTTCATGTTGACAGCACTTGACACATTTCTTACATAGCTCTGAAAGAACAACCAGCCTTTGATGTAGGTGACTGTGAGAAACAATTCTGTTGGAAGCCATTAAAACTTAGTTTTACATGAATTACTCAAACAATGTAAAAATGATGTTAATGAGTGTCTCTAATTGTCTTCTGTGGAGGTCAGGGTGGGAAGGGGGGGGGAGAGGAGATAACCGTTTTTAATTGCTTTAACGGCATAGTGCACGCTGAAAAATAGGAGCGATGTACAACTGCCCTCCATGTGTACAGCTGATGTTTCTTAGAGAACGAGGGAGGATCTTCTAATCTTTAGTTTGCCTGCTCAATGTTTTTTTGTTCAAAAGCAGCCAGTCCTACTTTTCAGAAGATCCACTTTTAGATTTTGACAGGATTTTAATGTTTAATTCCTTTTGATTTGCGACACATGCATACACAAAGAGAAAGACATGTGCATACTAACAGAGGCGCACAGAAGGAGAAAAAAGCAGACAAATGCACAGAGAAAGATGCAGACACACAAAGAAAAAGACACACACACAAATATTACACACGCACACGCACACACACACACACACACACACACACACACACACACACACACACACACACACACACACACACACACACACACACACACACACACACACACACACCAGCTTTATTTGATCCATGCCAAAGATAGGTTCAATGTTGAAGCATCAGTGACCACAGTTAAAAGGACGTCATGATGATGGTGTGAGCAAATCAACCCCAGGGAGTAAACCAGGAACTGCTGTGTGCTTGCTCGAGAAGCTAAAGCTAGGGAATTAGGGAATTTCTAAATAACAGGCTGGCTAAACTATGCCCAGTTATTGCCCAAGGTTTAAGGACGTTCCATTACAATAGCGACTACCCTTCAAAAGTACTTTGGCTGTGAAGCACAATGTGAGATCTAAAGATCATGCATTGCATGACTTTTTTGCTGCATTAAGAACAAGCTAATTTGCAGCTCCAGCCCTTTACCCAGCCAGATACTTCTTTCACCCCGCAATACATTTCACACATCATTTGACCTGGGCTAATGGAAGCAACATTTTTTTCTCGAGCCTCTCAGGCCATTGATCATGAGCAGGAGGGGGGTGGTGGGTTGACACTGGGACATACCTGGCTGCGTCTTCTAAAATCTTCCAGGAGAGTGAGAGTTGAGTGTCAGTTTAATTGTCCAGATTCGCCAGTAATGTGCATCCCGTCTTCAGCTGACATCTACTCAAGCAACGAATGCTGAAAATGGTGGCCTTCGTGTCTATTAATTCCTCCTTGTGTTCAGGATGGAAAGAATCTCTGATAGACTTCCTGCCCCAGTTATGGACAGAGGTTGTAATGTCTCTGTCTTGCCTGAGCTTGACTAACTTGGTGCAGTTCTGGAATGGAAACTGGAACCGTCAATCAGCTGAGCTTTAGGGAAGTGTGTAGGAAGGAACGGCAGATGCTGGTTTAAACTGAAGATAGACACAAAATGCTGGAGTAACTCAGCTAGTAGCCAGCATCTCTGGAGAGAATGAATGGATGATGTGTTGGCTCGAGACTCTTCTTCAGACAACGGGTGACGTTACTGATGGTCCTTTCCCAAGTTAGCACTGGGAATCTCATTTGTGGATGGGCAAAATGGGGGAACAGACCAGATCAGGTGTCAGATCCATATCTCCTACTTACTGATGTCATGGGACAGTGCTGTCAACTAGCCTCATAGTTTCATTTACGTTTTTGTACCATGTTAAAATGGCCAGGGCCCCATCACCATTAACTCAGTAGATAATAATTTTCTATGATGCTGCCTTCCTTATAGAAATATAGAAATATAGAAAAATAGGTGCAGGAACAGACCATTTGGCCCTTTGAGCCAGCACCGCCATTCAATAAGATCATGGCTGATCATCCACAATCTGTACCCCGTTCCTGCATTTTCCCCATATCCCTTGATTCCTTTAGCCCTAAGAGCTAAATCTAACTCTCTCTTGAAAACATCCAGTGAATTGGCCTCCACTACCTTCTGTGGCAGAAAATTCCACAGATTCACAACTCTCAGGGTGAAAAAGTTTTTCCTCATCTCAGTCCTAAATGGCTACCCCTCATTCTTAAACTGTGACCCCTGGTTCTGGACTCTTCCCACATCGGGAACATTTTTCCTGCATCTAACCTGTCCATTCCTTTAGGAATTTTATATGTTTCTATAAGAAACCTCAGTTGTTATTGGTGCCACCAACTGTCAAAACTTATGACAATTGGTGGGACCAATAACAACTGAGCTGAACAACTGTCTTGTAGCTCCAGTGACGTGGTTTCAACCCTGAGCTGCAGAGGAGTGTGGAGTTTGCCTGTTCTTATGACTGCGTGCCATTTCAGTTTGGTATATCAATGGGCAATGGTTTATTGGCCCTAGTGCCCACGTGAGAGGTAAAATATGAAGCAAATATGGAGAGTATTCTGAGGGATGGGATATATATGTATTTGAACGGACATGGGCTGATTAGGGAAAGTCAGCATGATTTTGTCCATGGGACATCATGTCTTACATGTCTGATTGAGTTTTTTGAAGAAGTAACCAAAGAGGTTGACGAGGTTAAGGCCATAGATGTTGTCCATATGGACCGTAGCAAGGCATTTGATCGGGTCCTACATGGCAAACTGCTCTGAAAGGTTAGATCACGTGGGATCGAAGAAATAGAGAATTGGCCCATTGTTGTTTGTAGTTTATAGCTGTGATTTGGATGAGAATGTACAATGCCTGATTAGTAATTTTGCAGATGACGCTAAAGTGGGTGGTATCGTAGCTGGCAAAGATGTTTATCAAAAATTACAACAAGATCGTGATCAGTTAGGCAAGTGGGCTGACTAATTGATGGTTAATGGAGTTTAATGCATATAAATGCAAGGTGTTGCATTTTGGGAAGTCACACCTGGTCTAGGAACATCACAGTGAACGTAAGGGCCCTGAGGAGTGTTGCAGAACAGTGGGATCAAGGTGTGCAGGGAAATGTATTGTCTGAAAGTGGCATCACAGGCAGATAGGGTGGCCAAGAAGACGTTCCAAGAAGGCCCTGCTCAGCCAGGGTATTGAGTATAAAAATTAGGATGTCATGTTACTGTTGTATAAGACGTTGGTGAAGGTGCATTTGGACTACTGTGTTCAGCTTCATCCACCTTACTATAGGAAGGATGTTGTTAAGCTACAAAGAATGCAGAGAAGATTTATGAGGATGGTGTCAAGACTTGAGGACCTGAGCGACTTGAGGAGAGGTTGAGCAGGCTAGGATTGGAATAAAGCAGATGTGGCTCAGGGTAATCTTATAGAGGTGTATAAAATTATGAGGGGAATAGATTGAGTGACTGCACAAAGTCTTTTACTCAGAGTATGGAAATCAAGACAAGAAGCCAAAAGTTTAAGGTGAGTGGGGACAGATTTAATAAGAATCTGAGGGGAACTTTTTTCCTGAGGGGTCTATGGAATGAGCTGTCAGAGCAGATACTATAACAGCATTAAAAAATACATTTGGGCAGTTACATAGATTGGAGTTACATGGAGCGATATGGGCAGGCAGGCAGGTGCATCTTAGTTGGTGTGGGCATTTGGGCCAAATGGCCTGTTTCCGTGTTGTATGACTGTGGCTTTATGACTCAAATGTGGAGATTGGAATGTGTTTGTGAGCCAAAATACCTGTTTCTATGCCTGATCTTTGCTGGATCTAAAGAATGCTTTGGCATGTCCTGATTTCAAGAGATTTGTTTTGCCATTGCATCGTACATCACTATCATTGTGTCGTGCATCGTAGAAGGAGGCCATGTAGCCCATTGTACCATTTCTTTGAAAAGTGCTGTCCTATTAGTCTTAACCCCTTGTCTTTCTCCATTGCTTTTTATCATTTTCTTTTCAAGTGCTTTGTTTAAATTCTTCTTTGAAGTCACATTGGCAATCTGCTCCCATTGCTTGTTCAGAATGGAACGAGATTGAAAAGTTTGAAGATCGAAAATAACTCAGATCACAACAGCATGTTGTGTTTTTAAAGAAAGCCTCCCAATCTTACCTTTGCCTCTTTCTGCCAATTATCCTAAATTCAGCAATTATCTTAAATGGGCTTTCTTACAAATATGCATCTGTTAAAATAAACACGGCAAAGGCACATGAAGTTTGACCTCGCGTCATGAAAACCACCTGACTTTTATTTCCGTCTTTACACCCAGATGTGTCTACCCATATTTCCTCAGACTGACCATGAGCAAGGCTCAGGATATTCATTAGATGTTCCACAGTTTCCATAAAGTCTGTTTATAGAGTACAATTTTTTTTGAAGCCATCTGTAATACTTGGAAAACTTTGCCATCTTTTATAGATTAGACAAGTTAAGTGGCTGTGTTCATTTGAGTTTTAGTCATGCATGTATATTTCAAGCCTTTAACCTCTCCATACTTGGATTTTGGATGAGAAAATGTGTGGAACACACACACACACACACACACTCACACCCCCCCCCCCCCCCACACACACACACACACACACACACACACACACACACACACACACACCCTCTAATAGTGAAGAATAGAATTCCCTCCAGGCTTTGCTGCAAAGGCTCTTACAATCCAGCCCATTTGTATTGACATTTTTAATGCGGTGCCAACAGTGAAGCAATGTGCTCCCCTCAGTTTCCCCAATTTAGTCGCCAATTGTTTTGCCAGTGAAGAGTTGCTGTTTACAGTGAACAAAATCTGAGTTTTTCCCCTTGGAAAGTTGAGGGAATTTCAAGAAACTCAGTGGCCACTTTTGAGAAGCGGTACTTCAAGAAACTCAGTAGCCACTTTTACAGGAATGGTTTGAAGTAAAACTTTCTGAAAGCAGGTGGTTTGTGAGCTGCCCTGCACGAGGGGCAAGTAATAAAACAGAATAATATACCATGAAAGGAAAACAAAACCAGGCAAGCTTAGGATCCAAGGACATCTGGAGACAATTTTAATATTTTTCTGCAAATGAAAATAGCAGTGAAAAAAACAGCATGAAGCCTATTCTCTGAGATGAAATCTACTGTAGAAAGCACTTTCTTAAAACGATTAAAAACATTATGAGACCCTCTGGAGCATACTATACATCTATTGTGGTTTTCCGAGATGCTACACAAGGTTATTTGAAGTTATTACAGAAAAAATATAACACAATGATGCTGCTTTGCTGGTGATAAATACACTTCAAAAATTCAATGTGTTTTTTTTTCAGATGGAGAGATAGGGTGGGGCAGCGGCATTGGCGGATGAGAAAATGATGAAATGTTACACCTTTGATCTGTTGGTGGTCTTTGGAGTTGATCTCGGAATCAGGCCAGCTGCTCATATCCAGCAGATGTTCATTGGCTCTTCAAATTCTTGTTTTAGTTTCCCTTCAATGATATCATTAGACTATGTTGTTTCCATTCTTGCATGTTTTTAAACCTCCTCCTAAGTGAGCAGCTGGGAGTGCAGTGGCGACTTTGCTCGGGATGTGTTGGTTATAAGAGGCAGTGTTCACTGTTATAATTTTGGAGTTCACTTCAAAGTTACTCGACCTTGCTGTGCGCCTCCAGACAAAATCTCAGTCTAAATTCTCACCCCAGGCATATCAGCTCCTTTTCTGCAGGACACAAACCTTGCAAAAGACCGTGGGTGTTATCTGAATTTAAATGTCCAAGACACAAAGCTATATGATGTAAGAAATTAGCATCAGTCAACATTGCATAAATTGCACTCTTATGAAGGAAAAGCCACCTGTATAATTGAAACAAATATATTTTGCTGTAAATATGGAGTTTAATAATACAATAATTACTTATTCTTGAAAGAAGTTTAAAAACACCAGTGGACAAGAAATAACCAAGCAAGGTCTTGCAATATTTGAAAGGTGAAATTATATTTTCTAGTTGGAAGAAAACTAGTTTATTATTTATTGACCCTTTATTAAAAAGATGTTGAAAATAATTATGGCAATGTACTAATGGGTGAACAAGGTTTAAGCATTGCTGCTGGTGTTTCAAATGAAACTGCGCCACGTTCCTTTGCCCTTTCATAGAAAATTATATTTATTTTTCTTTTCTACTTAAAGTTTACAAACCAGAGACGTCAAAGAGCTCCATGTTTGGAAATCTCCATTTCTGCTTTACTTGTGTGGTATGTTCAAAGAATTATTCTCAAATCGGGGGTAAACCTATCCTGATCTAGACTTCAAACTGTATTATTGCTGTTTGCTATTCCATACTCCACTGCTGGTTTTGTGACAGATCCAGAGAATACCAAGATTGAAGCAGGATAGGCAAAGAGTGGAGTGTGCATACATTGCTCAAGAAAGTGTGTGATGAGCAGTGAGCACTATTTCTAGGAGTTCCTGTCAGGTGTTAAGTTTGATCTGTCGACACTACAGCAATGGGACATTTTTTGTACGAAACAATCTGTTCGTTCCCAGCAAAGACATTCCATTCTTGGAAAGATTGATGAACTTTTCAGATATTTCAACTACTTTGAAGACAATTCTTTTATCACTGCAGGAATAAATATGTTTCCATTTTAAACCAGCGTCTGCAGTTCTTTCCTACATCTTTCTATTTTATTACACTGTTCAAAATGATGATGGCCATTTGACTGGGGGGGTCGGCAGTGAGAGAGCATTGGTTTAAAATTGTTGGCAAAAGTAGTGAGTTGAGACCTTAGGAGAAATATCTTTTGATGAGAGGGTTGTTGGAGCATCCAAGATGTGTAGGAAGGAATTGTAGATGCTGGTTTATACCGAAGACAGACACAAAAAGCTGGAGTAACTCAGCAGGTCAGGTAGCATCTCGGAAAAGGAATAGGTGAGGTTTTGGGTCGAGATCCTTCTTCAGACTCATCGATTGCTTTGCCTCAGGGATGCAGTTGGGAAAGATACCAGGGCAGCTTGTAAGACAAGTGTTGCGATCTACTGGAGAGAGAGAGCCATCAAAAGCAAAAGCCACGAGGGGAGAGCAGGAATCGTTTAGAATTCCTACAGTGAAGATTTGGCAAAGCCACCAAGGGCTGTATATCCTAAAAGGTTCATCGTGACCAAATTAGGCAAGGGTTGAACGGTCTTTGTATAGTTCTATTTGTCTGCTATGTTTCATGGGAACACAAAGTCAGGCTTTGATCTGAATCCGGGCCCCCTGGACCCCGAGCTGTTGATCCCTGTGCTTGGATCCTCAATTGGGGTCTCCTGTTCTGGACCCCTAGCTGTGGACGCTCTGGTGCGGATCCCTGTGTCCAGATCCCTAGACGGGGACCCATGTGTGTAGATCCGGTGTCCAGACCCCCAATTGTTGGCCCCCTGTACCTGGACCCCTGCCCCCCCCCCCCCCCCCGCCAATAGGTCCCCCTGCACCTGATATTCCCTGATAGGTCCCCCTGTACCTGATACTCCCTGATAGGTCCCCCTGTACCTGATACTCCCTGATAGGTCCCCCTGTACCTGGACCCCCAGCTGTGGACCCACTGTGCTAAACCCCCAGCTGTGAGACCCTGTGCCCCCACCCTCAGCTGTGGAGCCCCTGCACCAGGACCGCCCGAGAGGGCCCCCTGTGGCTGGACGCCCAGCTGTGGGTCCTCCATACCTGGACTCCCCCCCTCCCTGACAGGGCAGGCTGTACCCGGACCAGCTGTGAGCATCCTGTGCCCACACACCCAGCTGTGGGTCCTCCATACCTGGACGCACCCCCCGACAGGGCAGGCTGTACCCACACACCCAGCTGTGTATCCTCTGTGCCAAGACCACTGGAGATGGCTCCCTGTATCTGGACCCCTAACTGTGGGCCCTCTGCACCCAGACCCCCCTGATAGGGCCCCCTCTATCCAGACCCCCAGCTGTGGGCCCCCTATGTCCAGACCTCCAGCTGTGCCTGGACCCCCGTCTGGGGCCCTGCTTCATTTGGAGCACATGCATTGACATCAGACACACAAGCTCCAACTGAAGCCTGTGGCCTTGAGCCTGAAAGGTCTTGGGGTAAACTCCTTGGAGATACACCGATCAGCCAAAACATTATGATCACTGACAGGCGAAGTGAATAACATTGATTATCTTGTTAAAATTGCACCTGTCAAGGGGTGGGATATATTAGGCAGCAAGTGAACAGTCAGTTCTTGAAGCTGATGTGTTGGATGCAGGAGGAATGGACAGGAGTAAAGACACGAGTGACTTTGACAAGGGCCAAATTGTTATGGCCAGATGACTGGGTCAGAGCATCTCTGAAACGGCAAGGCATGTGGGGTGCTCCCGGTCAGCAGTGGTGAGTACATACCGACAGTGGTCGGAGGAGGGACAAACCACAAACTGGCAATAGGGTGTTGGGCGCCCAAGGCTCATCGATGCGCGAGGGCAATAAAGGCTATCCTGTCTGGTCTGAACCGACAGAAGGTCTACTGTGGCACAAGTCACAGAAAATTTTAATGATGGTCAGGGGAGGAATGTGTCACAATACGCAGTGCATCAATGCATATGGGGCTGCACACGGAGGACCAACTGCATATTAGGCAGGTGGTCATAATGTTTTGGTTCATCATGTCATAATGTTTTGGCTGATCGGCTTATTTCCAGGTACGATTTATGTAACCCGCAACTTCCTCATTCATGATTATTAAATAACATCAGGAAGAATGCCATTGTCATTGTCTCTGTCTATCCATTTCTTTCCCCTTGACTCGGGAAAGATCACTCATGTTTGTCCTGCATCTGTCTCTATGGCATGTCTGAAATTAATTAATCTAAAATAGCCCCAGTCCTGTAGTCTAGGATTGTCGGGGAACTATGCTTATAGGTTTAGGGATTAGATTTATTATTGTCACATGTACCGAGGTTCTGTGTAAATTCTATTTAGCTTATATACAATGTATGATATGAAAGATAAAGAGGGTTGTCATCTGAATCATATTTTTCAGGAAACTTCCAAGGAATATTCTTGTCATGACATCCCCTTACAACAGCCTCCACTCCCAGCACGGGGATCCTCCGGGAGTGTTGCAAAGCAAATGACATCTGACCTTGTCTGGCAACTGCATGCCAGGCTTAGAAATGGCCTGGGGAAAAAATAGATTGCTCCTTTGGGGGCCAACCATCTCCAGCCTGGCCACATAGACCTTCTGAGGTTCTGAGAGGTCTGTGTGATGAACTGGGCTACATCCACAACTCTGCAATTTCTTGCGGTCTTGGTCAAACCTTTTTGCAAACCAAGCTGTGGTGCAACCCAACAGTATGCTTTCTCTGGTGCATCTAAAGAAGTTTGTAAGACTCATTGGAAACATGCCAAATTTCTTCAGTCTCATCAGGAAATTGGTGTGCCCTCGTGGCTGGCGCATCAATTTGGTTGGTCCACGACAGATCATTGGTAATATTAATGCCCTCAGACTTTGCATTAAATCCACTCTGTTGTGTCAATTGTCAGTCACTGGTTTTAACCAGTTATTCCCCAGTGGCAAGGTTAAAGAAAGGGGATGTATTTTAAAGGCCCTGGTTTCTATTGATAGATTCCTTTATTATTAAAGTTCTAGAGTTATTAGAGTCATAATTTAGGGTGGCAGAGTGGCACAGCGGTAGAGTTGCTGCCTTACAGTGCCAGAGACCCGGGTTTGATCCTGACTATGGTTGCGGTCAGTATGGAGTTTGTACATTCTGCCTTTGACCGTGTGGGTTTTCTCTGGGTGCTCCGGTTTCCTCCCACACTCCAGAGACTTGTGGTTTTATAGGTTAATTGGCTTCTGTAAATTGTAAATTGTTTCTGGTGTGTAGGATAGTGCAAGTTTATAGGGTGATCGCTGGTGGGGACGGACTCCTAGGCCGAATGGCCTGTTTCCACACTGTATGTCTGAAGTCTTACGTTTAGCCAAACTTTCCTTTCAAGTTCTTAATTACCAGCAACTCCGCGTTCAACTTCGTGTTGACAAGAAAACAAGCATACTTTTCAAAAGCAGGTCTGGCCTTGTTCCGTACACCCAGGTTTTAATTAGGGTTCACTGCCAGCCCCTACCGTCATGGGCTAATTAGACTCATTAGCAGTCAGTTAGCCATAACAACTGTCCAGGTGTTGGACATACCCCGGTGAAGATAAGTCATTGATGGCGGCTGTGAGCTTCCCTTTTGTAAGGAAAAGCTCCGTTAGAGCATGTTTTGTTACCAGATTGGAGGTGCTTTCTTATTAGGGCAGGCCTTAACAGATCCAGTGAGCACATCAAAGAGTCTTGCGATGGCTGTTCTTGATGCCTGTGGCAAAGAAGGAAGTCTGTGCATTTTCAGGAAATTGTAAACTACATTGCAGGAAACACTGGAAAACAGGTTTATGGAATTTTTCTCAATGCGATTTTTTTTTTTGTTGTGAAACCTCTTGCAAGGTAATAATACCTGGTAATTGAGAAACATGCTCAATATTTGATGGCAAAGATGTTATGATCATCGACATTGGCTCAGCAGGGTCCAGAGATGGTTATTGCAATGCAATTGATTTATTTTGTGCTGGGTCTCTCCCACATTGTTTCCGGCCTCTCATTGTGTCTTTACCCCACCACTTTATAACAGGTCCCCTTAGGGACAATTCTATCTGTCCATTGTTCATGTGTACTTCACTGAACAAGCAGTTTGAACACATGGGCCATCAAATTGTAGCCCAGTCTTCCCCATGCACCTGATTCACACGTTTCACACAAACCAGTGGTAATAACTATGGTTCTGATTTGTTTTTGTAAAGGATTCCAATGATTTCTAATGGCAGTTCTTCCACCTGCTCAGAACCAGTTAAACCTGTGAACATTGTTGAGTGTGGAATATTACAGCCAGGTTTAACTATATTTCAACCATTTCAGTTAAAGAGGTAGGGTTTATATTACTACTATATGCTTCATTTTAAATTCCATTCTGTTTGAAATATCGTCAAATTAGCCTTCATTTATTTTAATATGTGAAATGATATTAGATATATGCACAGGTCCCAATTCTATTTACCAAATAATTTTCCACGGCTTTAGTTTGCATATTTTAAAATTCATTTTTTGAGGATTTGGGTACCACTGACAAGGCCAGCATTTATTTCCCATCCTAATTGCCCGTGACAAGTAGATATTGAGCCGCAGTCCTTACAATGAAGTCCTTACGTGACTCAGAGATGACAAAGGATGGCAAAATATTTTCAAATTTGTATGATATGCAGCCTGGAGGGGAACCTGCAGGTGGTAGTGTTCCCATGTGCCTGCTACCTTTGTCCTCGATGCAGAGTATAGTACAGAAACAGGCCCTTCAGCCCACAATGTCTGTGCCGAACATGATGCCAAGACCAAATCGTATTGACCCGCACATAATCCATATATCTCAATTCCCTGCCTATCAAAATGTCTCTTAAATGTCACTATCGTATCAGCCTTGAACCATCACCCCTGGCAGTGCCGTCAGGCAACAGGTTCCAGGCACCACCTTTTGAATATGGCTAAACTCTTACTTTTGACTCTGCCTATTGAACATCCTTTTCATAACTTTGGTTCCTATCATTTGAAGCCATAGCAACTCGTGGTATCACCACAAATGTTTGTTAACTCTTTACAAAACGTTGCTGCTTTATAACTTATTGTTCCTGATCTGTGATCCTAACCTGCAAGTCCTTAATATTGTCATTGGGCAGGGAAGCGGAAGGTATAATTTGTAGTTAAAGAACTGTGCGTGTGTACCAGCATCTAGATCTGGACATAATAACATGCAAGATTTAATGGTTCATGTTGTGACTGATGTTAAGTCCTTTCAGTTGGGATGAACATTTGTTCACCTACTTGTAAGTGATTGCAAACAGAAATACCATCACGATCATGTTTAGAACTCTGCAAAATATAGCCCAAACCTGTTATTGAACAAAAACCGTTTAATTAAAATCCATAATGAAGGCAGTTTTACTTAAGTGTAACTAACAAAGGCTCAACCCACATATTCTAGTATTGTTTTGAAGCTAGCTGTGAAACCAATTGAGAAGAAATAACATTAGTCAATCACTCAGAGCAAATGTTAATTTATTGGCAATCTGAAAGGAGTCGATAATGTGGATGGATTTGTTGGGGAAAGATACCTATTGGTTTTATTTATTGGTGGAAATCATGTAATTGGCAATTTGAGATTTCTGAGAATAATAAATCACTTTAAATTAATTAATCGCACGAGTAATAATCTGCATATTGGCATCCCTGATGGATTAAGTAAAACATCTGTATCACCTGATGGTGTAATAAGGTGACTAGAAAATAGTAACTATTGTATATAGCAAACACCTTTTGATGGCAGGGGGTTAAAGATACAGTATAATCTCCCAATTAAGAAAATGGTAACGAACTGTTTTAACTTCAGACTGATTTTAGCAAACAACCTCCAAGTCTGGTACTCTTTCAGCAATTTGGCCACAATTCATTTGGTCTAAATTACTTTGGTCGGATAATATTTATTGATTAACTGTCTTGTCATGCTGGTAATTACTGTTATATAATCCTTTGATCTAACTAGCAGCAGTTTGTGAAATAATCTACTTGAGCCTTGTCTGTCCAGCAACCATATTTAACCCAAATTAATGTGGGTTGGGGGCACGCAGGGTAGGTGGAGGACCTGGGGAGTTAAGGAAAATGTTAGTCAGAGACTTGGAGGATCTGAGTATATTGTAATTGCAAACCGATAAAAAGCCTTGGAATATTAGAGTGTTGGAGCAGGGCTGTATCATGAGGCCCCTCATGTATACTCCACCACTCGTGAAGATCTGGTTTGGTAAAATTCCCTCACTTCTGCAGTCCCACTTTATTCCCATGTCTCCTACCATTTTGGTGGTTGCATAATGCTTATCCAGAGCATTGAGCAGCCACAATGTTCTATATCAACCCACTCTGTTCAAGGCAGTTCAAGACAGGTCATATATGCTGGTCTAGCCAGCAATGCCGACACCTCCATCAATAAAGGAGTAAAATAAAGGACAACTGTTGAGCCACACAATGTCAGAGAACCATCTCAGCAACCTGACAGCAACCATATTTGGAAAGGAAAAATTCATCAATTTACCACTTACAGACATATGTTAGGCCTTCTCTTTTCCTGTCCTTGCAAGAGTTGGGCTTTTGATCAAGGCCAGAAAAATAATGACCATTGTGAAATATCTCAGCACCATTGCCGCTAAAGTAAAAACTTAGCCATTACCTTTGTAATTTGTCAACAAGTCCATGGACATTGAGTGTCATGAAATACATTGAGCATCAGTAGATGTGTTATTAACTTCAGTCATGGAGTAGAAGGCAGAGAGATGGTGGTTATCATACATTGTATTGCTCTTCCACTGCTGGGATTCTCTACTAGTTCTTGGTGACTAGTTCTTGAGTTGCCTCAATTCAGAAAATTGCTTGGTATGGAGTTCTGCAGTTTGCTTCTTTGCCCAGCCACCCAAAACCATACTGTAGTTACAGCAAAGCCACAACCCTCCTGACATGCTGATAATTGGAGGACCTGGGAGGTAATGATGACTCGTTGAATGCTAATGCAGTGATGGGGTGGAAGGTGAGGAGAAGGAGGGGGGTTTGGGGCCGCATCCCTATCCTTGTGGTATATGAAAGAATTTGAAAAGGTTTAGCTCCAGTTGGTTTATTTTGAATTTAGTGAGTGCTTTTCATTGAACGGAATGTTAAATATTAATGACTGAAGAAGCAATAAAACTGAAAGGGTGTGTTGCCTCTGAAAGTATCTTTCAAAATGCATTCACAGATAATTTGCTTCAAGCAATTTTAAAAGATCAATTGAAAATTATTTTTTGGAACATATATTTTAAGTAGTTTGGTCTAGATCTGATTCCTATATTTAATCTCTTTTTTTATACAGGGCCCCTTTCTTAATCCTCTCTGCATCTCTTTTTCAAGGTTGCCTCAAGACCTATATTTATGACCAGGCTTTTTGTCACCCACTCCTAATCTTTCCCCTGCCAACATCTGTTTTCTTGCCTAGTTGACATATGAAGGGTCTCTGGATCTTTTTTGCATGTCAAATATAGCTTATTTTTGTTCTTAATGCTACTTAGCGTACCAAACTCCTCTCGCTACTTCTATCATCTCTCAGAACATCACCACCGCCTCCCAAAACCTAATTTAATTTGTCTATGGAGTTTTATGCAGGACTTTGGATATTTTGGGTTGAACGGTGAAGGTCCTGAAACCCTTATGTAGCTGATTATTCATTGGGTTTTGTCGTTATCCATTTACACATCAGTAATCCCTAACAATAGCAACCACAGTCTCGTTTTGACCTCAAAGCAAAAACTGACCGCTCCCTGCCTCCAATAACCCACCCACTTTGCTACTTTTAATGAATGACTGCTCTCTTGAATGAGAGATTTTTTTTAACCCTTTCGTCAACAATGGTTTGAACCATTCCTTCAAATCCAGCAGACTGACATTCTTTAGTAGGCGTCATGGAAACATTAGCAATAAAAGTTCCAAAGTAATTGTAAAAGGGCAGACACTTATACCGATTTGTGTGAGTCTTTCCATCATTTAAAATGAAATCAGTATTGTACAAGAACAAGGCTTAGCCAAGCTTTCTATTCATTACAGTGCTCTTCTGTGTCTGGTTACCAAAAATCCTCAAAATACCATTTACCTTAATATTATGTTTCTTTATCAACACCCCTCATAATCCAGTATTTTTCCTTCCTCTACTCAGGGTTCTTTTCATATTGTTGCTTAGTTACAAGGATGCTGTTTTGTCTGAAAAGCCGTTTCATTTGTGTGAGCTGAGAATTATGTGGAGTATCCATTTTCAGATGAGTTCAGTGTATTGACTCGTACAACCATCTATTAGAAATTCACTGAATAGCAGCCAAGGGCTAATTGTCCCTCTTCCTACCCAGTCTAGGACAGTTGAGTCTAGATATCAATGGTTCAATGGTGTTCAATATAGTTACATTCATGGTATCCAGGAGCTCAGGAAAAATTTCTTTAAAGGTCTACTTCAGGCAATCTTTGAAATCAAGATATTTTACTTTAGTTTAGTTTCATGATACAGCATGGAATCAGGCCCTTCGGCCCTCCAAGTACACATCGACCATCAATCACATGTTCATACAAGTTCTATGTTATCACACTTTCTCATTTACTCCTTGCATGCTAGGGGCTATTTATAGAGAGCTTTGGGATGTGGGAGAAAAATGGAGCACCCGGAAGAAACTCACTGGGTCACGGAGAATGTGCAAGCTCCACACAGACGGTACCTAGGTTCAGGATTGAACCTGTGTCTCTGGTGCTTTGAGACTGCAATTCTACCAGCTGTGCTGCTATTTTGTATAATAGCGGATATTAGTACCAGGTAACTTGTAATCCCATCTGAGAAGATAGTTTACTCACATTTAGGTTAAAGAATTATCTGATAAATACAACGCAAATGAAGACGTTGCTGCTAAAACAAAGGCGGCATAGTGGCACAGCGGTAGAGTTGCTGCCTTAAAGCGCCAGAGATCCGCGTTCAATCTTGACTATGGGTGCTGTCTGTACAAAGTTTGTACGTTCTCCCTGTGACCATGTGGGTTTTCTCCGGGTGCTCCAATTCCCTCCCACATTCCAAAGATGTGCGAGTTTGTGGGTTAATTGGCTTCTCTAAATTGTATCTAGAGTGTCAGATAGAACTAGTGTATGGGGGTGATTGTTGATTGGCAAGGAATCAGTGACCCAAAGAGCCTGTTTCCACACTGTATCGCTAAACTAAGCTAAACTAAACTAAACTAAACCAAGAAGAACAAAATGTTGGAAGTATACATTATATAAGGCAACTTTCCTGGGGCAATAAACAAAATCAATCAATATGTTTTAGGTGAAAAACTAAGTGCTGAAGAAAGGTTCCAATCCAAAACATTGTCTGTCTGTTTCCCTCCACTGATGCTGCCTGGCCTGCTGAGTTGCTACAGTGCTTTGTTTGCTGCTCAAGATTCCAGCATCTGCATTCTCTTGTGTCTCAACCTTTTGGGTGATGGATCCATCATCAGCACTAGAAAAGTGCAACTTGCAGAGAGGGAGAAGTGGAATGAAAAAAGACTGTCTGCACACGAAAGTTGTCAAGATGCCAATTACTTTAACCAGCAGCAAAATAATACAGAGACAAATTGGTGTAAAGGTCCACCACATTTTTTGAAATAACACAGGATTGCCTGAAATTGTTAAACTCGATCTTAAGTTCCAAGGTTATAAACGTGCCTGGGAGGAAGATGAGGGGCCATATCTCAAGCTTATACTGGGCATAGTAGTAGCAACATGGAGAGTAAGGGCGGCAACACCATGAAGAATTAAAGAGGCAGGTAACTGGAAAGCTCAGGGCCAACCTGTGTGAATGAAAAGAAGTGTTCTGCACAGCAGTTATCCAATCAATAACTGTTTTTGATGTTTAGAGACAGAATAATTGGGATAATTTTGTATTTCATTCATTGGATCTACTTGCTGTCATGTTATCAGTATTCCCAACTGATGAGGGGGACTCTCATTGTGAAGGACCATAATGTGAGCATTGATTGCATTCACTTAATTGGAAAACACCCAAGCTGCATTTGATTTCTCTGATATAGCAGAGACCACATTGTACGCACTGATTGTAATGCACTACAGTGCACTCCATAATGCTTGGGACAAAGACCCATTGTTTATTTATTTGCCTCTGTACTCCACAATTTGAGATTTGTAATAGAAAAAAATAAATCACATGTGGTTAAAGTGCACATTGTCAGATTTTATTAAAGGGTATTTTTATATATTTTGGTTCCACCATGTCGAAATTACAGCTGTGTTTATACATAGTCCCCACATTTCAGGGCACCATGATGTTTGGGACACATGGCTTCACAGGTGTTTATAGTTGCTCAGGTGTGTTTAAATGCCTCCTTAATGCAGGTATAAGAGAGCTCTCAGCGCCTAATCTTTCCTCCAGTCTTTCCATCACCTTTGGAAACTTTTATTGCTGTTTATCAACACGAGGCCAAAAGTTGTGCCAATGAAAGTCAAAGAAGCCATTATGAGACTGAGAAATATGAATAAAACTGTTATAGACATCAGCCAAACCTTAGGCTTACCAAAATCGACAGTTTGGAACATCATTAAGATGAAAGAGAGCACAGGTGAGCTTACTAATTGCAAAGGGACTGGCAGGCCAAGGAAGACCTCCACAGCTGATGTCAGAAGAATTCTCTCTATAATAAAGAAAAATCCCCAAACACCTGTCCAACAGATCAGAAACACTCTTCAGGAGTCAGGTGCGGATTTGTCAATGACCACTGTCCGCAGAAGACCTCATGAACAGAAATACAGAGGCAAACCACTGATTAGCCGCAAAAATAGGATGGCCAGGTTACAGTTTGCCAAGAACTACTTAAAAGAGCAACCACAGTTCTGTAAAACGATCTTGTGGACAGATGAGACGAAGATTAACATATCAGTGATGGCAAGAGCAAAGTATGAAGGAGAGAAGGAACTGCCCAAGATCCAAAGCATACCACTTCAACTGTGAAACATGATGGTGGGGTGTTATGGTCTGGGCATGTATGGCTGCTGAAGGTACTGGCTCACTTATCGTCATTGATGATGCGACTGCTGGTGGGAGTAGCATAATGTATTCTGAAGTGTATAGACACATCCTATCTGCTCAAGTTCAAACAAATGCCTCAAAACTCACTGGCCGGCGGTTTATTCTACAGCAAGACAATGATCCCAAACATACTGCTAAAGCACCAAAGGAGTTTTTCAAAGCTAAAAAATGGTAAATTCTTCAGTGGCCAAGTCAATCACCCAATCTGAAACCAATTGAGAATGCCTTTTATATGCTGAAAGGAAAACTGAAGGGGACTAGCCCCCAAAACAAGCATAAGCTAAAGATGGCTGCAATACAGGCCTGGCAGAGCATCACCAGAGAAGACACCCAACAACTGGTGATGTCCATGAATCACAGACTTCAAGCAGTCATTGCATGCAAAGGATATGCAACAACATACTAAACATGACCACTTTCATTTACATGACGTTGCTGTGTCCCAAACATTATGGTGCCCTGAAATGGGGGGACTATGTACAAACACTGCTGTAATTTCTACATGGTGAAACCAAAATGTATAAAAATGGCCTTTATTAAAATCTGACAATGTGCACTTTAACCACATTAGATTTTTTCTACTACAAATCTCAAATTGTGGAGTACAGAGGGAAATAAATAAATAAATGATGGGTCTTTGTCCCAAACATTATGGAGGGCACTATTGGTTGGAATTTGTGTCTCCTCTCACACATAATGGTCCGATAATCTGACAGCCTGTTTCATGATGCAGAGGTAAAGCACTGCAGAGGCTGGTTTATACCAAGGCTGGACACAAAGTGCTGGAGTAACTCAACGGGTCAGGCAGCATCTCGATAGACATAAAGTGCTGGAGCAACTCAATAGAAATAAAGTGCTGGAGTAACTGAAGTGCTGGAGTCTGAAGAAGGGTCCTGACCCAAAATGACACCTAGTCTGAAGAAGACTCCTGACCCGAAATGTCACCTATCCTTTTTCTCAAGAGAGAGTTAGATTTAGCTCTTGGGACTAAAGGAATCAAGGGATATGGGGGAAAGCAGGAACGAGGTACTGATTTTAGATGATCAGCCATGATCATATTGAATGGCGTTGCTGGCTTGAAGGGCCGAATGGCCTACTCCTGCATCTATTTTTTATTTTTCTATGAGTGCTGCCTGACCCGCTGAGTTACTCCAGCATTTTGTATCTAGCCTGTTTCCTTAGGTGGGCCAAGAACCCACTCCATTCTTCATTTTCTCTTTTCAGCATTTCCACTTTCTTTTTCTGTTTTATATTATTTCCATTGGACCAATAATATTTTTTACTGTTGGATATATAATTATCTGGTGAAAACTAATTTCATGCCAAGGACTTCTATTCCTTCTTTAAGACCAGAGGAAGAGTCCCTGGCTAGACTACTGCTAACAGTTGACCTTTGAAGTGACCAAGTGGCCAAGCTGATTGAATGTGGTGATGAATACTCAAGAGCCCAAAAGCATTCCTTTCATTTTTTCAGTCTTTTTGTTTGTCCAGGAAGGAATAGTCCAGTTAATCAATATTTATTAACCTTTCATTGATGTTTGACATCCCTTCAGACCATATTTCCATTTGCAAATTGTGAATGAAAGGACTTTTGCTTTGATCCAAATCAGCATCTGCAGTTCTTTCTCGCACAAGTATCATTGGATGTATGGTTAATCAGCCCAAACTGGAGTATTTAGTTAAAATTAAATGGTTCATATCTATCATAACATTAGCTTTGTGACTGCAAGAACCCCTGTAAGGGCACTATTATCCTCGCGGCTTCAGCTCTGTTCACTTCACTTGCTCACTCGGGCCAAGTTCAAACCAAAGGTCATTAATGGAGTCTATGGGGGAAATATTACGGACTGTTGACAGACGTCACATCAAGGTACATTTTGATTATGCATTAATTCTTGAGCTGGTTTAAATATAACTCAGCTATTTACTGGAGTCGTTTTGGATTTGAATCATAATTTGCAATTGAAACTGAAATATTGCAGGGAAAATTCTGTTTTAATGTTCAGAAAGCTGCATAGTTACAATATTCAAAACAATTTTACCTTTGGGTTTATTTGCTGTCACATATTGATGTTAATCAGTATTATCAACTGATGAGAGGGACAGGCAGTTAACAGAAACAAAGAACTGTGGATGCTGGTTAATACATAAAAGGACACAAAGTGCTGGAGTAATTCAGAATGTCAGGCAGCATTCCTGGAGAACATGGATAGGTGGCATTTTGGCTCGAGACCATTCTTCTGAAGGTCTCAACCCAAAATGTCACCTATCCATGTTCTCCAGGGATGCTGTCTGACCTACTGAATTAACATTATCTGTTGCTTTCAACTTCCCTCATTGGTGGGACTGTTACATCTAAACCATATCTGGGTTTTACACCATTGAATACCCTTCGCCTGAAGGCTGATTCCCCTGTTTAGAAGCAAAATATGTGGTAGCAATGTTAATGAATAACAAGTTGTACTGCTAGTTCATACACTGCTCTCAATAGCAACCACATATGCTGTTTGTATTGCAGGATGGCTGCTTCTTCAACATCAAAGTAACTTATTAGTTTATCAGATGTATCAGAACAAGAAGTACTGGAAGTCCCTGGAACCGAGGAAAAATCTAAAGATAACACTGCCTACAAGTAACTGCAGTGTGTGTTATTAAGAGGTGCAGGGTTGGGCAGGTAGCTGGTGCCAATTAGCTATGTGTTCAATTTCAGAGATAAGTCGAGAGGTTACAGTTTACAAACCAAAGGTAAATTGGGATTTGGAATCCCTAAGATTATGTGTGGCCTTTAAACCTGGAGAAAAACCAGACCACAGGCACTAGAAATATTTTTTCCTGTTCCATTTAAATAATAAAAATGGACAGCCCATTTAAACAAAATAAATGGACTACTGGCCAGAAATAACAATTTCAACTCATTATTTGTATCGTAGCCAGGTTTTCAGTATTAGCTGTTCTCCAACATATTGATGTCTAAAAAGCAGACTATTCCCTCCCAGTGTAAGTATATTTTGTCATTGCTTTGATTCCCATAACCACATTATCCACAGCCCCAAACAGTCCTTCTGATGAAAGCAGAGCAACATACAGTGGTCTAATGATGTGGGTGGAGGATTACAAGTCTCAGGATAAAGTTCTTAAAGTAGCAGTGAAGAAAGCAACAATTTGTATTTGAATTTCTTTGATTAATGCCTTTTTTTTTGTTCTCTCACTTGAGGAAGTTCTTTCTGATCTTGTTGCATCATTTACGGGAAAGTAAAAATGTACTGCTTTGTTGCCAAATCTGGATTGGTTGATACTTTGTGCCTTGCTCTGTTTGAATGCCAAACTTTGACAAAGCAAGGAACACCAGCATCTACTGTTTTGAAATAAACACTGAAAGATTTGTTGATTTTTAAGCTTTTGGCCAATTTTAGCATTGTGCATCTAGACTGCTTTGTGAAGTTCAACAATTTGGTGCTCACCTTTATGTTTGAACACCCTTGAAGTGTCTGGCTTTTGTTTGATGTCTGCCACTTTGTAAATGCTCTATTATAGGCACTTTAGTAGATCAGATTACAATTGTGGTAAGAAAGTAGATCAAAACTCCAATTATGGGTGGAAATTACTGACTTGAAACATTGGTGGTTCTCTCTTCACAAATACTACCTGACCTGTTGAGTAATTCACCGGAATGGGACCTTTGGCTCATCATGTCTGTGCCAACCTTGTTGTTGATATCCTCCAAAACTGCTCCGCTGCTCCATACCACTACAGTGTGTGTCTGATCTGCCCACTTGGCCACTGCGGGGCCTCCAGTAGCTCATTCCACCAACGCATCGAATCGGACACGTCATAGACACCCGACATAGAGGGTTCAGTGGCATGGCCCAAAGGGCTGGATATACCTATGGTGCTGCACATACTAAGTAGAGTCATAGGGAGATACAGCTTGGAAACAGATCCTTTGTCTCAGTGAGTCCTCACCAGCCAACTACTCAGTTACACTAATCCTACATTCATCTCATTTTTTATTTTCGACTCTGTCCTGAAAACTGGGGTCAATTTACAGTGACCAATTAACTAATAAAACCCACAGATCTTCATGATGTGGTTCGGAAGCCAGAGTATCCAGGAGAAACAAAATGCAGTCAAAGGGAAACTGCAAACTCCATGCAGATTGCACCCGAGATGGTGATTGAACCCGGGTCTCTAACCTTCTAAGATCCTGTTCTCTGTACATTACCTGCTGAGAAGTTGGAACCCATATTGGCACCTTGTCTCTGGGCCAAAAGGCCAAGGGTTCAACCTCCACTTTAGAAGCTTAAGAACATCACATAGACTGTTACAGCACAGAAGGAGACTGTTCAGCCCATTGTTGCTTATGTGAACTTTCTGATTGAACAAAATGGGGCATTGTTCTTGTTACTCAGAGCCTCCTGAAATGTTTAATCCTGTTTGGAGCAGTCACAATGCCATTTGCCTGCTTGTTACTTTCATCATTGAAATGAGAGTTTTGACAATGCTCCAAATGATGGTATGTATTTTGGTAAAGACAAATTTTAAAACTGGGGAGTGGTAATAATCTAAAAATTACAGATTGAATAGCATTCCTCCAGCCCCACATTAGAGGCTGAATAGGGCTGATCTTCCAGACAGTGGCCAGGACTGATGTTGGGGATTTTTCCCAAGATATATCTGCAGGAGTCCTGGTTTCCAGCATTGCTGCTGGCTTAGACTGACAGCACCTTCTGCACCATGACTGTCGTCTGTAGCTGCACTGTCATGGTCTAATGGACCTCTCCTGGAATAAGCAGGGCACTAGGAATTTCCATAAGCTTTCCATTGTTTGGGTTGGGAAATTTGCCTTGTGAGCCAGTGCTATTTCATGCCTGGCAAAAGCAGGGTAGATAAAGTGAGACATTCATTGCTATGGGAGTTAGTTGGCGTTATTTATTAATTATTTGTTAGTTTGAATTTTAATTGATCTTTAGCAAGTTGACTGTTTTTGGAGTGGCTTAAAGGTAAAATTGTTCTTCTAATTTTTAAAAATATTATATGATTTTTTAAAAGGCGTCTGATGAAATATCAAAGGTAATTCACTAACAAACAGTAATGCTGACAGCTGATGAGCATGGGGACAGGGGTTCAAAGGCTGTCAAAGCCATCGTTTCAGAGCAGCCGGTTTCCTGAGCTGATTCAGACTCCGATGGGCATATCTGAAGAACAGGGAGCCAGGCTCCCAATGGAGATTGGTCCTGGGACGTCTACAGAAACAGGCAGCGTAACCCAAGGGGAGGTGGCAAGTTGTTTTGAGGCATCAGTTGATATTCACCATTGTTGCTTTAATTCATGTTTCATGTATTTTGTGTTTTTTTATGACTGTTGGCAAATTAATTTCCCTCCTGGGATAAATAAAGTTCTATCGTAAATAAAGTTCTACCAACATTGAACTCAACTCCACCCTTGAGCCAATCCCATGGGTGAAAATTAACACTGGTCATCTAGTGTTGACTAGATTAAGAAGTAAATCATGACATGGAGAGTGTGACTGTGATGCCAGAGTACAGAATCAACCATATTGATCAGCCATGTGGCAGTCTGAGAGACTCAATGGCCTATTTTTATTCATAGAGTGATAGGACTATGCAGTGCGGAAACAGTCCATGCTGTGCATGTTGGCATGTTGGGCTATACCCATTTGCCGATACTTCGGCCATAAGCCTCTAAACCTTTCCCATCCATATATCTGTTAAAATATATATTCCTGTGACAATTTATGGTAAATTCTCAGTGTTTCCCAACATTGGAAGGTTCTGCAGATATTTACACCCACGTCTGCATTTATTGTTTGTGGCACGATTTTTAAGTTTCTGTTGTCATCAATAACTTTGAGTGCAGAGTAGGATATTTTTAGAGCTTCCATTTTTGGCCTCCTTGGAACTTATCCCGACAGTAGAAAAATTTAACTCTACGTATCCCTCTCCATTATTACAATCTGATCTGCTGAATGTTTCTATCACCTCCATTTTTTCCCCCCTCAGTTACAACACATTCAGTATTTTGCTGCTTACTTTATGGGAAAACAAAAAACCATACCTTCCTTTCTGTTCGATGTTAATTTTAGCATCAAACAGTAAGTACTTCTTTGTTAAGATCAGATTTCATCCCACTGCAATCTGTAATCTTTTAAATTAATGTGAAGCCTTTCTCTGACTCCTGCAGTAGATGCAGAATGTTCTGGCTGATTCCCATTGAGCTATTCAATCCAAATCCTTGCCCAGCTGAGTCCTTTGAATGAACCTGAATTCATTTCTCAACTTTTCCTTAGTAACCAGTTGTGAAACAGTAAATGTTTTTTTTTAAATTCGCAAATAGGGGGAACATACAGAACTACATCCTTATTAAGATACTTTCTTTTCATTGCAAATTTTGAAGCAAAGATGTAGATGAGAAAACACTTAATACTCCATTAAGAAAATGGATTAGATTTCTGATAAAAACTGAGGCATCTATCTGATGTATTGGCCTGCATCTTGGAGCTGATTTTATTTTAGGCATTGACGGAGCTGCGAAAATATTTCCTGGTTTACTAGGGAACTGAGTACCTTGTATACATGCAATGCCTTGTATGAAGAAACCAAGGAACAGCTTCACTCCTAATTTGGTTTTGTTTATTAAACATTAAAGTGGAAAGGGTTTTATGCTTTAGTGACTGGTGGAGTCCTTCTTTAGACAACCAGAAAAGTGGGCAAAGACAGACAGGGCATGATTTTTTTCTTCTACTTTCGTTTTTTTTTTACAATGAAAAATGTTTGATATTCTTCTTAGAATAACCGGGCACTGTAGCACAGTTCCTGATTGGTGACAATTGGACTTCGATATTACCAGAAGATTACTAGTCAAGGTATGGAGATTCTCAGAATTTTCCACAGAGCCAGCAAAACACTGGCATGGTGCCAGTTGGGTTAGTGTATGTCAAAAGTCCCTGTAATGTGTTCCCATCCCTCATCGTGTCATCAATTGTCACCTCTTCATACCTGATTTAACGAACAGATTCACTCATTTTTCATTTGGCCTTCGCCAGTGTTCTTTATTTTAATAAACGTTCAGTGGAAGTTCATGGAAAGGAAATCCAGAACTTGGCTCTAATCTCAAACTTTTCTACTGATGGGAAGAAGTCCATGGAGGCAAATAACAGGCAACATGCCAATTAATTTTAACAGGCTTCTTACTCTACCATTAGACAGCGATAGTGCAATAGAAACAAATTATGATGATTGCACCTTGTGCAGCAAATGTACTCATCTGTTCAAGGTGGCTTGTAAACGTCTAAAGAAGCAACAAATATATGGAACACTGTTTAATTGCCATGTGCTGAGATAGAGGGGAGCACAGGCTATTGGTTTCTTTGTCATTCATTTTGATCATCGTCTTGCTTTCAGTAACCAGGTAGCCCAATCACGCTCTTGGTTTCACAGGCCTTGTTCAAAATGTCACCGTCTCGGTCCAGCTGACTGCTATTAAACAAAAACTGAAAATGCTAAGCAAAACAATAAGTCAAGCAGCATCTGCAGAGAGAGAGAGAGAGAGAGAGAGAGAGAAAAACACAAATAATGATTCGGGGCAATGGTCTTTTATTGGAACCAGTTTCAATCAGTCTGAAGAAGGGTCTCGACCCGAAACGTCACCCATTCCTTCTCTCCAGGGATGTTGCCTGTCCCGCTGAGTTACTCCAGCTTTTTGTGTCCATCTAAGAGTCATTGATTGCTGTTTCTCTTTCCACAGTTGCTGCTCGACCTACTGAATATTCCAAGTATTTTCTGCTTTAATTTCAGGTTTTCTGCAGCTGCAATGTTTTGCATTTTTATCGATGATCAGTCCTGGATTAGCTCAACTGAAAAGCTGAGCCCAGAGACAGCTATCCGACTCTCAGGTGGCTTTCCACACAGGCATGTGTAGGAAGGAACTGCAGATGCTGGTTTGCATGGTAGATGGGCACAAAATACTGGAGTAACTCAGCAGGTCAGGCAGCCTGGAGAAAAGGAATAGGTGACGTTCCAGATCGAGACCCTTCTTCAGACTTCAAACCCTTCTGCAGAGTCACTTTGCAATTCCTTGTTCTGTCTACAACACATTTTCTTCATAGCAATACCCATCCAACTATTTTATTTTCATTTAGTTTTACACAATTCTAAAGTCATTGCAGTTTCAGACGTTCATGGTTAACAATTGCAGAATAGATGTTTCAATACCTATAAAAACCTTGTGTCCTATTATGGGCGGAGTTAGAAACAGACAACTGTAAAAGTAAATACATATTCTACTAATTTATCTAATCCTTTTATAAAGATTCACACCCCTTCCCTATTACTGCATCTGCTTTCACCTTACACGATAGTCATAGAAAGGTAGAGTATGGAAACAGGTCGTTCAGACCAACAAATCTTGTTCAACCATCGGCCACCAATTTACAACACTCCTACTTTAATTCCTTTGTTCATTTTCTTGCCTTCCCACCATCTTCCTCTAGATTCTACCACTCACCTATGCTTTAGGGACAATTCGCAATAGCCAATTAATCTACTGACCTGCACATCTTTGGGATGTGGGAGGCAACCCATAGCACCCAGGTGAAACCCAAGTGGTCATAGGGAGGAACATGCCAACTTCACGCAGATAGCACACGCTGTGCCTCCCACCATCACCAAGGATCTTGTTCCCAATGCCCAACCCAAGAATACGGCAACTACTGATCACTAATGCAATGAAAATTCTTCCTAACATAATTTCTGGTTCTCCTGGTACTAAGGTTTAACTTCAGACTAGCATTAAAGCTTTTCTTTTCCGGCTCATATCTTCATGTAAAAGTGAGTTTTGCAAAAATAAATTGCCATTTTGGACTGTGAGACTATGTTTAGCGTTTAGATATACAGCGTGGAGACAGACCCTTGGTCCCACCAGGTCCACGCCAACCAGCGATCCCTGTACACTAGCACAATCCTACGCACCAGGGCCAATTTACAATTTTACCAAATTCAATGAACCTACAAACCTGTACATCTTTGGAGATGTGGGAGGAAATTAGAGCACTTGGAGAAAACCCACATGGTCACGGGGAGAACATACAAAATCCAACAGACAGCACCTGTAGTCAGGATCAAACCCAGGTCTTTGGCGCGGGGTAAGGCAGCAACTTTACCGCTGTGCCATTGTGCCACCCCATGTGTTGAAAAAGTAAATGTTTTGGTAGCAGCCAGCTGAATGATCAACAATTCATCTTAGTTCCTGCCTTGAAAAAGCTTTGGCTTTAAGTAGATTTCTCTGGAACACCTGTAGTCTCCTTAAGGCATTGGAGTTGACAGTAAGAGTTTGACCTTTTCAGATAGTTCTTATTATCAATTATGGATGTATCTCAGACACCAGTCTGTCTTTCTTTAAACTAACAGCAAGAAAGAGAGAGAGAGTGTGGCTTGGCTGCGTTACCTCCCTTGGTGTCAGCACGGTACAGGGTTGGTTGGCTATCCTGCAGTCACAGGTTAGCAGTATGTTCACTCCCTCTGCTTGTTGAGTGCAATTGGAAGCAGGCGAGAAAGCAACATTTAATTTCTGGAGACTCCAGGACTTTCTGGAAGGATGCCAAGCTAAACTATGAAATGCAAAGGAGTGGCCTGGAGATGGAGTCTGCTCGGATTTTACAAGGTGGAATTTAAAATCTTAGTAAATGACATCATGGGAACGATTTCCTTGTCCCTACTGGCAAGGAATAGAGTGGGTAAAAATATCTGGAAGCCACCTAGTTTTAGTTTAGATATACAGCGCAGAAACAGGCCCCCTTTGGCCCACTGGGTCTGCACTGCCCAGCAATCCCTGTACACTAATACTATCCTACACACCAGGGACAATTTACAATCTTTACCGAAGCCAATTAACCTACAAACCTGTACATCTTTGGAATGTGGGAGGAAACCAGAGCACCCGGGGAAAACCCATGTGGTCACGGGGAGAACGTACAAACTATGTGCAGACAGCATCCGTAGTCAGGATTGAATCCGGGTATCTGGCATTGTAAGGCAGTAACTCTACTACTGCGCCACCGTGCCTCTTACAAAAATCTATGTGAGTCTATTGGACAATTACCCATCATAAAGCCCTGTGAGATTTGTGCTTTAATTATAAAGCTGAGCTAAATCTATTCATATCACAATGATGTAAACATTAATCTCCCCTATTGTTTGCACTGAATAGTCAGCTTCACTAAAAGAGCATTCATCTGTCAAGTATAACTGTGTGTGGTGTATTTAAAGAATTAATTTTTCTTCCAAAATGCATTATGATGTCATCTCCATTTTGCCGGCTTTGCATATTCTATTGGATTGTAATCTTCACCTCGTGTAGTTCCCAGAATCTTTTCCCACCTCGAGTAAAAGTTTGGCTCTCAGGCACTTTACTAATCAGCAGACTCTTGTAACTGGCACTTGAGGGGGCACTCTGGTTGAGGGAGTGCCCAGATCGATACTGGGACAGAGCCCAGGGGTGCTCAGGCTAATACTGGGTCAAAGAACATCTGGCTTGAAAAGGACACAGTGCTGGAGTAACGCAGAAGGTCAGGCAGCCTGTCTGGAGACCATGAATGGGTGATGTTTCGGGTCAGAACCCTTCTTCAGATGATTGTAGGGGGAGGAGTAGAAAGCTAAAAGAGAAGAGGAACAGGATAAAGCCTGGCAGGTAATAGGTTGAAACAGGTGAGGGGGATTTTGATAAGCAGATAGTTGGCTAAAAACAACAACAAAAGAAGTCAGGTATGAGACAAAGGGTTTGAAGAGTTGTGAATTGTAAAGCCAGAGGAAGGAATATAGGTGAAACGGGAGGCAGAGGTGGAAAATGGATGCAATTCCAGGAGGGACATGGCGGGGGGAGGTGTAGTTATCTAAAATTGGAAAATTTAATGTTCATATCTTTGAGTTGTAAGCTTCCCAAGCGGAATATGAGGTGCTGTTCCTCTAGTTTGCTTGTAGTCTCATTCTGGTAATGGAGGAGACCTAGGACAGAAGTCAGTATGGGAATGGGAAGAAGCGTTAAAATGGTTAGCAAATGGGTGATCCAGTAGGCCTTGGCAGACCGAGCGCATTGGGAGAAACGATCGGCGAGTCTACTTAGTAGACTCAGTCTTGTCGATGTACAGGAAACCACATCAGGAACATTGGATATTCACTTGATTATGGATAGGCAACATTTTGGGAAGGGTGCCGACCCAAAGCCTCGCTCGTTCATGTCGTCCCGAGATGCTGCATGTCCCGCTGAGTTTTTCAGCAATTTGTGTTCTATGCAGGATTCTTTGCGTCTCTGTATTTCTAAACTTAATTGGTGAGTGAGATTGGCCCAAAGAACTACAGCGATGGGTGAATTTAAAGGCGGCCAATCTAGTAGATGGCTCTCCACCCTGGACTCCGCACCTTCCAACTTTGAGAGGCACACCCATTTTAACTTGTGTTGAGGCAGGGAATGCGTTTTGTGTAACCCACCTCTGCATGAAAAGCAGACTCTTCTCTAGCCATATGTGCAAATAAATTTGGCAAAAATAAGGTAAAAATGTTTTCCATGCACTTGGAGCTGCTGAACATGTCTGAACACTTGTGTGTGAGCTTGGAGTTTCCCCAAATCAATTTCCCATCTTGCAAGAACCGATGGTTCTTTGAATAAATTCCTTTGCACTGCACAAGGATAGTAAGGTAAGCTATAAAAATAATTCTTTACTTATTGTTTACTCTAAAATTTGTGTTATATTTCAAAAATTCAAACATTTTCCCTCTGTTAGTGTTTATGTGGAGATTAATATTCTGAGATAAATAGGAACTTGCTTTCTCTGGTTGGAGAGTAGATTTAAACTGCACACAAAGCATGGCTACAGATAAAACAGAATGTTGTGGGAGGCAGATTTCCTTTCTACTTTGTTAGCAAAAGTTCCTTTTAATACTCGGCTTATGCTTTGATTACAGTACTTAAAGTTCTTCTCTTGTATTCTTCCATAATTAAACTTGCTATTCCACATGTTAAATTAAAAACACATGCAGTCATAATAGTGGTATGTGATTACTGAGGATTATGTCTTTCTAAAATTAATTAGGTTCATTCTTGTTCAAGCAGCGAAGGTAAAAAAGTGGTTGAATATGGATGGTCAAAATGATTGTGTTACATATAGTGGGGCTGTTCTCAATGGCAGGAGGGTCAGGAATGAAGGAGACCGATTGGTAAAGTGGTAGCATTTACATCCTTCCTCAGTTACTTTTCAGATGGTGGTGATGAGCCATCTTCTTGAACTGCTGCAGTCCTTCTGGAGGAGAATCTAGGCCCAGTGAAAATGAAGGAACAACGCTTTATTTCCAAGTCAGGAGGGTGTGCAACTAGCTGGGTAACCTGTAAGTGGTGGTGTTCACATGTGCCTACTGTCCTTGGCCTTATTTCAGGTCATGGATTGGATTTGAGAGGTGCTGTTGGAGTGGTCCAAGCAAGTAAATGCAGTACATTTTGTAGATGGCACACAATGCAACTCCCTCCCCCCCCCCCCCCCCCCCCCCCGGATGCTGTCTGACCTGGTGAGTTCCTCCATCATTTTGTGTTTTGCTCAAGATTCCAGTAGTTACTTGTGTCTCTATCTTAATTTTTTGGGTCTTTTATCAATGAGATCCTGGCCTGCTGGCTGCTATCCAGCGCCTTGATTTTATTTCAGATTTCCTACGTCTGCAGTATTGTTTGTACTTTTGGTTCTGCTTGAGTGGCCACGCGCAATTGTTTTGCTTGCATTACAAGTAGGTCAAGGAAGAAGGGATGGTCTTATCAGGAAGAAAATAAGCAATTGGTCTAACAGTCGCTGGAGTTTCAAAGAATGAAAGGAGATCTTATTGAATCGTATACAATTCTGACAGACCATAATGCTGTGGATTGTTTCAACTCATGGGGGAATTTGGAATTTGGGACTATAGTCTCAGGAGATGAGGAGGAATTTTTAGATTTGTGTATCTTTGAAATTTTCTTTCGCAGAGGGCAGAGGGCTAAGTCATTAAACATCTTTAAGACTGAAACTGATTTGTTTTTTGGACTGGCGGTTACAGGGATCAGGCAGAAAAGTGTTGAGGGCAATGATGAGATTATTGATAATATTGATTGCTGGAGCAGTTTAAGAAACTATGTTGACTACTGCTGCTCTACTATCTTATCATCTTAAAAGTGATTAAGCTGTTTGGCCTACTGAAGATTGTATTCTTTTCTGCTGTGACCATGGTTGGGTATTGAATGGATACATTTCTCTGCAGTTGCCTACAGTGGGTGAATACACACTTTAGCAGATAGGCTTGTTCACACTTTTGTAACCCACTCCATAGACGTTTACTCACTTATTTATATTTACTTGTTGAAAGTTAACAAATGTCATATCTTGCGTATTATTGTGAAAAAGGTGTGTATCCAACCATTTTGGATGCATGTTTGCCACCACAAAGTTTCTGAGTCCGAACATTTTGTTTCTCCACATGGTAGCGGACCATAGGTAGAACCTGACTTTCCAATGAAAACTGAGAAGGTAATTTGCAAAGGTTGGAGCTTCTGCACAGCATACACCATGAAGGCCATTATTTCATTGTAAATAACAGGTCCTCGATATATAAATAGAGAGGAATTTGAAACAATTGAAACAGTCTGGCTGATTTAAGCATTCATATGGGAATGGATTTTTCATTGTAATTCGTGCCTTTCCAATTCCTTAAGTGAGATTCAGAGTGCATTTCTGCAAGGGAGTTGAAGCATTCTTTTTTCATGCACTCCATGAGAGATGAGGGAAAGTTAAAGCTAAACTATCACATACATATGAATGAAAAAAAGCTAGAGAGTCAGAGAATACAATGGGCAAAGGAAAAAAAAATCAAAAATTGATAAAAATAAAATAATTGTGATTAAATTATTAGACTGCAAAAGCACAGCATTTGCTGGAAATGTGATGCATAAGTGGAAAATGCTGGAAATACTCCACAGGTCAGGCAGCATCTACACAGGGAAAAAAAGAGTTAACATTTGATGTTAATGAGCTTCTCACTTGTTCCAAGAATGGAGGAATGATGATCAAACTAAAACATTGATTTTATTTCTCCATTCATAGACAATGCCGGAGTATTGGTCGTATTTTCCACGATTATATGGTTGATTGACCGCCGGTCAAGCATCATCAGTTGGCTGTTAAAGCATGGTTGGTTCTTTGATTGGCATGAGAATGTATAGTGCCCTTTAAGGTCTAGAGGGCGGGTGACCAACAGCTGGAGTGTAGGAGTAAAACAGTTCGACCAGGAGTTTGTGAGACAAAACCACACAGAGAGCATTCAACCAGAATTGACAACTTTACCTTCCAGGTACCTTGAAATGGTCTGAAGCCCAGTGGATTCTATTTAGTGGCTCGTCATCATGACTGAATGCATGCATTCTAGTCCAGATATCCCAAACCGTGCCCACATATCCATTCTTTCCATCAATCATGTAATCTCTTTTTTAGATTCTCCTTTAGCACAAAAGTGTTGGGTTGACAGGTCCCTAATGAAGCAACATTTGAATGCACCCCAGCCCCAATTTTGGAAAAGTTTGGCAGGATGGGTGAGTGGAGCAGTATGTTGTTTTACCTTCTGTACTGATTGTTCTGGGTCAGTTCTCAATGCCAGCTCCTGGCACATGATGGATGGTTCGCAATAGCTCCTGTTAAAGCATGAAAGTAAATAGTTTTGTCAGCAGGAAGCCACAGCGTTTTAGTCCACTTCCTCATTTCTGTGTTAACATTGCTTCAGCTGGGAGATACATTGGCACATGTTTTCCCAGCAGCACTTAAGGGCAAGTTAATTTTCCACACATTGTGCGTTATGTTTTGATGAAATCCTGGCTAAGTTCAGCTTTCCAGTTGCTTTCTGCTTCCGATTATTTCACATCGATTTAGTTTTGTTGAACAAAATTAAGAATTTAAAATGCAAGAACCGGGAATGGAATAACTCTAAATAACAAGAATTAGTTTACCAAACACTGTATTTTTCTCGCCTTTCTTAAATGTTTTTTGTGATCTGTCTGAAATATCCACTTCCTGTTTAAGTTTGATCCAGTCACCGACTGCTTGACTGTAAATAAAGTGACTTGGACTTAAAGAACGTCCGGCGAGAGAAATGTTTATTGGTATAGAGCAAATATGAGCTTATCCCAAAATGCTGCCATCTGGTATCCTAATGAGCAGCATCTCCCATTCACCTTCTCCCTGTGTTCGGCGAGTAACATCAGCTCCTAGACCAGCAAAGCATTGACCAGTTAGTCTGACATCAGTGGTGGGGAAGATGCTGGAGTCAATTATAAAAGACGAAATTGCAGAGCATTTGGATAGTAGTAACAGGATCGTTCCGAGTCAGCATGGATTTACGAAGGGGAAATTATGCTTGACTAATCTTCTGGAATTTTTTGAGGATGTAACTAGGAAAATGGACAGGGAAGAGCCGGTGGATGTAGTACCTTTACTTTCAGAAAGCCTTCGACAAGGTCCCACAGAGGAGATTAGTGTGCAAAATTAGAGCACATGGTATTGGGGGTAGGGTGCTGACATGGATAGAAAATTGGTTGGCAGACAGAAAGCAAAGAGTGGGGATAAATGGGTCCCTTTCAGAATGACAAGCAATGACTAGTGGGGTACCGCAAGGCTCGGTGTTGGGACCGCAGCTATTTACAATATACATTAGTAACTTGGATGAAGAGATTAAAAGTAACATTAGCAAATTTGCAGATGACACAAAGCTGGGTGGCAGTGTGAACTGTGAGGAAGATGCTATGAGGTTGCAGGGTGACTTGGACAGGTTGTGTGAGTGGGCGGATGCATGGCAGATGCAGTTTAATGTGGATAAGTGTGAGGTTATCCACTTTGGTGGTAAGAATAGGAATGCAGATTATTATCTGAATGGTGTCAAGTTAGGAAAAGGGGACGTGCAACGAGATCTCGGTGTCCTCGTGCATCAGTCACTGAAAGGAAGCATGCAGGTGCAGCAGGCAGTGAAGAAAGCCAATGGAATGTTGGCCTTCATAACAAGAGGAGTTGAGTATAGGAGCAAAGAGGTCCTTCTACAGTTGTACAGGGCCCTAGTGAGACCGCACCTGGAGTACTGTGCAGTTTTGGTCTCCAAATTTGAGGAAGGATATTCTTGCTATTGAGGGCGTGCAGCGTAGGTTTACTAGGTTAATTCCCGGAATGGCGGGACTGTCGTATGTTGAAAGACTGGAGCAACTAGGCTTGTATACACTGGAATTTAGAAGGATGAGAGGGGATCTTATTGAAACATATATGATTATTAAGGGGTTGAACACGTTAGAGGCAGGAAACATGTTCCCAATGTTGGGGAAGTCCAATAACAAGTTGTTATTGATGATAGTTTTGAATCTTCGACAGTCACACAGCTTTATAAAACATTGCTATTGTACCAACAATCATGAGAAATAGAAGGCTATAAAAAGTGCAATTGCTGTATGCTGAAGCTGGAAACACTGGCAGAGCTGACAGACTTCTTTAGTTAAGGACCAGTATATCTGTCAGACTGTAGCAGTCCTCTTGGTTATGCATGATGTTCTCAGGCTTGTTTAATCAAAAAATAATCTCATTCCGTGGTACATTTATACTGCCCCTCATTTTATGTTACACTCACAAAACTATTTGTCATGTGTATTATATAACCAGATTACATCCCGGCCCTGATATCATTTTTCTGACACATTAATTGAGCTGCTGTAAATGCTCTTGGCTGTTTTTTTTTGTTACACCTCAGGTGGGTTTGAACATTCAGTGCAAGCATGACAGCATAGGTTCTCACTGAATATCATTGTGTGTGATGCCCAGGCAAAGTTTGGTTTAACTTCAGCAGCAGGTTGCAATATACCGCACACTGAACAGAAATTGCATTCAGCTGAGTACTGTGCACATTAAAATGTAAATACAGTGTGGCAAGGCTAAGCTTGACAGCATGACAGCATTGCAGTCGTTTTGCTGTCCGTGAAAATTACAACTAGATAAATTAATTGTGACCAGGTTTCATGCAAACATTTAATACAATCCGGTAGCATTACTTGTGGCACGTTGGAGCAAAGCTTGTATGATGTACTATATATTTTGCCATTGATGAAATGTGACAGGGTAAGAGAAATTGACACAGAAATTATTTTGCAGATAAAAAATTTGCAGCAAAATGGGAACCTTGTGCCAATTTTATCTGAAAACTGCTTTCTGCCCAGAATTGTGCATAAAACACTTGTTAACAGCAAAGTCATATAACCCGATAAATGTTGCCTTTATGCTGGGATCTGTTGGTTTCAAAGATGGGCCTTTTTATGCATGGTTTGACCTCAAAGAGCAAATGATTGAAGAATGCAATTACCGTATGTCCCTGTCAAAGGGACAGAAAGCTATCGAAGCAGGGCACCTCGCACGAGGATAGGTATCAATAAGCAAGAAGGATTTTGTGAATGATGCAAAACTTGGTAGGAAAAGATTGAGGAGGATAGTTCATTAGTTCATAAATTCATCAGTTCAAGGAACAGAATTACGCCTTTCAGCCCATCAAGTCTACTCCGCCATTCAATTATGGCTGATCTATCTTTCCCTCTCAACCCCATTCTCCTGCCTTCTCCCCATAACCACTGACACTCATACTAATCAAGAATTTGTCAATTCCCACCTTAAATATATCCATTGACAGCCTCCACAGCAGTCTGTGGCAATGAATTTCACAGATTCACCACCCTCAAACTAAATAAATTCCTCCTCCTTTTTAAAGGTATGTCCTTTCATTTTGCACAGATGCAGCCTGGCCCATTGAGTTCCTCCAGTCGTTTGTTTTTTTGCTCCAGTTTCCAGCATCTGTAGTCTCTTGTGTCTCTCTTGAGTCAATAAATAATGAGTGGTATGCTAACAAAAATTAATTAGCTTTGTATGACTACGATAACATAATGAAAACTATTTTGAGAAAGTAATTAATCATAATTTTACAATTTCCTTAAATGTCCTTTCCTGTTAAGCAATTTAACAGTGAACTTCTATTAATGATTTACCTCGGCTATCCTCAAACAATTGAACAAGTTGGGCGTAAAATCATTGGAAATTGGGGAAAATAAGAGGTGACTATTTTGAAGGACTTGACAGGTGCTGAGAGGACGTTTCTCCTTTGCAGGGGAATTAAGAATACACAGCGTGGTTTCAAAACAATTTAAGACAGACTTGAAGATTTTTTTTTCTCTTCGTGGCTTGTCAACCTTTGGAATTCACTACCCCGGGGTGCTGTGAAGGCTGAGTCATTGAATTTATTCAAGCCTGAAGTTGACAGATTTTTTGCATAATGAAGAAGTTGAGGGTCACGGGAAACAACTGGGAAAGTGGGGCTGAGGCCAAGATCAAGTCAGCCATGACCTTGAATAAAGGAGCAGGTTCATGGCCGATCCCTGTTCTTATCTCATGTGTTCTTATTGTTTGTAATCTTTTTCTCCCCTTCTCTTCCTTTTACTTAAGTGCACATCACCAACTCTTACAGACCAGTATTCTCCTTAATAGAAAGTCTGCTTCATCGCTTGTAGCAAGCAGAGTGCAGAAAGTGTGAACGGGATTGGGAAAAGAGCTGTCTGTTTTGAGACCATAGCACCGTGATGGAAAAGGATTGGATTGTGTTGTACAGAGGACTTGCTGGGAAGTGACTGACTCATTTTCTGGTCAGAGTGAACAAAACCAGATGATTGTGAGCCGCCCAGAATCACAAGGGCTTATTGGCCCATCTGCAAATGATTTGCTTCTTGCAAGCTGGCTGTGCTGTGCATTTTCTTAATAGCCTGTCTTAATTGTCGGGTTGTGTTGTTACTGATATTGGTGAATGTAAAGCAATAACTTTGCCTGGGCTTTGCAAACCGCATCATGCAGTCTGTTTAAAGATGTTACAAGGCTATAGCACTAAGCTGTTGAATGATAAAATATGAAGTACTTTCAAGACCAAAAGTTATAGTATTTATTAAGAAAATGAAACAAAAAAACTGTTTATGGAAAATTCCAAGCTGTTTTCCACACTCTTCTAACTAGGCCATTCTTAACATTCTAAACACTTTTCAGGAAAGCTTCAGCCTGCAGGTTTCTCTTTTGTGCATTGAGAAAGGGGAAAAAGACAATGTTCACAATTAGGGAGGCCTCAGCTGGTTCAATCCCAGTGTGAGAATTCGACCACTGGTACAGTTTGTGAGATCACTGCAGCAAAAGATCTTTTCACCTGGAGGAGTGGTTATGAAAAGCACTATCTGAATGTAACTTTTTTATTCTATATTTACACTCAAATAGGAAAGGCATTATCCGCAGGTATGTCAAATTAGATTTTTCTATTGCGCCTACAATATATTGTTTAATTTATATATTCACACACATGCTCATGCAGGCCAAGCAGGCATATACACACGTATATATGTGAAGGAACGGGAGGGTCTGAAGGAGGGTCTCAACCCAAAACACATCACCCATTCCTTCTCTCCAGGGATATTGCCTGTCCCACTAAGTTACTCCAGCATTTTGTGTCTATCTGTTATATTTGTGTCTATTTATATCTATTTATGTCGTCCAATTCCCAGATCACAGTTACATCAGACTGGGAGGGAACCATTTAGCTCTTAAAGGTGGTTCCACCATACGACTATGACTAAGGCTTCTCAATGTGATTCAGGATTGGTACTTTTTTTCAAAGTGGCCAAAAACCCCCACTAAGATGATATTCCTTTTTCCCCAAGCTTACACGTGGCAAACCATCTCTCACTATTACCCCTTTTAAGTAAAAGGAGCCATGCTGCTGATATGGAGGAATGTTGCAGTGCGTCCACCAACTCATTGCTGAGGTGCATTCCACAGATGGAAGTTATTTAAGGACAGATGGAATCGCCTGGGACGGCCCATCAGTTGGTCAAGTGTCCAGTGAAGTTTTAGGGTCAAAGCTTCTCAATGTGACTCTCGACACTGTTGCAGCTATTACTGCAATTGCAATAATTTTCAGGTGTGATGCTTTTTGCAGAGCTCCAAAATCTGAATTAGTACAAACTGCTTGTGCAATGCAGTATTTTTTACTGCATACTGCTTGGGGCTGCAGACTGCAAACAAAATCTTCTGAAAGTTACATTGAACTCTGGCTTCCTTGACTGTGGTACACTGAAATTAAAGTTGGATTATTGCTGGGAAGCTCAATTGCTTAAAGCTGTTTATCTGAAGCTGCAAGGCTGTGAGCTAAGTAAATTACTTGCTTCCATCCTAGGTCCTATCCCCTGCAGTGAACCCCCTTTCCCCAGTTGCTGTGACCCCGACCATCCTGCCCTTCCCTGACCCCTGACCCCTGACCTCTGACCTCTCATCCCACCTGGGATTCCTGGCTTCCATTCCAGTGCTCTTCCATAAACTGCTAATGACAGATCACAATAGGGACCCCTCCTGGTAACGGCATGGTGGGCCATTTTGATTCCCTCTTCCTCCAAGCCTTGGGCCATGATCACAGCTCCAATTGCCCCACTGGGATTTCTAGAATTTTCTTCCCATACTCCCACCTTCCACTCCTGCAGTTCTTCATGCCACAAGCTAACCATGGCCCCGGTACTTCAGGCTGGCTGACCCCTTAACGTTTGCAGAGTCTACTTCTGATAACCAATACCAGATAAGTTTAGTTTTGTTTAGAGACACTTCGGCCCACCGATCTGTTCCGACCAGCGATCCCCGCACACTACCACTATCACACACACACTAGGGATAATTTACAATTTTACTGAAGCTAATTAACCTACATACCTGTACGTCTTTGGAGTGTGGGAGGAAACCAGAGCACTCGGAGAAAGCCCACGCAGGTCATACTTAGAATATACCCATGGTGTGAGAGAGTAAATCTTGTTTCAGATATAATCCAGGATGGCACGAAGAACAGTACTGAGGCATTGTTGCAATGTCGTGGGTGGTGTTTTTTCAAGTGACGAGATTGTGTCCGTTGTCCTGGGTGGGCAAGATGTCACCTGGCATTATTCTGAAGAAGGGTTGGAGAATTCCCCCTTGATCCTTGGCCAATTGTTATCCCTCAACCAACATCACAAAGTCAAATCATTCCTATGATCATATAATTTACAAATTAGCTGTTTTGATTTCCTAAATCGCAACAATAACAAAATTCATAATAAATGTATTTGATTATCAGTCCTGAGCCAAAACGTCACCTATAAATGATCACCAGAGATGCTGCCTGACTCACTGAGTAACTCCAGCACCTTGTGCCTTTGTCTGCATTTGTTTGTCAATTTGGGATATTCCAGTTATGAAGAATGCTTTCTAAATATGTCTTTTTATTCCATATTTACATTTAATTATTAAAGACCTTAGCTGCAGGTGTCCCGTCAGATTTTCTCAAATTTGCTCATTCTCCGATCAGTTTATGTACTCCAGTTCCAAGATCACAATTACATTGGACCGAGTCCTCTTAAAGGCAGTTCTACCAAAGGATTATGGCTAATCTTTTGCCTGTCTCCATATTTGCCTATCTTTTCTAATTTTTCCTGGTGCCTTTGGCTTTCAAAATTTTCAATCTGGGATTTAAAATTAGCAACTGACACCTAATCGTAGACCCTCCCACCAGGAAAAAAAATCTCTCTACTCACTCTTTACTATTTAAAAAAAGTTTACTCCTGAAGAATTTAGAGAAAATCATCCAAGTTATGAATGTTTAATATTCCAGGCATAAATCTGGTAAATCTATACTGCTCTCCCACAGATAATACACCCTTCCTTAATACACACTCCAGGTGTGGCCTAATCATTGCTTTATATAGTTGCAGCATAACATCTACCAGTTTTCAAGGTATGAAGGGCAACATTCCATTACCCTTTACAATTATGATTATTTTTCTGTGCTTGTACATGACATGTTAATGATAAGCTTACATGGACTGCCATATTTCTATGGGCCGCCACTATTCTAAATGTTGACCGTAGAAATATCTTTGCTTCAGCACAGGACTTGGTGGGCCGAAAAGGCCTGTTTCCGGCTGTATATATATGATATGATATGATGATATGATATAAGTTACAGCAGTACATTACACTCTGCCTCAATGAAACCAAAGTGGATTACATAGGTTGCTGTTAATCACTGTTCTATCCTGTTTAGATCTAAACTATACCAATTCATAATTCCCCACATTGAAATCCAGTTGCTCTCATTTTTCTCATTCACTCTGTCTTATTATCTCTGTCTAATTTAATGCTTTCATCTGAACTGTTTTGTTTTACTATTTAACCAAAAAATGATAATGCAAAGTAATGTGCGCATGACATAGGATGGAAATTGTGTCTATTTTCACTGATTGTGCCTATTTTAAGATTTTTACTGAACTGTAAGCAAAAAGAGTTTCACTGTATGCAGGTACATGTGGCAATAAAGAACCATTGAACCATTGAACTGGATTCCCAAAGGCCACTCTGTGCATTCCATACTTTTTACGCTAACATTTGTATCTCACTTCGCATGTGATGTGTTATCTATAGTGAGTTATATAAAAATAAGTGTTTGCGCCCATCTGATCAGATTGGTTTAAATTTGAAGCAGAAACAAATGCTCTTGAATATTAAAATTACTATGATTGCCCTTTCTTCCTTTCAAAGGAAAGTTCCAAGCCTCTATGAACTTTCCTTTGGTGTAATTGCCAACATGGTAATTCTCGTGCATGAATTTTAAATGTTTTGCATTTCCAGACTGTTACTGGGCCTCTGCCAGTCCGAAGGTGGAGACCGATGCATTATGCATGTGATGACTTGCTGAAGATGAACAGTGAGTCTGAACCTAGAACTCCACAGGCTTATAATAGGGATCTTATCCTGTCTTAGTGTCCCAAGGTCCTCATGCAATGCACCGCATGAATTTGCCAAGCAATTTGATGCAAAATGGTAGAGCAAATTCCAGCACATAGGGTACCTTGCACACAAGGGAGTTCCACCACTTTGGGTACCTTGCACACCTTGATAAGACTTTCAATCAGTCATACAGAGGGAAACTGGCCATTTGATCCACTGCAACTGTGCCAAACAGCAAACACCCACCTACCCTTTACAAAGTTGCATTAATTATCCTCAAGGCTCAGTGAACCAAAAACGTTCACAGTATGAAAACAGAAAATGTCTGGTGTTCGGCATGGCAGGCAGTATCATTAAAGGGAGAAAAAGGGTTAATGTTTGTGCCATTGACCTTTCATCATTTGAAACCATAAATCTGTTTGCCTCTCCACATTTGCTGCCAGATCTGCTGAGTAGTTCCAGCACTTTTGGGGTTTGTTTTCAGATGTACAATATTTTGCTTTAGTAAAAACATTTGTGAGTTTAGTTATAAACTATTCCCATTCTTTTGCAGTGACGACCACCAGCCCATTAAAAAGTAAGCACGTTATTAAACGTATAAGAGAATAGAATGTTTAAACATGCCACTGATAAAACAAAATCATGTCAGAGTTTTGCTATGTTTTTACTTTAAATCCACTGGTATTTTTCATTTTATTTGATTCCAGTTGACATCTTTTCAAACTGCAGGTTAAAGTAAGAGGATTTGGCATTTCAATTGAGAGCACAGTGGTCCAACTATATATTCTGATGAATGAATCTTGCCCTATTCCTGCCACCCACTTATGGCTCCAGGCAGCAGGCAGAAGTGTCCAGTACTCATTTGCACCCAGAGTCTGCAGGAATTAAACCTAATAGGCAGCCAGCCTTGGTTGACAATGGTTTCTTCCTGAGCTATGGCCTCTTAGACTGTTGCATTAATGCAGCAAATATTTATTTTCCTTTGGCATGAAGCTAGAAATTTTTAAATAAAGCAAATATAATTTTTGTAAAGCAGTTTTTGTATTCCAGAAAATAGGAGCATTCCTTTCAGTATTATGAAGTAAGAATGAGGCTCCTCAAAGGAATGTGTTTGGGAATCCAGGTGTGACACTGACCACAAATTGGCAAGGGTTGATGGTGAATCAGTGAACTCCTCTTACTTGGGTCAGTTGGGTTGGGTGTGGGAAGTAGAAAGTCACTTTGATGCGGTATGAGGTGACGTTGAGAGAATAGAGGAAATGTTATTCCATATCAAACTTGTACAGGAGCGCTTGATACCAAGATGTGAAGAAAGAGTTGCTTTGATCACTAGCACAGGCATCTTATCATCTCAATGGCTGCAGAATTCACTCACACCCACCAAGTAAATAAACAACCACCCCTACTTAGTCGGAATCTCACATCGAACCATCTTGATTAATGTGGACACACAGAGTTTGGTTTGGCCAGCTAGGTAACAATTCAAGAGTTTCTTTGTCATTTAAATGCTGCATCCTTCACAACAGCAAAACATTGGGAGCTGTGTCAACAGCTCAAGTTTATAGATTGCATTTAAACTGACATATGTCATGCTTACTTAAATTACCATTCTCCAAGGAAATAATTAATCCTTTTTGAAAGTTAGAGGTCCAAAAAAGAAGTTTCACTTTCTTTATGGTGGAACAGGAGAAACAACAGTCATAAGTGTCTGTGAGGCAGCATATGCATGACATCAAAATGTCCCAGTTAATTTCACAGCCACAAAATTGTTGATACTGTGGTAATATAGCAAACATGGAAGAAATGTAGTCTTGTTGCTGGTTTGGGAACCTTGCTGAGAGAACCAATAGGGCTTTGTTCAAAGCCTCATTCAAATATTAGCACCAACAACCATAACGTATTCTTTTATTACTGCACTGCACTATCAGGCTAGACGTAGTGCTTGGGACCCTGGAGTGAGACTGGAACTTCTAACTTTTTGACCGTTGAGTCGAGACGTTTAGCTGTCACTTTTCCTTTCTTTGCAAGCTTCAGCTTTGCGCACATAAAGAGTTTTCAACGAAACAAGTGTTGAAGGATCCATGGGATTGCAGACGTTAGAACGCTAAGATTTGTTCTGTTAGACCTAGATACATTACTTGGTTGCCATTGAAGAGGGAACAATGTTTAATTTTACAATCACTTTCCAGATAGGTATTGCTGTGGCCTCAACATGAGATAAACGTGAAAAGAGATTAATCAGTTCTGATGGTCAATTCACGACGTTTGAAATCTCTGTGAGAACAACTCGTATAGAAATGTAGAAAAAGGCTGCAACAATGTATCTCTATGCTTACGACTACATATCTCATTTTGAGAAATTATTGCTTGCTACTCTTTCCCGAGCAAAATTTGCAATTACAGTGAATGATTGTGGACTGTTTAACTCCCTCCCACGTAGGAGCAAAAGCAGCATCGGTATTGAGAAGGGGGTGCTGTTAGATTACATCATTGTTATTTTCGAATTAAATATTTATGATGATGGCTTCAACTATGTATTTTAATTTTTTGAAAGGATTTTTGAGGAGTTTCAGTATATGATTTACTTCAGTGTAACATTCACAGCCAAAATTCTTTTTTAACTGTCCAAATCTACAGAAAAGTAATCCCGTCACTAATCATGCAGCTCCACCACAACCCTTTTCATATAAATATGGTATAAAAATGAAAAATGCTTTTGTTGGGAATATTTTCAGCATTCTCTCATTGTCTATATCATGATTTACATTTTTAATCACCTTACTAACGTCTCTGTGACATTGCTACACAAGGATTGTGGAGTTTCCATGGTGTTGTACTGCAATGAACCCACCCTTCATTATTACTTCTACAGCCTTCTTTTTAAATGAAAATAAGATCTTCTGTAATAATCTGTAATTATTTTCTGTACCAGAACCCCAGGGTCTACTTCAAAAGGTTGAATATGAGTTCATAAGACATAGGAGCAAAATTAGGCCATTTAGTCCATCGAGTCTGCTCTGCCATTCCATCATAGCTGATCTATTTTTCCTTCTCAACCCCAACTCCTGCCTTCTGCCTGTAGCCTTTGACACCCCAACTAATCAAGACCCTATTAATCTCTGCTTTGAAAATACCCTACGAGTTGATTTCCACAGCTGGCTGCGGCAACGGATTCCATAGATTCACCACCCACCAGCTAAAGAAATTCCTCCATATCTTCAGTCTAAAGGTGCATTCTTTTATTGAGGCTCTGCCCTCTGGACCCAGACTCTCCCGCTACTGGAAGCATCCTCTTTAATCCTATCACAGATGCCACGATACAGACAAGACCACACAGAGATGAGAGACAAAAAATGCAACAAAATGCCTTAATGTCTGATGTAAGTTACATCTACAAGGACAGCAACATCGCTTGGCACATTAAGAACCATCCCACAATCACTAAGTGGCATTATCCCACATTCAAACAATACTTTACATCAAGTTCAAATATATTTGTCATCCTTTACTCTACTGTCCTTCTTCCTCCACGTGTACACACATGCACAAATAAATTCTGGTCATAAGAATAGCAAAATAAAATGTTATTTTATACATAGATAGTATCTATGGGACATAACCTGCTGTGAAGTCAGCAAAATGGTGAAAATCTCAATTTCTGTGCCAACAGACTTGATTGTTTTGCTCTGTCTATTTCACATGCGATAGTTGCTGCTCCTCTAAGTGAAATGCAACAACCATTTACAGTTTCCTGTGTAGGAAGAAACTGCAAATAATGGTTTACACTGAAGATAGACACTAAATACTGGAGTAACTCAGTGGGTCAGGCAGCATCTCTGGAGAAAAGGAATAGGTGATCTTTCGGGTCGAGACCCTTCTTCAGACTGTACCTTCCCATAACTCTAGTTTCACCCTCCCTGAATCTCAGACTGAAGAAGGGTCTTGATCCGAAACGTCACTTATTCCTTTTCTCCAGAGATGCTGCCTGACCCGCTGAGTTACTCCATTATTTTATGTCTCTCTATAATTTTCCTGTGTTTCTTCTGCAAATTTGAATATAGATCTCATTTCTGTGTCTGACACAATTTCTGTGTTTCCCATGAAGATTGCCATCATTGTAATTTCTGCTTAAATTAACACGCAATACTACCTTGGAAACATATTGTCGGCCTGTCGTCATCGCCTGTGCCTATCTCCCAACCCAGCTGCAGAGTGAAAGACCACTTAATTAGAAGGATTACAGTGGTTCAATACTTTGACTCAACACCAGCTTCTCAAAGGCAGTGAGGGTGGGACAATAAATACTATCCTTGATAGTTATGCCCCCCAAATCCTGGTGATCTCAGTTGCGAAGAATAATTGCCGAGAAAGATAAGGCGATGCCCAGTCAAATTTCCAGAGAAACTCAAAGCAAACCAGAGACTCCAGTTGTGTTGGACTCAGTGAAAAGTTAATTCCCCATTGCCCAGTGAAATAAACAGAACAAAGCAATTAAATATCTAAACACAGATTTCTGAAGTCGAAATTGAGGTTTGGTGGTATGCTTTTTACACTCTTAACTGCCTCCTTACTTCAGAGACAATTATGAATAGACAACAAATAGCAATATTGCCAGTGATGTTTCCTATTGTAAACAAATGAATAAAACTGGAGGTATCACAAAATGCTGGAGTAACTCAGCAGGTCAGGCAGCATCTCTGGAGAGAAGGAATGTGTGACGTTTCGGGTCGAGACCCTTCTTCAGACTGATGTCCTGAATAAAACTGGAGATTTGTATAGCTTTTAGTGGAAGCTAGGTTTACCATTATTGTATTGTAGAAACAATGACTGTTATTGGCAAATCAGTAGATGGTGACTGAAACTATTCTTAATATATCATTCAAAGTGTTTCTGTTAGTTAAGGAATTTACGGGACCTGAATGTAAGCATTTAGTGAAATAACTTTTGTGTCAACTTTTTAAAAAAAATGATCGCACAATGTTTTTTGTAATATTCCTAATAGCATTGCTTTTAAAATAATCAACCTCCAGTGCCTTTCGCTGTTGAGATTGTGACATTAAGCTTGTTTGTTTGCCATGAGCTGTCATTTAGCCATATGGCTCTTGCTCCGATTGCAGACTCCAGTCTAGCAGGAGCCTGGAGCCTGAGGCCAGGACATGTTACTCCACATCTAAGTGGCCAATAGCTCTAAAGGTAAACAAGCAAACAAATCTTCCATTACCAGATCCTAGTAATTAAATGGAAAAACTTTATTCTCTGTTTGTGTTGTGGAGATTCTGCTTCAAACACATTATGCTTAAAGTTATTTTGCAGTTAATGAGGTGCTGTGATTACTTAGTTATAAAAGATGACATTTCCTTGGAGCTTAATTCCAGAAAGGTTACCAAATCCATAATGGACGAGGAAAGTCAATTTTTGTACCCTCTTTCCAGACTGATAAGCCATCGTCTTAGAAGGCACTGTTAACTGCAGCCTTGTATGTCTCTGCACTGTCTTTAATACATGAGATTTTTCTCTGCCCTAGCTATTGTCTTGACCAGAGCACAACATAGCTTCATCAGAACGTCCACTTATTTACATTATTTAACATTTATTGACTTTGTTGACTGTTGCGCTACATGGATTAGACAACTAACCTAATAAAAGTTCTGTGCCTGTTTTAACCTCCATCCTTAGCTATTTTAACATTCTATGGCAAAAATACCAATTGGTAAGAAACCCAGGGAGCTTGTGCAAGGCAATTATTGGGTAAAGTTTGACATTATAAACCATAAACCATAGACAATAGACAATAGGTGCAGGCCCTTCAAGCCAGCACTGCCATTCAATGTGATCATGGCTGTTCATTCTCAATCAGTACCCCGTTCCTGCCTTCTCCCCATACCCCCTGACTCCACTATCCTTAAGAGCTCTATCTAGCTCTCTCTTGAATGCATTCAGAGAATTGGCCTCCACTGCCTTCTGAGGCAGAGAATTCCACAGATTCACAACTCTCTGACTGAAAAAGTTTTTCCTCATCTCAGTTCTAAATGGCCTACCCCTTATTCTTAAACTGTGGCCCCTTGTTCTGGACTCCCCCAACATTGGGAACATGTTTCCTGCCTCTAACGTGTCCAACCCCTTAATAATCTTAGAAGGCTTAGAAGTGTGAAGAAGGGTCTCAACCTGAAACGTCACCCATTCCTTCTCTCCCGAGATGCTGCCTGACCTGCTCTCCAGCATTTTGTGAATAAATTCCTTCGATTTGTACCAGCATCTGCAGTTATCTTCTTATACCCTTAATAATCTTATATGTTTCGATAAGATCTCCTCTCATCCTTCTAAATTCCAGTGTATACAAGCCTAGTCGCTCCAGTCTTTCAACATATGATAGTCCCGCCATTCCGGGAATTAACCTAATAAACCTACGCTGCACGCCCTCAATAGCAAGAATATCCTTCCTCAAATTTGGAGACCAAAACTGCACACATTACTCCAGGTGCGGTCTCACTAGCGGCCTGTACAACTGCAGAAGGACCTCTTTGCTCCGATACTCAACTCCTCTTGTTATGAAGGCCAACATTCCATTGGCTTTCTTCACTGCCTGCTGTACCTGCATGCTTCCTTTCAGTGACTGATGCACTAGGACACCCAGATCTCGTTGTACGTCCCCTGTTCCTAACTTGACACCATTCAGATAATACTCTGCCTTCCTATTCTTACCACCACATTAAAACACAGAAGGTTATAATTGTTGGACTGATGGCTGGTTTTAAGTAGAGCCTTAACAGAGATGAGATCATACACCATAGAAACAGGCCCTTCAGCCTAACTTGTCCACATCAACCAACATGTCCCATCTATACTAGTCCCACCTGCCCGGGTTTGGTCCATATCCCTCCAAACCCTATCCCATCCATGTACCTGTCTAACTGTTTCTTAAACATTGGGATAGTCCCAGCCTCAAATACCACCTTGTTCCATAGCTTGTTTCATACACTCACCACCCTTTGTGTGAAAAAGCTACCCCTCAGATTCCTATTAAATCTTTTTCCCTTCACTGTAAACCTATATCCTCGGGTCCTCGATTCCCTTACTCTGGGCAAGAGATTATGTGCATCTACCCGATCTATTCATCTCATGATTTTATACACCTCTATAAATCAGCCCTCATCCTCCTGCGCTCTAAGGAATAGAGACCCAGCCTACTCAACCTCTCACTATAGCTCAGACCCTCTATTTCCGGCAACATCCTCGCAAATCTTCTCTGTAATCTTTCCAGCTTGACAACATCTTTCCTGTAACATGATGCCCAGAACTGAACACAATATTCTAAATGCGATCTCACCAATGTCTCATACAACTGCATCATGACCTCCCAACCTCTATACTCAATACTCTGGCTGACGAAGGCCATTGTGCCAAAAGCCTTTTTGACCACCCTATCTACGTGCGTCTCCACCTTCAAGGAACTATGCACCGAACCCTGAGGCACACCACAGGCCTCCAGTCCGAGAAGCAACCTTCCACCATCACCCTCTGCTTCCTTCCATGAAGCCAATTTTCTATCCATTCAGCTATCTCTCCTTGAGTCACATAAAGAATATTAAGAAGGCTAACCAAAAGTTTTGCTGAAGCAATATGGTTTAAGGAATAAGTTTAAAGAAAAGTGGAAGAGAGACTGAGCTGTTTCGAAAGGGAATTCCACAGCATAGGATCTTAGCACTGAAGACTATAGCCGTCAATGATGAAGCAAGTCTGAGCAAGGATGTGCAGGGTTTATCCTGCATAAATCTGTGCACCATCTGTGTACCAGATTATTGGGAATCCATAATTTCTTGCCAATAATTCATCGCTTCTGGAGGTGAATGTTTGCTTGTTGTGAGTTTAACTAGTCTAAAATTAATACCTTTCCGCACATGGAGGGAGATTTGATGTAAAAGGGCAGAGTTTAACAATTGCTCATGAGAATTGACTTGTCCGGCACGCTTTTGCTATTTTGTGACTATTTTCGGAGAAGCATTAATGGAGCCATGAAGTGCTGGTCATTTCTCGGGTCTATTCAACCCAATGTTTGCCCTATGAGATGCAAGCTTGCTCCACATTTGTACAAGAATAAAATTATAATGCATGTTAATCCAACTCAGAATATGTAAACTGTCTCCCAAGAGTAAAGTTGGAATGTTCGAACTAAACGCATTGATCTTTGCTGTGTCAAGTCAAGTCAAGTCAAGTCAATTTTATTTGTATAGCACATTTAAAAACAACCCATGTTGACCAAAGTGCTGCACATCTGATTAGGAAAAAAAAAGAAACATACAGTGGCAGGCAGCCAAACACAACGGCGCGGCCATCTTGAACAAAATGTTTAACTAAAGCAGAATGGTGTCCCGCGGCCGCGCCGCACCGGGCAATGGAAGGCCCCGCGGCCGAGCCATGACGTAAAACACAGTGAACATCGAACAGTACAGCATACAGGCGATTTAGGCCACAATGTCTGCACCGAACAAGATGCCAAGTTAAACTATTTGCCTCTGCATACACATGATCCACATCCCTCAATTTACTGTATATATATGTGCCTATCTAAAAGGCTCTTAAATGCTCCTCTTATAACTGCCACCACCACCAGCCCTGGCAGAAAGTTCCAGGCACCCATCACTCTGTGTAAAAGAAATTGTCCCGCATATCTATAAAAGTAGATAAATCTCCCAGGCCTGATCAGATATGTCAGAAGACGCTGGGAAGCTACAGAAGAAATTGCAGGCACCCAGCCTGAAATATATGAATCATCATTAGACACGGGTGAGGTTTCGGAAGACAGGAAGGTGGCTAATGCAAGGGCTCTATTTAAGAAGGGCTGCAAGGAAAAGCCTGGAACTGTAGAACAGGGAGCCTAACATCCGTGGTGGGCAAAATATTGGAGAGGATTCCGAGGGATTAGATATGTATGCATTTGGATAGAGAGGAGCTGACTTGGGATAATCAGAATGCTTTTACATGTGGGAGATCATACCTTACAAATCTGATTGATTTTTTGGAAGAAGTAACCCAAAAGATTAATGAGGACAAGGCTACAGGTGTTGTCTATGTGGATAGATACAAAATGTGGAGGGTAAAGTTTTGGGTCGAGACCCTTCTTCAGACTGATGTCAGGGGAGGGGGCGGGACAAAGATAGAATGTAGTCGGAGAGAGTAAGACTAGTGGGAGAACTGGGATGGGGAAGGGGATAGAGAGGGAAATCAAGGGCTATCTGAGGTTAGAGAAGTCAATGTTCATACCGCTGGAGGGTATACTACCCAAGCGAAATATGAGGTGCTATTCCTCCAATTTGCTCTTGGCCTCACTCTGACAATGGAGGAGGCTCAGGACAGAAAGGTCTGATTAGGAATGGGAGGGGGAGTTGAAGTGCTGAGCCACCGGGAGATCAGGTAGGTTAAGACAGACTGAGCGGAGGTGTTCAGCGAAACGATCGCCGAGCTTGCACTTGGTCTTGCCGATGTAGATACGTTGACACCTGGAACAGCGGATACAGTAGATGAGGTTTGAGGAGGTGCAAATGAACCTCTACCTCACCTGGAAAGACTGTTTCCTTGGATGAAGTCGAGGGGGGAGGTAAAGGGACACGTGTTGCATCTCCTGCAGTTGCAGGGGAATGTATCTGGGGAGGGGGTGGTTTGGGTGGGAAGGAACGAGTTGACCCGGGAGTTTCGGAGGGAACGGTTTCTGCGGAAAGTAGAAAGGAGTAAAGATGGGAAGATGTGGCCAGTAGTAGGATCCCGTTGGAGGTGGCAAAAATGTTGGAGGATTATATGCTGAATGTGATGGCTGATGGGGTAAAACGTCACCCAATCCTCTCCAGCCTGATCCAGCATTTTGTGTCTACCTTTGATTTAAACCGGCATCTGCAGTTTTTTCCTACACATTTTGTCTATGTGGATGCCAGCAAAGCATTTGTTAAGGTTCCACATGGTAAGCTGTTCTGGAAGGTTTGATCGCATGAGATCCACAGAGAGCTAGCCAACGGAATAGAGAATTGGCTTTATGGAAGGAAGCAGAGATGGAAGTTTGTTTTTTGGTTTGGGGGCCTGTGACTAGTGATGTGGACCCGATGCTATTTGTAGTCCATGTCAATGATTTGGAAGAGATTGTAGAAGGCATAATTTGTACGTTTGCAGATGATCGGAAAGTGGGTGGTATCATAGATAGCGAAGATGGTTATCAAAAATTGCAGCAAATAGGTTTGTGCAACCTCTCCTTATAACTAATACCTTATAATCCAGCCAGCATCTGGTAAACCTCTTCTGCATCATCTTCAAAGCCTCCACATCTTTCCAGTGATGGGGCGGCTAGAACGGCACAAACATTCTTTAGGAAGGTGCGAATGCCCTTTCTTCTCAATATGTCAAGCTAATATTATTGTGACACAAATCCCCCTTGTAGTGGCTTACACCTAGAGGTCGCAGGATCTGGCCTCCTGTTTCATTTGTAATGAATGTCAGAACCTTTCTTATGATGGGACGGGAATAGGTGGCTTTGGATGTTCCAACATATGGAAAATGAACAAATTAAGTGTTCGGCAGGCCTCGGCTTTTTATAATCAATTCTGCATCACGTTTGGAGCAAGGTTTTATTCTAACCACATCTTGTTCTAAAGTTCTAACCACATCCTGTTATTTAAGGTGCTCCTTTAAGACTTTCCCTCAGACCAACTTCTTTGACCAAGCTAATATCATCTGCCCTGACATCTCTAGGCTGTTCAAGATTAATTTCTTTTTTTTTGTTTTATTTTCTTGAAGCATTTTGCTACCACAAAGGTGCTGAATAAATGGAAGTAGTTGGAGACATAAGAAGCTGCAGATGCTGGAATCTTGAGCAAAAAAACCCAAAGCGCTGGAGGAACTCAGCAAGTCACGCAGCATTTATTGGAGGAATAGGGACAAACAGGATTTTGAGCCGGGACCCTTCTTCAAGAGCGTACTCGAGGGGAGAAGCAGAAATAAAAAGAAGACTCTAGAGCTTTTAATAAGAAGACTCTAGAGCTAAGATCAACCCAACACATGTTTATAAAATGAGAAAATGTGGTAAAATTAAAGACTGCAGCACGCACTGAGTTAAATTTCCCTGATGAGCAGTGGATTGGTGCTTCATGAACTGCTGCAACAATAATTTAGCAATGCAAAGTCATGGGAACATGATCCAGAAATTTCGAAGAACTTGTTGGAGTATCTTCCTGATTTCCCACGGTTCTAGCTGGCTGATGGTTCTCATGACATGCTGGTGTCTCCGTGTCATACTCCTGCAGAAAGAAAATTTATGGATTGGCATTTTGTGCTTGGATTGTCTTGCATTACACCTCTTGTGACAGTACAGATTAGTAAAAACAGCATTTTGTTTGTACAAGGAAAGTACTTTTAAACACAGGATACCCATCCAAAATTGGACATACCTGCTGCATCAGTTGCTGAATGCACTGCTTACTGCACAGTCAATTCCTCTCGGCATGAAGGTCCCAGATTTAGAAATTATTACCCACGCCAACTTCCCTAAATCTGTGATTAATGAACAAAAGAAAGTTTTTTTTTTAATGTACTGACACTTTCCCAATATTATTGCATTCTACGTCAGTTTATAGATTGTCCTTCTTGAGCTATTGCCACTGTAGGAGTTGCAGCAAGCTCCCACAAATAATAATGAGCTGTCGACTGAGGGGTAAGTGTAAGCCAGGACATGAGAGCTCCCCAGTTCTTTGTATTAGTCCCTCAGGATCTTTAGCGTCCTTGGTGAGGGGGTGGGTGGGGCCGCACTTTAACAGTTCATCTCAAAAACAGCGTATCAATCTCTCAGGGCTGCACTAAGCAGGCTGCACAAACTTTTAAAAAATCAGAGTGGGGTTTGAACCCAGAACCTCCTGAGTCAGAAGTGAAGGCTTGAGCAACTGAGCCACAGCTGGTTAGTTGGGGTGAAAACAGAGGCACCACAATTAGCCCGTTGACATTTGATGTCTAGACTGAGGCATGCAAAATGGTTCTATGGATGAGGCAATGATCGCCTGAGATCAGTGTAGTCACATCCCAGTATGGGCCCGTGCCTCCAGGAGAGGAGAGGAGAAAATTAGAGGTGGGAAACAAAATACAAGAAGCTTTAATATATTAGTAAAAGGAAGACAGACAGCAATTCAATGTCTTGTAATAAAGACCTTGTTTCAAATCCTTTTATCTCTTAAAAGAATACTTATGTGTCACTGATGTGGCTAAGCCTCCAGGCCTTAATTAATACCAGCCTCTGATAAGTGTCTGGAATGTACCTGTATGACATTATCAATCCTGCAAACTTTACAGTTAGAATTGCTATGAGGTTGCAGGGTGACTTGGACAGGTTGTGTGAGTGGGTGGATGCATGGCAGATGCTGTTTAATGTGGATAAGTGTGAGGTTATCCACTTTGGTGGTAAGAATAGGAAGGCAGATTATTATCTGAATGGTGTCAAGTTAGGAAAAGGGGACGTACAACGAGATCTTGGTGTCCTAGTGCATCAGTCACTGAAAGGAAGCATGCAGGTACAGGAGGCAGTGAAGAAAGCCAATGGAATGTTGGCCTTCATAACAAGAGGAGTTGAGTATAGGAGCAAAGAGGTCCTTCTGCAGTTGTACAGGGCCCTAGTGAGACCGCACCTGGAGTACTGTGTGCAGTTTTGGTATCCAAATTTGAGGAAGGGTATTCTTGCTATTGAGGGCATGCAGCGTAGGTTTACTAGGTTAATTCCCGGAATGGCGGGATTGTCATATGTTGAAAGGCTGGAGCGGCAAGGCTTGGATACACTGGAATTTAGAAGGATGAGAGGGGATCTTATCAAAACATATAAGATTATTATGGGGTTGGACACGTTAGAGGCAGGAAACATGTTCCCAATGTTGGGGGAGTCCAGAACCAGGGGCCACAGTTTAAGAATAAGGGGTAGGCCATTTAGAACGGAGATGAGGAAAAACTTTTTCTGTCAGAGAGTTGTAAATCTGTGGAATTCACTGCCTCAGAAGGCAGTGGAAGCCAATTCTCTGAATGCATTCAAGAGAGAGCTAGATAGAGCTCTTAAGGATAGCGGAGTCAGGGGGTATGGGGAGAAGGCAGGAACGGGGAATTGATTGAGAATGATCGGCCACCATTGAATGGTGGTGCTGGCTCGAAGGGCCAAATGGCCTACTCCTGCACATATTGTCTATTGTCTAGTTATCCAGCTGAACTAGGCACAGGGTGTCAGGAAGTGCAAGAGTCAGTACATTAGACTGGGCTGATTACACACACATAGTTGTGGTTGAATGCTCTGTGTTTATCTGCCCACCCCCTGCCAACCTCTCGACCCTACCCCCCCCCCCCCCCCCCCCACCCCCCAACCTCTGGCACTCTCCCATTGCTGATGACCTTCACATAACCTCATGCAACAGCACGGCAACAAGCCTGACAGCTTCCCACACTGATGAGCTGCGTGGCTTACAGGAAAGGTACCCCGCATGGAAGTTACTGAATAAAAGCAAACTCCATGAAAGTGTAAAATTTCCTTTTAATCTTGTTCCTTCTGAGGGGCATCAGAACCCATTAATTATTGCTGTTATTTCATATTGAAATATACTTGACAAAATAATGACTGTGAACAATGCCGTGTGGAAATTCAGCAAGACATCTGGAAGAAAACCTGAGCACCCGATGAAATGCAACACATTTCTCTTTGTGCTTTGGTTTCATAGTTAGCTGGCAGCCCAGGATTCTTTTCATGTCCACACCAAACCCAAACCTATCAGGAGTAGACGAGGGCATTCGATTAAATTTGAGATACCAACTATCAAGACAGATGTGTATAGCAATTTATTCTTCCCTCGCACAATTAAAGCATGGAATAGTCCTCACCCTACTATAGTTATTCAACCAGGCGCAACTAAATTTAAGGCAGCTCTTCTCCAAGAAGCCCTTCTTGCTTAAGTCCATACTCCGCCACCTCCAGTTTAAATTCCATTTGGAATATTTTGGTGAACCAAGAACCAAGAACCCCAGAGGCCAACAATAAAAGGAGACCAATTGTTTTACAGGTTGGAACACCAGCTCTCTGTTCCTTCCTTCCCTCCTGCTGTAGAGAATGCTGAGTGATAATCAGTGAGAAGAAAGAATAATTTGCATTAATATAATGTTTTTCAGAGTTTCAGGATGCGCCTAAACACTTTTGGAATGTGTCAGTTTTCTTCTGCAAGTCAGCAAGTGAATGAGTAGAGAAGGAAAATCAGAAAGCAAAGGAGGTCTCTAATCTGCGGGTCCTATTTCCTTCTTCCTGCCCCACTTGCCTCCGTGTTTACAGTCCCAGCTCCCTCTGAAGAAGGGTTCTGTCCCGAAACATCGCATATCCATCTTATCCAGGGATGCTGTCTGACCCGCTGAGTTACTCTCACATTTTGTGTCTATCTCACATACACGGGCGATGATAAAAATCAGGAAACTGCTGGCCTTAGGTTCCTAGCTCCGGCAAATGCTCTGTTGCAGAGGTATCTTTGCAGAGACTCACTGCTGAACTGTATGGGATGGCATCTAGCTGCAGGCCTTTCACGAACCTCATCAGAAAAGGCTGAGTTTCATTGGAATTGCACTTTGAATGAGATAATAAATGTTATTTATTGTCAAAAAGCCCCTCTGGCACTGAAAATTAATTTGATAAAGTATGGATAATTTCTCGGTGTTATTTTCCTTGCGCATCTTTTGATGCTGGGATCAAGTGTCTGGATCTGGTAATTCTAAAAATCATTGATATGTTTTTAACATCATTAAAGTGTCATACATGGGAATTTGAATCATTAATTGTTACTTAGTAAGAAATAAAGAATGCTCCTTGTATTATGATGACTCTCCCTCATCTTCACTTCACCTGCCAGCTTGACTGATTTTGTTTTATAGATTGATTTTGGTGACATTTTCATGGGGGCCAGTGTTCCATTTTGAGACCCCTCACAAGGATGTAAAAAGGAAATTGCAGCAGTGAATGAGAGCAGTGGACTCGCGTTTTGATGATTTGTGGCCACTGGAGTCTCCAGAAATCTCGAACATACCTAGAAGGGATTAGTTTAATTTGGCATTATATGCAGCACAAGTATTGTGGGCAGAAGGGCCTTTCCATGTTCATACTGCGGGCAAAGCCAAAAGAAAAGTAGTTAAAAAAAACCTATAGTGAGAAGTTTGTTAACGCCTGGAACAGCATTTTAGAATGGAGACCTTTGGTAGTTATGTACAAGCAGTGAAACTACCCTACCCAAAGCACGATGTGCGACTGAATGGGAGTCACATGGAAACCTTTCCTCTGCTAACTCTATCAATCAAGCTGGGGAATCAGCAGATCATTGATGTCAGAGTACAAGAGATACAACTGGTGATCGGTCATTCTGATGAGAGATTATTAATTGGAAACACTAACTTTGTCTCTCTCTGCTCAGTTGCTGCCTGACCTGTGGAGTTATTTTTACATTTACAGATTTTGCAGTATTTTGCTTTCATACTATTGGTTACTTCTAAGCCCAATTCTCACATGTTCAGGTTCATTCACACACACACACACACACACGCACGCACGCACACACGCACGCGCACACGCACACACACGCACACACACACACACATACACACACACACACACGTGTTTTTCTGGATGCACACACATGTGCATGTGCACTCTACCATATCATGGATAGCGATTAGCATGGATAGCAGATGGCACCCTGGTAGATTTGCCTTAACTAGCCGGAATACAATGAAACTTGCTGTGTGCTGAAGTCAGACAACTAAACATAGATCTGAAATTGAATTCATGTTTTGATGTCACTCTGACCTGATCTGTAATTAATGAGGCCAAGTTTTGATTTCTTTATGGGCAGCTCTTGGAATGTGACCATGCTGTGGCTGGAATGTTTTTTTGCACAATTTGTACTGCATACGGTTCATCAGCTGGATGTGATCTGCTTCCTATATTTGGGATTCATACATGGGGATTGGCTAGGGATGATTGAGCCAGAAGTAGGACACGTGGGGATGTTTGTGGCAAGAGGGATTGAACACCAAGGAGCATTCCTGAAGGAGGACTTACGTACAAGAAGATCAGTGTGTTGGATTCCGTAGATGGGAAGGAGGGTGTAGCGACCATAGAGAATGGTCCGGGTCGTCGAACCCTCAGATTGGCCAGCAAGGTCACGTGTGAGCGCGATCGTAGGGATTGGTCCAGAGAGCGACATCGCTGATTGGACAGCGTTGTCATGTGCGCTTTTGGCGCCCGAAATGTTCAGTTCAGAGAAGTCTTCGAAGAAGACAGTGAGTTTTTGATGGTTGTCCTTTACCTTGTTGTTTAACCTTTGTATTCGAATATTGCTGCCGAGGTCCCAGCAGTTCGTTTTTTCCACATCCACGTGGATTTAGTCGGGCCTTTGCCTTCTTCCCAGGGCTACACCCACCTCCTCACGGTGGTGGATCGGTTCACCCGGTGGCCAGAGGCTTTCCCATTGTCTGATATCTCGGCAGCCTCTTGTGCCAGGACTTTGGCCCTCCATTGGGTAGCACGTTTCGGGGTCCCGGCAGTTATTACCACTGACAGGGGGCCGCAGTTCACTTCGTCCCTCTGGGCCGCGCTCGCAGAACTGTACGGTTCCAAGTTACAACCCACTACTGCATACCACCCCCAGGCAAATGGACTTGTAGAAAGGTTCCACCGTCAACTTAAGGCGTCCCTCAGTGCAAGGCTTGAAGGCCCGGACTGGGTAGACCAACTCCCCTGGGTTCTTCTGGGCATCCGGACTGCTCCTAAGCAAGATCTCGGTGCGTCGTCCGCGGAGCTAGTATATGGCTCGCCACTTCGAGTACCCGGGGATTTGTTTCCGGACCCCTCAGACCAGCTGCCTCCAGTCCCATCAGTCTTAGCATCTCTCCGGGCACGGGTGGGTTCCCTGGCTCCAGTTCCGACTTCACGTCATGGGTGTCCCATGGTACATGAACCGCCTTCCCTGAAGGACTGAGTTTTGTGTTTTTGCGAAAAGATTCCCATCGTGCCCCGTTGCAGAGGGTCTATCAAGGGCCGTTCCGGGTTTTGCGTAAGGGAACGGCTACCTTCACCTTAGACATGTGCGGCATGAGTGAGCTCTTCTCGGTGTCCCGGCTTAAACCTGCACACTTGGATCCGGTTCAACCAGTCCTGGTCGGCCAAATCCCTAGGAGTGGCCGGCCTCCGTCAGTTCCGCTCAGTCCAGGACCCCCCGTTCCGGCAGTTCCACCAAGTCCGGAATCCCCAGCTCCTGTGGTTCAGGCTGCCCCTCTCCTTACTCGTTATGGTCGCGAAATCCGGCTCCCTGCTAGGTTCCGTACCTCGGGTTCTGGGGGGGGTCATGTAGCGACCATAGAGAATGGTCCGGGTCGTCGAACCCTCAGATTGGCCAGCAAGGTCACGTGTGAGCGCGACCGTAGGGATTGGTCCAGAGAGCGACATCGCTGATTGGACAGCGTTGTCATGTGTGCTTTTGGCGCCCGAAATGTTCAGTTCAGAGAAGTCTTCGAAGAAGACAGTGAGTTTTTGATGGTTGTCCTTTACCTTGTTGTTTAACCTTTGTATTCGAATATTGCTGCCACAATAAACTTCTTCTACAACCAACAAGTTTCCGGACTCGCCATAAGGGTTTGTTAGTCCCAGAGCAGGCCCTGCATTTCCTGCTTCTTTGTGAGAGTCTACACCATTCTTGGGGTGAAAAGAAATGTCAGCAGGATGTCAGAACTGCAATGCTCACCATTTAATGTCACTTCTCACACCCACTGGTTTCTCTGCATCTCACAAAGACCTGGATTGAATCCACAAAGGATATCATCAGGTTTTCAATAACATTGAAACATTGTGCTGCATGAGACAATTTGAAGCCCTGTGTAAAATACAAATCTCTTTTAATTTGATGTTAAGAATAAGGTTATGAGAGCGGGGGAGTGGATGGTCGTGCATCATATTGTGTTGTATAATCAGTACTGACAATCACTTCCCAACAGATGAGTATTCCCAGACGCTACTTGTTGAAAGAATTGAGTTGCTACCTTCTAATCTATCACCACTGTTAGACGTGGCTGGGTCTACTGACCACATTAGAATCTTTATGTACAATATAACTTGCCAGTCTGGTTGTATGATTAACTGGCAGTAGTGCCAGGGGTGTTGGACACCCAGCTTGTACCTGAAAAACGGAAAAAAAGCAGATGCTGTAAATCTGAAATAAAAACAGAAAATGCTAGAGACCAGGCAGCATCTGTGAAAAAAGAAACAGTGAACATTTCAGGTTAAAGATGTTTCATCAGAACTAACAAATTGTTGACATGAAAGTGTGGCCTCTGTTTCTCTTTCTCCAGTTTGTAGCTGATTCTGGGAGTAATTTATCACCTGGTACTGCGCCTGTGGTTTTGAGAATCACTACTGACACTTACAAGAGGTTATCCAAGGTATGAAATGCAAAACCTCTGACCTTGTTGCACTGGTATGACTTTTCCATCACATTCCTAACAGCAGGAATGTGGTGTGAATAAAGCAGAATGAAATCACTAAATCCATATCAAAACTTGCCTGGAACATGCAGCAGGGGTCTGGCTGTGAAGCAACAGGCTCACAAGGACCTGACAAGTTAATCTGATGTATGTATGTCCTGATAGTGAAAGTTACACTTGAGCTTTCCTTTGCCTCAAGACCTATGCGTGTTGGGAGACGGTTCAGCAGATTCTGAACTTGCCCCCGAGCATAAAGTAGCCATTATCCATTGTACAAGCAGCCCGATTTTTCACTTCCAATTAAATTATTGGCACTGTCCCTTCAGGCAGGTGTAATGTGTTTACAGAAGGTCACCCATATGTTATCCGTGTGGCGAGTATTGGAACAAGGAGAACATAAAGTCTGAGTTTATCCTCACTGGACATTAACACACAGCATGCAACCCCTATCTGACTGGGTTTGTGAGTGGATTGGTTTCTTTCTTCTTCCTCTATTTCAAGTAGTGGTGAAGCCCATCGTCATGTTCCAGCTAATTATTTTCTTTATTTTGCTGCCACTGACAAGCGCCATTTATATTGCATCACAACCTCTGTGTCAGAGGGCATTTTAGATGCAAAGGATGAATCGAGAGAAATTAACTTGCGAACTCGTATGTCCTTGGAGTGTAGGTGGAAACCGGAACACCCAGAGAAAACCCACGCGGTCAAAGGGAGAACGTAGTAACTCCATTTAGACAGCACCCATGGTCATGATCGAACCAGGGTCTCTGACGCTGTAAGGCAGCAATGCTACCATTGCGCCACTCTGCCACCCCGCTGAATTGAAATTCCACAGCTAACATAGTGTATTTGAAATTAGGTCTCTGGACTACTATTGTAGACCTCTAGAGTACGACGCCAGTTATTTTCCCTCTGCACCATCACTGTATCCCAAAGAATGGTAATCCAAGACAGACCATGGATTGACCCTTCCATTCTGTGCCCCAGCATGGGTGTGTTCACATAGGCTGTCATCAGGAACTCTTGGCTCAATTGATATTATATTGAGCTGGAGAGTGTCCAAGATGTAGAGACAAGAAGATTGTGGATTCAGCTCCACATCTGTGCTGAGTTAACTCTCAGCTCACAGCTAGTCGGCATATATTTGAGTCAGCGAAGACCAATCAGCCAGAGTACCACAGCTGATCACTGTTCGTGATAAGGTAGAGAGTAGATGTGCATGTGAATGGGGTCAATATATCCAGTGAATAGTCAGCTAATCCCTCAGGTTGCAGCAATGTCATGAGGACTGTATTACTGAGCAAAGGGCAAATATTATACCTGGTGTTTAGTTTAGTTTAATAATAATAATAATAATACATTTTATTTATATAGCGCTTTTCATATACTCAAAGACGCTTTACTGAGATTTTGAGAACATAGGGGAAATGAATAAATAGATAAATAAGTAAATAAATAAATGAACAGAGAAAGGAGACAGAAGGTGAGGTGACCTTCAGTGGTTGAAGGCAGTACTGAACAAGTGAGACTTCAGCGATGTTTTGAATGTGGTGAGTGTGGGGGAGTCTCTAACGGTTTGGGGTAGTGAGTTCCATAGGGTGGGAGCAGCGATGGAGAAAGCCCTGTCCCCCCAGGATCTGAGTTTAGTCCGGATGTGGGGGGATAGGAGATTGGCAGCGGCAGAGCGGAGGGTGCAGGTGGGAGTGTGCCTGTGGAGGAGGTCGGTCAGGTAGGATGGGGCCAGGTTATGGAGGGCTTTGTAGGTTATGAGGAGGATTTTGTACTGGATTCTCTGGGGGATGGGGAGCCAGTGGAGTTTATAAAGGACGGGGGTGATATGGTCACGGATCGAGGTGTGTGTGAGTAGACGGGCAGCGGAGTTTTGAATGTATTGAAGTTTATTGATGATTTTTGAGGGTGCGCCATAAAGGAGGCTGTTGCAGTAGTCCAGACGGGAGGTGATGAAGGCGTGGATGAGGGTTTCTGCAGCTGTGGAGGAGAGGGATGGACGGAGACGGGCAATGTTTTTGAGGTGGAAGAAGGCTGTCTTTGTGATGTGTTTGATGTGTTTGTCGAAGGAGAGGGTTTGATCAAGGATGATTCCAAGATTCCGGATGTGAGGTGAGGTGGATACTGGGAGATGCAGCATGGAAACAGGCCTTTCAGCCCACTGAGTCCACGCCGACCATCAATCACCCCGTACACTAGCATTATCCTACACACCAGGAATAATTTAGAATTTTGCCAAAGCCAATTAACCTACACACCTGTACATCTTTGGAATGTGGCCGGAAACCAGAGCACTTGGAGAAAACCCGTACAGACAGCACCCAGACTTAGGATCGAACCCGGGTCTCTACCGCTGCGCCACTATGCCGCCCTGGCTCTAAGTGATGTAATGAGGGGTGTGGGAGAATATTTTCTTAGGAAACTATACTTTCAATGATACACAATTAGCACTTGGCAGTATGGTGTTTGATATGGCTGCTGTTCCACCAGCTTGTTAATTTTATGCAGTGTTTTGATTCTTCACTCTGTATAGGTGTTAGCAAAGGAGCAAAGCTTTTGTTGGCACAATAAAACAAGACCTGTGATCTGGATGTTAACAGAGTGATTCTCATCTTCTCTGCTGTAAACAGTCTAGGTTGATGGGTACAGGGAATGGTACACACCTCACTTACTGAGTCCACGCAATCTAAATCGAATCCTTGCACTAGGCTTGCTTCAGGTCAGTGTGGATGAGTTGGTTCAACGTTGATTTTCATATACAGAGGGTTTGTGGCCCAATCAAAGGATGCTCCCTCCAGCCTTTTTGAAGTGCTGGGGAAAGGTGATGGGCATGTGCAAAATACTGTCTGTTGATGAATTAAAGTTACAGACTAACCAGGTATTCGCCTAAAATTTGTTATGGGATTTACAAATAAATTAAAGGTTAAGTCACTTAAAGCTGTTAAATTGGAATTTATATCCAAGAGACTGGTCATTTGCAGCAATTGGTCCATACCGACTTTTACACTCCACCGACAACTGTCATCCCAACCCCAGTTCATCAAATCTATTCAGTTCATTCTATTCCTTTCTCTCTCATGCACTCGTCTAAGTGTACTTGTGCCATTCGCTTTATTCACATCAATCTCTATAGGAAGAAGTGCCTCCTGAATTTATCAGTGACCATTTTATATTCATGACTACTTGTTCAAGACCCGTGTGCTACATTGTTCCCTCCATGACATCTGATGATCATCTTGGCACCAATTAGATTGGCCCCAGCCTTCTCTCAATGGGTGAAAAGAGACAGAAAGTGCAGGGAGATGGCAACTTCATTCTCAATATCTTCTTTGGCTGAAGTGGACTCAAAGTTATTGTTGTCATCTGATGTTGGTAATAAATATATTTGTCTCCTTTAGTACAAACCATTAACCAGCATAATCCAGTCTAACGGGTCCAGTGACGTAGTCCTCCTTTTCAGGAAATATCAATGAAAGAAATCAGTAAGAGACAGCAGTTGATGTTTTCAGTACTTTTGTCCACAGGGGGAGTTATGCCCACAGCCTTTAGTCAGCACTGAAAGCATGCTGCATTGTCTGAGATGCCATCATTCTGATAAGACACTGACCCGAGACATGTTTTACCCTCTTCTAAGACACAAAATATCCCATATCACCATTTTTTAAAGTTAGGCAGGCAACTCTAAAAAATAGCTGGCAAATGTTTATCACTCGGCCAACACTGAAAGCAGGCTATCTGGTAATTATCATGTTGCTGCAATATTTTGTTCTGACCTATTTGGCCATGCATTTCTTACGTCAAAGTGGTAACTTTACTTCAGAGGTAAGGCAGTTTGTGATGTCATGAGCCTGTGAGTAGAGATTAGAAACATGGATTGGCCATTGAGCCCTTCAGACCTGCTTCCCGGCTGATATACCTCAGGACCATTTTTTACCACTGTCTCTTGATTCCTTTAACATCCAGTTAACTATCGATCTCTGTGCGGAATAAGCACAAAGCCACCTGATCCCTTGGATTTAAGAATTCCTTCTTCTTTCTTTCGTATGTCAACTACATCAAAAGTGACAATTGGTGAGCTAAGTCTCTAATTGGGGGTTATCAAGTTGGGATAGTGGGCAGGGAGTCCTGTCACAGCACATTCCCTTAGGACATGTTTGTTGGTCTGTACTTGACCACAAGGACAGAGGTCGGTGTCTGCAATGCCCCATCTTTTCAAGCTGGCTGTGAAGCGACCAGCACCAGTTTGTAGCCTGTTCAGTTGAACCCAGGCCTTCCTGCGGAGGTTGTTGCCTGGAGGGTGTGGTGACCAGGTCTCAAAGTGTGGCTGGAGTCCTTCTGGGACAGCTAGTGCTGCATTGCTCACTGCGTCCAGACTCTCCATGTATGGGCGCAGAGGCTTCCGTGAGCGCACCCGGCATGGGGCCTCCTTCTCATAAAGGATGTCATGCAGAAGGTGGTTAGGCTGAGCAGCTTTCTGGTGCAGTCATCCGCAGATGTTATCACGACGGGCTTGGGGTGGTTGAATCCCAGAAAGAAATGGTAAGTTTAAGAATTCCAAAGATCCATTGTCCTTTGAGCAATTACCTTTCTCTCCTTTGAGTCTTAAACAACCTACCCCTTATTCTGAGATTATGACACCTGGTTGTAGATTCTTCAACCAGGAAAAACATCCTCCTTACATCCCCCCTGCCATGTTATGCAAGAATTTAAAAAACATAAGATCTTCTTGAAGTTTAGGAAGCTGAGTGTGGAGTGACAATCTATCTCAAAAATTGCTTCTGAATAATCAGAGTTACCAAACTCCACGGTGGGATGAAGTTTAATCGCAGGGCTGTAAACTGATTTTTGGTGTTTCCTGAACATTACTATGGCTAGTTCAATGCATGTGGAGAAATATTGGAATTGCTGACCACCCGCCTATACTTCCCTTCCAAAACAAAATTGGTATGCATATGTGCTGGGACATCTTAATAATTTTAGGACTGAAATGGATACACTTTTTTCCGGTGAGGCTTCAAGGGTAAGCAACGGATTAACTGGAGATTGTGTGTAGAGTAAACATTACATGGCATAATACATTTGTGAAATGTGCTTGAAGGATGAATGGACTGCCATTATTTCTAATGTTTAGAAATGGATGAAGAACATTATTGTCTGAATTAGCTGTACCAACAGGCCTGCCAAAGGGCCTTAAGAACACAAAATGTGTCCATCAAGTCGTCAGAATAGCAAATAGCACTATTTACCATTTATTTTGGGAGTTCTCATTGGTGTTTTATTGTCAATTTTCTTGGAAGACAACCACAAAAAAAAGCAAATCTCTTCTCGTATTAGAAATTGGGTTGACAAGGATCCAAGGTAATAATCTGTCTGCTTCAGGCTCATTTGGTAGTCTGTGTCAAAATTGTGGAGTCAAGTCTTGTTCAGTGCTTTGAGGGCACAAAAGCTCCTCTGATGTTCCACTGCGGTACAGAGGGACCATTGCACTGTCAGAGGAACCATCCCTCAGGTATAATATTAAACTAAGGCTCCAACAGTGAATATAAAAGATCCTGTTGTACTGTTTAGTTTAGAGATAAAGCATGAAAACAGGTCTTCGGCCCACTAGGTTCACACCAACCTTCGATCTCCTGTTCATGCTAGTTCTAGGTTATCCCACTTTCACATCAACTCTTTACACATTTGGGGCAATATACAGAGTCTAATTAACCACACATCTTCTGGATGTTCTGAAGAAGAACAAGGGATTTCTCTTTATAGTTATTGTCAATATATATATTCCTCATTCAATGTCACCATCACAATCTTGTCATTATAATATTATAGGTTGTGGGATATTTCTGTGAATCAATTGGATATTTCATAAAGCAATGACTATACACAGAAACATAGAAAATAGGTGCAGGAGGAGGCCATTTGGCCCTTCGAGCCAAATGTGATCAATGTGATCATGGCTGATCATCCACAATCAATACCTCCGGTCATACCTCGTCATACACAGTTAAACATCCAATTTAATGTGCTGAAGTTTTAGCAATCATTTCTGCTCAGCCAGGTCAAAAGCACGGCAATATCTTCAGTTCACGGTCCCTGCCTTTTGATAGTCTGGGATTGCCAACTATGGCAGGAGCCATTCCTGGTGGATTCATTATCCCACCTTTCTTTGAACAAGTACTGCAGCTTTTACTCGCATCTGTAATTTTTTTTCCACATGAACAAATCCTTCCATGGATTTATTTTAATGCTGCTTTGATATTTCTCTTGAGTTGCTTGCTGTTGTCCCCAGATTAATCTTTAATGCGTGAACTCCATGTCAGGCCTGGAGAGTTGGCTCATCTACAGTGAGTTCCAGTGAGCCGACAGATGAAACCTTGCTAAGATTGGTGCTTAGCTTTCTTCAGACCTATAACACTAAACTGTAGGAAGTGACTAAACTGTAGGAAGGGAACAAATATTTCCATTTTCCTCACAATGTATAAGCCATAGGCCATTTTTGGCGCATTAAGTCTATGCCGGTTCACAGAACAATCCCATTCCCCACTAATTTTCTCTGTAGTCTATTTTCCACACATTTCTATCAATTCTTCCCAAATTCACAGTGGACAATTAACCTACCAACACACACATCTCTGGGATGTGGGAGGAAACCAGAACACTATTACAAAAGCATGATGATTTCTACTTCCTTGTTAAATACCCAGAATGATCTAGCTTCTATAACTCTCTGCGGTAGAGAATTCCAGCGATTCACCACCCTCTGCGAAAAGAACATACCTCACAAACTCCTCCCCCACTTTGTCCCTTTTGTTTTTGCTATCCCAGTCTACATTAAGGTAATAGATATTCTTCCATAAATAATCTGTTGCTTTTGCACATCTCTGTAAACCCCCTGCAAATTTGCTCCTCACTAGATTTTCCATTATTTGGAGGATTATAGTGTAACAGTGTAGCATTGCCTCTACTGTTCCTTAACTGTATCATGAATTCAATTCAATAATTCTTCCAGAATGTCCTCTCCTTAATACCTGGGCCAAAGTATTCCAATTGCCGGCTCACGGTAGCGCAGCGGTAGAGTTGCTGCTTTACAGCGAATGCAGCGCCGGAGACTCAGGTTCGATCCTGACTACGGGTGCTGCACTGTAAGGAGTTTGTACGTTCTCCCCGTGACCTGCGTGGGTTTTCTCCGAGATCTTCGGTTTCCTCCCACACTCCAAAGACGTACAGGTATGTAGGTTAATTGGCTGGGTAAATGTAAAAATTGTCCCTAGTGGGTGTAGGATAGTGTTAATGTATGGGGATCGCTGGGCGGCACGGACTTGGAGGGCCGAAAAGGCCTGTTTCCGGCTGTATATATATGATATGATGATATATTATACCCTTGCAAACTGCAAATTTAGAAAATGCACCATTCGTCACACTTCCATAGTACAACAGTAAATGTTAAAGAAAAGCAATTTCATTCCTTCTCATTCAAATGCTAAGTTTCACAAGATAGTCTGTACCCAGCATCTATTGTCATTCGGTTTCACCAGATTTTTTTTTCGACCAATGCAGAGGTAAGAAAATCTTAATTGAAATTCCAGAAGAGGTTTTGTTGAGAAAGCTGAACCAAGGAAGCAATTTTATTTCTGCATGTATCTTTTCGCCCTTGTGGCAAAACATAAATTCCACAATAATGAAATCTCTCAATTGCTCATTAATCAATTACCCGCTTTTTCTTTTCTCTCTTCTTGCGTCGCATATTGTTGCCATTTTCTGTGGAGTAAATTTTTAATATCGTCGTTCGTGTTTCGTGAGGCAAACTTTGCAGGGGTTGAGTAAACTAGGTCACTGAACTAAGCTTCAATTTTGGATGAAATCAAAGAGGACAGGATTTGCATATTCCATTTCTCTTGTGTTATTTATAGGCCTGAAATAAGAGCCAGAAGGGAGATGCTGTATAAACAGGAGGAATTACTTTCATTTCTGGGAGTTTACTGAGGATAAAGTTTCAATTACTTTGGCAAACGGTAATTGTACAACTATTACATAGGCACAATGATTCATTTTAAAAAGTAATTTAAAAAGTACTTTTTTCTCTGCCAAGATTGACCAAAGCAGAGTGGGTAGATTTTGATTCTGAATATCCGTAACTTATTGCAAATAGAAATATCATCTAGCTTAAAATTTGTTTCTAAGCTAAATCAAGGTACAAGGCAAGTTCAAATGTGAATTAAGCACCGAGCCACAAAAATGATTAGTAAGGTTGGCCATCTTGTCAATTTCACAGATCCATTTAAATTTCACCTGTTGTCCACTGTTCATCGGCTTCACAAGTGGACCTCCATTCAAAGTTTGCCTAAGGGAGATATGTTAGGAACTTAGGGCTCAGTGTTGAATGCTCTTCTTTTCATGTCGTCTACCTGAGAAGACTAGGGAATTTTATGAAGAGCCAAGGTCTTTAGCATCTGGAGAATGAGTGAAAGGGATAAATATAGGCCCTGGTATTCTTTTCCCTTCCTTTAGGGAAATGCCTTTTCTGAATTTGACAGCTTCCCAAAATGACACCAGTGAAATCATGAGTTAAGTCAAGAGAATGTTATTGTCATATATCCCAAAAAGAACAATGAAATTCTTACTTGCAGCTGCACATCAGAATATGTAAACATAGTACATTGTAAACAATGCAATAAATGAGAGAAAAAAAAATGTTCAGTATATATATATATAAACATAGCACACAAAGTAAGGAAATTTGTGTTTGGTAGATTATTTCTTTGTTGTAACAATGCTTCTTGGCAATAAATCTTATACCGTTGGAAAGCCTGTTTATTTCCCTTTTAAATGGTGCCACATTTGTAAGGAACATGCATTTGTGGGATGAGCAGCAGAGCTGAGTATGTGGGTTGCGCCCATGAAAAATTTGCCAAATCTTCTCTGCCAAAGCCAAACAGCTTATTCTGCCATTGACTCTTGTTCGGTGTTGTTTGGTGGATTGGATGATTGAAGTCTGAAGAAACAAGACATATTGGCAATTTAACAATTTATTCATTTAATAAACAGGAGCCTCAGTAGCGTGTGGAAGAACCATACACAGCCACAACAGCCTGGCACCTCCTCCTCATGCTGGTCGCCAGCCTGGTCACACACTGTTGTGGGATGGCATCCCATTCTTCAACCAGCATTTGTCGCAAGTCAGCCAATGTGGTTGTGTTGGTCACTCTGGCACGAACAACACGCCCAAGCTGATCCCACAAGTGTTCAATGGGGTTGAGGTCAGGACTGCTGGCAGGCCATTCCATCCTCTCCACTCCCAAATTCTGGAGGTAGTCTGAGAAACCCTGCTCTGTGGGGGCGAGCATTGTCATCTTGGAGGATAGAGTTCGGTCCCAGACTGTGGAGATATGGGATTGCCACTGGTTGCAGAATCTCATCTCGATATCTCTCTGCATTGAGATTGCCTCCAATGATGACAAGCCTCGTTTTTCCAGTGAGGGAGATGCCGCCCCACACAATCACACTGCCTCCACCAAAAGATGTTACTCTATCGGTGCAGCAATCAGCATAGTGTTCTCCGCGTCTTCTCCACAATTTGACCCTATGATCCAACTGCCGTAGGCAGAATCTGGACTCATCGCTGAACATAACGTTCCTCCACATGTACAGGTTCCAGTGCACGTGTTGCCGACACCAGCGCAAACGGGCCTGACGGTGAAGGGCAGTCATGGCAGGCCTCCTGGCAGCCCTATGAGACCGGAGATCGGCTGCGTGCAGTCTGTTCCGAATTGTCTGGGCAGAGAGCCGTCGGCCATATCGTCCTGCAAACCTTGACTGCAAATCTGTAGAAGACAGCCTACGGTTCCTAAGTGCTGACAGGGTGAGGAAACGGTCTTCTTCGGGTGTCGTCTTCTTGGGACGTCCACTTCGCGGCCTGTCTCTGACATCCCCCGTTATATGGAACTTGGCCTTCACTTTGGAGATGGTACTAGGGCTCACTCCAAATAATGCCCAAACTTGGTTTTGCGGAACACCAGCTTGAAGTTGCCCTACCGCACGGGCCCTATCCAGATCAGTCAAACGTGGCATGCCGATTCTTGGAGCAGACACCTACTGACCACTGTAGCAGGGCCCATGCTCACAGATGCTGCCAATCAGGTGCCAATCAGGCACCTGATTGTCAGCACCTGGGGGTACCAGAAGCTCAAAACAAGAGTCAATAGCAACAGCAGAATAAGTTGTTTGGCATTGGCAGAGAAGATTTGGCAAATTTTTCATGAGCGCAACCCATATACTCAGCTCTGCTGCTCATCCCACAAATGCATGTTCCTTACAAATGTGGCACCATTTAAAAGGGAAATAAACAGGCTTTCCAACGGTATAAGATTTATTGCCAAGAAGCATTGTTACAACAAAGAAATAATCTACCAAACACAAATTTCCTTACTTTTTGTGCTATGTTTATATATATATATATATATATATATATACTCACAAACACACATGGAAACATAGAAAATAGGTGCAGGAGTAGGTCATTCGGTCCTTCGAGCCAGCACCGCCATTCAATAAGATCATGGCTGATCATCCAAAATCACTACCCCGTTCCGGCTTTTTCCTCATATCCCTTGATTCCCTTAGTCCTAAGAGCTAAATCTATCTGTCTCTTGAAAACATCCAGTGAATTGGCCTCCACTGCCTTCTGTAGCGGAGAATTCCACGTATTCACAACTCTCTGGGTGGGGTGGTTTGGGTGGGAAGGGATAAGTTAACCAGGAGCTGCGGAGGGAACAGTCTCTGTGGAAGGCGGAAAGGGGTGGAGATGGGAAAATGTGGCTATTGGTGGGATCCGGTTGGAGGTGGTGGAAATTTTGGAGGATTATGTGTTGTATGCGACGACTGATAGGGTGGAAGGTAAGGACTAAGGGGACTCTGTGCCTGTTGCGACTAGGGGGAGGGGAAGCAAGGGCGGAGCTGCGGGTAGGGGACTCTGTGCCTGTTGCGACTAGGGGGAGGGGAAGCAAGGGCGGAGCTGCGGGGTACCGAGGAGACACGAGTGAGGGCGCCTATTTCTCGCATTTCCCTTATCCCTAATCCAGTCTGAAGAAGGGTCTCCGAGCCTACACTGTCCAGACCTACAGCGGCCCCCGGGCCTACAGTGTCCAGGCCTAAAGTGTCCAGGCCTACAACACCCCCACCCCCCACCCACCCCCCCCTCACCCCCCACCCCCCCCCACCTCCCCACCCCCCCCACCCCCACCCCCACGGAAGTCATTCTTTTCTGAAAGTCTAAAGAAGGGTCTCGAGCTGAAATGTCACCCATTTCTTCTCTCCAGAGATGCTGCCTGTCCCGCTGAGTTACTCCAGCTTTTTGTGTCTGTCTTAAGTCATTCTTTTAATATCCCATTCAATTTTCTTTCATTTTATGTAAGGAACACGATCAGAGTTCCTATGAACTTTCAGTACACACAAGGAAGTGCAGATGCCAGTTTACAAAGTGCTGGAGTAATTCAGCATATCGGGTAACATCTTTGGAGAACATGTGTAGGTAACGTTTCGGGCCCTGACCACACCTATCCATGTTCTCCAGGGATGCGTGGGTTTTCTCCGAGATCTTCGGTTTCCTCCCACACTCCAAAGACGTACAGGTATGTAGGTTAATTGACTGGGTAAATGTAAAAAATTGTCCCTAGTGGGTGTAGGATAGTGTTAATGTGCGGGGATCGCTGGGCGGCGCGGACTTGGTGGGCCGAAAAGGCCTGTTTCCGCGCTGTATATATATGATATGATATGTAGACAACATTGTACAGTCCCCTTTAATAGTTAACCACTGAGTGTGGGACTGGCATCATATCTACAATAAGGTTCCCACTCCCACTACTAGTTAGGTTTCTACAGTAGAACATTTCTTGCACAGATGTATTGAGTTCCATCTCACTATTATGATGGATTTTAGTCCAGTAACGTCTGGGTGCTCATCTCTATCACATAACCACCATTCGAGCATATCCATGGCACATTTATTTCAGCTTGATCAGTTTTGTGTGAAACTGGTTCGAATTTTCAGCCTACAAATGGATCACTATTTTGCATGACTTCTGTGACAATTTTGTTTTGCACTTTTTTGTTTTGACATGATTTTTTAACATGTTTGATGCATGATGAGGTTGAGTGAACAGAACAGACTGCCAGTTCCAGCAAACCATCTCATTGTTCAAAACGTCAGTGTTGGGTAAAACCACAGGAAAGCAACAGCATGACCTTTCAGTCTCTCATTATCACTGCTGTGGTCTCACTATGCTGCAGGCCCCTGCAATCTCAAGTGGAGGCTTGTCCTCAGCCCTCATTCAAATTACTAAGCATGAGACTGTGGTAAATACTAAATAGGAAACCATCTCTGTTTCATTGAAACCTGCATGTAATTAATGCAGAAGAGCAACGTAAGGAACCAGTTTGACATTTTGACTGCTGCCTGATTCGAGTGGTGTGCATTCTGTCATCATAAAAGAAAGACTTGATGATTTTGGCACATTTTAAAGTGACTTCTCTACATTTCATACTTCCTTTCAGCAAAGTAGAACGTCTTTTCTGCCCATCAAATCTATGCCGGCTAATAGAACAATCTTATTTTCTCCAGTAATTTTCCCTGCAACCTGTTAGTTATAGCTTTATACACCAGCAAAGCAGGCTCTTTGGCTCATTTCGTTCATGCTGACCAAGGTGATACCTGAGCTAGTCACATTTGCTTGTTCTTCCACATTTACATCAACTGTCTCCAATTCTATCACTGACCTGCACACCAGGGACCATTCACAGAGGCTGATTAACTTATCTCCAAGCAGGTCAAACTGCAATTAAATTAATGATTATTTCTTTTAGCTGTTGGAAGAAAGATTATTTTGCTGTCATTAAACTAGAAAGAATGCAAAATAGATTTATTATGAAGATCTGGATCTGAAAGGTTTGCATTATAAGGAGAGGCTGCATAGGTTGAGTCTTTTTCTCCTGAATTGTAGGGTGCTGAGTGGTGATCTTATAAAGGTTTATGAAATAGAGAGAAGCATAGATAAGCTGAGTAGCCACAACCTTTTCCCTGGGATAAGGGAATGGGTAGAGAATTCCAGAGACTTACTATCCTCTGTGAGAAGACATTTGTTTTAAAGACATTGGTTTTAAAGAATTGCCCCTTACTTTGAAACTAGGTCCCCATGTTTGAGACTCTCTCACTAGTGAAAGCATCTCAGTATCTACTTTATCAGATCTCCTTATGATCTCACATCATTCTATTGCGAGTAGTTCTGGTCGCCCCCTTGCAGGAAGTATGTGGAGGCTTTGGAAAGAGTGTAGGGGAGGACTACCAGAATGATGCCTGGATTCGGCGTTGTTAGCTAAAGGGGGAGGACCTACTTGGATTGTTCGCACTGGGATGCAGGTGGTTAAGGGGAGATGTGATGGAAGTGTATAAAATTAGGAGAGACATAAACAGTCATAAATTTTTTCCCAGGATGAAAAAATCAAATGCTGGAGGACATTGCTTAAAGGTGAGAGGGCAAAGTTCAAAGGAATACAAATGTTGTACACAGAGGGTGGCGAGTGCCTGGAATGTGCTGCTGGTGGAGGCAAATATGATAGAGCCATTTATGAAACTTTTGGATAGGCACATGGATATGCAGTGAATGGAGGGATATGGATTATGTGCAGGCAGATAAGAGTTGGTTGTGGCATTATGTCTGACATATACATTTTGGGCAGAAGGGCCTTTTCCTTGGCTGTTCCATTTTATGTCTATGACTATTCTGAACTCTAAAGAATCCAGATCCAAACTGTTTAGCCACTCTTGATAGGACAATCCTCTCATCCCAGGAAGTAGCCTGCAGAAGATTCATTGGAATGATATTCTTCCTGTTGGAACACGCATAGATTGCAATTCAACTCATCGTTTGATGTCTGATACTACAAAGGCCACAGTGGGAGGTTGACCATCTACGCTGTTACCTTTCTGTGGTTAGAACGATGAAACATTCAGGGAATGTCGAGAATAGTTGCCAAAACCTTATACAGGTTTGTCAAGATAAATAAACACACAAAAATATTTCTGTACAGATTTGCTTTTAATTTGCTTGCTATTTTTTTAGGGAGACCTGATTTGACTGGGAACAATATTTTAGGCAAAAAAAGTAGAGCAGCTGGAGAAATCAGTGGGTCAGGCAGCATCTGTGTAGGAAAACGTCCGGTTGATGTATTGGGTCAAGACTTTTCATCCAGACTGGAAGGTTATATTTTAGTTGCAACACAAAAAAGTGCAATCCAATTTCTGGGCACAATTTTCTTCAAGTCTTGGCTTACTACTTCTAAGCTCCATTCTACATAAATTTCAGTTCATCCAGTACGGTGTCATATAGATCCTTGGGATGTTTTTTTTATACTTGAGCTGTGGCTCAGATGTAGTATTTGAAGAATGAATATTCAGTCACAAAATATCCTGCCTGTGATAAATGCTTGGGAACCGGGCGGAGACAGTCCAACTAACTTTGTATGGACAACTCCAACAGTAGGAAGCAAATGCATTTTTATTCCAATCATCAGGGGTGGATTTGAAACCAGGTTCCAGAGAACATGGTCCTCTGTTGCCAGAGCAATGCTTTCCATCAATTGTGTACTACCATACCATTCCCTTGGCATTTTTGTCAAACTCGGTTGCTTGGTTGGCTAATTGAGTGTAAGTTTCTTTAAAAAAAAAGTAACTGCAGAAAACTTGTAAGAGGTTCTTGGTTTTCAAGGCCTGTGATGGGTTTATGCATTTTGTCCATTAGGAGGTTATCTTGGTGCAGTTGGGAATTACCGTACAGCACCGATGCTGCCATTTGGTGCAATAACTGTGCCATAATGCTGAGAAAGGCTTTCGTCTCGCTCTCTTTCACAAATTATCTGCATGCTTCTGGAGGAACAGTCTATCTATCTAGGCATTTGGTGAAACCCTGACCGAGAAAGGAAATATGAAGCAGACAAGTATGGATAAGGATCTGGTGCTAACTACACTGAGAGTAGAGTACACTGTCTAGAATTACTAGTACCATCTGTTATCAATGCAGCCATTGAATGCCACCATTAATTTATAATTGTTGCCTACTGTTAAGACTATCTGGAATCTATATAGTACAAACCAGATGTAGTGACCAGATGTGCATTTTGTTAAGGGATGCGTTTGAAAAGAACGGAGGTGATTTTGTGTTGCATTGACTCATGATTATGTTCTTCCATACCTGAATAGCTGCATTAATCTGCAGTATTTCTGGATTTAGCCAGGGGCAGAAATGGGACTGGAACTCCACCAGAACGAGAAGGTTCCACTCATTGTTGATGTCAGTACATCGCTCACGTTGACCACACAATGGGTGTAACTGCCTCCAGTTAAACATCCTTCCCACAATGGATATGTATAACAGTGGGAAATAAATGAGCATGTGTTTTAAATTGCAATCTACTTACAGTACCAACCAGCAGGTATGCACCTCAAATGGAACAGCGTGCATTAGAAGTGCCAATTTGTCTAAGTTACTCTCTCCAGAGGTTTGAGCACAAACTCTCGACTGACATTCTACTGCGGCACTGAAGGAGTGCTGCACCTTCAGAGCTGCCAGACGTTGGACTGGACATCAAAATGGTGCTGAAAGGTGTTTTCTCACTAATGCATGTCCAGGTTGTGCCAGCTGTGGCTCAGTAATAACACTCTGATGTTTGGATCAGAAGGTTATAGGTTCAGATAGCCTTCAGAGACTTTATACATTGAAGTATGCTCTCTCTCTGTGATACTGAGAATGTGCGGCATTGCCAGAGGTGCTGTTTTTCATATGAGATGTTAAGCCAAGCCCATCTCAGGAGGATATAAAAGAACCAATTGGAAAATAACGGCCATTTTTCCCCATTCCTCTGGCCAATATTTAATTCTCAACCTTCTCATAATTCCAACAGGTAACCTGTTCATTATCACAGTTGGAACTGACTCTGCACAGATCACCTGCCATGTTTTTCTGTCGTCATGCCTTGAAATGTATTTTATTGATTGGAAGGCACTTTAAGTTAAAACGAAATTGTGAGAGCTCTCTGTCCTTGTTTAATGACACAACAAAGCAGGAGCTGATGGTTCACTCGTGGGATGGTGGGACTGTCTTGTGAGGAGACATTGTATTAAATTAGTTTGTCCGTCAACCCCTGGTGGATATCATGGTCGGTCGCCATTTTGACTCCCCTTTCCATTCCCATACTGACCTTTATGGTAGTGAGGTCACACGCGAAGTATTTTCATGGAAGAAAGGTATCTCATAATGCGCTTGGGGGTACCTTACAATCCAACATCATGAACATTGAATTCTTCAATTTGTGGTAACCCCCCCCCTACCCTTCTATTATCACCGCACTCTTTCCTGTGCCCTCCTCCCATCCTGGTGCGCACCCATTTCTTCCACCATCCCGCCCTCTCCCCGTCCCCTTCCACCCATATTCCTTTCACTCTTCTTTCAATCCTCTTCTCTCCTTATCTGGCAAAATGTTGTCTCCTTTTGTCCTCTTTGTCTCCTATTTCTAGCATTTGTCGACCTAACTGCCGAACAAAACCCCACTCATCTATATTCACCTATCACTTGCCAGGCTTTGTCCTGCTCCCCCACCTCTTTTCCAGGTTTTCCCCCCACTCGACTACAATCAGTCTGTTGAAGGGTCCCGACCCAAACAGAGCCCATCCATGTCCTGCCTGATCCACTGAATTACTCCGGAACTTTGTATTCCACTCAAAATTTCTGCATCTGCAAACCTTTGTGTCTCTCTAAGTTTAATTCGACTTAATTTGCACAGAGTATAGAAGATTGAGAGAGGATCTAAATTGAACCGTATAAAATTCGACCAGTGTTGGACAGGCTGGTTGCGGGAAGGATGTTTCCCTGAGTTCAGTGTCTCGAACAAGGGGGCAGTATCAGGTTACAGAGCCAGAGATTTTGGAAAAATGTCTTCATCCGGAGGATGGTGGACCTGTTGAATTTGTGAGCACAGAAAGCAGGGAAGGCAACACCACTCAATATATTTAAGAAGGAGATACATACATTTCCAGGGGCAAAAGGCATCAAGGGAAATGGGGAGAGAGCAAGATTATGGTATTGAGATCTATGATCAACCATGATCAAATAGAATGGGAAAGCAGGCTCAAAGAGTTAAATGGCTCACTCCTTCTAAAACTTCTAACACAGTTGGGAACTCACAGTCATAAAGAACAATATAATTGGAGTGATACTTTCATCAGATTACAATTGTGTTACTTTAGGAGAACTTCTTTCATGAGAATGCAATAAGGATATCCCATAGACAGGTTTCAACCTTATCTGATAAATCGTGCAACCCTGTTTGTAATTGTCAGCTCAAAATGTGTGATTAAAAAAAGACTGGGGTGCTCAAAACAAACCATTTCTCTTCAGAACATGTTGGATTGTGAACTTCCTCAAATCAGCACTTCCTTTGGCACATCTTCAAGAATTATGGGCCATCGCCAGAGACCAGGGTTCAATTATGAATACGGGTGCTGTTCTTATGGAGTTTGTAACATTCTTCCTGTGATCACATGGGTTTTCTCCGGGTGCTCTAGTTTCCTCTTGCATCCCAAAGACGTGCAAGGTTGTCAGTTAATTGGCTTCTGTATGTTGTCCATAGTGTGTAGGATACAACTAGTGTACAAGTGATCATTGGTCAGCATGGACTCGGTGGGCCAAAGGACCTGTTTCCATGGTATATCTCCAAAATAAACTAAACTAAAATGGGAAAATTGAGCTGTTGTCTGTGGAGCTGATGTTTATTTAAAAGCGCACCTAAGGATATCCAAGTTGTTTTTTAAAATTCAGTTTGTATACACCAGAGATGTGTTTAAGGAAGCCAGATAACCACAAATGAGTAAACTTAGAACTGACATTTTACAGGGAATCTACAACAAAGAAATTATGTCCACTGTTTTGGAATATTTATCATAATCAGCCAACTTACACTTTAAGCACTGACTCCTACCATGGACATGTCAGTTCTCTCGCACGTATACATCCAGCTGCATTTTAAACACATGAATGCTATCTGCTTGATCCAATCCAGGTTTCCACGTTTGCCCTGCTCCCACTGTGTGAAGAACCCTCCTAATTTGATCTATTAGTGGCCATCTATAAGTCATCAGCCTGGAACCACCCACACACCTTGATATATGCATCCATAATGGTGGAGAAAAAAGGTTGACAAGTTAAAGCACAACCAGTATAGATAACCCCCAAGAGCAGCATTTGTTCTGAGCCCAAATTAGTCTCTAAGAATACACACTAGAACCTGCTTCAAGCAACAAGCTGCTAATCATCAGTGTTGCCAAAGAAAGAAAATCCCCATCGTAAACAAAAGCCAAGAGCTGCCGATGTTCCAAGTTTGAGAGCGATGGATGGCTTTTTTCCAGCGATGTGCACGGGCGAGATGTTTGTGCAGCCTCCTTGTGTGTTTGCAGCATGTGTCATGCCTGCTGGTGATGGATTGCAGCCAGAGCAGGGTCACTGCTTCACTGAGAACCTCCTCTAGTCCAGACGGCGGGGTGAACCTGCAGGCAGCCTTTCACTGAGTGTGAAGGGAGCACGGGGGCTGCATGACGTTAGTGAAGTGGCCCATTTTACATTTCATTCCTGTGATAGGAAATTCACCAAAGTTCAGATTTAAAAGCCTGCACACATGGCCACTCTTGTAGTGGCAAATTTAACAATCAGGAGTGGTTGTAGAGCCTGATACAACCACCAACAATCATTCTGTTGGGCAAATATTGGTTTGTGTTAAAATGTTTGATTCCAAGGGTAAAAAGATAGTAAAATGTTTAGTATGTTTAGTTTATAGTTTAGTTTACTATTGTTATGTATACCAAGGTACGGTGAAAAGCTTTTTCTCCGGGTGCTGTCCAGTTAGCAAAAAGACTCTACATGATTACATAACATCCACTCCCAACATATTAAGGGCCATTTTACAGAGGCCAATTAATCAAAAACCTTGCATGCCTTTGGGATGTAGAAGGGAACTAAAGTACCCAAAGGAAACCCACACAACCACAGGGAGAATATGTAAACTCCACACAGTCGCAGTGGAGGTCAGGATAGAACCAGGGTCTCTGGCACTGTGCCACCCCGGTGAAAGTAAAAAATTCAAGCCCTGCAGTATGGTCGATGTCCTGAATATGTGAACGATGCACCACAGAGAAGGTACCTGCACCCCATTTGCATGAAATCAATGTATGCAACTGTACATCTGGGGTATATCTAATATTTCTTGCCAAACAAGTTAGAGGATAAGAAAATACATTTAAATCAAACACAAATGACAACTTTACTTACGGCCATTGGAGTAACATATTACTTTTCTGCTGTATGGATTATTTCGATGGAATGTTTTTTTTTTACACAAATCATTAAAATGGAATTGATATATGATACAAAGTTTCTTATTTCATTATCCTGAGGAATGAATGAGAATCTCTGTGGGAGTTTGCCAGAAGACTTGTATTCCTTGGGGGAGTTCACATCAGCGATAACCTTTCGGTGTCCTCTGTATGTTCACAGTGTTAGATGTAATGGGCCTGTGGGGCAGGCACCTAGCTCTGAAGCCACAAGCTGTAGAACAGTGACAATAAATTTACAAAGCTCTGTCATTCAGAAAAGAAATGAAAACCAGGGTGTTGGCAAAACACCTTGCAGTGGATGAGGGCCTCTGGCACTTCTCTTCTTTTTGTTATCTTTCGCTCACATTGATCTCTGGTTATCTTCCAATCAACAAATAGTGGATGGTAAATAGTGAACTGGAGATAATCTAGCTCCAAAGTAAATGAGACTTTATGGTGACATTACTGCCATAAGATATATGAATGCAATAACTGTGATTGTGTATTCAAATGAATACCCAGAATAAAATGGTTTATTTTCTATGGGCTTCTCCAATGGTTTCAAAGTCAAATATACACATTTTTGTATAGATCGAAACTTTTCCCTGTCAATAAACATAAACAAAATACTACACGAAAAGCTGGAGAAACTTAGCGGGTCAGACAGCTAAGTTTTCTCCAGAGATTTTTGGAAACTTATTTGTATCCTGTCACTTCTCGCCAAGCCCCTTTCATTAACAATGTCCACTTGGGTCAACTTTGAAGTGTGCCCTATACCCACATCTTGACACAAGGTGACTGGAAACTATATTACTAAATATCCTTTCCACACACTCCACCTGGCTCTTCGAGTTCCTGCCACCTGTCTGAATAGTGAGTGTAAGCATATTAGAAGGTCTTCAACACCATTTCAGTCATGCCTCATCTGATTCCACCACAAGGTTCAAACTTACAGGTATCTCGGAAGAAGGGTCCTGACCGAAAACATTGCCTATCCATATTCTTCAAAGCTGCTGCCTGACCTGCTGAGCACTTTGTGTTTTGTTCAATATTTCAGCATCTGCAGTTCCTGTGTCTTGTGTGCTTCTCTGTAAGGGCTAATGGCGAGTATAATATGAAGACTTTGAAAAGGATGTTACAATTGGCAGAGAGGGCACAGGACATGGCAGAAAAGTCAGATGTAATTCATACAGAACTCCATTCCATGGATCAAACCTGCTTAATATAAAGGACTTCTATCGTACCAAGCAATAAGTTTGGCATAAACATTCCTGTGCTGTACTGTTCTATAAGTGTTTCCAAACCAGAGCATTTTCTTTCAAGCAACTAACCTGTATTTTGATTAAAAGAAGATTCATCAAACACAAAAATGATCAAAAAGTGTGTTTTGCTAATTACTTTTAATCTCATTTAATCTCCAAAGTGTAAACTTTAAAGGACCCTCCTCCTCCTCTCCAAATTAAAAACTACAAACATGGAAGGAGCATGGACAAAGCTACTCTTGGATGATTCATTTGGAACTGAAATGCCGTTAAATTGGAAATACAAGACAGAACAAACATGCTTTTGAACGATGCCATGGTGATTAACTTGGAACTACAACATCCACAGACCAAAGATGTTACCTCATTTGAAAACATGGACTGGATCAAGATACCTGACTGGACTGGAGTTGGTCCCGTACTTAAGCAGCTTCAAACATTTTGAACCTTAGATTGAACAGATGAAGTTTTTCATTTTCTAGTACATTCTGAGCCAGGTTCCTCAAATGCAGTGGTTGTTTGTGTATTATGTACAACAAAGATCTTTGAAATAATGTTCTCACATCTACCTGATCAGTGGCATGTGTGAAATTAGATGAAAGCATACCGTGCAGAACCTCAACTATTAACAGCAGCTCAGGTGTAAAGCATTTCCTGCTTCCAGGGAGTGAACTCTCAATTAATCTCTGGAATCCACCTTTGAATCGAGAAAATCAGAAAAATCATCTCTTTATTTAATGACCCAGATCATTGCAGATTTGATTTCATATTTTTCTATATGCATGTAGAAGCTGTGGGTAAAAATCCTGTCCAAGATGATACTAGCTCACTATTTTTTATTTATTTGTGGAGTGATTTCAGAGCAAACACGAGTGAGAAAGGCAATCTTAGTACCTCTTAACATTTTCGCAGATGTCCTTGAGCAACTGTGACCCCAAGGTCAGAAGTCAAAGTTCAATAATGAAATTTGGATCATCATGTACAGTACCCGGTGCCTGGTATCAGAATTGCCTATAAAAACGGAAGTGCCAAAGGGGTTCAACCTGAGAAGTCGCCTAATATAGAATGTACAAGATTTCTTTGTGGATCTCGAGCAGCAGGAATTGGCACTGGTGTTCCCACTCTTGACCACCATCCAATGGCTCCAAGCTTGGTGTGCACTGGAAGTTGTTCCCACACCTCCTCAATGACGTTCTGCTTCACATTCACCCAATCCCACTCCGACATGACCAAACCCGTATCCCCTCCCATTAGGAACCAATGGAAAGCTATTGAGTCTTAGGACCAGGTCTTCTTTGACAGCATCATGGGAGGATTTTTGTCTATCTCCACGAGTAGTCCTCTTTTCTCATTGCCAGATTAAATTGTGTTTCCCTATAATACTCCTTTTAACTGTTTTCTACTTCACAAATGGAGCAATTAATTATTATAAATTACAATATAAATTATTGCCAACAAAAATTAATTGCAGGCGCCCTTTAATGTTGGAGAATATCCCCAGTTGTTTGATTTTATGTGACACCAAGCCAAGGAAGTAACTGCAGTTAAAGTCAAGTGGGTAGGTTTTATGAGGATTTGTACGGAGAAACCTGTGGATGCCAGAGTAGAGTGTACATACTCAGAAGGCCAGTGTGAGATGGAATCTCGGCGTTGGGTACTCTGTCTTGCCAGGATATACCCAGGATACAGTGGATGCTTCTGAGGTGGAAGATGTTGAGTCTTCTCTCTAGTCTGACGTATGTAGTCCATGTCTCACTGCCGTACAGCAGTGTGCTGTTGACACAGGCGTTGTAGACTGCTATCTTTGTCTTCACTGTCAGCTTTGGGTTGGTCCACACTCGAGTTGTGGGGCGAGCGAGAGATGTAGCTGCCTTCCCGATCCTCTTGTCAATCTCTGCGTACAAGGAGAGGTTGTCGGTGATGGTGGAGCCGAGGTTTTAAAGGGTCTGAGGATCAAATGTTTTACTCTGAGGATTGGTGCAGATATAAAATGAGTTGCCAGAGGAAGTTGGTAGAGGTGGTACAATAACAATATTCAAAAGATACTTAGGTACATAGAGCGGTAAGGTTTGAAGGGATAGGGGCCAGGTGCAGCCAAGTGGGACTAGCTCAGTTAGGCAACTTGGTCATCATGGACGAGTTGCACCGAAGGCTGTTTCTGTGTCGTATAACTCTATGGCACTCTGACTATGATGGAAGGTCTAAGTGAGATTAGTGGCACCTAAAATAATCAGTGCATATCAGGTCACTTGTAATGTTTTAGGAAGAAAAGAAGTACTGCTTTAATGTGGTATCTTTCACAACATTCCAAAGTATCTAGTATTTCTGAGGTGTATTCATGGTTGCAATTTATAATAAATGAAATATCCAATTTGCCCACAGGGAAACTCCAACAATCAGCAATATGATAGTGGTGAGATTATCTGTTTAATTGATGTTTGCTGAGGTGCTAATATAGCCCGGAGTATACTTGATAACTGCAAAAAACCTTAGATGCTGGAAAGCTGAAATGAAAAGAAAGCTGGTAAAACCCACCAACTCAGGCAGCATCTGTGGAGAGAGAAACAAAGATAACAGTATGGGTACCTTTCACATGGTGATCGACCTCAGACATTAACGCTGTCTGTCTCTGTCTGTCTCTGACTGTCTGTCTCTGTCTGTCTGTCTCTGTTTGTCTCTCTCTCTCTGTCTCTCTCTCTGTCTGTCTCTCTGTCTCTCTGTCTGTCTCTGTCTGTCTCTGTCTATCTGTCTGTCTCTCTCTCACTCTCTCTCCACAGATGCTGCTTGATGTCCTTCTTCAAAGTGTTGCTATAGAAACAGAGAGAGCTTCAGTTCAACATTCTGTTCAGAAGCCATCAAATCCATTGGAGCTGCTCTCCCTCTGCACTCCAGCAGTTATCAGCCTAGATTTTTGTGTTCAATCTCTGAAGGAGGGGGGCTTTGAGGCAGCAAACTTAATGGGAGGCAAGAGCACTACAGTCTGAGCCACAGATCATGCTTTAAAGTGTGAGTGGCTGAGTAACTAAGATGAACTTAGCTGTTTAATTAGTTGTGGTATCAAGCAATTGTGGTCTGAAAAGCCTTTTACTCCGATCAAACTGTATATCTCACTCCCGCTTGCCAGTATTTTCAACAAGAAAATGATAGGACTGGCAGATTCTTCTGATCATGGCTCTAGTTCTTAAATGTTATACCAAATAATTACATGTCGAGAGTTAACTTTAAAAACTCATACAGGTCCTTTCTGAGTTAAGAACGCTCAACTTGTGGACAACCCATACAAATGATTGAGTGTTTAAAAGACTTGTGGGAGTGATTTGCCAGGTGAAGCAGGGCTGCAGGTATCTTCTGCCAGGTGGAAATGGGACTGTTCCTTGTGCCGTGTCACCTGTTCCTTTGAACTTCTACCATATGGTTTTCATTCATTCCCCGACTAATGTAAAGTTCAAGTTACAAGCAGTTCTTAGGAACGAAACCCTGGGGACTTCCAGTACCAATAATTCACAACCATTGGATTATCATAAAAAAGAACATCTAATTCACTAATTATTATTTTTTAGATTTAGAGATACAGCGCAGAAACAGGCCCTTCGGCCCACCGGGTCCGCGCCACCCAGCGATCCCCGCACATTAACACTATCCTACACACACTAGGGACAATTTTTACATTTGTCCAGCCAATTAACCTACATACCTGTAAGTCTTTGGAGTGTGGGAGGAAACCGAAGATCTCAGAGAAAACCCACACAGGTCACGGGAAGAACGTACAAACTCCGTACAGATGGCGCCCGTAGTCAGGATCGAACCTGAGTCTCCGGCACTGCATTCGCTGTAAGGCAGCAACTCTACCGCTGCGCCACCGTGCCGCCACCGTGATCTTCAGGGGAGGAAATATGTCGCCTATATTTTCATGGATCCATGTATATTACATGGATCGGGTAGGTTTGGAGGGATATGGACCAAATGCTGGCACATGTTGGCTGGTGTGGGCAAGTTGGGTCGAAGGGCCTGTTTCCACATCGTTTCACTCTATAGGGTCTACATGTGGCTCCGGACACACTTACGTCATTCACTCTCAATTACCCCTTCAGATCAGAGATATTTAAGTTTTGGCATCAAATGCCAATATTGCCAGTGATGCCCACATGCTGTGAATAAGTGAGCTATCAGAATTATATTGATACATCATGGCTGATGAACATTTAGCGCATGGATTGATAGCTGATCATTTGCTGTCGAGCCTAGTGATTCAGTACTAATATTCGGGCCTCTGAATTTGAAACTTGAATGCCTTGAACCTGATGCTAGCAGCTTATATGATTACCTTTAATTCAGTACTGAGGGAGAACTGTACAATTGTTATTATTCTGATGATACATTAAGCTGAGATGCTGTGAATCTATACAAGTGAACAAATTACACATTGCTGTTGGGTAAGAGATGGGGTTTTTTTCCATTCTCTTGTCACTATTTATCTATAAAACACTTGTTTTTTCCCTTTTGTTTTAACACTTTGGTGTGTGTGCTAATAGATTATCTACACTACAATGGTGCAGAAGCTCATAGAGTAAACCGTGTACATTGTATTGGTAGGTACAACAATAAACACAACAAATGCAAAACAGCAGAATAGTGTAGAGATTGTAAAGCAATCTGAAGTAGTGCTAAAAAACACCTAAAGTCAAATAACGGAATATCCAAATGAAAGTAAGCATACGTGTCAGCACCTTCATGAGGGGAGGGGTCCGTGTGCGTGAAAGCAGTGATTAGTTCAGGCTGATAACAGTGGGGAAGATGACTGAGCTTTCAAGGTCCTGCATCTTCTCTCAGAATCTCAAAGAAAGAAAAAGGAATGGCCAGGGTGGCAGGCATCTTTGACGATACTTTCCCCCTTCCAAATTCTTGCTACTTTTGTTTCCTAATTGTTAGCAGGTCCTACATTGCTACAATGCTCTAGGAATGCATAAAAATGGTGACTTATGAAGTTCTGCAAAATAGCTCCAGAGTTATTATTACAATGTGCCTTCCAGCTTGAATGATGCCTAAGTTTGATCCCAGTCTGCTTTGAAGTGCCAACCTCAGCGAGCATGGAAGGGCAATCGAGCAGCCATTAATACCATCAGGTGGATGTGATAGATGGTGTGGAAGCATCAGTAGCAGCTTGTGCTCCTGGTGCAGTCCAATTTACAACCCAATAAAGAAATGCGTTCTACAGGTGTGAGCGGAAAGACAAATTATGTCTTAATTAATAACATTTTAAGTGGAAGAGGTGAATAGAAGATGTTGAACATGATGGATGTCCTCTAGATTATGAAGGACTACAACAAGATAAATAGCAACAGGCTGTTTCCACTATCTGAAGCAGTAGCAAACACTCTCATTATTTAAGATGTTAATCACCTAAAGAAATAAAGCCAAGTATATAGTACAATTCATTGCCAAAGGCTGATTTGAATGTGGAGGCTGATTCCATAAATTCTATTAAAAGGGGCATTGTTGCTCAGGAAAAGAGACAGATTCATGGGAATAGAACATAATGCAGGCATGTTGGATTAAAGCAGGCGATGCATGCATTGTGACACTTTCTGTCACTGGGCTGTTTGCCTGAGGTAAAGGAAAGGCCCTACAGACTGTATCTCAGCAAGGAATCCAATTTCAAGAGAGAAGAGAAGAGAACATCAGTATGAAGGAATGAACATAAGGGACTTTATTCAGGTAGTATTAGAATGTCAGAGTAATTTAACTCCTTCCTTGAAGAGAATGCTGACAGGAGTTGAAAGTTCATAATGCTGTATTGGTGGTGCAAATTACAGTGGTGATATATCCAATGTGCTGTCCTGAGCTGATATGTTCTGTCCCTTTTAAGACGGATTGTTTTGGAAATGCCAGAGATTGAGGGGAGACCTTATAGAAGATATAAAATTATATGAGGCATAGATAGGGTAGACAATCAGTATCTTTTTCCCAGGATGAAAATATCAAATACTAGAGGGCATAGCTTTAAGGTGAGAGGGGCAAACTTTAAAGGAGATGTGCAGATCAAGTGTCTTACTCAGAGGGTGGTGAGTGCATGGAATGCACTCCCATGGGTGGGGGTGAAAGCAGACATAATAGTGGTATTTAAGAGAGTTTTGGATAGTCATATAGATATGCAAGGAGTGAAGGGATATGGATTATGTGCAGGCAGATAAGAGTTGGTTGTGGTATCATGTTCAGCACAGACATTGTGGGCCGAAGGGCCTGTTCCTGTGCTGTTCTGTTCTGCCTTCTACGTTGTATGTTAAGTCTAACAGATTTTATAAATATAACTTCTTCCCATCCATGTATAACCAATATCAAGTCGTACTTCTTTAATGTAACAGCTAAACAACCGAGCAAAAGGATTGTACTTCATAAATTATGTGTTCTGCCTGCAGTTGTTTTCTGCTTTCAGGAAGGAGGGAGGGAGAGAGGGAGAGAGGGAGAGAGGGAGAGAGGGAGAGAGGGAGAGAGGGAGAGAGGGAGAGAGAGAGAAAGAAAATGTAGCCAGTCAATTGCTTTAAGACGGCTATTAAATTGGAAACGTGTTTAATAGCTCAGGTAATCCCAAAGATCTTAACAGTTAAACTGAACATTTTTTAACATGCTTTATTGTACTCAACTAAATAGAGGGTTTTTTTAAGCTTAATTAACTTAATTTGGAATCCGAATTTAAAGGAAACAACATTTATTTTTTTCATCGCACTATCAGGGTCTTGATATGCTATTTCCTGACACCACTCCCACACTTCCAACCTACCTTTGCCCTCCACCATTATCTTCTCTCCACTCCCCTCTCCCCTTGTTACTGTGGCATGGCCATGTGTAACGTAATCTGGCTTTCCAGACATTGGGAGTTTGCTTTATCCAACTAGCTGCCATTTACATGTTAATTTTATCAGGTTGTCTTTAAATTTTAAGAGCTAGACTTTGTCCAGTACCTGCAGAGGCAAGAAGGATCATCGAGTGGATGGTTCCAGCAGCAAAGGTTCTTGACACCATAAGCCTTCAAGGGTTGTACAATTCAGTACAATGGAATAGAAGTCACTGAGGCTGCGGGGCATGACAGGATGGCATATTGTACATGCTTCAATTCAGTTCTCTTTTAAAGACCTTGTAACTCAGCTGTTCTGTTCATCATAAAATACTCCTTTGCGATTTCCACATAAAAATGTAAATCTCTATTACATTTGAATATTGTGTAATGAATAATGAAAGATGGCCACAGGACATGCCTGTAATGAGGGAATAGCTGATTTGTGATGGGGTTACGGTGTATTCACAGCTGCGGTAGCACCAAGAGAATTGCAGATTATTCTGTGATGGATTTTAACTGATCCCTACCCATCCCCCATCCCAATAAAATTAGTTAATTAAGATTTTGTGTCGAATACAATAGCGCATCTGCAAAACATTTTACTTTATACATCTGATTTACAATGACCTGCAAATGGTTGGAAACATGCAATGGTTAGTGGGGAAGTTGTTCGTGGGGTGGGGGGGTTACTTTGGTTTCTGCTTCATTAGCTAGTGTTGAGCGATATTGGATCTAACAGGAAGGTTTGGGTTCTGAATGGATCATGCCCGTTCAGTACATACCATGCTGGGACCCAACAAACCTTACCATCACCCCCATGGAGATGGCCATCATCCTAAATAATAACTGGCAGTCAGCGGCAGCTGAGACACTAACCAGGAAGCCCAGTCTGGACAAGCCAGAGCCGAAGCAAACAGAATGAGAAAGGGTGTCTCAACCAAACAAAGGCGAGTCAGTCGGGAGCAAGCTCCGGTTCCAAGCAGTGTGTGGGAAAGGATAATTAAGGAGTACAACAGTAGACATCAGTAACATAAGAGGCTTAAGGTTTTAGGCTTCTTTCTAACCACTGTGACCACATTTTTATTGTAGTTTTGATATGGTTATGGTTGTGGGATTCTTGGATGTGTCTCTGCTTGTGCTGTAAATTATTCAGCAGGTTTTCTCAGGAGTTCAGTCATTGCTGTATCACAGGAGGACCTGGGGTCTGTGCTTTCTGAGCGACAGAGCAGCACATTTTCGGACTATAGTGTTGCCCACTAGGCATAGTAGGGCAAAAGTCTCAGCAAGATCACAAAATGCAGAATTCTCCAATATTATCTAAGTATCAAAGTATGACGTTTGGATCTGATAGAATGTGTATTGTGAATGTTGTGCACAAGCTGAGCTTCAACGATGATGACAATTGAGCCAAATTCTTCATTTATTTACATGTCACAAATTGCACATATATACAAATTGCTGGAATAACCCAGCGGGCCAGGCCGCATCTTAGGCTGCTTTATTGAATACTGTTAGGGTTCATGGCTGTCAGATACATTGTCTGCTGCAGCTTATACTGGGCAGAATGAAGGTGCTGATTTACTTGATCATTTCTTCAACCTTTGTGGTCCTGAGCTACTAATCAATCCCAAGGGTAACTGAAACATGGCCAGAGACCCAGGTTAATCCAAAGGTATGCCTGAGACTCCAGCCAATTCTTCTGTGTGGACGTGCAGAGGTTAGAATCATATCACACCTTGAAACTTCGGAGGTAAAACATTCCTCGCTGACTCCAAAGGGAAAGGAAACTAGAACGACAATGCCATTCTTTGCTACTTTGCTCTACTGCCAGAGATGAGTTATTTTCTGCTTCACCTCCTGTGAGACCACAAGGCTCTTCATAGTTCCTTAATGCAATGAAAGAAAGGGTCGTATTTATATGGACATTTTCACCTCACTATCGGGACACCCCAAAGCTCTTTATAAGCAGCGAAATATTTTTGAAATTAAGTTGCTGTTGGAGTGCAAGAAGAATTGCAGGCAATTTCAAGAGTCCAAAGTATTTAATTGTCATATGTACTTCTTCTTGCATTTGAGGCAGCAGAAGTTATGTAAGGCCCTCCAGGTGCTGTGGACAAAAGTGGCAATCCCATGGGTGTTGCTCTCGGTGTAAGTGGCCAGGATATAACCAGGAATCTTCAGATGGGAGCTGTCACTTTTGTGAGTCTCATGGAGCTTGATTGCAGTGACTTTGTGGGTCTGTAGCAGATGTTCAATGATAGTGGTCTTCGCCTTGGTGAGGCCTTCCGCATTCAGCTGCAGCAGGGTGATGCCATCCGGTTCGACATCCGTAGGTGCCTGCCCTAAGAAGGTCGCATGCTCTGGGTTGGTGCCAAGCTGCAGAAACTGAGGTTGCATTTGGGCTGCAAGCCGTTGTTTGTTTGTTGTTATTTCTGCTTATGCTTCTGCTTCTGTTGTCTCTGTTTGTCGTCGTTCGCCTGACCGAGGTCAGTTGATAGGGTTCCACGAGGAGGTCGACAACATGAGCCCCTCATATGTACTGACAATGAAGCAATGAAATTCTTAATTGCAGCAGCAGAACAGGCCTGTAGGTATATACTCAGAGTTAACATATATTACATTTCAATTTTTTTTTTTTTAAATCAATCAATTAACAAGCCCAGTACTGGTGTAAAAGAGCCCAAAGTCCTTAGTGCAACCAAAGACAGTCCCTAGTGCATAGTTTAGTTTGTATTTTGTCATGTTCAAGTGTCTGATGGTTGTTGGGAAGAAACTGTTCTTGAGCCTGGTGGCTACAGCTCTTTGCAGACAGCAAAGTTCCACAAGGAGCAAATTGGGAATGGCAGAATAATCTGCTTTTGTAATGTCGATTAAGGATTTATATTGACAGGACACTTGGAACAATTGCTTTGAAATAAAGCCAGAAGATTTTTTACATTCTAAATGGGAACAGGCATGGCCTCAATTCAAGTTAAGTGGAGTCTTATTATCATCTGCACAAGTACAGTGAGGTACAGATACAATGAAAATCTTTCTTGCAGCAGCTTCACGAGCACATGGACTCATACAAATACACAAAAACAAATTATAAATAAATTATATGTAAAATTTCTCGAAGAAGGAACTTCTGTCCATAAAACAGTGCATCACTTGACTGGGGTGTTTCTGAGTGGATGTGACACCCATTGGCTCTCAGAAGCAAATGTGCTACCAACCAAGCTGACACCAATGTGAATAGCCAGGCAATCGATAAAGTGGATACAGAGGTGAATTTACATGACTTTGGTGGGGTCGGTGAAATTGTCCTATCTGTTTTCCATTTTTGGAAAGTGCTTTATTATGGTTCCCCGAGGGCCTTGTCTGTTTTCTAACTGTTAGAATTGTCTGGAACAAAAACAGCTTCTGTTTTGTGCAGAGATCTTTCGAGCCTGTATTACTTTTCCATTTCAAAACAGGATGTGTGAGTTGCTGTATATCAGAAAAAATTGTAATTTAAACATGTTTTATAATACATTCCACACCAACACTTAAGTAAATGCCATTATCATTTCATAATAAATATCTGCCTGAGTGAATTTTATTTGTTCCAAACAATTGAAAGACTTTTTTCAAATGTAAGGAAGGAAGCATGCAGGTACAGCAGGCAGTGAAGAAAGCCAATGGAATGTTGGCCTTCATAACAAGAGGAGTTGAGTATAGGAGCAAAGAGGTTCTTCTGCAGTTGTACAGGGCCCTAGTGAGACTGCACCTGGAGTACTGTGTGCAGTTTTGGTCTCCAAATTTGAGGAAGGATATTCTTGCTATTGAGGGCGTGCAGCGTAGGTTTACTAGGTTAATTCCCGGAATGGCGGGACTGTCATATGTTGAAAGACTGGAGCGACTAGGCTTGTATACACTGGAATTTTGAAGGATGAGAGGAGATCTTATCGAAACGTATAAGATTATTAAGAGGTTGGACACGTTAGAGGCAGGAAACATGTTCCCAATGTTGGGGGAGTCCAGAACAAGGTGCCACAGTTTAAGAATAAGGGATAGGCCATTTAGAACTGAGATGAGGAAGAACTTTTTCAGTCAGAGAGTTGTAAATTTGTGGAATTCTCTGCCTCAGAAGGCAATGGAGGCCAATTCTCTAAATGCATTCAAAAGAGAGCTAGATAGAGCTCTTAAGGATAGTGGAGTCAGGGGGTATGGGGAGAAGGCAGGAATGGGGTACTGATTGAGAATGATCAGCCATGATCACATTGAATGGCGGTGCTGGCTCGAAGGGCCGAATGGCCTCATCCTGCACCTATTGTCCATTGTCCATTGTCTATTGTAATATTCCCATTAGTTTATGGGAATCCCTGCTACAAATGGATACAAATGATACAAATACATGCTGTATATACAAATATATAATAAATGAGAAAAAAAAGTTATTGTTTACACACATACACGCACACACACGCACACACACACACACACACACACACACTCACATACACACACACACACACACACACACATATATGTGTGTGTATATGTAAAGGAGAACTTTTTCTCGCTTATTGTATTGTTTACTGTGTACTATGTTTACATATTCTGTTGTGCTGCTGCAAGTAAGAATTCCATTGTGCTTTCTGGGACATATGATAATAAAACACTCTTGACTCTTGAGACGGAACATTTGGGGAGACACAGGGCACATTGAACAGAGCAGTGGAGCAGCTAGTAGAGCCACTGCCTCACTGCTGCAGTGTTCTAGGTTCAATCCTGACCGTGGGAATTGCTTGTGTGGAGTTTGCATGTTCTACATGTGACCACATTTTCTGCTCCAGACCACATTTGGTGCTCCATCTTTCTCCCACATATCAAAGACTTGGTTTCGGAAGATTGAATGACCATTGCAAGGAGGAGGAGGAGGTGGCAATGGAGGTGAGGTTGAGGCCAAATGGACAGAACAATGGGAGAAGAAGGAGGAGGCGGCAGTGGAGACCTGTTTGGTCTCAGTTGGAGATATGGTAATCGGTGGAAAGGATTTAGGTGGAGGACTAGCACCAACTAGCCCCTGTCGCTCACAGATGGACAGATGAACCAAATGCTCTTATCAACTATGAGTTACCCCTTGTAGAATGAGCCTGATTCCAGAATAGAGCAAAATGGATGATGCTCTACTAAGGTCTAGCTGCTTGCCACTCTCACTGTCCTGTCTTGCACATGGGCACCACAACAGCTTTAAAACAAAAACGTATATGTAATGCCAGCATTCATACCCTGCTTCTTCCTGCCCTTGAGAAGTTGGTGGTGAGCTGTCATCTTGAAGAGCTTCCCAGACCCGGGAAAACCAGACCCAGAAAGAAATTGAGGTTCTGAAGAAAGCAGAGGATGGGGATGGTGGGGATGGTAGAGGCGGGGAGTAGGGGGAGGAAATAACTGTGTTGTGCTCATCAATAACAGGAAGATAGGAAAGTTGAATACAGGCCCACCCAGTCCCAGTGCTTCCTGCTTTGGCTTACATTGACCTTTCTAATACACGTCAAGGAATATTCCTGAACAAGGGATGTATTTGGTGAAGCACACTAGGTTTATTCTTTATTGGCATTTATATTGCCAGAGTCCAGATGTCTTCTCAATAATGAAAAATAAGAACTGGTTACAAACTTCAAAGGGTTCTAGAAGATGAAATATCTTGCTCAGAGTTTCTAGAAGCCTCACAACTGATTATTTTTTTAAAACATTTATGGGTAATGTTTGGGCAAAGGGCCACAATGCTATATCACCAGTGGCAGACTGCAGATGGATGCTACTTAGGATAAAAAAACTTTCCAGCTTTCTTACCAAGGTAATTATTTTGCACCAAGATCACAAGCATCATGGCATCTTGTATCTGAATAATTAGAGAGGAAACTTGATAGGTTGGGGCAGAATAACAGGTAAATGGATTTTTCAAATTAATATGTCCACTGCCATTCAATAACCAAAAACATTATGCAGCATCAATATTCAAAAAATATTTTCACAGTCTTTTTTTTAACCACCAATATGCAGGAGAAAATTGACATTTATGTCATACATGATGCAAACTGATATCACAGGCCCAACAGTGATGCCTTTTAATTCATTGCAAATTTACTCCTCAGAAATACATTCAGTTCCTCTGGATATATTTCTGGTATGACTGAGGGGAATAAGCAGTGTGATCATATGCACAATCTTGCACTGAACGTTATTCCTTGATCATGTATCTATACACTGTGAATGGCTCGATTGTAATCATGTATCGTCTTTCCACTGGCTGGTTAGCAAAACTGATGTGGATTGTCCATGTATGTGCAGAGTCACAGTGAGTGAAATAGTCTCCTTCTAAGTTATAATGTTCTTGGCATCATGTCTGCTCGCATCTTGGTTGACAGTGATTCAACCTGTGAAGCTGCTCTGATATCATTAGCTGTTACTAAGAAATGAGTTATGTGAATTTAACCTTAGATTGTGCTGATGTCTCATTTCTACCACTGGATGGGATTTTGGCCAAAACATGCAATAAATAAATAGATACCTGAAACCTAATTTTTAACTAAATCTGCCAAAGCATGAACAGTATTGGTTGGAGTGTTGCACACCCTTTTAATTTATTTTATGCATTTATTGACATTTACGATATTAGATTGGGTTAAGATAAATAAATGTTCGACATGGCTCAAAAAAACATGATTTGGGTGGAGCACCTAGATGCATGGATGATTTGTGTCAAAGGGCCTGTTTCCGTACTCTAGGACTCTATGATGGCTGGTGTTTGTCAGATTAACACAGGAGCTTGCCATGGTATGGAAGAAGAGATGGCTGGGCAAACTTATTAGTTGTGATTGAGTTGTTATTATGGCCTCAGGGCTGAAGGATGATTTGTTGCAGAGGGAACATGAGTATAATCTGGGGAGGTTAACATTCAAATGCATACAAGATGCAAATTGAGGTCCTGCAGTGACACCAATTATTCACTGCTTACTTGCTCATGAAAAATATAATCAGCTTCCTCTGGATTCTCATTAATGTGCACCTGATACAGCGGGAGAGAATAGGGCAGCTTGATTATCTGTGGTGAAAGTAAACAATATCTGAAGTATCTGGTGTTAATAAAGGGTGGCAGCACCACAAAGCTGGCTATTTTTGTGTCATATCCAATGCTCATTCATCAAAATTCCAGTGAATATAGCCAAAGTTTCGCAGTGACTTACCTGAGAGTCAGGTGCCGTCTGTGGGGAGTTCGCACATTTTCATTGTGACCCTGGGTGTTCTGGTTTTCGCCCACCTCCCAACGATGCACAGATAGATTAAATGACCACTGTACATTATCTCATAGTATGGAGGGGTAGAAAGTTTCTGGTGGGGGGAGGCTGGTTGATGTGAGAGAGAGGAAATAAGTGATGGTACGGAACAAATGGGATTGCTCTGAGAGCCAGCATAGACATGATGTGCTGAATGAACTTCTTCTGTGTTGTGAGGAAATATGACTACATCTATCTATATATTACTATCTTGTATGTATATAATCTTGTCTCATCTTGCCAAAACGGTACACGATAGCACAACAATTTTAGGGGCACCTTACTCACCATTTGCCTGCGGTGTGCAGTATCAAGTTTTGTTCTATTTTTAAAGTTATTCACTTTATAAACTTTAATAAACTTTATACTATGAATGGAACAAGTAATTTTGATCTAATACTTCCTTGTTCAGCATCACAATGAGAACCCAATGAGTCATATATGAGAACGCCATTTTGAGATTGTCATTTTGATTTAATACGGTGTCACAATGGGGGAGGTTCACTGTTCCCGGCGGTGGAGCGCCTGCACAGCAGCGCCGGGAGGACTGGTGCCCGTCCCGGTGTGCCCCCCGCCTGACCTTCCTCTCGTGTTGTAGCATGGCGGAAGAGAGAAGGTCAAAGAAAATGGCCTCCGGCAGGACGAACATGGCGCAGTGCCTTGTGGCCGCTCTCCTGCTGTTGGCCACCGCAATGGCCGCCCAGGCCTGGTGTGAGTGGCTCCCTCTCCCCCCTCTCCTGCCCCTGTCCCCGAGGGAATTTCAACGGCCTGCACAGTGTGCTCCCACTTGTCGGGCCAGGCAGCCGCGCCTGCGCTGTTGCGGAAGGGTTGCCGGGCCCAGTATCCGCATGTGCGCAGTTGGGGGAGGCGCGCCCAGAGAACCTTCAGTAACAACGGGACAGAACGGGTCCACGGGTTGTCTAGTATTTTACTAAAAATCTCATCTTGGTGTATGTTCCCGAAATACAGCCAATAAGGTGCACGATAGCGCAACAATTTTAGGGGCACCTTACTCACCATTCGCCTGCGGTGTGCAGTCTCAAGTTTCGTTCAAATTGTTGCGCTATCATGTACCATTTTGGCTGTATTTCGGGCACATACCCCATAAAATAAACATCGCCATTTTGATCTAATACTTCCGTGTTCAATGAAGTCATTAAACGCATGTTTCGTTGAACGATGACTCCTGAGGTAAATGCTCAAATTTTTTTCAAGTTAACGTTTGACAACTCAATAATATTAAAATTGTGTGTCTTTTTTTTCATCAACCGCTGTCACAACGGGAGCCTAGCGAGTCTACGGGTGGTGTTTTGTTCAAATTGTTGTGCTATCGTGTACTGTTTTGGCTGCTTTCTGCCCAACCAATTGTTCAAGCGCTTATGATTGCTACATGCGCCTTAATTTAGTTCAACAAAGAAACTGACAAGTTATTAAAGAACCTTTAGTAACAACAGGAACCCATCGGTCTAGTGATAACTAAAAGCAAGATAAGGTCATGGCCTCACTTCCCTGAAGTGATGCTATGCCCCTTGAACAATCACGGGAATCATTCTGGTGAGTTTTTGCTGAGTGGTGCTAAAGGCTAGAATATCCTCCCTTTAATTTGAAAAAATCTGCATGCAACATCCCAGGTGTCAAGTCTGCAAAGCTCTGTACAATTAAAAAGTGGCATTCTTATTCTTTGACTCAAATACCTTTACAATAACAGCATTTTGCCTGTCTAATTGCTTGCTTTACCTGCATCTTGACTCAATGTACAAAGGCACCCAAATTAATACCCTTTACCCCTCTCCCTTATTCCCCATTGTAACTCCATTGCTTAGCAAAGTGGTAACATGTCTTTCAATGTTTCCCATCTTTGTCCCATCTTTCTCAGCTCCATGTCCACAATCCCCTTATAGATTGGCTTCACGCATTCCAATTTTTGCTTGCCTTCAAGTATCCACCTTATCATTTCCATTCAAAAAAGTTGGTCAATTCACCTCCAAGTTTCCTGATAATTATAGTGTCAATATTGTCCTGGCTGCACAAAAATTTAGAATGAGATCATTCACAAAGTCAAGATCCATAAGGGATCCATAAGTGTCCATCTGATCGAATGACTCAGCGGGTCAGACAGCATCTCTGGAGAACATGAATAGGTGATGTTTTGGGATGGGACCCTTCTTCAGACTGATACTAGGGGGGGGGGGGAGAAGAAAGCTGGAAGAGAGGAAGGGCAGGTCAAAACCTGGCAGGTAATAGGTGAATCAGTGTGTTTTTGATAGGCAGATGGTTGGACAAAGGCCAGAGATGAAAATACAGAAGGAGTGAGATAAAAGGATTGATGAGTTGTGAATTGTGAAGCTGGAGGAAGGAATCTAGGTCGAAGAGAAAGGGGAGGGGAGAAATAGGTGGGAGTCCAGGTGAGGCAGAGTGGGGGATGGAAAGAAAGAGGGTTAGGGGTTTAAGTTACCTAAAATTGGAAAATTGAATGTTTATACCATTGGCTTCTAAGCTACCGAAGCTGAATATGAGATGCTGTTCATCCAGTTTGCATGTGTCCTCACTCTGGATATGAACAAGGCTCAGGACAGAAAGGTCAGTATGAAATGGGAAGAGGAGTTAAAACCAGTAAGCCTTGTTGGTCTGCCAAGCCTACTGCATCTTGCAGTTGCTAACTTTTTAAACTCAGTTCCTTGTTCCAACATCCGGGCTCCTTGCACTTCCTTGTTTCCACACCCAGATACAATCCTGTTTGAATCTCAAAGCTGAGTTCAACATTGCATGCAAATTTGGAGTAGATTTTGTTGATATTGATTATATATGATTATATGAAGAGGTATTCCACATGCCAACAGAATACACCACAAATTAGTCTTCCAAATGATGCCAAAAACCTTTTCAAATTCTAAGAAATTTGTGTGGTGTTACCAGTACTATATTTGGTGCCTTTCTATCATGTAGAATAGGGTAAGAATCTAACTGTGCATCTATGAGCTTTAAAAAAAAAACTTGTTCTTTTCTGAGTGTAGCATCACCTGCCTCTGATATGTGCTGAACTATGAATGTACATAACATGTTGCTTGGCACATATAATACTATGTCACTTATTACACTTATTGGGTGCATTCTTAAATATCTTCGCTACAACCCCATTGACCCATTGCTCTGGTACTCTTTTACTCTCTCAGGCAGATATTATAATAGGAACAGTAGTCAATGCAGACACCGGGATTACCTCTGAGTGGTAGCCAGTGCTGACTGGCATTATTTTGGGTTTGGTCCTCAGTGAGCAAAGTACTGGAAGTACAGAAGGGGGAAACGGTCAATGTCACATCAGTAGATATTTTTGACAAGATCTAGAAAGGGTAAGGATGTAGTGGATATGGACAGCAGTTCAACTACTTATTTACAAATTCTTTTAGATACTTCCTTTTCTTTTCTTTTCAAAGTCAATAACTTTACTTTTCCCACGTTATACTCCATTTGCAACCTTCTTGCTCACTCGCGTAATCCACCTGGATCTTTCCTCAAATGCTTTTATTTCTTATTTCTTATTTGGTCCATCGACACTATGCTGGCTCTTTGACTTAATCCCACTCCCTACTTTCTCCCCAATGTTGGGTATTTTTTCTCTCTCCTGGTATCAATTCAGTTGCTATTTGCAAGTCACTTTTGAAACTGCATCCAACAGCAGTGTGTATTCAAAAAGCATTCTCAGCACCGCAAAATATCCCAGTGCCTTCAAGCCACAAATATCAAGCAAATTTTGATACCAGGCTAAATAAGGAAATGCAAGGTCTCGTGACCAGAAGCATAATTAAAGAGGTAGGCTTTTAGAAGCACTTAAAAGGAAGGGAGAAGTGGAGAGGATTAGCGATGGAATTTTATCTCCTTTCAACCAGAGCATTCCAGATCAGCCCTTCTCATTGCATTAAAAAACATTTGACTTCATTTCCCCACATTCTTTTCCCAAGTCCTTGATCTTTTGGGACTGTGCCGGCAATGCACGGAGAGGGAAATCAGCTTTGTTGTTATAGGTGATGATGGAACCCAGAATTACTCTCCTGTTTACAGCAAATCCCTGATTTTAAGTACGAAATGGGATAGATGAGCTTTGGGGTTGCTTGAGGGAGAAGAGGGCGGGAAAGAATGTTCCAGACATATACTGACACCAGTATGGGATGCAGCTATATCTTGGTTTACAAAAGGGTTGCATTCCTGGAAGACATTTTATGATGGGAAGTTTTATAAATGAAAAAGACTGGGCAAAATGTGTGATGGGTATTTCATTGCCTCATGTTCCCATGTACAGAGCATGATATACTCTTCATTAGAGTGGAAAACGCTTTATAAATCAGAGATTAATATCCCTAAAGAATTAATTGTATTATGGCAAAATAACATACATTTGTATCAAGGAATTTTCTCCATAGTGGTACCAAGGATGACGCACACCCAGGTCTCGTTGCACCCCCTCGTCTCCTAATTTGATACCATTCAAATAATAATCTGCCTTCTTGTTCTTGCCAGCAAAGTGGATAACCTCACATTTATCCACAGGAACAATTTCTGCAATGAGGGTGCAGAATCCGTAGAATTCATTGCCACAGGCAGCTGTGTAGGCTAATACATTGGGTATTTTTAAAGCAGAGATTGATAGGTTGTTGATTAGGAAGGGCATCAAAAGTTACAGGGAGAAGATAGGAACATAAAGTTGAGAAGAAAAATTAGATCAGCCGTGATCAAATGGTGGAGTAGACTCCATGGGCTGAATGGCCTAATTCTGCTCCTATGTCTAATGGTTTTTAAAGCAAGGGAACAACATCACTGGGAAGTTACTCTTCAAGTCACATATCACCTTACTTAAAATATATATTGTTGTTTCGTCCGCCACTAGATCAATATCCTGGAAGTCCTTCCCTGATGGCATTGTGGATGTATCCACATCTCAAGAACTGCAGTGTTTCAAGAAGACACTTCAGACCCCCTTCTCCAGGGCAATTAAGGTTGCCAATTTAAATGCTGGCTCTGCCTGCGAAGGCAACACCACTGATAAAATTAAAAATAACTTGATGAGTAGAATGGGAAAGGGAGCAGAGTGAGGAGGGAGCTTCATATGGACAAAACATTTCAAACGGAACCTTCTGTGAAGCAACACGTTTTATATTTCTGTGATCACAGCAGGTGCCCCACTAGAAACTGAACCTTTAACTGTAACACTCTGAATGTGCTGTGATTTTTTTTTCAAGAGTCGAACATTTCTGTTGGTAACATCTGTATTGAATGAGGCTTCAACTGTTTGCATTAGGATGCAGTTTGAACCATTTGCCAAAACACACATTGAAGAGGCGGGTTGTGGGAACTCACTTTTATGCTGGAATTCATTGCTGGAATGGAACTTCTTGTGTTGGAGTCACAGTTAAGTTGATAGCAACGTTGCATTGCTGCTTTGCAAGAAATGCTGCCATTCCCACAATTGCCAATTTAAAGCTGGCTTCTAGTGTTAGCGGTCATGTCGTGGTTCTCATGTCTCAGTTTTAGTAGTTGGCGAAAAGGAAATTGCAATTGACTTTAGAGACTGTAGTACTGGCAGAAGAAAAACCCAGCTGCAGCGACATGTCCGATCCCAATCCAGCCCCACTGTTGCACAGTGTCAATGAATGAGTATCAGGAGCAGGTTGGGTTGCCAACTCTTCTTCTTTGTTACCTGAAGGTTTCATCACCAGACTTCCTGGCTCTGATCACGTACTCGCACCGCTCCACTGATCCCCAAGAACACCCATCCCAATAGGATTTCCACCCCAAACCTCACCCATCCCTTCTCTCCAGAGATGTTGCCTGTCCCGCTGAGTTGCTCCAGTATTTTGTGTCTATCTTCAGTTTAAACCAGCATCATCAGTTCCTTCCTACTGATAGTGCTTTGCCTTCATGCGCCAATTGGAAAGCAAATCTCTTTGACTGTTTGACAGTGCGGAAGAAGCCAACCTTGTTATTCCATCATTAAGGCTTATAAAGTGAATAAATGCTCAAATATGACGTGAACATCATATACAAATATTTTTAATGCTGTATGGTGCAGCTCCTGGTTATTTGTGGCAGTGTCCAGGAATTCACGAGTTCTTGTGGACTGACCATATTAGATATAAACAAGAGCAGAGTCGTCCCCCCTCCACCACAGTTGGCAAGGAACTAAGCAAGGGAACCATACAAGAGGATGTTGAGTGGTGTATTGGACGAGGAGAGAGTTTGCTGGTGAACGAAAGGAACTTTTGTTTTTAATTGTCACATGTCCATTGGCTGCCCTTTATGAACAGAGGCCAAAGGCAGCTCTCAGCTTCTTCGTGTTATTTTATTATTAAGGCCAGATTCAATGCCCTGTGAGCTGTAAAGTTGAGGTCCTGGCTTCAGTGTTCCAGGGCCACAGCAACTCCTCTCTGAAGCCCACCACCCCTACCATCCCAGATAAAATCCTACTGGTATTGCAGCCTATGGGATTGAAAGGGCAACCAGCAAGAGCCGTCAACTAGAGAAGAGTGGGGAGAGGGGAGGGAACCTCAAACAGAAACAAATCTGCATTGGTTATAGCTGATGGACGCTACTTGTAATCAGGGTCACTGAATCTTCTTAACTTTATTTTTGTTTAATTTCCTTTTCTCATTATGTTTCTCCAGACAAACCCTCTTCCTGATAATTTGGACCGTACCTTTTTCCATTCCTATCCATCTATTTGTAGCCCAAGAATTTCCAGCCATGATTTATTTTCTTGTTCTTACACATTTAGCTCTGAAGACCTCCAAAGATCTGTGCTTGGCTGCACCTCAGTTTTCATCAATTTAATAACATCAATCGACAACTTATATCTGGCTCCACCACTTCACCCACCTATCACCACCTCTCTTGGCCCCACCACTACAAGTATTGCCTTGCTGCCTAAATCTGATACCATGGATATAAGGCAAGGGTGCAAAAAAACTCCTTGATCCTGCCCAACATGTGAGCTTCTAGCAGGATATATCGAACAATCAGAGGCAGGGGCACCAGCTGATCTTTCTCATCTGTAACTTGGTGGATCTGCAAGTTTACTCTATTGCTGCGAAGGATCAGGGATTAACACTGATAATTTCCTCCTGTCCCTGACCCCGCTAATCATTGGATAAATATTGGCCATGCTTACACACGAGGAGCTGCAATTGAAAAGTGCCTATTGCCGCTCATTGATGGTGGTCATTGAGGGTGGTCTGTTTGCTATCAGTTTGATTAAGCTCTCTGAGCACATACTAAATGTTATCTCCCATTGCTTGTTTAGATCAGGTTCAGTCAGTAAGTAGTTAACTGTAAAACTTTACAATCAACCGTTTGGAACCAATTGACCCCATTGCCAAGGCTAGAAGGTTTGACCTTTGAACTGACCTCTTACTCACAGTATGTGCTCTTTGGGCAATAATGAGCCCAAACAGTTAGACAATTAGGCAACACTGACTCCAGACTGTTTGTCTCAGATGTAACATGGAGCCTTGGTTGTTGTAAGTGGGATAGGAATAGGGGGGTTGCATGGCAGGTGAGGTCACGACCCCTGACCCCTATTGTTGCCACACAATGCCTTCTGGAGTGCAAGCGGTGAACTTCAGGTAAGCACTTACTGTGGCTGCCATTGAAGAGTTGGGATATTTGCTTAGTCTTTTTCTTCTATTTTATGTTTGGAATGACTTTTGTGGTGGAACAATTCGTCAGTCCTAATTTGAGAGGGTGTTGCAGTTGAATATTGCGGCTGTACTTCCCCCCTCTTCTCATATCATCCGGCTCCCTCCCGGCGCTCCTAGTATCCCAACACCTCTCCCCGTTCCTGCGCTCTTCGCTCCTCCAGGCTCGGCACCCCTGCTCCGCACCTCGCTTCCTGTGGCTCTTCGACCCCTCGCCGTTCCTGCTAGCCCTCCAGCCCTTCTCCCCGCTTGCCATCTCTGTCAGCCGGGCTCCGTTTCCACGGCCGGCGCTCAACACGTCATGGCTGGGGCCATCGAGCGGAGCCGTGGGCTGGTCCTACGCCTATTGCCTCGGCTCCCAATGCCCGGCCCAGCTCTCACTGCTGCTCGGCCTCCGCTGCCGATCGGCCTACCCGGCTCCTCTGCGCCCTCCTCTTCGGGCTCGACACTCCACTTCTCCTCCTCTTCCACCGTCTCCTCCTCCAAGACTGGTCGTCGACCTCCAGCGCTCGCTGCTTCTGCCCTTGCAGACCCTCCAGCCCCTCGGCTTGGGTTTTTCCCACTGCTCCTCCCCCAGCTCGCTCAACCCCGTCCTTTCCTCCTCCTCCTCCTCCTCTTCTTCTCGCCCCAGCGGCCCCCTACTTCTCGGTTTTGCTCTCCTGCCTCCCTTCCCGGTCACGTTTCCCCTTCTCCCGCCGGCTGTCCAGACGTCTTCCCATCTGCTGCTTGTGACCCCGGGCTTTGCAGCCCTTCTCCCGGTTCCTCTTCCTCCACCGGATCCTCCAGCTTCTTCCCCATTTTAACAGCACAAAATTGACCATTTTGGCGCTTTTTTCAAGGTATCGTACGTGTCGCATGTGTTACTAGTGTATGCTGGAAGCTGCAATGCACTCCAGATGGCTTGAGCGACTCCGTGCGTCACGCCCCTTGACCTTATGACCTTACATGCAATCCCCCTATATATATTTTAAGTTATTCGTAACCTTTTCAGATATCCTCCTTGTTGTCAAGTGTGGTCTTCTCTGCCTCATGACAGGTTAAGTGCATATTGTTGTCTGCAGACTGCTGCTTTTAATGGGAGTTTTCCGCCTCTCCAGCCGATTTGGCCATTTTCCTGAGCCTTGGTGCACGACCTATCATTCACCAAAGGCCACTTGTTTGCCAACTCATAGAAAGAAACAACACAGAAACAAGCTCAAAAAGCTGGAGGAACTCTGCGGGTCAGGCAACATCTCTGGAGAAATGAAATAGGTGATGTTTCTGGTTGAGATCCTTCTTCAGATTGGACCCACATGCCCCGAAATGTCGCCTTCATCTGCAGAGATGCAGTCAGATCTGCTGAGTTCCTCCAGCTTTTTGTGTCTTTCTTTGGAGTAAACCAGCATCTGCAGTTCCTTCCTATACAGAAACATACTCTTTGGCCCATTGAGTCTGTGCAGAAGCATTAATCCTATCATAGATAGACACAAAATGCTGGAGTAACTCAGCGAGACAGGTCTGAAGAAGGGTCTCGACCCAAAACGTCACCCATTCCTTCGCTCCAGAGATGCTGCCTTACTGTTCCGTTGAATTACCCCAGCATTTTGTGTCAATCTTCGATTTAAACCAGCATCTGCAGTTCTTTCCTACACAATTAATCCTACCATTACCTATTTTATTTACCCAATCCTCTTAACCCCACCCCATCCCTCAAAAAAAAAGATTCCACCACACATCTACACACTAAGGGCAATTTACAGTGATCAATTACCCGACAAAACTTTTTGGGATGTGGGATGAATATGGTGGCCTCGTTAGCAATCAATCATTCAACAACTATGCAGCTATTAGTGTAGCTCATCAAGGCATAAAATAATTAGTTGCCAGTGGTTGAAAGCTGAGAGTGGTTATGGAGGCAATATATAATGATTTGGAGATGGATTATGTTATAATAATAGTCTAAGATGGACATCCAATTTTCTGCACACAGTGGCATCATCCCAAGTGATATACGTTCGCTCCTGGAAAAGGTGATAACATTATTTTTGTTCTTTTTCCTGACTCAGAGCCACGTTGTGTTCACCACCAGTTTGAGATGGTGCTGGAAGTGAACCTAAGGCTTGGCTGCAGTGCATGTTCTAAGTAGCTTAGTGAGCAACCAAGCTGTTGTTGAGCTCTGAAACTTTTCTTTGCATCATTTGTTTTTGTGACAGTTGTGACATAATGTGACACTAATATCAAACATTGCCAGAGTCATAGAGTCATGGAACTATACAGCATGGAGACAGACCTTTCAGCCCACCATGTCCATGCCGAACAAGTTGCCATTCTAGGCTAGTCCCATTTTCCAGCAGCTGGCCCATATCTCTCCAACTCCTTCTTATTCATATTTCTGCCCCAGTGTCATTTAGTATCCGCTTCCCTTGTGTCCTCCAGCAACTCATTCAACATACAGATTACCTTCTGACTACAGACATTGCCCATGAGGACCCTCTGAAATCTCTACTCTCTCATTTTAAGCCAATGCCCTCCAGTTTTAGAATCATGTATCCTGGGTAAAAGACTGTGAGCATTCACTTTATCCATGCCCCTCATTGTCTTGTTTACCTCAAAAAGGTAAGCCCGCAGCCTCCTACACTTCAAAGGAAAATGTCCCAGCATAGCCAGCTCTCCTGACAATTCAAGCCCCTCCCACGATAGGAAACAATCAGCAGTGCGCCAATTTCCTTATTGCTTTCCCAACATGCCACACCTTACCTATCTGATCCTTTGGCTTTAGTCTGGTCCCAAACAGATTGGTCAACTACACCATGTGGCCTGACTGCTATCCATTTTATGAATAATAGTTGGCCATAAAATTAAATCAATTAATAGCTTTTGGAGATGATAGGCAATTTACAAACAGTGGTGCAGTGGTAGAGTTGCTGTCTTACAGCGCCAGAGGCATAGGTTTGATCCTGACAACGGGTGCTATCTGCACGGCGTTTGTATATTCTCCCCGTGATCACGTGGGTTTTCCACAGGTGCTCCGGTTCCCTCCCACACTCTGAAGAAGCTAATTGACTTTGGTAAAGATTGTAAATTGTTCCTAGTGTGTAGCATAGTGTTAATGTACAGGGATTGCTGGTCGGAGTGGACTCGATGGGACAAAAGGCCTGTTTCCATTCTGTATCTCTAAACTAAGCTAAATGTGTAATGGGCAGAATGGGGAGGTAGCACTGGGAATTTCTCCCTCTAGAACTCGCACTGGGGAAATGTATCATGGTTGAAGTAAACCTCTCAAGGGAATCACTAACTTGATTTGAGTTTCATCACACCCACCAATAAAACCCTTGTAAGGTACTGAGTTTCACCTGTAAACTGTGTAAACTGTTTTTTATCGTGCCGGAATTGCCAGACCAAAACTAAAATAACAAAATAAAATGGGGTCCTGATAGCAGAGCCGATCATAAATATAGAATTTCACCAAAGATACTCCCTTTCTCCACAGATGGGATAGAACCTGTGGGATTTTATGCCCTCCATGTTCTTTAAATAGATGCTCCCTTTGTCTTTGAAAGTGCTGAGTTACAGCGCCAATGGCACAATCTGGTCTCTGTTAAAGCAGGCGATCTTCACGCTGTCACTGCAGCCCAGGTGCAGGCATCAGTTAGGCGGCTACCATGAAAAACCGAGAAGCAAATGGTATTGAATTCATGATATGTGATACCAAGTCAGGGGCACCGACAAATACAATGATCCCTTTATTTCATGAGGCCAGGTGAGGACTATTGAGGTGGAGAGGACTGCAGCTAATCTCATTCTCGCCCAATGTTGCTGCAGGATCCCCACACTCAGGTACACCCCATGGATATGCACGGGTGTATAAATAGGTATGCAAGCAAATGCCCAAAAGGATGAACACAGACAGATCTTGGCATTTCGATGTACATAAGGTCAAGCAAGCAGATATACACACTTGGAAACATGCATACATAGATACAGTGCTGGAAATATTTATTATTTTAGAGTGCATCTGTTAAAGTTTCAGGTCAACGATCAGTTCTAATGAATAGTCATCAGCCTGAAACCTTAACTCTGTTTTTCTCTCCACAGGCGCTGCCTGACTAGCTGAACATTTCCAGCATGCTCTGTTTTTATTTTATACTTCCTCCAGTGGTCACTGGAAACCAATGAGTAGCGGGAATCGTAGCCAGTTTTTTTTGCCAGGAGGCAGTCACACAGCACATGTCTGGCTATATCGACCTTCCTGTTCTATTATAGTGGTTTAATAACTGTTCAAAATTAACAATAGAAATTGCTGGAAATACTAAGCTAGTCAGGCAACAAATATGGAAAGAGAAACAAAGTTACAATTTTGCAAAGTTCCCCAGCTGTGAGACTGAAAATTGACATGAGTTCCAGAGGTCCTGCCCGGTCAAAATCAACTGTTGCAGCACAAACTGAGAAATGGACTTATGACCTTCCAAATTTGTGGAACGTCTAGCTTTTCAGCCTGTTTTAAAGCTTACATTGTAGACATAAATGACATTTACTTTTATTGTGATCCAACTGTGGTTTATTGGGCTATGCACTTCTTTCTTCTTGTTTTCGGCCACAGAACTCACTTACCAGCAATTAACCAGGTTGGACAGGGCTAAATAAGAAGGGTTGTAGCCAGTCGGGCAGCACTTATCGCTGTCTCCATTCATGTCCTATTGTAATGAAGTTTATTGCAATAACTATCCAAAATTAACAAAATAAATCACTAAAAATAATAAACTATTCAGGCAACAAATGTGGAAAGAGAAACAGAGTTACATCTTCATTCAAAAACATTAATTCTATTTCTCTCTTCACAGATGTTGCCTGATCTGCTGAGCATTTCCAGCATTTTCTCTTTTTATTTCAGATTTCCACAATTTGCAGTTTATTTGATTTTCAGAATGAGAAATATTCAACATATCTTTCATGAGAAGACCCAGCCCTCCCGCTAACATTAATTCGCAGGAGTTTGACTCTTCATTGCCACTATATGTTTGTTTAGTTAATGAATGTTGACAGCAACACAAGTATTCACCAATCCATACTCTCAATGGGAAGTCAAATCTGTAGCTAGCGTGGGGTGGCTAGCGTGACTGAGTCTATATCTGTACCTGAGGTTAATTCTGACCCCAGGTAGCTTTTGTGGTAATCTTGCAATAGGGAGATGATAACCAGATGCCGCTGAACATTGTCAACTTTGGAGTCTTGCTAAATACCACCAGGGAGAAAGCTTACAAACAGAATTTATATATCCTAGGTGTGCACATCTTTTTCTTTTTATTAGTGTCGGATGTGGAGAGGATGTTTCCACTAGTAGGAGAGTCTAGGACTAGAGGTCATAGCCTCAGAATTAAAGGACGTTCTATTAGGAAGGAGATGAGGAGAAATGTCTTTAGACAGAGGCTGGTGAATCTGTGGAATTCTTTGCCACAGAAGGTTGTGGAGAGCGTCAATGGATATTTTTAAGGCAGAAATAGATAGATTCTTGATTAGTACAGGTGTCAGAGGTTATGGGGAGAAGGCAGGAGAATGGGGTTAGGAGGGAGAGATTGATCAACTATGATTGAATGGTAGAGTAGACTTGATGGGCAGAAAAGCCTAAAGGGCCTGTCCCACTTAGGCGATTTTTTAGGCGACTGTCATAGTCGTAGCAGGTCGCTAAAAAAACGGCGACTGGACCTCCCCTTCGACAATGTCTACGACAAGCTACAACAATCTACCACCTAGTCGACGTCAAGCTATGGCAAGCTACCAACTACCGGCGACCCAATCGTCGCGACTTAGGATGTCCACCTACGACCGCGCCTTTGACAACCTACGACCACACAGGCGACAACCTACGACAACTGAAATCAACCTGTTTACCCGCGAGAAGCTACGACAAGCTACGACCCTGTCGGCGATAACTGAAGACAATTCACTTCATTTTGGCCTCCGGTTTTGACAACGGTACTTGTCGCCGGTTGACGTAGGTTGACGTAGGTAGTCACCAATTGAATTCACCGAAGTCAGCACCGGCGACAACCTACGTCACTTGGCGACAACCTACGACAGCACCTATGTCGGGAGACGTCAAGCTACGATCATTGGCGTCAAACCAACAGTCGCCAAACATTTTTAAACATCTCAAAATCCAGAAGCGACCAGAAAAATGCTACGACTCTTTGGAGACGACTCACGACCATATAGGCGACACCCATGTGGCGACCGTGTGGCGACAGCCTAGTCGCCTGTAGTCGCCTAAAAAATCGCCTAAGTGCTCCTATTCCTTATGACCTTAGGACCTTAGTGTCAGCCACCTAGCTTGCATGCTCTGGAATTCTTATCCCCATGTCCTCAACCTTCCCACCTCCCTGTCTTGTTTTAAGATTTCCCATAAACCTTTGGTCAACTCCCCCTACTCTTAGCTCCTTTATTTGGTAACAACATTTTCTTTCTACCTCTATAAAGCCGATTGAGTGTTTTTTTAGATGTATAGAGCCGTTGAGATGCAACTTGCTGCCATGGCAACTTGTTGCTGATGACTGCATTTACCTTGTGTGTCAAGACTCAAAACTGCATTAGTCGCTCTTGTGGTTTTCTGGAGGATAACCTGTGGAATTGGCATTCTGCCTTCAGCTAATGAGTGCGATGCGGAGAGAACAATATTGCCTCTCATGGGAATGCTCCAGTTTGAATACCCAATGAGTTGAGATTTCAGCTAAACAGGGCATGGGTATGCCTTCAAATGTGTTGGCTTTCTCGAGGGTATTTAAGGCCATCCTCAATGCTATGAGATGAGCATAACCTCATCTCTCATATTTTACTTGGATGATTGGGCACCTGGCTCTGCCTGCATTTCCCTCTCCACCCCCATCATAGTCTTCTGTTGGGATTCTGCAATTAGTCTCACTGCCTCTGCAAAGTCCCACATAAACTCTCCTTCAATGACTTCCAGTGGATATCTGCTATTTGGACTTCAGGTTTAGAAGTCTAAACTTGCCTCTACTTCCTTCCATGGTCATGGCACAACTCATCTTGAACACTGGGGATGAGAAGGTAAAATCGGAGGGTTTAAGCACAAATTAAAAATTCTGGACCTAATTATTCTCCCAAGTATCACGCTCCAAATCTATATGCCACATCAGCAGCGAAAATAATTACTTGCATTTATATAACTGTTCGTGACTTCAGGACATCTCAAGCACTTTACAGGCAATTATACAGATTCTGAAGTGTAGTTATTGTTAACATGTTGTAGACACAGTGGCAACACAGTCAGCAATTTGATTTATAACAATGATTGAGATAAATATTGTACAGAAAGCACATTGGCAATGACTATCCTGCTCTTCAGAACAGAATCTTGTTCTATCTTAGAGTGGTGTAGGGTCTCCATTTAACATCTGATTGAAAAGGGAGTACCCATGCCAGTGTACCATTCCCTTACGTACCACACCACCCAGGCCACACTCTCAGTTCTCTCCTGCCATCGGAAAAAGGTATAGGAGCCTGAAAACTGTACTGTCCAGGTTCAGCTTCTTCCCAACAACCATCAGGTCATTGAACACCATGAAGTCCAACTAAACTATGAACTGCCTTGATTGCTCTATGAACTTCAGGCTTTGTTTGTGTTTTTGCACTATTTTTAAAAAAAATATTGCACTTCTTGTTGTTTATTGTGGTATCTACTGAATAATGACTAGGTTTACATACCTGTTGTGCTGCTGTAGGTAAGAATTTCATTGTTCCGTTTCTGGACATACAACAATAAATCACTCTTGATTCCCTTGACTCTTAAGTGCCCCAAACTGTAATTTTCACAATCAGCCTTCTGATGTAAGAAACTAACCGAGCCATATCTGACACCAGCAAAGTTTTCAGAATTTGTTACAAACATCATTGTGCACTTGTAACTTCACAGCACCAATGTTTGGTTTATATTATTTCAAGGTTAAGGTATCTTGTCCAGACAGTGTGTTAAATATAACCATGGTGCAAAAGATACATTTATTTGGTTGATTTAAATCTCTTGATGTCATCTAGTATTGACTATATTTTCTCCGAACATGTCTGATAATCTAACTTTTTTGTCTCTGAACATATCTGAGAATGTAATCTTGCTACACAGGGGAAGCCTAGTGTATCATACCGCGGTGCCAGCTCTTTGATAGAGGAATCCGATGAGTCTCATATTCAGCTGCTCATTTGTCAAAACCCTGCCAAGTTTTTGCTTTCAGCAATCTATCCAATTCTCTTTTGAAGTCACTGTTTCACTTCCCTTCCAGGTAATCAGTTCCAGATCTGAACAGCACACCTTGTGAAAGAACCTCTCGCCACGTCCTCCCTTCACTGATTCTGTAACCATCTCACAAAACTCTCCACAAATCCCACCTCCAGAAGCTGTTTGTTGATGTAGACTAAGCATTCCCACAACCTGCAGTGTTGACAGGCATCATTGCTGAGAGGATCAGTATAACCCAGTGCCCAGAGCTTGGACAGATGACTGCAACAAGGGATTCTTTATGCTGTCACAGGAAGGAAAGTAGATTTAAAGAAAAAATGTATCTGGGGCAGTCTGTATGTGAATGTGTGACAGAGAGAGAGATTGTTTATCTTTTTGCGTGCCTCTGGCTGGATGTCTCCATGTAAGGAAGTATGTTTGTGTGTCTGTCTTTATATGTGTCTTTGGATGTGCATTTATGTAAGTATGTTTGTGTGTACGGCAAAAACACATGTGAGGTTGTGTGTGTCAATGTATGTGTGCATGTCTGTGTATGTATCAACTTGTGCATGTGTGTGTATAATGAGTGAGCTTGTGTCTATGTTTGCATGTGTGACACTGCGTGTGTGTGTGTGTCTGTGAATGTATGTTGCTTGTACGTTGCCTGTGCCTCTGTGTGTGTGTGAGAGAATGCGTGATTATTGATGTGAAGACCTTATGACCGCTGCACGACTCCCAGTAAGCCATACAGTTTTCTGGCATGGTGCAAAAGCAACATCCTTCAGTATTCACTGCAGGACTGTGAAGATCAGTTTGACATTCTCCACCTATTTATTGTGGTAAACAACCTGTGCGTTATGAGGTCATGGTCATGTGGTTTGTCAGCATGAATGAGTTTGGTCATCAAACAAATCAGCCAGGTATTCTAAAAGTGGCAGCAAGTTAACAACGGCAGAGAATGAATGGAGCGAGTTACCACGGCAATGCATTCCTGCTATTCCAACTGACCACATTTATGCAGTTAATCTACCTGCCAGCAACCTGGCTGTCTAGTCACCAGCAAGGACATAGGTTGATTGCAGGGTAGAACTCTGGTTATTGTCTGAAGGAGGAAGACATTCAAAAATAACTAAACAGACAGACTGACAAATATTGAGAATATGGTGCCCTCATTGCCATACTGTCACTGTGTAATTATTAAAATAAGTAGCTGAAGACCACAGTCTGCAAACTGTGCTCATTTCCATCTTTTCTTCACAGTGTGATGTAGTTAATGAAGCAGAGTTAATGCCAATGTAAACATTCTGCGATGTTATTGTGTGTTAATTCTTTCCCTCCTGTGTTTTTTCCTCTGTTTTCTGGCCTAAATTAATGATATTCCGCAGTAACAGCCACCTCCTGGCACCGATTTCAAGCACCCACTCTTCTTGAGTGAGCCCGGGCAATGATTGCTGGGGTGAAGCATCATGCAAACTAGCAACTCCTGGTTATTAGAAGCCAAATCATGTGAGCATTAGGGTTGTTGCAAGTTAACACTGCTTCTTTTCTGGGCCCATTTCCATCCTCTCACAATTGTTCTTCTGCTGCTATCGATCGAAAGTAAGTGTTGAGACAGTCAAAATCTGATCCTGATTTTGCTTACCAATGTACAAAATTCAACCTCCTACCTAATTCCAGGCCAGTTACTCTCTCAGAACAGTGCTGGGCTCAGGAGAGAAGCAAGGAATGTAGATTTATTAGTTTGCCAATACATTGCCTGAGTTGACATGCGATTGACAAGGGTCTTTGCATCTTCTCTAGCCACAGGTGAGATTCCAAAGGATTGGAGGGTAGCCAATTTTGTTCCTTTATTAATGAAGGGAAGTAGAGATAATCCAGGAAATCATAGACAAGCGATCTTGCATTAGTGTTTGGGAAGCTACTGGAGAGGATTCTTTGGGATCGTATTTACTCTCATTTGGAAGAGAATGGGCTAACTAAGGAGAGTCAGCATGGCTTTTTCATGGCAGGTCATGTCTTATGAACTCGATTGAGTATTTTGGGGAGGTAACAAAGGTGATCAATGAGGGTATGGCAGTGGATGTTGTCCACATGGATTTTAGTAGGGCCTTTGGATAAAGTCCCTCATGGTAGGTTGATCAAGAAAACTAAGATGTATGGGATCCATACTCACTTGGTCGTTTGGATTCAGAATTGGCCTACTCATTGAAAACAGAGGGTTGTGGTGGAAGGGTGTTTTTCTGCCTGGAGGTCTGCAACCAGTGGAGTATCACAGGGATTTGTTCTGGAACCTCTGTTGTTTGTGAAATAAATGTAGATGGTTGGTTAGTAAGTTTGCAGATGACACCAATATTGGTGGAGTTGTGGACAATGAGGAAGATTGTCAAAGTATATAGCAGAATATAGATCAGAGACAGAAATGGAAGAAATGGCAGATGGTTTAATCTGAGCGAGGGTCAGGTGTTGCACTTTGGGAAGTCAAATGTAAGGGGAAAGAATACAGTTAATGGCAAGACCTTTAACAGCTTTGTTAAGATGGTGGTTTAAACCGAAGATGGACACAAAATGCTGGAGTAACTCAGCAGGACAGGCAGCATCTCTGGAGAGAAGGAATGGGTGACATTTTGGGTCCAAAGAAGCGTCTCGACCCGAAACATCACCCATTCCTTCCCTTTAACAGCTTTGAAATGATACTGGCATTTAAGAGGCTTTTGAATGGCCACATGGATATGCAAAGAATGGAAGGATATGGATCACTTACAGGCTGAAGAAAATAGTTTAACTCAGCATCATGTTCAACACGGACATTGTGGGCCAAAGGGCCTATTCCTGTACTGTACTGTTCAATGTTCTATAGAGGGAATCCAAACATGAACAAGGATTAAAAAGAATACTAAGCTAGCATCAGATATTTAGTCCATGATCAAGAAAGTCCAGAGAGGTAGTGAGCTAAAAACAAAATGGGGAGTTACTAGAACGTTGTGATTTGGGAAGATTTACCTGTGAAGGGCAGTTGTTTTGGGAAGTCTCCAATGACTAATTTTCCTTACTGCTAAATGCACCTCTGTTCAGTGTGTCGTTGAACCCACACAGTTGTTTCTCCTTGGTTTGGTGTTACGCATCATTGATCATCTCACTTCTGTCAATTGAAATCTATCCCAGGACTCCTTCATACTTCACTATAAATAAGAGTACTGAGACAAGTAAATGCTTTAAAGAGACCAGTTCAAATGACCCATGTACAATTGGTGGAGTTGTACCTGTGAACAAAATCTTTGAGCTCTCGGTCCCACCGAGCAATGAAACTGCACACTTGGTGGTAAGGCACAGAAAATTCAATAGGTGCAATCACTGTGTCAGCCATCCTTCTTAATGTAATAGTTCTTAATGGACTAGCAAGAAAAGAACTGGTTTTGGGACGTGTCCAAGTGAAACACATTGGATGCCACATTCCTTCATTCAATAGTAACCTTCCTTTCAGATGTAGAATCTTCTTTGAAATATTTGGCATGAAACAGTTTAAATTGTAGTGAACCAAAATATACATGCTTACTGTAAATATTTGGGGGCACATCAGAGATTGAAAAAAGAAAATCCTGATCCCTGAGGATATTCCCTTTGACTAATGAACAAAAGACCTATTAATTTAATGCGAGCCTCTGCTCTTCCCATTGATGGTGTTTGTAACACTCCTATGTATAGCAATAACAAAGGAAGGAAGACCATCATTTCCTAATAACTGTTTTCTAATAACACGATCGATTGCAAATTGATTTGGTTCAGCAGCAGATTTCAATGAGAAGTAGCTAAGCTCAAACCCCGCAGTCTTTCTGAGACCTATATGATAAGCTATATCTGGTTTCAATCCTGTTGCAATTGCCAGGTGTATGTTACATATAGCTAAAATAGTAAATTGACCCAAATAAATCTGAAGCTGGTGATAAGAGCAAGCCTTTAACTGGATCATATAAATAAAATGGCTCTTTTTGGTACTGTATCACCCCCATTAGAAACATGGAAAATAGGTGCAGGAGTAGGCCATTCGACCCTTCGAGCTAGCACTGCCATTCAATATGATCATGGGTGATCATCCAAAATCAGTACCCCGTTCCGGGTTTTTCCCCATATCCCTTGATTCCCCTAGCCCTGAGAGCTAAATCTAACTCTCTCTTGAAAACACCCAGTGAATTGGCCTCCACTGCCTTCTGTGGCAGAGAATTCCATAGATTCACAACTCTCTGGGTGAAAAAGTTTTTCCTCATCTCAGTCCTAAATGGCCTACCCCTTATTCTTAAACTGTGACCCCTGGTTCAGGATTCCCCCAACATCGGGACCATTTTTCCTGCATCTACCCAGTTCAAGCCTCTAAGAATTTTATATGTCTCTATAAGATCCCCTCTCATCCTAAATTCCAGTGAATACAAGCCCAGTCGACCTATTCTTTCATCATACGTCAGTCCCACCATCCCAGGAATTAACCTGGTGAATCTACGCTGCACTCCCTCATTAACAATAATGTCCTTCCACAAATTAGGAGACCAAAATTGCACACAATACTCCAGGTGCGGTCTCACCAGGACCCATTAATTCCTACTCTTGGCTTCCCGTGTGCCAACCAGTTCTCTATCTATGTCAATACCCTAACCCCAATACCATGTGTTCTAACGTGTACACTTATGAGTATGTGTATATATATACACTGAACTTTTCTTTCTCTCATTTATCATATTGTTCACAGTGTACTATGTCTACATATTCTGTTGTCATTGTTTCATTGTTCAATCAGGGACATATGACACTAAAACACTCTTGACTCTTGACTCTTGGGTCAGGCAGCATCCCTGAAGAACATGGATAGGTGATGTTTTGGATCAGTACTCTTCTTCAGACTGACCACAGGGGTGGAAGGAAGGAAAACTAGAAGAGTGGAGGGGCAGGACAAACCATGGCAGGTCATAGATGTTCATCTGTCTGACCCACTGAGTTACTCCAGCATTTTGTTTCCAACCACTCATGTGCTGAGTTCTAATTTTGGAATCAACCAAATGAAGGTCAGAACTGATTCTGCAGGGTAACCACTGGAGAGTGGTGAAATTGGGCCAGCTTAATGTTCCCCTCTTTAAAACTGAAGTTGGACATTTGTCAATTGCATTAAATATGCTATAATGTAACTCCACTTTAAAATCAGCCAAGCAGTAATTTATCGTGAAAATTAAATCAAATAAAAACACAGTGCATCCAACGCAGGCAACTAATGACTAGGTGGGTCAGATTACTTAGCTTTAACAATGGATCAAACCCCCAAGAACAAAATATACATATGGAGCTAGTTGCTTCAATTGTAATACCGATAGTAATCCATTCATTTCAAGTGAAATACTGTCAGTTGTGTAATTAGAAAATTGTAGCCCATTGTAGTCTATATTTCACTCTTCTGCAATATCCGCAGACATGAATAATTTAATAGATTATTTATTCAAATGAAATGATTTGCATTGAGGATAAAACAAAAAAAAAGCATAAAGGTGTGTGGCATGATTTGTTTTCAATTCCATTGGCAGTTTCTCTCTCTGCCTTTCCAAGACCTGACCCTTTGTGGGCGTATAGTTACATAAAGCTCGGTAACCTCCAGCTCTTCACTACAACTGTGCATCATTCAGGAATGATTACTGATGGTGGTGGTCAGACAACTATTCAATCACAGGGATGGAATGGGGCAGATCCGCCACTTGAGGTTCATCCACTCTCTCTTTTCTTGGGAAGGAACACTAACTTATCCTCCCCATCCCCACCCAGGAACTCTTTTGTCTGAAATCAGTTAACTGTTGCAATGGACCATGCAATGTCAATAACATTTTGTTTTGAACAATAATCTGATAAAATGGAAAAATAATTTAAATATTTCTTAATAACAGTTTCAATGTCACTACATGTTGGGCATTAATTGCTTTTCAAAGAAATTGCCAAGTTATTCAGTGACAGCAATGGGTGACATGCTTGTCTACGATGATGACGCACCAAGATCTTGCTGTCAATTTTCACCACTGGCCTCACCCGGGTCAAACTAATCAGGTGTGGCAGTCAGTCAGGTATCTGCATCTGCTTGTTGTAAGCCTGAAATACCTCATCAGAACAATAACGCTCATGGGTTCCAGCAAAGGCTGGAACTGGAAAGTTCTGCATGGGCATGTTTCTGTGCCAACAGCAAACATCAGGATTGTGGTCAAACCAGGAAGCGCCATTCTTCTCACAAAATGCAACTTTAAGACAGATTTCGCTACCGAAGACCCAGAATGTGTGAGGCCTCTTTGCTGAATTTGGGAAGGATATCCTAATACAAATGTTTAGGAAGGAACTGCAGATGCTGGTTTAAACCGAAGATACACACAAAATGCTGGAGTAACTCAGCTGGACAGGCAGACTCTCAATCTGAAGAAGGGTCTCGACCAAAAATGTCACCCATGCCTTCGCTCCAGAAATGCTGCCTGTCCTGTTGAGTTACTCCAGCATTTTGTGTCCAATACAAATGTTGGTCTATTTGAGAATACCATACTCAAACATTACATCGGTTTCAGGCAGCTACCTGGCTCACTTTAGTTATGGGAGCTGGCCTCCCCAAGTTAATTCAACTTGTTAATTGGACAACTGCAATCAATTTCATCCATCATCTTAAAATGAAAGCTTTAAAACCCTTGCCTTTCATTTTTCTCTATTTCATTTGTTTTTGACAAGAGACTTCAATCATTGAAATGAGTATATTACACAGCTAATGCAAAAAAAAGTTGATGGAAATTAAATCCTGTCAAATGCAAGCTAAACCTATTTTGTCATTATTTGACTATTTAGCAGAAACTGAGGCTGCTTTTCCTTCCTTTATTCCCACAACTAAATCCAGTTTGCCTTTGGTAATCCAGCATTGGGCCCAGAGTTTATCTCTGGTCAACGAACTGGAAAGTGGGTTGAGATCAGGATTGTCATGTAGCTCTGTCCATCCTCCACTGCAAGGGAATTGGTTGGTGGGATAGAGGATGGTTGTGATGGTGGTGGTGGGTGCAGGAACATTAGCTTGTAATTCTTACCTTTAAGTGGAAGTATTATAGAGTTCCTTGACTATACTTGGAACTCCAGCCTTCATGCTTATAAAAGATATCTGACACATCACGGATCCTGCAACTTGCCAAGACTTACTTGCGTATCGTACCACTATTGCAGCTCCTGTGGGAGCCAGAGATCTCAGAGCCCAGGAGGACTTGCATTGCCCCATTGGAGAGGATGTGTCTCATCCGGTGTATCTGTCTGGTATATGAGCGTACATTTCCAAATTGCCTGCACCAAGCAGCCCAGAAGGAGGTTCCATCCATGTCTCCAGCTGTCTGGAGGTTCTGCTCTCAACTTGCACTGGAGTGAAATGTCAGTCAGCCCCTATTCTGAAAATGGCAAAACCCTATAATATTTCAAGAGAAATCAAGCCACTGCAGATGCTGGAAGCTTGAGTAAAGAACAAAAGACTTGGAGAAAGCCAAGAGTCAGGCAATTTCTGTGGAGGCAAATCTTGAAGAAGTGCCATCTATCCATTTCCATTCACAGATGCTGCCTGACCTGTTGAGCTTTTTCATCACTTTGTTTTTTGCTTTGAATAGAATGGGTGGTGAGTCTCTTTTATTTTTCAGCATTTTTATTTTCTTTTAGTTCACGGATTTGCTCCTCTCTAACCCAATAAGATTTCTGTTTTCCTTCAATCCTGGCTTTCAGATCATCTCTAAATTTAATCACGCCACAATTGAAGTCTGTCACTTCAGCTGCCAAATCCCTAAGCCATGGATTCTCCCCTTAAAACCCCTTTATTTTTCTGCCTCTTCTTCCTCATTAAAGATGCTCCTCAAAACTAAGCTTTTACTCACCTCGTATGCCTTGGTGTCAAATTGTCTTTGATATTGCTCCCATAAAGGGAGTTTTCTGGAGGCTTTGATTTATTGAAGCTGCAGTATAAATGTTGCTATTGAGTTGCTGGTTATTCTTCTGGCAATCTATTCACAATCTATTCACACTCCAGTCAAACCCCACTTTATCTTTGTCCAGTGATGAAGCATAGGTTCTTGGTTGAATTTTCAACTCCTCTGTCCCCTCCCTTCCCATTCTCTCTCTTCCCCCTTCCCTCATCTCCTCTATTCTTCCTTCCTCTTAACTCCTCCCTTCCTATCCACATTTCCCCTTCATCTTTTATTCTTCTCTCCCTTTCTCCTTTCTCCTGTCTCCCTCTTCATTTCTCTTCCTCTCCTCCTTCCCCTGCACTCCACTTTCCCTTCCTGCCCTCTCCAGCTCTAAAACCATTTAAAGTAAGGGTGCCACTAATTGTCAGATCCTTGGTACACAGCACATAATGAGCCTGAAGCCACAATGCTATGTGTGGCTCAGTGCCAAGTAGTGTAGTAAATGTATACACTGAGGGTGCCAATTTGGCAGCTATTGTCATCTATCTATCTTCTATCTATATATATATTACTAAAACACTCTGTCCATGTGTATGCGTGTTTGTGCACACCATAACTTTGCTGCTTCGCACAGCACAAACGGTACACCATAGTGCCACAATCTTTGCACCACATTACTCACCATTATCCTGGGCATAATCTCTAACAACTCATTCAAATTGAAGCTACATTTTTAAAGCTACAGACATTCTAAAGTTTAAAAATTCAATTTCTAACCCATTTCCTGAAACTCCTCAGCGTATGACGTCACAATGCTCCACGTTCGACTTCATTTGCTCCTCACTCGTCAAAACAAGATGGCCGCCAGCAGCGCCGCTGCCCGCCCGGCCTCAGTCATTCCCTCTCCTTTCGCACCTCCCCTCACACCTCCCCTATGCTCTCCCCTCGCACCTGCCCTCTCTCCCCTCCCCCTCGCCTCTCCCCTCTCGCCCGGCCCCGCCCTGGCAGAGACTCGCACGTTGGCAGTCAGCGTTGAACGCACAGGCACTGGTAAGTGCCTTTCGCAGCCAACGGCTCCAAGGAGAGGAGTGGGCGTGGCGGCCGAGTGGGTGGAGGGGAGGGTAGGGGGAGTGGGAGTAGGAGGGAGGAGGGGGAGAGTGGGGGTCGGGGAGAGTGGGGGTGGGGGGATGGGGTTGGGGAGAGTAGGGGTGGGGGGAGGAGGGGATGGGGAGGGGGGAGTGGGGGAGGGGGCAGTGGGGAACAGTGGGGGTGGGGGGAAAGGGGGACAGAGGGGGGCAGGAGAGAGGGGGTGGGGAGGAGGGCAGAGTGGGGGTGGGGGAGGGGAGGGAGGTGAGGGTCAGGAGAGGGGGAATAGGGGTGGGGAGGGGAAATGGGGGTGGGGAGGGGGGAATGGTGGTGGGGGCAGGGGAGGGACAAGTGGGGGGGGTTAGGACGGATGGAATGGGTCAGTGGAGGGAGGATAAGGGGGGTTGAGTGGGGGGGTGAGGGTGCTACACCAATACAGGAGAGGTTTTGAGTCCAGGGCTCACTCAGTGACGAAACCCTCTCCTCTTCCCTGTTCCCCCTCTACGAGGAATGGGCCCAATGGGTCCACTTGGTCTAGTTTCTATTATTTTACGAAGTAATTTTAGATTTAGATTTAGAGATACAGCGCGGAAACCGAGTCCGTGCCGCCCAGCGATCCCCGCACATTAACACTATCCTACACACACTAGGGACAATTTTTACATTTACCCAGTCAATTAACCTACATACCTGTACGTCTTTGGAGTAATAGCAGTGAGAACAATGAAGGGGAAGAGGTAATTCAGTGGAACAAGAATTGGCTATTTATGAGAGAAACAGCTGGCCATTCATTGTATCAAGAGTCAACCATTTGGTGGATCAAGAGTTGTTCATTGAGGAGAACAAGAGTAGATCGTTCAGTGGGACAAGAGTCACTCAATGAGTAGAAGAGCATTCCCTTCAATGCAACAAATTTAGACCATTCAGTGGAACAAGTCAGCCATTCAGTGGAATAAAAAGTTGGTCTTTCAGGATCTTTTGACACTCAAGTCATGGCTGATTAGTATGCCAACATCATCTATTCTCCTTGGTTTGATACCCTTATCTAATATCAGTCAGTCACTCAATTGTAAAGTTTTATTTTAATTAAAAGAGCCATAGCAGCTTCTTGAAATCAAATAATTCCAGATTTGCATTGATATATCACTGATGACTTCTATTCATTACTTTGAGCAGCCTAAGTTTAATTTTAAATTCATTGCCTCCAGTTCTGGACTCCTCTTCCAGAGCAAATTGTTTTCTTTCTGCCTGCCCGATCAAATGCATTAATCAAGTCAACCTCATTTAACTCACCCCTAAATAGATATTCAGGGGATTAGGAAAACAAACCATTCTTGTTATTTAAATTTTTTTTGGAGTAGATATCAGCTAAATAAAAAATAAATTTATATTATTGGTAATGAATAAATAAAGTTCAGAATTCAAACCAGCTGTGCTACACGCAATAGCTGTGGGCCATTTGATTTAATTTGTTAACTGTAAGATGCTGAGAGCATATTTACTTAACTCAGCATTGCGGCTTCTCTCCATAAAGAAGGAGGAAGTTGTCCTTGGACTAAGACCTGAGGAATTGTTATTTCAAGGTGACCTAATTTCTGATTTACTCAGCAGATTATGGAGGGCCAGTATTACACAACTGCAAACATTTTAGTTTTGGGAAAACTTTAGCTTCACCCACTTGTTGGAAAGTTAGAATCCACAAAATAACCCCAACAAAAATATCGAAGGACTTATCTGGAATGCAAAGTCCAATGTTGAGTGTAAAATGGATGGTTGATCTAATACAGTAAAATAATTTCCCTTAGAAATTGAGCAAAAAAAATCTTGGCTGCCATCCAGTGCTTGCTGAGGATGTCCTGTTCTCCTAGAGATGCCGCCTTTCAGATGTGACATTCAAATAGTGAAAGGCCTGGATAGAGTGAATGTGGAGAGGATCTTTCCATTAGTGGAAGAGTCTAGGACCAGAGGCCAGAGCCTCAGAGTAAAAGGACGTACCTTTAGAAAGATGACAATGAATTTCTTTAGTCAGACATTGGTGAATCTGTGGAATTCATTGCCACAGACGGATGTGGAAGCCAAGTCGATGAATATTTTTAAGGTGGAGATTGACAGTCTTGATTAGTAAGGGTGCCAGGGGTTATGGAGTGAAGGCAGGAGTATAGGATTAAGAGGGAAAGATAGATCAGCCATGATTGAATGGCGGAGTAGACTTGATGGACCAAATTTATGAATCTTAGAACTTATGAACTTATGAACTAGCCATGGCCTGCTTGTCCTCTCAGATGAGTCATAGAGTCATGGTCACAGTATCTCGAGTCAAGAGTCAAGAGTGTTTTATTGTCATATGTCCCAGATGATTGTCATATGACCCAATGAAATTTTTACTTGCAGCAGCACAACAGAATATGTAAACAAGATCTAGAGCTCTACAGTAGAGAAACATTGTTGGAGTTGGAGCCACAGATACAAAGTCATGACCAAGGGAAGGAATCTAATCCCTGTTTAGATTCCTTGGTCATGATCTTATCTCTGTGAACGTTAACTGAACTAGATTATCCATATTATCTTCAGATTTTAAATACCGCTGTAGATCCAACTCAAACAGTGGTTGAGTTCTGACATCCACTGCAGGGAGCTGCAGGTTTCTGGAAAGGAAGGGCAAACAAAAACAGGGGATAATGAAGAAGGTTTCATATAGGAAGTCTGAAGAAGGGTCCCGACTCAAAATGTCACCCGTCCTTTTTCTCCAGAGATGCTCCAGCACTTTGTGTTTATCGACAGGGGATAGTGATGTGAGAATGACTGTGAAGGTGATACTGATCAAGTTTTTTTTCCAGCTACAACAAAGGGAAAGCTTCAAGTATCAGTCATTGTGTAGGAAGGAACTGCAGAAGCTGGTTTGCACCGAAGATAGACACAAAATGCTGGAGTAACTCAATGGGCCATGCAGCATCTCTGGAGTAAAAGAATAGGTGATGTTTTGGGTCGGATCTCTTCTTCCAAATGAAATTAGAGGTCGGAGGAGAGGGGGGGGGGGGAATAAACTAGAGGCAAGGAAAGACCAGAACAAATCAGGATTGGCAACAGATGACCTCAGGAAGGGTAAAGCCTACAATAGCCCATTGTTGGCTGAGGAAGGTGTGATAACAAGAGGGATACAAGGATGCGAACAGTGGAACTGGTAGGACAACTAGGGTGAGGAGGGGGAGAGAGAGGGGAGGGGAGGGAATGCAGGAGTTCCTTGAAATTAGAGAAATCAATATTAATAGTGCTGGGTTGTAAGCTACCCAAGCAAAATATGAGGTGCTGTTCCTCCAAATTGTGTGTGGCCTCACTCTGACAGTGGAGGAGGCCCATGACAGAAAGGTCAGTATGGGAATAGGCAGGGGAGTTAAAATGTTTGGCAACCGGGAGATCGCCAAGGCGGACTGTGTGGCAGTCATTCTTGGTTTAAAACTCTCCTGTCTAGGTAGAAACTCAACTTCAAAATATAGCAGATGCCTTGTGTGGATCACTTTGACATGTTCCTCCAGTGGGAGAGATAAACCATGTCCATGTAGTGTGATAAAGCCATCAAGGCCTGACAGCCCATTTCAACATTTCATCTAGCTGAAAAAAAGCTTAATTGCACACAATAAATGATGCCTGAGTCTGGGTTTTATTTGCTTTTCTTGATAGGGGTGTGAGCAGATGAGCTATTAGCTGTTGACACAAGGTGGGAAGCTCTTTAGGATTTGTCTTGTTGAGCTGAAAGCCTTTCAGATTAGATAATGTCACCATAAAAATAACCAGTTAAGGTCAGAGTTGCTCTTGGGATACAGGAAAGCAATAATTGATTAAGGACAAACATAAACTGATTATCTATTGCTATTGTTGGCAGGTATGACTGCAAGATGTTTATTTAATTACATGTATTCCTGTTAGCACCCATCATTTCACAGTTGTCAACCACTACTGCCAATAGGGAAAAATTACCGATCTTTAAAATCCCTTTGGAGGTAATTTGTTTCAAGCTCTGGGTACTCTATATTTGACACACAATACTCTCTGCTTTAAGGAACATTAACAATGGTGTCTTGCTATCATTATGCATGTTATAATTTTCTATAATGTCCCCTGACATGAATAACTTGATTTTCTTCCTTTTCTATTCCTTCAGTGTATCACTAAGTTAGTGCTGCACTAGTCAGAGGTTCCATCTCCCAGATGAGATATTATTTTACATTTTTCATACCACATGGAAGGAAGTAAATCAACCTATTGCGCCAGAACAATCACATTCCCCCATTCATTTTCCAATACTCTCTCACCCACATCCTGATTCTTCCACCAGCCACCTAAGGTAGGGGCAATTTACAATAGCTCTTTAACCTACTGACCACCATGTCTTGGCATTGCATGAGAAAACTGAGCATCCAGAGGAAACCCACATGTTTGTAGGAAGCAAAGTCCACACAGACAAGAGCAGAGGTCTGCATCATACTGGAGTCTCTGGAGCTGTAGACATTAGTACCACCCATTCCACAACTGTGCCACTACCTATGCGGTAGCGGTAGCTAGGCAGTGGTAGAGTTGCTGCCTTACAGCGCTTGCAGCATCCGAGACCCGGGTTCGATCCAGACTATGGATATTGTCTGTATGGAGTTTGTACGTTTTCCCCGTCACCTGCATAGGTTTTCGCTGAGATCTTCGGTTTCCTCCAAAGATGCACAGGTATGTAGGTAAATTGGATTGGCAAATGTAAAAAATTGTCCCTAGTGTGTAGGATAGTGTTAATATGTGGGGATCGCTGGTCGGCGCGGACTTAGTGGGTCGAAGGACCTGTTTCTGCGCTGTATCTCTAAACTAAACCAAACATAGTTTAGTTCAACCATCTGTTCCCTCAAGATAGACATAAAGATCCCATTGAAAAATTTCAAATTTCATTTATCCTGGGAGCTCTGGTCAGTATTAACCCTCATTCAACATCCACAAACCATGATGTCTAGTTAATACGTTGATGTTTGTAGGGGTTTGCTATGCACAAAACATACAACTTATTTTCCCATATTTCAACAGTAACACCACTTCAAAGATACTTGATTGGTTGCAAGGGACACATTGAGACAATGAAAAGAGCTATCTTAACATATTTTTTTCTTGAAACTGTTAATTCACACTAGTTTATAGTTTACACAACACCTTCCCAAGTGGCTATTGCATAAACCTAATCAGTGTGTACTGGTGAAAACAAAGCTAAGCTCTCTGCTATCTTCTTTTTCCCTCTTAGAAAAAACTAATTAAAATTGAAAGGGAAATATGTGTTGATTTTGTTCTCCCTGACATTCAATTCCTGATAATAGAGCCAAAAAACTCCAGATTATAATTACCACTACAAACCTATTGATCAAAGCAGGGAAGTGTAGTTAGGATAGACACAAAATGCTGGAGTAACTCAGTGGGATAGATAGCATCTCTGGATAGAAGGAATGTGTGATGTTATTACTGGGTCCCGCTGAGTTACTCCAGCATCTTCGATGTAAACCAGCATCTGCAGTTCCTTCCTCCACAAGTGTAGTTAGGAAATTGACATTACATTGCAGATGCTGTTATATAAATAGCTACATTTTGTGGTTAAGCTGATACTCCAGAGGAGTTTTTGGTGACGGCAGTTCACTCTCTATAGACTGAGGAGCTTCAGGATTTGTGAGATGACCACCACACTGGTCAAACATCCTTCAGATTGCATTCAAGGCTATTTTCGAAGAGATTTTTGACTCTTTTAGAAAGCTTTTAGCAGGCAGCTTTAGTGACCAATTCGAGTGTTGTGTCATGGTCATTGTAACGTAGGAATGTGATAAGTCTTTCCATAAAACAGAACAGTCATGGGAAGGAGGAACAAGTTAGACCATTCAGCCCCTTGCTCCTGCTACACTTTTCAACAGGATTGTGGCTGATCAGATATTCTCAAGTTCACTTTCCTGCCTTTTCTCCATAAACTTTGATCCCTTTGCTATTTGTTTATCTCAGAAACTCCTTGTCATCTCATTCTTAATGAGTGTCCACTTATTCTGAGACCAAAGGGAACATCCTCTCAGCATCCATGATGGCTGTTCACCCAAGGATCTTAAATGTTTTGATAAGATTGCCTCTCATTCATTTAAATGTCAGTGTATCTTCAGGATATCTGCCTTGTTTATCATGCAATTTCAGTATATCTTTAAGATCCCCTACATTTCCAGGATCAGATATCAAAAATCTGACATTCAGCGAGGTCAGGTAGCATCTATTGAAAGAGAAACAGTGTTAATATTTTTGGTCATAGAGTCATAGAATGATACAATGTGGAAACAGGCCCTTCGGCCCAACTTGCCCACACTGGCCAACATGTCCCAGCTACATTAGTCCCACCTGCCTGCGCTTGGTCCATATCCCTCCAAACGTGTCCTATCCATGTACCGGTCTGTGGTCTGTGATCATCCCCCTATATTCTGTCCTCCCCTAAGGTTATATAACTTGCCCCCACTTAACTCTCTACAACCCTGTATACCTTTTCGCAGTACACATAAATACAGAGTTACAAAGGTCAGGCATACTCATACGACCACACAGACATTTTGTTTGTTTAAATATCTACAACATACACTGACTATAATATTGCTTGGTAGATAATTTTTACCTGCCTCTCAATATATTTATAAAAACATCACATAGTCTGAATCACATGGTCAAAATGTCATTATCCACAAACATTTTCAGTGAATGGCCGTTACCATTAACATTACTAACATTACACAGTGCAGGTCATAGCTGAATGATACATTTGCCCTCAAATTTTTTTTTGCAATATTGCTATGTCAAGAAAAAGATCTTCCAGAGAGATTTTAGATTTAAGGAGCTTAGACAAGGTATTTATGATGCAACTAAACCCCCTCAGTTAGATTACTGCTTTGTAATCAGTCCCAGCTTTCTCCAGAATTTAGAGTACCATTTCTTTCAAAACAGTTTCATCCATTTCAACAAAAGAAACACATAAGGGTGAATAAATAAACCAAAGCAGACATGAAACGCACTATATTAATCACCCAACTGACATTTAGTAAGAGAAAACATCTCGGTAGGATACTGAGCAGAAATGGCTATGAATGCAAATCTTTTCTAATTATAAATTATTCAGTAATTGAGAACAACCCATTATTAATTAAGTGAATTGTGTGTCTATGAATGCTCCATAGGTTAATGAATTATTGAGAGTCTAATTCGAGTCTTATTGAGAGGCTAGGCCATAAAATGTGGCCCAAGCTTTGAGGCCTATTTACTAAATTAATTGCATGCAGTTAAGGCAGGTGCAGGAAAGTTAACCACAGTGTTCCTGGACGATGCAGAGTAAAACATGATGAAAATTGCATGTGCTTGGATCTTTATGAGAGCAGGGAGAGGTTTTGATATGACCCCACGCACTTTTGAATGCTCACTGGCTCATGCAGAGTGAAAGGCCACAGTTTGTTTGGTATCTTTATCTCTATGTCCAAAGCCCAGAACGTTGGCACATTTAGAAAAGACAAAAAAGATTACAAGAGGGACTCTGTGAGTCTGAAGAAGGGTCTCGACCCCAAACATCACCCATTCCTTCTCTCCTGAGATGCTGCCTGGCCCGCTGAGTTACTCCAGCATTTTGTGTCTACCTTTAACAAGAAGGAAGGTGAATTAATGAACTGCAAGAGTTTTACTTAAGAATGTCCACATTAAATACTTAGACAAGGCTGCCTGGAAAAGTTAGTGGGATCCATTTAAATAACTCAGAAACTCCCTGGTGTGCACACATTATGCCCAGAGGGATTACCAAACATTATTGCTTTCTTACAACAGATTTGTGAGGTTCATTTGAAAAGAAGCAGTGATTGGTAATAACAAGTTTTGCTCCCTTGTATTTACGTCATGTTTCCAGTTACCTGTTAGCTTTCTGAGTTCTACATAAACCAGCAATTATGGAAGTTATTTTATGGACCCTATACTTAATTTCATTACACAAAATTTTGTGAATAATCACTCAGCACTGTTCTAGATATTCATTGGAATGGAAAGTAATGATTGTTTCTTGGTTTTGCTGCCTTTACAGCTCTCTTTCAACATAATGTGCGTAACCATATCTTGTAACCTTTGGGAAGATAAGCAAAGCTTTTAAGGCGTGTGTGCTTGTTTATCATGTAATTTAAAGAACTATAGGATCAAAGATTAACCTATGTGGGACTGGGTCAAGTGAGGCAATGGACAGTCAGCTTTAACCTATGTGTATAGACATCTTGACATTAAACTGTGAGATACACAATCAGCGCAGATGCACTACCATGGAGCAAGTTATTGAATCAAACTTCAACTACAGGCTGTTCCTGGGCACATACTCTGAATGAGACATCAACTGCTGCTGGAAGATCATCAATCTATGAAAGACTCATTTTAGATGGCCCAAAGGTTATTGGTCTTCCAGTGCATCGAGATGTCTGCAAGCGAATGCTGTCAAATGGCATGTTCACAAATGGCAGGTACACATGTTGAGAGACACACTGAATCTTCGTGTAGCTGCGGAAATGCTCTGTGAGGAAGGACCACAATGTAGAGTCCTTTTGCCACTGGACACGGAGAGACTTGGTCCTATGTGACAGCCTCTCAAACATTTAATGGGTGCATTACTTAAGGAGGGAACAAAAGTGGTATTGATGTCAGAGGATGTATTGGATTGATGATACTATGAATGAAGAAAAAGATGTGTTCCAACGGTATTTCTATATTTTTGAAATATTAAAAAAACCTCATCAACAAACTGCCATCTCTCATGCTCTTAGCCTTTTCAGAGTTGAGTGTGTATCACTTGATTGTTCCATCACGAGTGGATTCAGGAGGCTGCTGGCCTGATTGGTTAAGCAGGAGGTGGCAGCAGAGCCCAGCATTTGGCGGCATGGTGGAGCAAATCAGGAACAGAAAGCCAACTTGTGGGTGCAATCAGGAATGGGAGACCGGTTATTGATACTAGGGGCAAAGTTAGGGGTGGGGAAGAGGGAGATCAGCTCTTGATGTTGCAGATGGAACCAGGACCCAAATGGTTCATCAGAAAGACTAGGCAAGGTTGGGACTCTGCATATTGTTCATCTTTGGGGGACTGGTCTAGGAATGTGAAATCAGCTGTTGGTGTCAAAGGGAGGGATTTGGCACAGGACAGTGCTAGTTTAGGTTGATGAGAGGGGGAGTATTTGGCGTTGGAGAGTGTGTTGGGAGCAGGAAGTCAGCTGCTGATGTGGTTGGTGGGGGGGAAGCAGAATCAGGTGCCTGGGAGGGTGAGCATGTGCACCTTTCGACCAGCACATCGTGGAGAATGACAGGTTTGGTGGGACTGCAGATCAATGTGATAGAGACCTGCTGGAGACCAGGAGGTGATGGGGCTATCAGTGCAATTTGGAAGGCTGATTGAAGAATTATACCCCCAGTGGGCACCCCCTTTCAACACTGTAACATCCCATAGCTGGTGTTTTAGGGCAGTCCTGTTTAGGGCAGCATGGTGGCACAGCTGTAGAATTGCTGCCTGACAGTGCCCGAGACCAGAGTTTGATCCTGACTATGGGTGCTGTCTGTACGGAGTTTGTACGTTCTCCCTGAGACCATGTGGGTTTTCCCCGGGTGCTCCGGTTTCCTCCCACAATCCAAAGATGTACAGTTAATTGGCTGATGAGTCCATATTGCCCTACCAGTGTCCACCCAACGACAGCTGTTCACAGGACAACTTGCATTGTCCCCCTGCATTGCTTGAAAAGAAGAATCACACAGTCAATGACATTATCACACGTGTCCATGGCATGAGGGTGACTGACCACAGGAAGTATCTAGCTAAATCCTGAAGTGTTGTTAGTTGACCTGCAAACGGTCATTATCATATTTCAATCTGGAAAAATAGATTTTCACTTGTGTAAGCTATGTGATTGAATATCAGGACAAAAACAAAATGTTGGTATTTTATTAGTATTTAATTTAGTTTAATTTTGTTTAGTTTAGTTTAGAGATACAGTGCGGAAACAGGCCCTTCGGCTCATTGAGTCCGCACCAACCAGCGATCCCCATTCACTAGCATTATCCTGCATACTAGATACAATTGTCAATCTTTACCGAAGCGCTGAAATCTACTTCAAAATAGAGGCTGGGCCTACACATACCGAAGCTTAGAGCAACTATGCATATGTAGTCTATGCACAGGCTCAGGGGTCAGCAGCTGCTGGTTCCACATTCAATAGGAGCACATATCATATTCCAGCTTGAACATTTGCACAATTTGGTCTGAAATGGTCTCATCTGTGTCAACAACTTAAGGAGATAGAGATGTGCCAGGAACATCTAGGAATTTATTTGAGAATGTTCAGTGTTTGTCCACTGTTGGACATTTGCTTGGAAAGTTATCATGAGGAGGCACAAAGAGGGAAGAATTCCAAAGCTGCAGGAGAGGTCAGCAAATATTCAGAGCTTATAGCACACAATAAATTTATCCTATGGTATATGGAGGAATTCCAGTGCTGTTGAGTACACGGACAACCTTCTCCAGATCTGAGATTGATGCATGTCAGCTCTGGAGTCACAAATCATGCTCCTACCTGACAGCATTCGGCCATAATGGTGTGTACAGAAGGTCCATATTTGATACAAGGCTGTGTCATTGATGCCCTTCCAGTCCAGTCCTGTAAGCCTGTGGCTGTCAGCTGGTATCGCTTCTAATTATCTCTCAGATTATCTCCTTATGTGGTTCCATGTTAAAATGTGATTAATCTCATTCCTGTGAGGTCACTTGGGTTTTTTAAGACACCAAACATCCCAATTTATTCAAAATTGTTGTTTTAATATTGAGGTCTTCAGTTGACATTAAGAATGACACAGAAGCTGTTACATGAATCTCGGCCAGTTGAGTTTGCCTATCCCCGGGGAATAAAAATCTTTGTAAATATGTCAGAATTGTAAAATGGAATTGTGAAACTCAGCTGGAAAGCCAACTCTCTTCCACTGCTGTAGCCAAGAATTAGTTTAGTTTAGAGATAAACTAGTGACGCACCTGGTGGACCTGCTGCCTCACAGTGCCAGAGGCCAGGGTTCAATCCTGACCTTGCGGGTTTTCTCTGGGTGCTCCAGTTTCCACCCACATTCCAATGACGTGCTGCTTTGTAAGTTCATTGGGTTCTGTGAATTGCCCCTGGTGTGTAGGATGTGAAAGTTGGACATGGTCGGCCAAAGGACCTGATTCCACACTGTATCTCTACACTAAACTAAACATACAGCATGGAAACAGGCCCTCAGCCCACCATGTCCACGCTGATCACACATTTATACTAGTTCTATGATATCACACTTTCTCATCCACTCCTTACACATTAGGAACAATTTACAAAGGCCCAGTAAATTACAAACCTCGAAACAAAGAACTACAAATGCTGGTTTATACCAAAAATAGATACAAAATGCTGGAGTAAGCTGGTCAGGCAGCATCTCTGGAGAATAAGGGTGGGTGACGTTTTGGGTTGGGACCCTTCCTCAGACACTGAAGAAGAGTCCCGACCTGAAACATCGCCCATCATTTTTCTCCAGAGATGCTGCCTGACCCGCTGAGTTGCTCCAGCACTTTGTGTCTATCTAACCTCCAACCCATACGTCTTTGGGATGTGGGAGGAAACCAGAGCACCTGGAGGAATACCACGTCGGCACGGGGAGCATGTGCAAACTCCACATACTGAGGCCACCTGAAGTCAGGATCTTATCCAGTTCTCTGGCGTAGTGGGCACCAGTTCTACTAATTACGCCATTGTGCCACCCTGAATGTTCAGTAATGCACCAGGAAGGGGAAAGTAACAAATCAATGAAGCTATTCAGTTGTTTCTTTTTATCAAGTGGCCAAGTAAGTAGCAAAAAATATTGGATCTTGTTATGTAAGAGAACAGGTTACCAAATATGCAACTCTGACCAGCTGTGCCTTCAGTTGAAAGGTAAAGTACTTCTGTTTAAAATGTGTTAGTTTCTCTGCTGCCTTTTGGGAAATATTTGCTAAATGACCCAGGCTTTTCTTTCAGTACCTGTTGTTTATCTATTGAGGAAATGAACACATGTGAGAATTGGAGAATTACTTAAATGTTAGGCAAGGGGCTTTTTCCAGAGAAGAAAGATTTATATTAAATAAACTTTTTAAAAAAAGGTTCCTTGTGGGGTTGAGGGGTTAATAAGGCCCCTGTGGAGGTATACAATAGCATGGTGTCACTTTAAAGCATGTTTGTCAGCCTGATGCCTGGATTACCACTGTTGAATGAATGAAGTTGAGCCTGACAGAATTTGGACGTGTTGACACACCTCCAATCTCTACAGACTGATTAGTCAGCCAGTGCTGGTGCCAGAGAGCTTACTGCACCATTCACAAAAGACTGGCTTGGAAATGCCAGTCAATCATTTTTTCTAAAATGCAGCAGAGCCACAGGATCTAAATGTCTGGAATCATATGTGAAGACCTCAGTTGTTTGAACCAGAACCAAGCTGGAAGGGAAGTGTAAATATGGAAGAGAAATTCTGGCAATTATGCTTTAGAAAAGGAACGCCTAGACCCGTTGCCTCTTCCGTGCACATCTTCCAGTTATTGCTAAATAAGATGAATGAATTATTGATAGATACTGCATTATTAAAAATGGCTTATCTCAAACCTAAACAAGCGTACAGTGGTCAGTGAGTCATTTACTTTTGGTGCACTCTGCTGCTCTCACTGAGCCTCAATTACTCTGTAATTTGTAACTGGGGATTGCATGGGTACTGGCTTTGAAAAGGATATTTTTATCAAAAAGGTCTGGTTCAGCTCATATTGTATGGCCAGTTTACTCTTTCTTATTACACAATCTTATTCATTGACAGCTCTTTGGAAAGATGATTAGTGGCTTCTCCCTGACTTAAGATGGTCAAATGAATGCTGTTGTTTGAATTAACTGCTTTAGTTGGATGAATTTCATATTTTCATATTACCTTACAACATAAAAGGAGGTTATTTGGTCCATCGAGTCTGTACTAGCTCAGAATAGATTTCCATCAATTTCATTTCTTCACTGATTTCCTTGGTAGTTGACACAGTGGCACAGCTAGTAGATCTGCTGCATCACAGATCCAGTGACGTGAGTTTGATCTCCAGTGCTCTCCATGTGGAGTTTTCACATTCTCCCTGTGAATGTGTGGGTTTCCTCCAGGTGCTCTGGTTCCTTCTCACATCACAAAGACATGGGCCGGTTAATAGGGTGCTGTAAGTTGCCTCTGGTGAAGGTAGATGATACGAGAATTGGGTGAGAGTGATGGAATACGTGAAACAAGTGGGGGACTGAGACAGATGGGAATGCTTTGTGAATCAGCATAGGACTCAACGTCCCAAATGATCTCCTTCTATGTCATAAATTTGAAAACACGTACCACCATATTCAGGGACATTTTCTTCCCACCTATTATCAAGCAACTGAACCATTCTCCCACAAACTAGAGTCCAGTCCTAACCTCTCATCTACCTCATTTGAGACCTCTAAACAATCTTTAATTGGACTTTACTGGATGTTATCTTGGAGTAAACATTATACCCTATATGCTGTATGTACACCTTGGGCGGCTTGATCGTAATCATGTAAAGTCTTTCCATTGACTTGATAGAATGTAACAAAAAGCTTTTTACTGTAACCCATCACGTGACAATAAACTAAACTAAACATAAGGAAATGAGAGAAATTAAAAACTTCTCCTGATTCTTTTGCCATCCACCTTCACCAGGGCTACTTTGCAATAGCCGATAAGACAACCAACCAGCATGGGAGAAAACTGGAGTATCCGGGGGAAAGCCCTGCAGGATGAAGGGGTGTGCAGGTGGTGCTGAGAGTCGTTTGACTGTGAAACCCACGATAGGTGGAGCATCCAGAAATGTACACAATATCCAAAGTGTAATCTAACCAATATCTGTACAACAGCAACATGACATCCCAACTCTTACACTCAATGCCACAGTCTGTGAAGGTAAGCATACAAAATACTTCCAACCCTATCCACCTGTTTTGCCACTTTCAGGGTACTGTGGATTTGCACATCAAGGTATCTCTGTATGCCAACACTCCTAAAATCTGTGCCATTTATTCTATACATCCCAACTAGAGTTTGACCTTTGGCAGTGCATTACCTCACACTTGCCTTGATTAAGTTCTATCCATCATCACTCTGCCAAAGATTCAACTGATCTAAGTCCCAGAGTATCGTTAGACAACTGTCTTTGTTGTCTACGAACCTATCAGTTTTTGTATTGTCTTTATGTCTTCCTGATTTGTCCATCAACATTGCTGAAGTAGATTGTCTGATTTGATTTAAGGAAAATTATATTGTATTGTTTTGTCTAAGTTGGATCCTTAGTTTCTCATATTAACACCAGCAACACTCTAAAAGCAATTAATTGGATACAAAATGCATTGCAATGCCTAATTGTAAAAGACACTACCCAGATACAATTATTTCCTTCAAGTGGGTCTCATTATGGATTCTAAAACCTGAGCCCATGGAGACTCGCACAATATTGTTCAGCCAAGAGTCTTGCTTGTAAAGTTAACATTTTTTGCCCATCTTGAATTCCTTTTGAGAAGATGGTGGGGAGTTGCCCTCTAGGACCACAGCAAATATTTCTGATGAAGCACTCCCGCAATGCTGCTCATCCGCATTTAAATCTATTTAATTAATGCAGGTTGTTGCCTAGTATCTACAGGGATTTTTTTTCAAAATGCATGGGCTATTTCAGAGATTTTTCAAGGATTATAGATGTCATAGAGCCAAAGAATCTTACAGTATGGAAACATGCCCTTTAGCCCAACTTGCCCACACCGGCCAACATGTCCCATCCCACCTGCCTGCATTTGGCCCATATCCCTCTTAACCTGTCCTATCCATGTACTTGTCTAAATGTTTCTTAAGCGTTGTGATAGTACCTGCCTCAACTACCTCCTCCGGCAGATTGTTCCATGCATGATATGCACTGTATCATTACACATCACATTATGCCATTACACTGGCCCACCCACAAACATTGTGATTTAATCATGTAATCATTGCAAGCTGCACAGTTGGTGGGACGTGTGAGCTCCATGAATCATACAAACTACTCTGGGCAAAATGGGATGAAGCCAGAAATATCCGAGATCACCCATTCCCAGGGTAACTAAATCGCACAAATATTGTCTTCTCTAGGTGGTTATTTTAAGTGGAGCCACGCTTGCGTGGTTTAGTATCCAAGTGATCAAAGCCTCTTTCAGATTTACAGGCTTCAAGCCAAAAATTCATGATCCCAGTCAGCCAATGCAGCACAATATTTCTGCTGTCTCACCCTTTCACACCTTGGGGAAAAATGAACACTGCAATCTGTATTGTTAAGGGTATCATCAAGCATTAGAGAGTGGCAGGTTGAATCCATTTAGTGGTCCAGATTGGATTGTGGCAGCCATTTGCTCTCTGAGGTCAGGTTGGCAACCAGATGATACTCTTGGCAAGGCAACTTAGAAATCAAATGTGAACTTGGCAGACTTGTTAAACCAATGCCTGAGCCAGACATATCCGCAATGCACAGAATCATTATATACTCATAGTCTGTGTGTATTACTGCCAAGGTCAACACTCAATCCCCCTTGCCCGTTGCTCATTGAAATTAATAGTTTGCTGAGCCATTTTCCAGGACATTTGAAGGTCATTCACTTTGCTGCAAGTTTGGAATCACTTTTGGGATACAGCAGATTTTTTGCTCTAAACCATGGCAGCCTAATGGTTTCATAGTCTTGGTAACCACAGACGTGCAGGTTTGTAGGATAATTGACTGGGTAAATGTAAAAATTGTCCCTGGTGTGTGTAGGATAGTGTTAATGTGCGGGGATCGCTGGGCGGCGCGGACTCGGTGGGCCGGAAGGGCCTGTTTCCGCGCTGTAGAATCTAAATCTAAATCTAAATCTAACCGATTCAGAGTAGTGATAATTCAGAACTTTATCAAATTGAATTTAAGTCGCCCCAGTTTCTATCAGCTTACACCTTTGTCTTCAATCCTTGAGAATCATACCAATCCTCAAGAATATTAGAGTAGAAACTTCACCACAATATTAAAGAATAAGGTCAACAGTGCTGGTAAACTCTGTTTGTGGCCAATTAATGTCACAATACTGCAGAGAGTTGGGGTTACCCTGCTCTTGGTTCCAGCCATATGGACATGAATTCCATTGGCTCTGGTAAGAACCACTATTCTTCATGAAAAGACTGCACTCTAAATAAGTCAATGGAAATTACAAAGATGTTAGTAGTTTGTCTCAGAGACCCTGATGCCTGATAGCAGTTTTTTTAAATATTGTCACACCACAGTAGGCTGGGGAAATGAACATTGAATATTTGCCAAATGAAAGCACATTAAAAGGAAATCACTTGAACATGGATAATAATTTAGACTGTACATAACATTGCCATTACACCTGCTTGATTTTGCTCCAAACTTTAACTGAAAGGGGAATGCACAATGTTCACAATGTGTTCCCCAGGTCAACACACATCTTGTTACTGTCAGATGTCTGGGCTCTGGTGGAGAAGGGGAGGTTTAAACCAGCACTAGTAATGGGATTTGACATGTTTAATTTTGCTCTTATGATTGTTCTTAAGGGAGTAATTTAAATGTAAATGCATTTCTAACCAGGACAACTCCTTTTAAAAAATCTGCAAAGGTGCAAATAATGTACAGGAGCCTCGTTGAAATGGATTGCACAGGAGTGTAGAGGTTCCTTACTTTTGCCTTAAAATTTAAGTGGTGGCATAATGATCTGCCAGATACAATTGTGGTTTGGATTATATTAAATTATTATAGTAGGTCTGTAAAATCTCCAGCACATAATACTCCAAGAACCCTATGTTCTCCTGACTCTAGCCTCTAACACATCCCTCATCACACCTTCCTCTCTTGGGAACTCCCTACCCTCTCTCTTCTCCTTTGAAGCACTCTATAATTTCTGCCCTTTTGATCCCTATGTCCCAATATTTCCTTGGGCACTATGTTAAAGTCTAATTAAACTCTGCAGTACTTAAAGACTTGGGTGAACCACCTTGATATGTTTTACTGCGTTAAAGTTACCACATAAATAGAAGTTGTTGTTAATCATTTTCCAGTAACAACTGCATTTGTGCGTGGATGCCAAGGCAATTATGGGATTAGGGGCAGCTGTGATGCCCCTTTAGTTGAATTGCCTGCCAACAACGAATGTTAAAGTTTATCCATGCGTAATGGGAACTTGTGGAAATTTCTGGCTACCACCAGGAAACTATATTGCCTGAGGAAACTATATTGCTGCGACTCCCAATGCCTTGAAATACTGGGAGAAGAAAATTGGTTAGAAAAAGAAGCAGCAACTTAGATCATTGAGTGAGGTCAGCTTGTTCAAGTAAACAATATATTTATCTGTGTGGGTTGATGAAAGCTCCAGATAAAGTAAAACGCTGCTGATACTATTTATCTCATGCCTGGGTCATTTAATGGTATGTTATGATTCAGCTCAACAGAAATGAATGTTAATTTTGTTAAATAATTTCAATAGATAAGATTTATATGTTTTCATATACTTTGGTTTCTATCATATGGATCTCAGGATTGTGCAAAATCATGGCTGAGAAAAGGGGCAGATCATTTATCAATCACAGTGTATTATTAAAAGCTTAATATTAATGGCCTGCCAAACACAACAAAGGCGTATTTTAATAAAGTATACCTATTTTAGCACATTGGGTTCATTTGGCAAAATACTTGTAAGAAAACAAATTGAAAAATATTAAAGACCCTCAGGTCTTTTGTTCCTGGAGTAAATAACTTAATGAATTCTGATTATTTAGAATAAAAATACTTGTTCTGTGAGGTGAAATGAACAATTATTGACATTTGCCAATAAACATGCCAAAGCAAGTTATGATGTGCTGGAAGTGAATTAATATACAATGACTTGCGTGTGTGTTGGTGCCTATGGCACCTGGTTAGCCTGGCTAACCATCCCTTCTTCCCATCCCTTCTTCTTCCCATTCCAAGGGATGGGAAGAAGAAGGGAAAAGTACTGGACTGGGGAAGAGGTGCAGTCTTTTTCAAACACAGACTTTGTTTTTGAAAACGCTCAGTCAAGGGAACGTCTGGAATTATGCAACAATGTCCCAAGATGATTTACAGCCAATGAAGACAGTTTCAAGAATAGCCACTTTTGTAGTGCAGAAAGATTACAGCCAGTTTGCTCACAGCAAGCTCTCAATCAACAGCCACGTGAACATGATCTGATATCATATTTTAGTGAAGTTTGCTAAGGAAAGATTTATTTCATTAAACATGACTTGTTGCCTGAAAGGATTGTAGAGGCAGAATTAAATCACCGCTTTTAGAATATAGCTGGACTAATGCTTGAAGAGCCACAAACCACAGGACTTTGACCACAGAGAGGGAAAGTATGGTTAACCTAAAGCTGAGTTTTGGCCAGCATGTTCATCTGTGGAATGAACTCCTTTAGCGCTATATTTTTTTCTATTACTCTATAAACATTATCTCGGATGTAAGGGAAAATTCTTCTGCTCTTCAATTAAAGCAATGGGATCTGGAACACTGGGTGGGTTGGTGCTTTTGTGCTTCGTTTAAAACTGATGTTGCAGTCCACACTCAGTCCTCCCAGAATTGGGCAGTTCACTATCAAACTCTGTTTCAGCTGACATGTCAACAATGGTCACATATGCTGAGACGCCTGAGGTCTTTCCCAGATGTGAGGGATGAAAGGAAATCTCAAACTAAATTGTACTCCCAAACCAAAAAAAAAGAAAAAAGATTTCCATTTACACGGAAGGACACAAAGTGCTGGAGAAATGTGGCAGGTCAGGCAGCATCTCTGGAGAACATGGATAGATGACATTTTGTGTTGCGATCCTTCTTCAGAAATGTCTCAAGAAGGGCCCCGACCTGAAACATTACCTATCAGGCTGAAAAAGGGTCCCGACCCAAAACGTTACCCATCCATGTTCTCCAGAGATGCTGCCTTAACGCGCTGAGTTACTCCAACACTGTGTCCTTGTGTCTAAACCAGCATCAGCAGTTCCTTGTTTCTTCCATTTATACAGAGCCATGTGTGCCACTTTCAGAAAGAGAACATATGACATAGAACAGCAAAGCACAGGGACAGGCTCTTCAGTGCACAATGTTTTACTTTGACAGTCTCCTTCATAGTCTAAAATCCCAGCAATCTTAGTGTCATTTGCAAACAAACTAAACAACTCATCTACATTTACGTCCAAGTCACTATATATCACAAACAGCAGAGGTCCAAGTGTAGATTGCTGTGAAACTCCACTGGTCACAACCTTGTTGGTTGTAAAACATCCTACCATGCCAAAAGCCTTCTTCACTGCCCTATCCATCAATGATGCCGCTTTCAGGAAACTATGTACTTGTATTCCTAGTTCCCTCTGCTCTGCAACATTCCCCATGGCCTATTGATCACTGAAGGTCTTGCCTTGGTTTGACTTCCCAAAATACGTCTTACACTTATCTGAATTACACTCCATTAGCCATTCCTCAACCCACTTGCCCAGCTGATCAAGATCCCACTGTAATTCTTGACAACTGTCTTCACTGTCTACAGTGTCACCTATATTATTGTCACTTGCAAACTTACTAATCATGCCTTGTACATTTTCTTCCAAATTGTTGATATAAACCACAAACAGCAATGGGCACTGCACCAATTCCTGAGGTATAGCACTCCTCAGAGCCATGTTGCAACCAGTGTTAGATTTTGGTTTTCATTAAGAAATCCATGTGTCCAAAGAATCAGCCATTAACAGATGGGTAACAGAATTATCCAGTCTTTTCCACGCCGCCTAGATGTTTTAAATGACTTCAGATGGTTGAAATCCAAGGAAAGGCAGTTGGGATATTGTGCACATTGATTGACCTATTATTGACACAATTGTGATGCAGCTGAACCAAACTTTTCAAAGTTCTCATTTCAAATGAAACCCGAAAAATCTATAAAGGACCAGTTGTTCTTTAAATTTTCACCGAGAGGGGAAAAAGAACATTGAACTCTTGTTTTGAACTCTATCGGTTTAATATGAAACTTTTCATAATTCACCGATGAAGTTGGACGAATTTAGTGACAGCATTGAAGTTTAGTGCATATAATGGGTTACAAAAGCTTTGTGGGTTGGAAACAAGCCCTTAATCATGCAGTACAAATTGTGGTAAGAAAGCAACCAGAAGGTTCATGTAAGTCAATCCTTAACTTTACCACTTTACATCTTAAGCAGCTCTCTCTGAAGTGTTGGGTGAACCTTGTGCTGGTACCAAGATGGTTGTATCATTAATACTTAACTTCTATGCTGCTTTGTTTTACTTTGTGTTCATTTTGTCTCCAGTCTGGCTCTTTTAGTTGGTTATGGGAATGAGTTTTGTGCTTTGACCTCTTGAATTCTAAAAACAAAACTGGCATAAAAAGAAAATGCAGGGATTGCTGATCAAGAAAATTCTGCCACGTTATCTCCACTTCCACCCTCTAACACCCCCCTTCCCAATGTTAACTTGTCTTCTGCTCTAAATCCACAAATAATTCTATCTCCAAATTTGCTACTCTTTATGTGTCAGCCAATGTGTGTCGTCCATTGAAGAGTGCATTGGGTGAGTCTTTCCTCTGCACTGGTTGTTCACACTCTGCAATGTGTCAGAGCACAATGATTCAAAGCAGGAATCATTATCGATTTTCTTCTGGAGAAAATGGAACCCAGTGTGGACGAGAAATTATAGCATTCTCCCTAATGTACAGGGTAATGTTTTATTTTGGCTTGTTTTCTAGTGATCGAACAGTGGTGTACAAAATAACTGCAGATGCTGGTCCAAATCGAAGGCATTTATTCACAAAATGCTGGAGTAACTCAGCAGGTCAGGCAGCATCACGGGAAGGAAGGAATGGGCAACGTTTCGGGTCGAGACCCTTCCTCAGACTGATGTCAGGGGGGCGGGACAAAGGAAGGATATAGGGAGACAGGAAGATAGAGGGAGATCTGGGAAGGGAGAGGGGAAGAGAGGGACAGAGGAACTATCTAAAGTTGGAGAGGTCGATGTTCATACCACTGGGCTGCAAGCTGCCCAGGCGAAATATGAGGTGCTGTTCCTCCAATTTCCAGTGGGCCTCACTATGGCACTGGAGGAGGCCCATGACAGAAAGGTCAGACTGGGAGTGGGAGGGGGAGTTGAAGTGCTCGGCCACTGCATTGGTGCTACCTCTTGGACCCATGCAGAACTCACTGACTTTATACACTTTACTTCCAATTTCCATCCTGCTCTTAAATATACCTGGACTATCTCCGACATCTCCCTCCCGTTTCTGGACCTCACTATCTCCATCACAGGAGACAGACTAGGGACTACACTTCTTCCCACCCGGTCTCCTGCAAAAAGTCTATCCCCTACTCCCAATTCCTCCGTCTACGCCGCATCTGCGCCCGGGATGAGGTGTTTCACACTAGGGCATCAGAGATGTCCTCATTCTTCAGGAAACAGGGCTTCCCATCTTCCATTATAGATGAGGCTCTCACTAGGGTCTCTTCTACATCCCGCAGCTCCGCTCTTGCTCCCCCTTCTCCCCCACTTGTAACAAGGACAGAATCCCCCTAGTTCTCACCTTTCACCCCACCAGCCAGCGTATCCAACAAATCATCCGCCAATATTTCCGTCACCTACAACGGGACCCCACCACTGGCCATATCTTCCCATCACCTCCTCTTTCTGCGTTCCGTAGAGACCATTCCCTCCGTAACTCCCTGGTCCACTCGTCCCTTCCTACCCAAACCACCCCATCCCCGGGCACTTTCCCCTGCAACCGCACGAGATGCAACACCTGTCCCTTTACCTCCCCCCTCAACTCCATCCAAGGACCCAAACAGTCATTCCAGGTGAGACAGAGGTTCACCTGCACCTCCTCCAACCTCATCTATTGCATCCGCTGCTTCAGATGTCAACTTATTTACATCGGCGAAACCAAACGCCGGCTCGGCGATCACTTCGTTCAACACCTGCGCTCGGTCCGCGTTAAACAAACTGATCTCCCGGTGGCCGAGCACTTCAACTCCCCCTCCCACTCCCAGTCTGACCTTTCTGTCATGGGCCTCCTCCAGTGCCATAGTGAGGCCCACCGAAAATTGGAGGAACAGCACCTCATATTTTGCCTGGGCAGCTTGCAGCCCAGTGGTATGAACATCGACCTCCAACTTTAGATAGTTCCTCTGTCCCTCTCTTCCCCTCCCCCTTCCCAGATCTCCCTCTATCTTCCTGTCTCCACCTATATCCTTCTATTGTCCCGACCCCCTGACATCAGTCTGAGGAAGGGTCTAGACCCGAAACATCGCCCATTCTTTCTCTCCCGAGATGCTGCCTGACCTGCTGAGTTACTCCAACATTTTGTGAATAAATACCTTCAAACAGTGGTGTACAGTCCTCCTGTTTTACAGCTGTAAGGCCTATGACCCACCCTTTTGTCTGCAATGTTTTTCAAGTGAAAGATTGGGTTTCCTTCGGGTGCTTTGGTTTTCTCAGTCCAGAGATGTGTAGGTTGGTTGGTTAATCGGCGGTCATTGTAAATTCGCCCTAGTTTGTAGGAGACCAGTAGAATCTAGAGGAGATGGTGAGAATGCAGAGAAAATAAAAAATGGGATTAATATATGATTCATGTAAATGTGTGACTCATGGTCAGCATGAACTGGGTGGGCCAAAGGGCCTGTTTCCCTTCTGTCCCTCTCCACAACTTTATGGCAATTACACTATATCGGGTACGAGGTCATGTTGTATTTTTTTATTTCAAAAATACACTTTATTCATAATAATAGATACACAAAATACAATTGATTATTGACTTTCTCTACCTTCCTTGTTTCATCAAATTAGTACAATCTCTCACAAAGCTGCAATACCCCACTTGCTTTCTCCTTAATCATGATATATGTTAAGCATTTGGAAGGTTGTTGCACAAGGGCTAGCCCCTCATTGTGGCAGGACTCCTGACTGTGGTCCTTCCTCACAGTCTTTGAGATGGCTGCATCGAGCTTCAGTGTGTTCCTCAGCAGTATTCATTTATCTTAAACCATGCATACTGACAGAATTCACTTATGGTCATTTCCTTACAATGGGAGACCAACAAGTTTCGGATAGACTGAAATGTATCTTTCATTGAGCTGTTGACCTTTCAGTAGCAGTTGAAGTTTGTCTGAGTCCGTATCCTTGGGCACAATCCTCAGTTCCGTAGTTGTTCGGGATCAACCTTGACACGGACCATTGCATCTTTTCCAAGACCTTCATGGCAAATGCATAGCTCATGAAGCAGCAATGTTGTCTCGATTACCTTTCAGCAATTTTGTGATCAGTGTACAGTAGTAGTTGAGGCTCTGGCTGTGCAGGAAGGATCTGATGGGGAGGAACCAAGCCACATTATGATAATTTGGAAGACGTGCAGGTGCTTGTCGCGTCTTGTGAGACAACGTGCTCATTGTGAGGATTTCAGCATTGGTTAATTCTGCTTTATTTATCAAAGGGTCTGAGCTAAGCAATTGGGAATAGGCAGCTGTAGGCCAGCTGTTGTCCTCCGGGCTTCTGTTGGAACTTGATGAGCCTCCTGCTGAAGAGTCCAGAATCGGAAAAACCAGGGCCGTGGTCCACTGATTGCTGATTAATGGTAGTGGTCTGAAGACAGGAATTAGCTAGGGATAGGGCACAATGTTTGCCTCAGGCTTGCACCTGCACTGTGTCTGAATTTCTGCCACTGATCAGGCAGTGGACGGTATTGCTATGATTTTACCCCCATGATTGGTTTGTGCGCTTTGAATTGACTCAACATGATCTGTGATTTCAGTCACATATTGGCTGAAGCTGTCACTAAATATCCTTAAATTCAGAGCTACCCAAAAAAGAATGCTCAGATTTGAAAGAAACATGCATGTACAAGATGCACTTATCTAATGACAGCTTGTTATCTGTTATCTTCCTTTCCAATACTTTCTCTTTGTCAAGCCAGAAACAATTGTAAGGTTTTTTTCAGAATAATTTACAGACTTTTGTATTCTACTAAGTCAGATGTGGACTTGCCCAATAACAACTGCCCCCAGTCTACCCTCCTGAGCTCCTGTCTAATAATGTTGTAGTTTGACTTACTCCAATTTATTACTTTCAAGCAAGGTTCAGCCTTCTCCCTGTGCGAAACAATCTTAAAATTTATGGGTAACAGATAATTATTGGCCAGTTCTTGAAGACTTCCCATGGAATCATTTCTGCAAAAACAGGGCAAAGGGATTTGATATTGTGAATATGTTAATAAAAATTAAAGGCACAGTTTTGGAAGCAGGGTGGACCTGCGATGGATACAGAGGTGATTAATGGCAGCACTGAAGGAGAGGGAGTGGTTGAACAATATTTGGCCGATCTTTTGGGGCACCCCATATTCTTGTGAGCCATTGACTCTTTTGTTAATTAAACCTTTCTGGCCAATAGAAAGAGAGAAGTAAATGAACCTGTAGAACAAGCAAAATAATACCGAACATAATCTTTTATATGAACTTTCTCAATTGTGCCTCTGGCTCTTGCATTGTCCTGAAAATTCCATTGAATACACCTAACTAATTTCAATGGCTGATGTCTATCAGCCATATAACAGAGCAGTTTTGTCTGTGAGTGTGATATACTTAAGAACCCAATCTATGCTCTACCACCAAGTGAAATATTACAGCATTAAGTAGTTACATGTTGAACATCAATGTGGCAACTGCCCTCAATATTTGTAGAGCTTTCATTACGCAGTGTATTTTCTAAAACATCTATAATATTTAAGATTTCCTCCACTGATACTGTGCTGAATGCTCCTACATCACTGCACAGTAGCTACAAGACCACACAATGTTGTCTGGATATAAAATCTTTGTATATTGTGGAAGGTATTTGCCTACACTAATTTTCCCTGTCAAAAGCTGACTCCAAGAGGGTTGGTGTGCATTTCAAATGATTCTTTTTGGTCCTGTTGCATTGTATATGCTCCAATAAACATGTCCTTCATAATTTGCCGTTAACATTAGCAAGCATTGTACTGCTTTCAGACTGATTGTTGGATTTGGTCTTTTCTCCACAACATCCTCTAAATTTGGGTTAGCCATTAAATGACTGCCAATTGCAGTGAATTCTGGAAGGGGGAATGAAAGTCTGTGCGTCCGCTTTATAAAGTAGTTCGATAGATAATAACAACAAGCTACTTGGCAAGGTGACTAAAGGCTCAGAGTGGTAAGTTTTGGGGATTTTTTTCAGCAAGATGAGCTTTAGTAAGAGCATTTCAAAAAATAATATGAAGACAGCTTAAAGCTCTATCATTGAAAGTGAGACGAATGAAGGAAGATATATTAGGATCCAGAATCAATAAAGGACATTCTTCATCAAATAGGGAAGGAAAATGTTGCAAACATCGGGAAGGCAAAGACATAGAGGGGATTGCAGATAAGAATGAAGATATTAAATCAATGCCAACAGAGGGATTTGGAAGCAGAAGGGGATAAGGAAGACAGGAATGAAGACGGCTTAGAGTGGGTGGGCAGGGATTTAGATGATGGTATTAGGGGAAGTTGGATTCTATGCAGGAGCAGTTTGTATGAACTCTTCAGAGGATCACAGACATCCTACAACATGAAGTTGAAGAACAATTTGGCTTCTCTTTGATTTGGTAAAAGTCCTGCAGTTAGACACAATAATAGTTGAGAACTTAAAGAGCAAGATGGACAGCTGAAAGATTAACCCCAAAACCTCCTCCTCTTACTCACCTTGCATGACAAGAAAGTGGATAATGATCACCGCAAGAATCTGGATTACTTTTTTTTGCAACTGGCACGTCTCTGGAACTGTTTGACTTTGAACAAATGTACTATTGGTAAAACAGTAAAGACCTCAAAGCTGTGTGGCGCAGACAGAGTTTTGGGGTAGAAATTCATATTTGATCGCCGTTACTGAGAAGGTGCTAAAGGAAACATGCCCATCACTTCCACTTCCGATTTTCAATTCCACTGACTTCAAGAGTGCTGAACATTGGGAGGAAACCTAGCAATTATAGACCTATTAGTTTGACGTCTGTGGTGGGAAAATTAATGGAAAAGATACTTAGGGACAATATATATAATTATTTGGATAATCAAGGCCTGATTAGAAACAGTCAACATGGATTTGTGCCTGGAAGGTCATGTTTGACTAATCTTCTTGAATTTTTTGAAGAGGTTACCAGGGAAATTGATAAGGGCAAGGCTGTGGATGTTGTCTATATGGACTTCAGTAAGGCATTTGACAAGTTTCCACATGGAAGGTTGATTAAGAAGGTTAAATCGTTGGGTATTAATAGTGAGGTTGCAAGATGGATTCAACAATGGCTGAATGGGAGATACCAGAGGGTAACGGTTGACAATTGTATGTCAGGTTGGAGGCCAGTGTCTAGTGGAGTGCCCCAAGGATCTGTGTTGGGTCCACTGTTGTTTGTCATTTACATTAATGATCTGGATGATGGTGTGGCAAATTGGATTAGTAAATATGCAGATGATACTAAGATAGGTGGAGTAGTTGATAGTGAGGTAGATTTTCAAAGTCTACAGAGAGACTTGGGCCTTTTGGAAGGGTGGGCTGAAAGATGGCAGATGGAGTTTAATGCTGATAAGTGTGAGGTGCTGCATTTTGGTAGGACAAATCAAAATAGGACGTACAGGGTAAATGGTAGGGAATTGAGGAATGCAGTGGAACAGAGGGATCTGGGAATAACTGTGCATTGTTCCCTGAAGGTGGAATCTCATGTGGATAGGGTGGTGAAGAAGGCGTTTGGTATGCTTGCCTTTATAAATCAGAGCATCGAGCATAGAAGTTGGGATGTAATGTTGAAATTGTACAGGGCATTGGTGAGGCCGAATCTGGAGTATGGTGTGCAGTTCTGGTCGCCAAATTATAGGAAGGATGTCGACAAAATGGAGAGGGTACAGAGGAGATTTACTAGAATGTTGCCTGGGTTTCAGCACTTAGGCTACAGAGAGAGGTTGAACAGGTTGGGTCTTTATTCTTTGGAGCGTAGAAGGTTGAGGGGAGACTTGATAGAGGTTTTTAAAATTATGAGAGGGACGGACAGAGTTGACGTGGGTAGGCTTTTCCCTTTGAGAGTGGGGAAGATTCCAACAAGGGGACATAGCTTCAGAATTGAGGGACAAAGGTTTAGGGGTAACATGAGGGGGAACTTCTTTACTCAGAGGGTTGTGGCTGTATGGAATGGGCTTCCGGTGGAAGTGGTGGAGGCTGGCTCGATTTTATTATTTAAGAGTAAATTGGATAGGTATATGGATAGGAGGGGATTGGAGGGTTATGGTCTGAGTGCAGGTAGATGAGACTAGGTCAGGGAGAATGGTCGGCGTGGACTGGTAGGGCCGGACAGGCCTGTTTCCATGCTGTAGTTGTTATATGTTATATGTTATATGGAGTCATATGTAGAAGGCTGATAATTAGATGATATATTAGTACCAGTGACCATAGCTTACAAAGGATAGAGCATCTTTACCATCCTAAGCCATCTCACAGGTCTGCTATCAACCATGTTTGGCACTGAGCTTCATAGGGAGATGGAATGAAAAGTGACCAAGAGCTTGGTCAAGGCAACAGGTTTTCAAGAAAATCTCAGATGAAAAGAGAGCAGAAGAGATGCAGAGTGGTTAGTGATGAAATACCAATGTTCAGTGGTTGGCAATTGAAGGAAGGATGGCCATCAGCAGTGAAACTATGAAAGTCAGGGATGCACATAAGCTCCAAAGCCTCACAGGCACACATTTTGGTCTTCCCTGTGCACTTCTGATTTAAGCACCATCACATAGCACCCCACACAAATCTCTGCTGTTTGCACTTTGCTGAAAATGCCCTTTTATTTATGTACTGTTTGCTAGAGCTCAGGATTAGATTTATAAATTACAGCTGTACTGGTCAAGAATGAAAGGCAAAATGTGCTGTCTTTTTGTTGTTTTTCATGTGGCTTCATTAATCTAGACTTCAGGGAAGATTTGGATCTTATGATTGAAGCTTGCAAAAGATTTCCATGTCTGGTGTCCCTTGGATGGCTCTAGTGTAATATGTTTTTTACAGGCAAGAATGTTAAAGATTTGAAGGCACATGCTGCCAATGACATGATCCCTTTTCCACCACTCAGCTTGTAAACTGATTGAAAGCAGAAGGAGAGTGTGAATTGCTGTGGGAATCATTGGCTTGAGCCAACTGTTCTTCCCTGATCCTATCAAGATATAAGTCTTGCAGGACAAGATGTATTTTCTTCTGTGTGTGAGGGACAAATGTTTTTCAACAATGAAAGCTGGCCAACCACAAAGTCATCACTCCTCTCTGTAAAGTAGATATGAACAAAGTTCAGTAAACCCCAGTTTTATTGCCAAACATAAAAATGTTCTTCCTGATATTGTTTATGGCCCAAAAATAAAAGGATCTCAAAAGCCAGGGAAAGCAAAAAAAGATTCTAATTCAGAAACTGAAACACAATTGAAGGAGTTACCAAAACTTATAATCATTTATGCTGTTCATAGATATCCTTTTATGCACCTCACTGCAAATTCATATTAAATTCCTGTATTGAGAACCTTGTTGTTGACTTTGCCTCTTACTTGGTCATCACTAAATTGATGCGTGATCCTTTCATTATTGGTCTCAAGGAATGTCTCTGTGTGGTAACTGTGTTAGTATATTAGCTAACCCAACCAGCAAAGGTCAGTTGGCATAGCCGGAGAACAAAGAATTTAGTCCTCGTGGAGGTGATGAACGATCCAAATACCTTCAGAAAATTTAAATTGTGCTGCCAAGGCTAAATAAATGTGCATCCGTCAGATTTTAGTAGTTTGGCACATACGAAAGATAAATGCCTGCAAACATCATGATGTCCTCTACGCGTATCTCCAAGCCAGATTTTTGATGAGATATCGGCTAAAATTAATATTTTTCTTCATCAACTGGGTTGATGGAATGGAAAGTTTTTCTTCAAAAAAAGTTACACGCCAACCTATTGACAACATTGCATCAGTCAATAGTTTAGAGCAAACCACCACAGCCTGTGTACAGCACACAAAATCAATTTATCCTGAAAACAGTACATTTAAAGAAGGGAGGAAACAGAAAGCACAGCAACATCCCCTTCAAAGTAGGGCAATTTCTCCAGCAAACATTGTGGGTGAAAGGTTTAAATTATGCATGTCAGGTTGATCTCAGTCAAATGCAGCAGTGGAACCATTTGATTCATGGAGGAACCAGCAATCATCATTTGTTCTGGAAAATGCCTGCTGATGGTGGAAATCAGTAGACCAGGCTATATTAATCTGCAATCACGATTAATGTCTAATCAATAAGTTACTTATTTGCTTCCGCAAAATTTATGTGAAAAAAACTAAATAAGGAGTTTGTACGTTCTCCCCGTGACCTGCGTGGGTTTTCTCCGAGATCTTCGGTTTCCTCCCACACTCCAAAGACGTGCAGGTATGTAGGTTAATTGGCTGGGTAAAATGTAAAAATTGTCCCTAGTGGGTGTAGGATAGTGTTAATGTACGGGGATCACTGGGCGGCACGGACTTGGAGGGCCGAAAAGGCCTGTTTCCGGCTGTATATATATGATATGATATATATGATATGATATGATATGATATGTAAACACCATATTATTTTTTTCTCAATTTGTATTTTTTGACACATGCGCATTTGTCGGACGCATTATGTTTTGCATTATGGAAAGTCACAATATGAATGGTTGTCTAAGACCACAATCCCTGTAAATGAAGGTTGTCTGTATTTATGATCTAACCCTAACTACCTCGGGGCTTGGCAGGCCATTTCAAATTCAGCAAAGGGCCAACCACATAGGTGGGTCCTGGAATTCCTATAAACTAGATGGGATAGGCTGGTAGATTTCATCACCACAGCACATTAGTGAATTCCAGTCTGAAGAAGGGTCCCAACTCAAAACATCACCCATCCTTTTTCTTCAAAGATGCTGTCAGACCAGCTGAGCATCTCCAGCACTTTGGTATAAACCAGCATTTCTACGCATTAGTGAATCCAATGGGTTTATTTGACAATCCCTTAGTTTTAAAGTTACCAAACTGACCTTTTTATTAAATCACTTGAATTTGAATTCCCCAAGTAGTGTGGTGGAGATTGAACTAACACCATTGGATCAATAGTCAGGTCTCTGATTACCAGCCCAGTAACTTGGCCAATGTGCTCCATAATTAATCGTGTTCTTTCAGCCCCTAATCTTGTTGGCCTCAGGAACCTCCTGCCTTAATCCGTGCAATTTTCACTTCACACCTTGTCTTCAAAAGTCATCCAGAGTCCATTATTCTCCTGCCAGCTTTTCTGTTCCCCTTTCTTTAATCTCCTGTTCTGCGCCTATTATATTCCTTGTCCTATGGTATATTTTGGAATGTTATCATGTAAATGAGGAACTACAGTGAGAAAATTACTTTGTCATTGAAGTTATATTAGTTAAAGGACTCCAAAATGTGTCTTGCATTCAACATGATCAATTCCTGAAAACACCAAGGGAAATGTTTCAATCATCTTGGATGCATTGAGCTGCTGTCATAGAGTCATATCGAACAGAAACAGGCCCTTCAGACCAACCGTCCATGCCAGCTAAGGTGGCTTCATGAACTAGTCCTGTTTGCTTTCTAAGCCTCTCTCCTATCCATGAACCAATCAAAATGTCTTTTAAACATGGTTGTACCCACCTCCAGCATTTCCTCTGGCATCTCATTTCATATGCCCACCACTCTGTGCAAAACATACTCCCGAGGACCCCTTTAAAAAATTCCCTCTCACCTTAAACCTATGACCTCTAGTTTTATATTCCCTTATCATAGGAAAAAGACTGTGACCATCCACCTTGTCTATGCCTTCATGATGTTATAAATCTCTTTAACATCACTCCTTCCCTCAGTCCAATGAAAACAGACCCAGCCTATCCAGTCTCTCCTTGTAACTCAAACCCTCCTGTTCTGGCAATATCGTTGTGAAACCTTTCTGCACCTTCTCTAGCTTAATCAGTTCTGTCTTAGAGTATGGCGGCCCAAACTGCTCACAATATTACAGGCGATATCTCATCACTGTCTTGTGCAGCTGCAACACAACACCCCAACTCTTGTACTCAATGCCCTGTCAAACAAAAGCAAGCGTGCCATAAGCTTTCATCACCACCCTGTCTCTAGTGTGTAGATGAGTGGTAGAATCTGAGAGGAGTTGATGGGACTGTGGGGAGAATCAAATGGGATTAGGGTAATTGGAAAATACCTGACAATTGGCATAGACCTAGTGGGTCAAATATCTATATCGGTGCTGGCTGTAGTGGCAGCTTTACAGTCAACTGTCCAGCTCTGCTCTAAGATTCATCTGGGGTCTTAGGATAGCGATCTGAGGTTGCTGTGATTTATCCCCTCTATCAATTGAAGTGCCTCAAATATTGATGTTGACCACTCAACAGTGGTCAACAAACAGCTTCAGACCTTCCACTCCACTTGACAGCTTTTCAATATGAGTATGGTTGATCTAGGTTCCTGGTTCTCATGGTTGAGGGTCTCAATTGTGATTCTCATGTTCATGGCACTCAAGGTTGAGGGTGGCAGAGTGGCACAACAGTAGAGCTACTGCTTCACTGCACCAGAGACCCAGGTTTGATCCTGACTACAGGTGTTATCTGTGCAGAGTTTGTACATTCTCCCTGTAATTGCCTGGGTTTTCTTTGGGTACTCCAGTTTCCTGCCACATTTTAAGATCTGCAGGTTTGTAGTGAATTAGCTTCTACTGTGTAGGATGTAAAAGTGTGATTACAGAGAACTAGTGTAGGGGTGATCGATGGACTCAGTGGGCCGAAGGGCCTGTTTACACATGTTATGTATCTCTAAACTAAACCTGTGCTAGCTCCAACTTCTCCTTTGTGGTAGTTTACATTATCCCTCATTTCCTCTCCATGTGGTGGGTTTGCATTACGCTATTGTGACAGTGATGTGTGTAATTTGGTATTTGTGTTAGTGCCAGATCATTTTGGCTTGAGAATAAAGTGCTGCAGGTTTGTCTGTTTCTATTTTTATATCGTTCCAGCATTTCCTGGTGTTGAACACACCCCGAGTTCACTGGAATTTGAAATGTTTTCAAAGTAAACAGAACCTCAGTTGTTCCTATCCCAAACACCCTGGGCAGCATTGTAATGTCCCTGAAAAAGAATAGTTTAAGATGATTTCAGGCCATTTTCTTTGATGGATTAAGCACATTATCAGTCATGTTCTAACTTTTTAATACAAGTAGAAATAGATTGCTTGGGTATTGTTGCTGCATGCAGAAAGGATGACAAATGCTTTATGGACCTAATTCAAATGATTTAAAACTAACTATTGTTGACACTTGCACGTTCTCCTGAAGCATCATTGTGCTGGAATAGAATTAAAGGAAATATCCTTCTAGTATTGCACAGTCTTGTAATGGCGCCAAATAGTCAACCGAAGGCGGATTGAGAAGCCAGGAAATGAATACATACATACACATGAAACTGATCATTAGTAGGCATTTCAGATATCTTTCTGTGGACTCTGTCCATGAAGGTAACGGGCCAAACATAAATAGGATGGTCAGTGACTGATAGGATTATAGGCCAATTCCATGCTGCTTACATCACCTGGATAAAATTCTCCCAAATCACCCTCATGCATTACCGCTGAGCATGAACATCTGCAATCATTCCTTGTAGCCCATTCCCTTCATACTTAAAGGAATGCCGTAAAGTATGGAATAGAAACAGTGGGCAAGCTTCAGCGTGATCATCATAAATTGTGAAATACCATGTGGTTTTATTGAATGCATTCACATTGGATGAAGTAAACGTTGAGATTATGCCCCTTCTCTGCACTGCATAGGGTGCTAACCAGCACAGCACTGACAACTCCAGACTGTGCCTGATATCACCCAATAGCAACGTTCCAGTACTTAGTGGAGCTGAGGAGAAAGATGACATTTTGTGATCATTTCCCATATCTCAGCTGTGCAAGTTCCAAACTGAGTCATTTTGCAGGGAAAAGGAAGGAGTGGATGTGGCAGCAATTTCTTTACTGGGATTTTGGCCAAGGAAGAGAATGATGACAGAAAGGGAAAACCATTTTAAAAACTGTTTGAATACTATTCTTTGCATTGCGTGAATTCCAAGTTGCAATATTGGAAATTGGCAAAGCAAATCAGAATACATGTGGCCAACACCAGATATTCACACCCAGCCAAAACAGTGGAAGAATCTCACCACTTCCTAACTATCATCCACCCCATAACCTCTTCCTCTTCCAGCTGACAGAATTTACAGATCCCATGTTTTCCTCATCAGAACACACAAAACTGGAGGCAAGCCACTCTTGACCTCAAGGGACTGCTTAAAGGAAAAGAAGCAGATTGCATTAATGTCAACAAATAATAAAGTTTCTGCATGAAAAATGATTGAAGCGTGCTTTAGCAGTCTCCATCCTGTTTGTGTTTCCTGTTTCTGGGACGAAAACAGAGCACATACAGTTTGTGTTAACTTTGTATTGAATGAAAAATGCTTTTGCATGAAAAACCATGCTGTTGAGAATGGATGGCAAGTTGATACATAAACTGAGAGGGAAAAATTGGTGGAAGAGAAATCAAGTTCGCGTAAACTCAGCACATATCTGTTATCCACTTGAATTAAACCCTTTAATTTTTTTTGTTCTACCTCCTGTCACGGTCTCTGCAAACTAATTCAACTGCTGACCACCTGATTACACATCCTTGTCCCAAATTTAGTTGTTGTTATCAATGATTTTCCTCACCTGTGATCTTTCATCATTATCCCTCAAAATACTCATGTTTGACTCCTCTGCTCCTCATTCCCCCAATGATTCTTTGAATCCTTCCAATCAAAGTTTTGCCCCTGCCAAAGTATTGGTATTTCTTTTTGGGATCATAATGACATTCTCATTACGATCACGAATTGTGACAAAGATGAATCATGCTCCTGATCTCTCTAAACTGCCTGTAACGTCTGAATAAAAATTTCTTTCCAATTTCCAATTATAATTGTTTACAAAAGTAAATAATCCATGAAAAATAATGCCACATCATGCAGAGAATCTGAGAATTTCAAATTGTGTTTCATTTTTTGAGATAATCTTGTAAGGGATCTGGGGTTTGTCTACAACGATAGTTTCCAGCCTTTTTGAATGAAAGCCCTATTTGTTCGCGTTCAATAAACATGATAACATCATAAGCCACTTTTTTTAAGGAGTTAGGGCCATCCCTGGGGACAGTGGCAGCTCAATAGCTTGAAAACTAATTTGTTCCATATATTTTTATTTTACTTTTGTTTTTGTGAACTTTCAAACCTTTTATCCAGTCAGTTAGAAGTTTATGGCCCCCTGTATTCTTTGATGCTCTTCCCACCCCCTACACATTCTTGAGAGGATTGTGCACCCCAGGTTGACAACCAATGATTAATATGTTGCCAGACTGTTTGGGACGTTACATATCCAAGAGACCATGATTGGTGGTTTGATTAGATAAGTGTTTTAATCCACAAATTCTGTATTCTGCTGATGCATTGGGAACTTGTGATATAAATAAAGATTTTCTTCCTGTGGGACTGTGTACTTTGTATTGCATTGAGAATTCAAAGAAAATCAATTCATTCCTAATATTGAGCACATTAATGGCGTTTTAAAATATAACAAGGACACCAACAATTTCCAGGAACCAAGCCGCAATAATATACTGGGATTCAACTTGCTACTAAAAATCTGTTTCTGAATTTGCATGATCCTTCTTGCAGCCATTCTTGAGATGCATTTTGCATTTTTCAATCCTAACATCTCCCATTCCATCAGCCAGTAAAGGTATTGAAAACAGTGGAAAGTTATAAACCGAGATGAATCCTCAGAAAGCTGATGACGTGCTTCATGCTACCATGGCAGTTGGACATCCTAAATATCTTTGAAACACCTGTGACCTGTATTCTCATCAAGCCAGCCCATTTTTTCCGGGGGCCCCAACACCAAGTATTTGTCAAGGTCAATACCTGATGAACAGGCAATAGAGATCAATACAATCACCTGGCAATGAGTTTTGAATTTGAGTTGACAACGTGGCAATAAACTAAACTCAAACTATACTTAAACTCAAACTCAAAAATTGTGAAAAGTTTTTTGCTATCCGCCATTACACGCTAACCAGTCAGTGGAAAGACAATACATGGTTACAATCAAGCCACCCACAGATTACAGATGCATGATAAAGGGAATAATGTGATTAATGTTTAGTGGAAGATAAAGCCAATAAAGTCAGATCAAAGATAGTCTGAGGGTCTCCAATGAGGTAGATCGTAGTTTAGGATTGCTCTCTAATTGTTGGTAGGATGGTTCAGTAGCTTGAAAACAGCTGGGAAGAAACTGTCCCTGAATCTGAAGGTGTGTGTTTTCACACTTCTATACCATTTGCTCGATGAGATAGGGGAGAAGAGGGAGTGGCCAGGGTGCGCCTCGTCCTTGATTACTGTATGCTGGTGGCCTTGCTGAGGCAGTGTGAAGTGTAAATGGAGTCAATGGAACGGAGATTGGATTGTGTGATAGTCTGAGCTGCATCCACAATTTGCTGCAATTTCTTGCGGTCTTGGATGGAGCTGTTCCCAAACCATTCTGTGGTACATCTCAATAAAATACTTTCTACGGCACATCTGTGAGAGTTGTTGGGGACATGCCAAACTTCCTAAGCTTGTAAGGAAGTAGAGTCATTGGTGTGCTTTCTTGGCAAATGCTTCAATATTGGTGGTCCAGGAGATTTTGTTGATGATATTTACTCCTAGGAATTTGAAGCTTGAATTTGGTGGGTTCACCAACAGTGCTGAGTAATCCAAGCCTTTTTTTGGGAGATCAAAAGAATATTTCTCTTTTTGTGTTTGAGATTTAACGACCAGTAAATTTTACAGATAATTTACAGTACTCCTTAAATTTCCCACTGATTCATAAATCACCATTAGATTGATTCTGACTTCTCTGATTAGAACTTATAACTGTGCCAAAATAGCTCCTGAACTGGCATGGTTGCTGGCATCCAAGGGGCATGGATACCTGTGGATTTTCATCAGCAGTTAGCATAACTCATAGATCAAGTCAGTGCTGGTCTTTGTCTTGTTCTATAACACAGTATCGGAATGCCTGGTAGATCTCCTGTGGGATGTTTCACTCTGTTAAAGACACTGTATATAAACACGTTGCTATTTATATAAAATGCATGGTGGGTGGGGTGGGGAAGGAGCACACTTTCTATTTGCTGCATTCTGGCAGTGCAAATGTTCTTTTCAACCACTTGAACTTCACTCTTCTGGTTTATGAGTTCTCTGAACTCTGTCACATTGTTTCATTTTCGAAAGTTAATCAAAACAATAACACATTGAGCAGAACCCCTCCCTGAAATAATTTTCTCGCTGCTGAAATTTCTTCACAGGACACTTGTAAGAAAAAAGGAACTAAATGCAATGTTGAGGTGCTTGCTTAGGATTTCCCACCCTTCCATTGCTGATTTTCCTGGCAAGGATAAACTGGGTCAAGAAACTGGGTTTCTTTCTATTTCACTATTGTGAATCAGCAGTTGGCATAGTTTCAAAAATAAAAGTGAGGAAATGATTTCCTTAACGCAGCAGCTGCCTTCAATACCATGATGATAAATGTCTTTAAAGCATCCGACAGCCAACTTTTTGCCAATTGACTATCCCATCCTCCTCCATTAACCCCGCTCCTTGCCTTTACCTTGATGCAGAGGCAAGGGAGCAACCAAAATTATACCTTCAAAGGGCATCAAAATAGAAAAATGAATATGGGGCACACCCTGTTGGCAGGCAGAATCCTTCTACTCTGAGTAGCAGTACAAGGGGATCCCAATGGTGGGCTGTCAAAAACAAAGGGGGACCTGGTGGGGTACCGCCGAGAACGAAGGGGGGATCTGCTAGGGAGCTGGCCAGAACAAAGGGGCACCCGGAGGGGCTGCCAAAATCCAAGGGGAAACTGGTGGGAGGCCACCTGCTGCCAAGTACAGTGGCAGGCAGAAGATAGGACTGCTCAGTAATCTTTTGTAACTTTGTCGGCACCAGAAACGTGGCGACACTTGTGTACTTCCCAAGTGAGGTCTGCTGTATGATTTTATACTGGGTTATGTGCAAAACAAAGCATTTCACCATACCAAGGTACATGTTACAATAAAGTATCATTGAATCGTTGAATCATTAACTGGCAATTGACTGGCAATTCTGTTGAATGAGGTACTGTGAAATGAGGTACTTCTTTGGGTTTGTAAACAACTTTTAGTATCAGTGGACCATTTACCTTTGGTGAATACTGGAACTAGGGCCAGAACCAAAAAGACTCATCAATCCAAATAGTTGGCAAATGACACTTGACACTTCGTTCTTGTTCAGAAATGCAGGCGTCAATTCTGGCACCACACTGAAGGTGGCAGCACAGGTAGATAATGTGGTGAAGAAGGCATACCTTCATTAACACAGGCATTAATCACAAGAGCAGAAAGCAGGCTAAGATTATTTTCTTTGTAGCAGAGGAAGCTGAGGAAGGACCTGACTGAGGAATCATGAAGGACATAGATAGGGCAGATAGTAAAAGACTTTTCCCCATAGTTGAGATGTGTAAAACCAGAAGGCATGGGATTATAAACTAAGGTTTGGATGGGATCTGAGGAAGAATTATTTTGTACAGAGGGTTGTTGGAATCTGAAACACACTGCCAGAGGAAATGATGGAGACAGAGATTCACAATATCTAAAAAGTATCCAGATGAAAACTTGAATTGTTAAGGCAAGGAAAGTTATAAGCCAAGAGCTGGAAAATGGGATTAGTAAAGATGAGTATATGGTGGGCCGATGGGCCTGTTTCCATGCTGTAAGATTCAATGAACTAGCCTCTTGCAATGGCTCGCAATTTATTGATGTAATGTTGCATAATGGTGTTGTAAGCTGTAACAAGGGTAACAAATGATGATTTTACCAACAAATCTTTTTACGTCAGTGAAATAAAAATCACTAAACAGAAGTCCATAAGCAGTTAATAATTGCCACTGTGGGCTGCTAACAGTCCGTATCATATTTTTGTGCTGCAATCAGAATGAATAAAGCCAGGGAAAGGGAAATAATTACAGTTTGTAGCTCTAACAGCTCAAATTACAGGAAGTGCTTGAATGGTGATAATGAGATAGACTGGGTTACCTAGCAATATGCTTGTAAAAGTCACTACTGATGTCTGTCTCTCTCTTCAAGTTCCAGGAAAAAATCATTTTTAGCCTCTCAACTCAAGACTCAGATGATTGAGTCTGAGAGAAATAGAATTGGATAATTAAACCTGTATGGAGCAAAATTAATCCAGTCTTGGCACTAAATGAAAGCCTGGAGTTTAAAAGAGCCCACTTTTATTGGTTTTTCCAGTGATTATTTCTCTCCTAAATGTATTTACTTGTGTAGATCCTCTGGTGCCTATGTCCAAGTATTTTATCCATTCATTGTATGTGTCTGGACTGAAAGAATACAAACTGCATGCATTTACACAGCACCCTCAGGACGTCTCAATCCATTTTATAGCTAGTGAAGGACAAAGAGTCCTAAAATTAAAGAACTGAATAGTGCAGAAACAGGCCCTTCGGTCCACTGTATATAAATGGATGCCATCAAGCATCCATTCATATGAATCTCATTTTAATCTCCCACATTTCCATCAACTATCCCCAGATTTTACCACTCACCAACACTTTTGGGACAATTTATAGTGACCAATTAACCTATAACCCACATAACCTTAGGATGTGAGAGGAAACCAGACAGAGATGGCACGATGGTGCAGGGGTAGAGTTACAGCCTTACAGTGCCAGAAACACGGGTTTGATCCTAACTATGGGTGCTGTCTGTTTTTGAGTTTTTACTTCCTCCCCGTGAATGCATGGATTTTCTCCGGGTCCTCCGCTTTCCTCCCTCACTCCAAAAACGTACTGGTTTGTAGGTTAATTGGCTGTGGTAAAAATTGCAAATTGTCCCTAGTGTGTAGGATAGTGCTAGTGTTTGGGGATCGTTGGTCGGCGCTTGGTAGGCTGAAGGGCCTGTTTCGCACTGCATCTCTAAACTAAACTCAAGCTGGAGGAAAGCCACGCAGTCGTCTTGAGGTGTGGAACCTGCTTTAAGGGTTTCACATCTTGGCAGACAGTTTGTAGGCAGCAAAAATAAATAAAAAATCGACACTTTTAAAAGCCTCAGAGTATTTTTCGCCAATGCCATTTTTTTGGGGTCATTTCTCTGACGTCAGCCCTTTAATGCCAAGAGTCAATGTTTTCTCCTTGTGGTTCTCCTTGAATTGCTGCCAAGATTTGAATGCATCTGTGACTAGAATTGAGAACGTAAAGGTGCATCTAATTGGAACACTGCACCATTTAGGCATGACTGGTGCTCAGCTGTTGTAGTCCATCATTCTGCTTGCTTTGTTAATTGCAATGTTGCTCAGGAATAATTGGGTATGTTGAATGATGAATCTACCAACACTTTCAAATCACTCTCAATTATCCTTTCCCATTTCAGCACCTTTCATGGAATAGATATTATCTATTCTTTATCCATGCCAAATTTATCTGTCAACTTTTATGTTTAGTCTCCTTTGAACTTATTGTTCCCAATTTGCCTTGTCGGATTCAGTTCTCCTTTCGTCTGCGAACTTGATCAATTTACAATGAGTTCCAAGTTAGTAATGTAAATCAAGAATAACATGCTCCAGCACCAACTACTCCACTTTGCAGTCACCCTTTCCCCATCCAGCTGCTCCCTGTGTTCTGTTTCAATTTCATGCTTCCTCCCATTCCTGGAGCCACTGCTTCAGGTTTAACTCGCTGTCTTTAGTGCATCAACTCTACATCAAATTATTTTTCGGAAACAATGCTGAATGGGATGCAAAATAAAAGCTGTGAAATTGAATAAAGGGAAGCAGGATTATCCCTGTGGTTTACCATAGAGGTATCAGTTTCCTTTCTAAGACAAAAAGAATACACAGGTTTTTCTTGCATGCTTAGTGACAGTGCTGCATGAGCATCGCCCAACAGTCAAAATTATCTCTGCAACTAAAGAATAGCCCCTCACCCCTTGTATTGATAATGGTATTGGTATTTTGTTGTCACATGTACTGTTTTACCTGCTATCCAGACAAGTCACACCTTACATGAATTCAATCACACCATACATGATAGATAGGTAATACAAAAAATATAGGAAACAGAATGCAGGATATAGTCTTACACCAATAGCAGAAGATAAGGTCAGAAAGTTTTGCTCTTGTTCAACAATTAAATGCCTGGAAATAACCTCACAAAGTATTTACTTCTTGGTCTGAATTACCTGAGAATGGATAGAGTCAGGGAGCTACAATTGACTGAGGTTGGGGATGGGAAGATTTTCATGGAATTAATGCTGGAAGATGGTATGTAGAGAATAGTTGAAGATACCAGATGTGTATGTATTTTGCTCCATGTTGTCGTATAACCAATTGTCATTCATAGTGAAGACACAAGTATCAGTGGATGGATTAATGATGGCAAAACCTTAACAAAGACATTGCTGAACTCTATGTAAACTACGGTTATAGCCCTTACCTCACCAATTTTTTTTGATAACTTCTTCAAAATACTCAATCAAATCTGTGAGACACAATCTCCCTTGCTGAACATCCCTAAAACCTTCCTAGGTTTTTCTTTGAATCCCTCTTAAATCCAGGCACAACATTATTGGTTAACAATGACTCATATATCTCAGCCAGGGCTCCTACAATTTCTTCTTTAGCTTCCCACAGAGTCCTTAGATCAGGCCCGGGAGATGTACCTATCTTCATACATTTTCTATGTTTTGTGAACAGATAATATTTATGTATCTCTTTTAAATTTGAATAATCAGCAGTTAACATTCTCTCCTCGTCTGTTTAGGGTTTGAAAGATTACAATTTTATAGATTGAATAAAATAATTATTTTGCATATTTCCCTTTCTAACAAGTTCCTGTCAATGTAGCCAAAATAAGCTGATTAAATAAAACTGTTTCAATTTGGAATCTGTCAAAGTCTTCTTCCAAACTTGAATTAATCAAGCAAGCATTCCAGTATTTGCTTTTGGTTGATCCTTGAGTATTGAGGCAAAAATCTCCTGTATGGAGCTATTCTGAGTTGTTCTCTCCAGATACCACATCCTTCCCTTGCCCATCCCAACTCCACTTGTTTACCCCTTTCCTCTGCTTGGCACTCTAGTTGCACTTCATGGTGGGTTGATTAGCAAAATGATTTTCATTATCTGTGTTGTTAAAATTAGTTTACCACAAGAATTCCACCTGGAGTGATTTTCTATTGATAATCAGCAGTGCACAAGTCTTTGCAATAGCCTGTGCTGACAGGTTTCGTGAATGGCTGACCTTGCTGTCTGTCTGAACTAAAATTGTAAGCTCCAGGCAATACGGCCTAGAACGTGCAACCTCTTAATTAAGAAAATATTCTGTAAACTCCAAGAGCATCTGGGTGAAACTTTACAGAGGAAGAGGTGTTCATTTTATTGTATCCATTACCTTTGCAGCAGAAAGATAATATTTATTGTATCTGGAATGTCCACCAGGGTTATGGCAGAGAAGCAGTCGATGACCCAAAGGAATCTACAATGTGCGTCTTGGATTATAAACATCGCTCTTTTTCTCCTTCGGCTCCTTGATTTTTTTGCAGTGGTCACGAGACCTTGCACTTTCAGCTGACAGCTAAGGAGTGCATGAAGCAAACAATGGGACTTGTCTGGGCATTTGTGCGGCAGAATATTAAATTATCTATGTTTTATAATCCTTATATTTTCAATGTAATCACAATACACAGTAGCAATACATGTTGCCCATGCTTCTGTTACCATCTATACTTATTTACTGATATTTTCTCTCCAGCAGGGACTGTGGCTTTCAAAATGTTAGAGTTCAACAAATATTTTCTTTTCAACCTTTAATGTATTAGTTCTATGATATAATCAAATGTCAATTAGAAGCAGCTGTCGAGGTTTACCTCAGAGCTCCTGCATATCAGCCGCTTGTTAGAAGTTTGTCGGTGAAAGTGCCCCTTATAATAGCTGTGCTGTGCACAATCTGCCCCAGGATAGCCAACTTTGCTGGGACATATACCGAGAGGTTCATCATATAACCAAATAATCTTTTCCATCTCCAATATTTTTATAGCTAATGAATAAAGAAAATTGGAAAAATACATGCTTTTTGAGAATTGCTTACTGCTGTTGCAATCTCTAATTCCCAGAGGAGTGTTAATAACCTATTGATTATAATGAAATTCCGTTGGGTATAAATATGGGACTGCAGATCATTGTTTACAAAAGAGACATACATATTTCCTGGCACACAATTATTTCAGATACAGCGCGGAAACAGGCCTTTTCGGCCCACCAAGTCCGCACCGCCCAGCGATCCCCGCACATTAACACTATCCTACACACACTAGGGACAATTTTTTACATTTACCCAGTCAATTAACCTACATACCTGTACGTCTTTGGAGTGTGGGAGGAAACCGAAGATCTCGGAGAAAACCCACGCAGGTCACGGGGAGAACGTACAAACTCCTTACAGTGCAGCACCCGTAGTCAGGATCGAACCTGAGTCTCCGGCGCTGCATTCGCTGTAAGGCAGCAACTCTACTGCTGCGCCACCGTGCCGCCCCTTATGTAGCAATGTAGCAGCATCTGCATGTGGATCTTTGCTTGGTCTCTATTTCTTCCCCAGATTGGGACTATAGATGCTAAACATCACACCCTGATTTTCGATTGTTCATTCTTTATTCTGGAAATACTTGCAGCTTGCTGCAGCTCAACATTTTATCACTCTTTACCTTTTGGTTTATTGGTCTGGCCAATAATTTTCAATGAAATTGAGAATTCACCATGCAATTGTGCAAAGAAAAGGGTCCTTGTGGAAAACAATCTAGGAGATGGACAGATGTATTTTACAAAGTAAAGCAAAGAAGAAAATAACTTCATCCAATGATGATCTTGGCTGCTGTAAAACTTAAATATAGAATTAAAATGGAGCAGAAAAGCCAGGGGTCTGATCTATGATCTGCAGTGCACATAATATCCTAAGCTCTTAAGATTGGTCCCTGGGAAAAAATTGACTCATTATAAACAGATTTTAGTTGTCGACTAAAGAGCTCAAATTTTGAATTGGTCGTAAAATAAACCATCATGACCACTGACCTTGAATAGAACATACAAGTGCATCAGAAATAGAAGTGAGAGTAGGCCATTCACCCCCTCATGTCTACGACAATATTCATGATCATGGGTTATGTTTTGCTTCCTTTATCGACTCAACCAGTGACTTATGCCACAATTTCATAAACAGATCTCCTTCATCCATCTCATCCCGAGAAATATCACTAGACATCCACTGCCCTCTATATGACAAACAGTATTCCAACTTTGATTGTACTCTTCATATTGTAAATGGCGCATTTGTCTGTTTATTTTTTCTCCCTGTTGATTTATTTATGATTACCTATTGTGTTTGACTAATCAAGTACCCCATTGAATTCTTTGCAATTAGCTTTCTCATATATTTTTAATCTTTCCAATTAAACCCATCACAATAAATATTCACTGAGCCTGCTATATAAAAATAATCTTTATTGAATGGCATATGAAAATTCACACAAAAATAATCCATAAGTGCTACTTCTTTGAACTTGCACCTCACCAGCTCTGCAGATCAGCTCCAGACTATATCAATCATAACATGGCCAACTAAATTCCCAAAGTTAAATGATAACCATAAAGTAAGCATTTGATCCAAAATTAAAGAAAATAAACGTTTATATTTACATACCACTTTTAATGTCCCTTTTGGGGTTCCCAAGTTCTTTACTGCCAATAAAGTAGATTGAAATATAACCACTGTTATAAACAATACTGCTGTTTTGTTAAGTTATTCTACACCAGTGCACTGAGCCATTGATCCAGAACCATGAGTCTGATTGCCACAATGATAATTGGGGAATTAAGTAAATCTGGAATTTAATCAGGGTTGTTGGCTAGGTGTTGGTAAATGGGATCAGTATAGACAGTTATTTGATGGTCAGTATGGACATGGTGGGCTAAAATGTTGTTTCTGTGCCCTGTAACTCCAAGACTCTGCCAGATTATCTTTAAAAATCTATCTGCTTCACTATTGCCCTTGAGGGAATCAAACCCAGCATTCCTACATGGTTCGGCACAAGTGTGACTCCAGACCCACTTATGTGGTTGACTCTTAACTGTGGTTGACTCTGTTCGGAGACAATTTGGAATCGATTGAGCCATTATCTTTTTGACAGAGAGGCAAGATTGCTACTGGCTGACCCAACTGTCCCCTCAATTATACCAATCCTAAAAATTATTGTACTTTCAATCTACTTTATTTAAACACTTGGAACATCACAAAAAGGACATGAAAGATGCTTTATAAATGCATAACCCAGCTCCACCACTTTGTTTATTCCTTCAGACCTATTTCTGCCATTTATTTATTTCAGCAAGAAACATTCTTAATCCTTCTATCACTGCTCTACCTAAAAGGGATTGAGTCAGGATCCTGCTTAATTTACTTTGAGCAATTCAACAAGATTTATGTCCAATTTGACAATGTATGATTTTGAAGTACTGATTATTGCAATAACATTGAAGTGCAGGAGTTAATCATATAAAATTTTCTAAGAAAATTGCTGGTTAAACCCATCAATTAACACAAAAAAATCAGCAGAAAGGTGAAGTAATATTGTAGACTGTAAGTACTATGCTGGAGGAGGTGCCACTGATAAATGGATTAAAAGGGCTTTTGGCCTCCAGTTTACTTCTGAGTAGGAGTAAAACTTTCATTTTCACAGGCAGATATGCTCAAAAGGCAGAACTGCTAAATATTTTGCATTCATCTAACCAGATTGTAGAGCACCAAAGCCTTCGGTCAAAATACAAACACATTTGCTTGGGATGTGGAGAAGCAAGAAAGATTGTCCAAATTAATAACCTGACTGTCATTCATGACAAAGGAAATATAATTACATTCAATAAATGAAAAGGAAAATTACTGCTTCAGGACTGTAGAGCCTAGTTATTAATGCCACAGATATTAATATAACCATAGTCATTGTTAGGTTGTCAGGATATTAATATATGACATTAGACCAAAAGAGTTGTTATTAGTTCAAGGAGCCGAGCCTGGCAAATGGCCAATGTATGGACATTAGGAAAACAATATCTGAGATTTACGGATTAGACATGTGTGGTAAGCTTTATGGAACAAATGTGTATTTAATTAAAGAAGGGTCAGCTACACATTTTAAGGATACGGGCAAAATAACTTGCAGGAAACATGGAGCATGTTTTTTTAAGTGTACAAGTTATTAAGATCTGACTGGTCCTGCAAAGGTGATGGAAGCAGGTTCAATTATAAATTCCTGAAGGGAATTGGATATGTAGTTGAAGACGAAATAAATGCAGGATAATGCTGAAAGATAAGAATAATGGGAAAGCTCTTTCAGAGAATAAACAAAGGCACAATAGGCCACCTCCGGCCAGTCCGATTGTGTGCATAATTTGTTCTTCCATCCATCTTATGGTTTAAATTGACTGCTGAAGATAGCTGTCACTAATGTTGGGCAGAAAATGAGCTTGTATATATCCAAATATTATTTTGGTTAAGTGGGTAGTTTATGCATTTTTGTTAGTCTTATGTTGCATGCTAGCTGACCTTACAGTCAGTCAGAACTAAAATTGTAAACTCTAGGCAATTGGACCTAGAACTTGCAACATCATAATTAAGAAAATATTCTGTAAAATCCAAGAACATTAAGAACATCTTTACTGAAGTAGAGTTGTTCATTTCATTATATCCATTACCTTTGCAGCAGGAAGATAATATTTGTTGTATCTGGGGTCTCCATGATGGTATGGCAGTAAAGCAGGCAATGACCCAAAGGAATTTACACAGTGCGTCTTGGATTATAAATGTCCCTCTTGTTCTCCTTTGGCTTCTTGAACTTCTTGCAGTGGGCATTACAAGGTCTTCCACTTTCGGCTGAAAGCTAGGGAGTGCATGAAGCAAACAATGTAACCTGTCTGGCCATTCAAGTGGAAAGCATACAATGTCATAGAGTCATTGAGAGGCACAACATAAGAAACAGGTCCTTCAGCCAAGTCCAGCTGACCATTAATCACCCATTTACACTAATCCGGCATGAATCCTTTATCTTCATTCTCCCTACAGTCTCAATAACTCACCTTCCCGTTTTTGCCTCTCACCTACACACGGTGCAATTTGCAGTGGTCCTTTCACCGACTAATCACCATGTCTTTGGGATGTAGGCGGAAACCAGAGCACTGGGTGGAAACCCACATGGTTTCAGGGAAATGTGCAAAATCCACACGAGCCCGGGCTCAGGTGTTGCCCGTGTGGAAGATGTATAGATGCTGGTTTACACCAAAGATAGACACATAATGCTGGAGTAAATTAGCGGGTCAGGCAGCATCTCTGGAGAGAAGGAATGGGTGATGTTCCGGGTCACGACTCTTCTTCAGACTGGCTGTAGCTTTACGAGCTGCACCACTGTCCCGCTCCACTAGCTGTGCCATTGAATGCTTCCCATTGCTCTGATACTCCACCCTGGAAAGAGTTGCTCAAAATTGAATGCAATAGTTTAACCAATATTACTAAGATGGTAAGGAATAGAAGCAGGAGGCAGCCATCTGACCTTTGAGCTGTTCCACCACTCAATAAGATTATATATTTTATCTCAGTACCACTTTACTGTTATAAACCTCAAATCCCTTGAATCTTTTAATTTCCCAAAATTACAAAGCAGCTTCCTTGTTTTTTACTCATTGTCTAATGAAAAATGGCCTTTCCTTGACTGTTGTCTCTTATTGAAACATCATTCAGAATGTAACATTATTTAGAGTCTCATGATATTCAGCCATCAAACTGTTTTGGCAGAGAAAATACTTATACTCTATATGTAACCATGGTTACAGGCATAAATACATCTTGTATGTTTCAAAACTTGTAGCCACTGTTCTCTTTAAACTGTAATAAGTTGTCCTCCTGGCTACAATGAGATTCTGATGTTGTAATTTACCTGATATATGAGTCAGCACAGCAGATATAAAAGCACGGAACAAAAATGATATTTTAAACTAGCTTGTCAGTGAAATGAACTATTAGGTGAAAAGATGCATGACAAGTTATTTCTTTACATCTAATCCTTACCAACCTATCTTTCATTCAAAACAAAGGGCGATATTTTTTTACTTCAGGTTTACATTTGTGGGAGCTTTATGCAAACAGTAAATTGCTTCTGAGTATGACAGCTATTTATCAAAATTATGTGCTTGTACTATGAGCTACCTTTCAATCAAAGGGATCGCTGGTGCAAACTAACATTGACACAGAGCTCGAAGCACATTTACTATGATGTTTCTTTTGCTGAAGCAGATTAAGGTCACCTTTTAAGTGTTTCATCATGAGTACGTGCACATCTGTGATTTCCAATCCCTAAGTCTGATTGTTAGTCTCAGAAAGAAAGCACACTTTAAGGATACTAAGCAAGAAAATGTGCTTGGGCAACCGTTGACTCATTTAAACTCTGAACTGCATATGCTCAAGTATATTAAGAAGAAGAGAGACACAAGAAACTGCAGATGCTGGGTTTACAATAAAAAAGTATCTTAAGACACAACTCGATTTGATTGAGCCTTGTGCAATTTATACTTAATTTATTACACTATTGTCTCTCTTTACCTTTATTTTTTTCATAAATTGCACACAATGGATATTCCATATGTCAACTGTCCCACTTCAAGATATTTGGCAATGATATTCAAAGGAGACAAACAAGAAATGTAATTTTATCGTCTCTCAAATGTTTCATCTTGTTGTTTCTACTGACACTTCAAAGGATAACCTTGATCAAGGGTGGGTTTGAGAAACTACAGGCATTTAACCCAATTCTGCAATGTATCTTGCACTAATAATACAATGTACTGCAGCAGCAATATGTTAAGTTCAAACAGTTTCAATAGCTGAACCTTCAAGAGTAAGATTTAATGATTCAGTTGCGTAATATTCGTCGGCATTATTGTTGCATTAGAATTTGATGGAAGACCCAATCCCTCTGCCTGTCACCACGCTACACTGTGCCAATGGTCATGGAGGTTTTCATGCCATCTAGTGACACAATGAGCCATCCTAACCATAACACTGTTTTTTATTATTTCAGCAAGGGTTTTATTTCAGAAGATAGACACAAAATGCTGGAGTAACTCAGCGGGACAGGCAGGATCTCTGGAGAGAAGGAATGAGTGACGTTTCGGCTTGAGACCATTCTTCGGTCTGAAGAAGATACTTTAGCATTTTGTGTCTACCTTAAACTAAACTAATGTCTGCAGATTGTAGATTGAAATCACAAACTTCTGACAGAGGCAATAGTGCTGCCAATTGATCCACAACTCAGTGTTCCTGCAAGCGTGCAACCATGTGCATATGTTTGTGCACTTGTTCATGTGCTGTTTAGTTTAGTTAAGAGATACATCGTGGTAACAGGCCCTTTGGCCCATCGAGTCTGTGCCAACCAACAACCATCCGATACACATTCTATCCTACACTCTAGGGACAATTTACAGAGACCAATTAACCTACAAATCTGCACATCTTTGGGATGTGTGAGGAAACCGGAGCACCCAGATAAAACCCCGTGACTACAGGGAGAATGTACAAACTCCATACAGACAGCATCTGTAGACAGGCTGGAACCTGGGTCTCCAGCACTGTGAGGCAGCAATTCTATTGCTGCAGCACTATGACGCCCACAATTCTGATTGAGTAAGGAGAAAAACAATCAGACATACGTGAACAATCAGGCAGCTTTAAAATTGGACACAAAGAAGAAATGAGGGGTGTTAGAGGAATAGCTGAGATTATTGAATTGGCATCGGTTAATGCTATTAGACAAGAAGCAGCAAGCACACAACAACTGGGTAAATTTGGAGGAAGAGAAGGGGAGCAAACAAAAGCAGCTATAAGTACAAAACAACGGGGGCTCCTTGTGCCAGCGGGTTCTGTGGTCTGTTCTTATAGGGGAAGAATAAAGAGACATACTTTCAAGACAAGCTTTTAGAGGTAATTTACTACTGTCTAATCTATTCACTCTTATGAAAACTAATATGTTTCTGAACTGCTGCCTCATCTGTGTTTTAGATGCTATCAAAATGTGACCAGTTCTTAGGTACCACTCAAACATTTCCAAGTATCATAATTATCTTTTCCCTCAATACCTGCTGTGTAAACTCAAAGAACGATTGTATGTCTGAGTTCATTCCCATATCACAGGAAGCTTGAGGGAAGCAACCTAAACCCTGTTCTTGTGATATCTGATGTGCAGGAGACAAAAACATAAAAAAAATCTTTCAGCACTCATGCTCCAGATTGTTCTCCTTTATTTGATACATGTGCTAGTAATTTCACTCCGAAAAGTTGAGCCTGTTGCTGACGGCTCGGAGGTTAATGCAAGGCCACCATCCATCTCTTTGCTTGAAGGTAGAATTTTATTTAATCCTGTCAAGGCATGTGGTGTGGTTGGTGAGGCATTTATCACCCTGATTTCAAAGGGCAGAATCAACTACATTTCTGTGAATTTGGAATCACACATATGCTAGACTGGCTGAAGGAAGCAAGTTTGCTTTATTCCGGGAATTGGTCAACCTGGTGCAATTATATGACAATCTGTTAGCTTCATGCGCACTCTCACAGGTACTAACATCTTATTCCAGATTTATGTAATTACTTAAATTCACCAAATCTCTGGATTACTAATCTAATAACATAACGACATCACTATCATTTCTCTAAATTGAGCCACTGAGATTAGTATGGAACATGCCTGGGCAGAAAAAAGATGAATCTCAATGAGAGTTGCCTCATATTGGAAGAGATATTGTCAAGGATTGAAGGTAATCATGGTGCACATAAAGGAGCACATTGCAGAACTTATCAACAATAAATTACCTCTTGATATGTGTGTCTTGGAGGCCATTCCACAGCAAACTGTCAAGTCACACCTCCAAGGGAAAAAAAAAGTTTCACCTCCACCTTAGAGCAACAAGAAGTTGGAAAGGCCACATGTTAATGGAAAAACAACCAGACCCCCAGGTGTCAACAGCATCCCTGCTGAATTTCAAAAACTTGCTGGAGAACAACTTTAAAACCAAATTCATAGCATCATATCACACATCTGAGAAGAGGAGAAATATGCCAGGGGATCTCAGAGACACGACAATCATGGCCACATTCTCCTGTCTGCCACATAGGAGAAACGTATGTGAGAATGGGCCTCATCAGGAATATTTGCTGATAGGCCCATTCTCTTGTACACCATTCAAGACAAAGGTCCTCTATCACCACTGCTAAACAACATTGATCGCGGTCTTCAGTGGACCAGTACGGCCTCCGGCCATCTGACAAAAACAGTTTTAAAAGTTTGAGACACGAAGTTCGTGGTCTATCAAGCAATGATCTCAACCCTCATGTATGCTTCTGTGACATGGACTCCCTACAGAAAGCATCTCAAAACGCCGAGGAGGAACCTCCATCCTAGGCTTTGCAAAATACTGCCAAAGCACTGGTGGTATAAGCTAATCAATATCATTGTCTGCTCTGAGGCTAACATTGTATCTATTCGGGCTTGCAATGGTCAGGCACATTATTTGCACTCTTGATACAATATTCATAAAACAAGGTCCTTTCTTTAACCTGTGCCTGGATACAAGTCAGACAAAAATAAACCAATTCAAAGATGAACTCAAATTTTCCCTAGAAATATATAACATCCTCACTTGCTTGTGGGAATCTGCCACTAAGATTGCGCAAAACAAGAAAAGCAGCATATGGCACTGAGAATCTTAATCACTATGTTGGAAAAGAGTGAAAACCCAACAAAAACAGTAGAAATAACACACCATCTACCAGAGTTCAACCCCTTCACCAAATCAAGGCCTCCTAATCCATCTTTGGCAAAGTCTACAGATCCAACATTGGCCTTAGTGGCTACCTCTGATCCACAGAACTGGAGTGACAGCAAGTCATTCTCAATCCCAAGGAGATGGCAAAGAAGAAGAAGAAGGGAAAGAAAGCAGGAAGGAAAAGAGAAGGATAAGAAGAAGGAAGGAGAATGTTATTTTACAAATTAGCTTTTGTGTGAAAACACGTATGTTTTAACTGGCAGCAATGGTGGCAGTTTTTAAAGAGTGTAAAGTGTGATGTTTATATTGGCTTGAACCCAAAAGGCAGAGAAGTTACTGAGGCATATACATTCCACAACAGCAAAGCTATCAGAACTTCATATGTACTACAAAAAATAGTTTGTTTGTAGTAAAATTAAAAATGCAGTTGTCTGGTAGCAGCAGTCACAACAGGTGCCACCTACATTGCAGCGGTCCCACTTTTGCTATGCCTGACATCTGCTGATACTGGAGGAGGAAGTCTTACTTTAAGAGGCAACATATTTCCCTGTGACTGCCATGATAATAGAGTGCCCCGTCAGCCACTGTGTCGATTATTAAACAGTTTTTTTTATCATGTGGCATTATTGTTCCCCTGAAATCTGTCCTGTAATGAAACATAGCCACTCAAACCTACTCACTCTCGTCCAAGACCTCTGTTATAATAAAGGATTGGAATAAGTTGGTTCTTTTGTCTGAGGAAGAGGTTCGAGAAATTCAGACTGACCACTAGGGAGACAGGATGGAAACAGGCCCTTCGGCCCACTGAGTCCATGCCAACCACGATCACCCATATGCTAGTTTTATCCTACACACTAGGGACAATTTACAGAAGCCAATTAACCTATAAATCTGCACATCCATGGAAAGTGGTAGGAAAACAGAGCACCCAGAGGAAGCCCATGTGGTCACAGGGAGAATGCACAAACTTCATACAGACAGTACCCATAGCCAGGATTGAACCCGTGTCTCTCATGCGGTAAGGCAACAACTCTACCGCTGCGCCACTGTGCTGCCCCAGATAGAACTAGATCATTGGTCGACGCAAAGGGCCCTGTGGGCCAAAGGGCCTGTTTCCTCGCTCTATTTCTAAACTTAACTAAACAAAACTAAACTAAATTAAACTTCCTTCCATCTGCCTCAAACATGAAAGAATTTAATAAACCTATACAATGCATGTCAAAGTTCTGATTAATTGCATGATAAGTTCTACTGACACCCTTCACTGCAAGCACGCATGATACTACCTTTTTGAGTTATCAGAAGTGTATGGCAATAACACACATTTCATAGTATTCATAGTGCTGGCTCGAAGGGCCGAATGGCCTACTCCTGCACCTATTGTCTATTGTCTATTGACTCGTAGATCACAGTAAAATTGCATCTTAACAAAGGGAGAATGTGGTGGGAAGGGGATCATCCGAAAGAGTTGTCATATTAGAAAAACAAAGCTTCTTTTAACATTGAATCTCCATTGTAACCATACTGCCTTAAATTGGAAGAAGAATAGTTTCTTGTGGATTTACACATTTGCCTGAAGGTTTAACTAAACAGGGTTCTACTGAACTGTTGTAATATATAAGTTGGTAAAAAAATTGAGATGCTGGAAGATTACATTTCCTGAAATAACTGTATTTGTTATCTTGTTTTCTGTCAATGCAACCAAGCATTACATAATTAAATGCCAGACACTGCACTGAACAATGACCGTGAATTTTCTTTTGTGTTGGGAGCTTTGGAAAATGAAAAGCCCCTCTGTGTATTGGAATCGCAACCCAAGGCAATGGTGACAGACTAGACATGCAGAGAATAGTTTCTCTCTGCAGAGACAACTGACCCTACAATTAGCAGCTACTGACAGAAGAAAATCCACCTGGATCAGTGTGGTTTCTTTCATTTCCTGCTACTTTCAGAGCTACAATCCTGGACACACTGAGGTTTAAAGGGGTCTCTTAGCGTTGCCAATTTAACTGCATAGAAATGCTGCCACTTTTGTTTATGTGGGTTAGAAGGATTAATTGCTGTAGCCCATTGAGCTCCGTGACCTGGGAGTGGGTCTGCGCAGGTCCTTAGCTCTCCAATAAAGGACATTCATAGTAGAAAAAATAAAAGCACAGTGCAAAATCTTAATAGCCATGTTTGCCGCAAGTGTATGCAAATCATGTGCATTTGCTTATGTAAATAAGGTGCGTTATGATAATGTGTTAATGTTCAAACCCCCAGATATAAGCCTCAATGCTTTCCAATGAAAGGACACATCTTTTCAGTTGATAAAATTAATATGTTTAATCTGTCACTACTGCTGACTCTCCTCTTCACAAAACACAGTCCTGCTCTACGCCAGGTCAAGTAAAACATTTCTTATTTGTGCTGATGATCAACAATATACAATGTAAAGATGGAAGCAGCATTACACAGAATAAAAGCTGGGGTTTTTTCCTGGTATTTAGAAGCAGGAATGTCTGAGGTGTGCCACAACAAGCCAATGGGATTAGCATTTTGCGTGTAATTCCAAAGGACTGCCCATTGGTATTTCAGGAGCGCATTTGATCAGAGCATCACTGCTGCAGCAGTATTTGGAAGTAGGTCACAGAAACGTGGAAATCATCTGTAAGCATTTGCTAGAAAGGCCCCACGCTTCACAGGATCAACAGCTCCCATCTGCTTCATAACGTGAAAAATATGTGCAGGGCCGGTGACAAGATAAAGCTCTGTGTTTAAATGATAGGTTCGGGTTCACTTACAGCAAGATTGATCTTAAATGATATTAATGATGTTCAGTAATTATTTTATTACATTTTTTAATGGTCTGTCAGATGGTGGTCAGAATTCCATAAAGTATGATTACAGTTCAAGATGGTCGGAACAAAGTCACCAGATATCCGAGTGGCCTATTTTCTTTCAATGCAAAGAAGATTAAATGGCAGCACTCTCAAGGGCACTTTGTCCTTTATTGTGCTACAATAATGTTCTGATCTGAAAGTTTCCATTTTCTCTTGGTAGCACTCATTGTTGTGTAGATTTTGTGCTCCAACTTGCTTTGATATTCAGAATGTTTACAGTAAAATAGGTATCCCTTCATTGACAAGTCAAAACTACATTTTCTAATTCCCTTCAAAATTTATCAGTCCCCTCACAGATGCACAAACTCAAATGATTCATATAATTCTGATGGCCCAATAAAAGGTAAACCATCTGGCGGAGACAGAACAGCACAGATTGAGAAGGTAAAGGTGATCCCTGGATGGACCTGTCCTGGTATGTGACAAATTAGGTCATGTTACTTTAAATGGATTTGAAAGTTCCTGCAATTGCCTTGCACTGCATTGATCCAGTGAAGGTAAACCAGCTGAGAATGGAGATGAGGAATATTAGGAAATTTATCTTGCCATTTGTACCAGGCCTGCCATGGCCCCTGCTGCCTGCATTATCTCCAGAAATGGCCAGAAAGCTGAAAAGGAAATGTGTGCCATCTTTACAATGAATTAAAAAAGGGGACCAGTCACATCACAAGCAATGTGGGGAAAGTTAAGGCAAAAATGCCTCCTTGCTGAATAAATAAAGAACTGACTCCATGATGAATGGAGAGATGAGAGTGGATTGCCTGCAAACTATATGGCTTCTTCATTGGAAGTGGAGTGAAGGACTATTTCTGTAATTGAATGGAAGTAATGGAATGGGGTTTTTTATGATACATGGAGGAGTTCCAGTCTTTCTAGAACTACAGAAATGTATAACATAGGAGTCATTCAGCTTATTCTGTCCAGCGTGGCTGAAAGACAATGATTTAGTGTTATAAGTCTGATGATGGTTTTTCTAGGTCAACCACTCTTTCAGGCACATTGAATGGAAGCCAGGATAAACCTTTTTGATCAATGCAAATTCCCTATAATTTTAATAATATAGCTTCTTGAGGCCACTCTGCTATTCAATAAGGTCATACTAATCGGATTATATGTTCAACCCCACATTTCCTTTACTTGCACTAACCTCCATCTTTTTGTTTAACTAGCTATCTCTGCCTTCCAAATATTCAAAGGCTCTGTCCCGTAAGCCTTTTCGAGTACCCCAGAATGATAGTGTCGCAAAGATTGATAATCCTCTAAGTGAAACAAATTGCCTCATCATGATTTTAATAGAATTACCCTTTACTTTTAAACAGTGACTACAAGTCCTAGTTTAGTCAAGAGTCAAGAATGTTTTATTGTCATATGTCCCAGATAGAACTATGAAATTCTTACTTGCAGCAGCACAACAGAATGTGTAAACATAGTGCACTGTAAACAATGTAATGAATGAGAAAAAAAAGTTCAGTGTATGTTTTTTATATGTACGTATGCGTGTGCGTGTGTGTGTATACCATACACACACACACATGCGCACACATACACATAAAAAAGAAACAAACAATAAAGTAAGAAAATAACTGCAGATGCTGGTACAAATCAAAGGTATTTATTTCACAAAATGCTGGAGTAACTCAGCAGGTCAGGCAGCATCTTAGGAGAGAAGGAATGGGTGAGGTTTCAGGTCGAGACCCTTCTTCAGACTGAAGAAGGGTCGTGACCCGAAACGTCACCCATTCCTTCCCTCCTGAGATGCTGCCTGACCTGCTGAGTTACTCCAGCATTTTGTGAAACAAACAATAATAGTGCAATAATAACAATGATAGTCTATGCAGTTCAGATCTTATTTGAGGTTGTAGTGTTTAACACCCTAATGGCTGTAGGGAAGAAGCTGTTCCTGAACCTGTACGTTACAGTTTTCACGCTACTGTACCTTCTATCCAATGGCAGGGGTGAAATGAGTGTGTGGCCAGGGTGGTGTGGGTCTCTGATGATGCTGGCTGCCTTCTTAACATCTTCTGCATGCACAACTCTTCAATTCTTATACATCTTCTCATTATATTATACATTTCAATTAAGTCACCTCAATATTTTAAACTCCAGCAGATACAAGTACAACCTTTCCTCATAAGACAACACACTCATTCCAGGTATCGGTGTAATAAACCTTCTCTGAACTGTTTCCAACGCATTTACATCCTTTAAATGAGTACGCAATACTCTGGACGTGGATACTGAACATAGTACTCTGGATGTGGTCTCACCAGTGGCCTAAATAACTAATTTCCTCCAGCGTTAACATTCTATGAGCTTTCCTCATTATATCTGTGCCTCCACTCTAGTCTTTTGCAAATCACTCAGTAGACCACTCAGTTCCCTCTGAAACCCAGGTGTTAAGAAGTTTTTGGATTTTTACAGCTTATCCTTTTATTAACTGTTTCAAGAGGCATCAGTGCCTCAGACAAAAAGCTAAAAGAGCTAGGTTCTATTTTGGTCATATCACATCCTTGTGATGCAGTATTTTATTGTGTTAAAAGTGGTTTGGTAAATGCATTCTACTTTTCAAAAGAGACACTCACCTCATTTCATGGTGCAAGCTAAAAGGGGGCTTAAAGAACCACTCACATTACACAGACTAACTCTCCCTAGCCACAATTCAGGCATTAAATGAGAAAACACCTCCTCAGGTACTACAACATAAAGCAGGAACAAAGACCGCTCTATCCATCGTTCCGACTAATCATCGTCCTAACTACAAGCAGGACTTCCCACGACTATCCAGCCTATCACATTACCATTTCAAAATATTTAATAATTACAAGCAACGACCATGCAACACTGTGCAGTCATTCATACACCGTCAAAGAAGTATAATTAGGAGGTCTCACATTTTGTGTGCAGTAAATTTTAATTAAATTCTTTCCTTCAAAGGTCCTGCAGCTGCATGCACACACTTTACAATCCATGGTCAGATTTTTAAAATTTGCATTGGTGATTCAAAGCATTCTAAACGCTTCGTAAAACAAAAAGGAGGGGCCAGTTTAGCCTATTGATCTCTGGCCCTGTCCTTAATTTTTTTGTAAAGTAAGACTTGGGCTTACAAATTTTTGTTTCACAACCGCAGGATATTCTGCACCATGTAACTCAGCTTATCAGGAACATGCAGAGAATGAGCAAAAATGGCAGAAAAAGCATGGAACCTGCAAACCATTATCCTCCCTACCTTAGAGGTTGTGCCGCTACCTCACAGTGCAAGAGCTTTGGGTTTAATCCACCCCATCTATGTGGAGTTTGTACATTATCTTTGTGACCACGTAGATTTTCATGGCTCCTCTATAATCAAAGGATTGTGGGTTGGTTGGTTGATTGGCCACTGTAAATTGGCCCCAGTGTGCAGATGGATTGGAGCATATGGGAGAGTTGATGAGAATACCCATTGAGTTCATGCCAACTGGCAACCATCCACTTTTGTTAATTCTACATTAATCATAATTTTTGTGTTGCAATGCTCAATGTCTCTATGGCACCCCTCCACCTACCTATGATAGCATTTATAGATTCTGCACCAGTCTTCAGAACCTATTGAGATATAATAGACGCAAGTGATCCTTGATTTCGAAAGTCTTCCAAAGAAAGATACTTGAAATAAAAAAGTAAAAACCATGTTGGAATTGCTCAGCAGGTCAATCAGCATCTGTGAAAAGAAAAACGAAATCACTATTTCTGATCAATGATGGTTGTTGACTTAAAAAGTTAACTCTGTTTCTCTCATCACAAATAGTCTCAGACCTGCTGAGCAATTCTAACATGTTTTTTTATTATTGTAAGAATGATACAGCAAATAGTGCACTGTAAAGCCAACAACAATGTGATAATGTCCACATCATTTGTTTTAGACATACTGGTTTGTTGGTTGAGGAGTAATATTGGCAAAGACACCTGGCCAATTGTCCTAATTCTGTTTCAAAGTAGTTTCACAGGAACCTTCCTGCTCAGCTGAGAGAATCGAGGAGACATTTACTTTAATTCTTGTTAGGAAAGCAACACCTCCAACTCTGTAGCACTCATCTGTGCTACAGTATCAGCATAGGTTATGTATTTAAGAATCGGAGCAATTTCTACCCTGCCGCCTCTGACTAATAGGCAAAAATATTGCAACCAGCTTCTTCTTATGTCCTTTCGTTTCGTATTTTCATTTTTCATCTGAAATTGACTTGGTAATTATTCCACCATTTGACTGTTAGACGCAAGCTGTATCACAACTAAGCTTTTATCCACCTCCATTAAAAATGTCCAAAAGTGAAGAGTTAAGAATATTTAATGGCCCTTTGTACCAACAGCAGAACAATGCGATTCTTACTTGCAGCAGCTTAACAGGCCTGTAAATGCAATGCACACAGACAAAATATAATTTTTTTAATATTCAATAAATTAAGAATCGTAATATTCATGCAACAAAGCCCCAAAGTACTTAGTGCAATTAAAACAGTCCATAGAAGTTCATAGTTGCTGAGGTTAGTGTTGTATAATGTACAAGATCTGATGGTTGTTGAGAAGAAGCTATTCATAAAACTGGTTGTCATGGTCTTCAGGCTCCTGCACCTTCTTTCCAATGGTAGCAGCAAAATGAGAGCATGGTCAAGGTGGAGTGGGTCTTTGATGATATTAGGTGCTTTTTTGAGGCAGTGCACCCTATATCTATACCCTTCAATAGTGTGCAGGTCAGTACCTGGGATGGACAGGGCTAGAAATCATGTACAATGATGACATGTCTTCTTTAAAAGGAATCAATTCTTTCCTATTTGGACCATGCTGCAGAGCTAGGAATTCCATTAAAAGATTGGAACTAGGAATGAACAAATGGTTTTCCTGGAAGGGTCAGCTCCCACTTTCCTTTCATTAACTAGAAAAGTTCACAGTGATTATTACCCGCTGATTCCCAGCAGCCACATCTCCACTTTATCATGGTGGAGCTAAATCATCTGGAAGATGGCCATTGTTGTTCTGGCTGTTGTCAATTGTCCATTCTTCTTAAATGTGTCAGTTAAATGAACAATACAGGTTAATAACAGAAGGCAGCACAACCTACCCCCACACTCATTTTCTCAGGTGTAAATAGATGCATGCTATTCAATCAGAATCTCTGAATAGAGTTGGGACTATGGTTTAAGAATAAGGGGTAGGCCATTTAGAACGGAGATGAGGAAGAACTTTTTCAGTCAGAGAGTGGTGAAGGTGTGGAATTCTCTGCCTCAGAAGGCAGTGGAGGCCAGTTCGTTGGATGCTTTCAAGAGAGAGCTGGATAGAGCTCTTAAGGATAGCGGAGTGAGGGGGTATGGGGAGAAGGCAGGAACGGGGTACTGATTGAGAGTGATCAGCCATGATCGCATTGAATGGCGGTGCTGGCTCGAAGGGCTGAATGGCCTACTCCTGCACCTATTGTCTATTGTCTATTGTCTATTGAGAAATGCTTCTGCTCGTTTGATATGACAGAGACCAGCTATTGTAATTGGCCTGGATAACATGAGAATGCCATGAAGTGCTATATAAAGCTTCCTCAAGAGATTTTAAATTCTACTCATCTCAGAGCGGTTAAAGTAGTATTGGGCTGTGCCAAGTCATCAGCAGTAATTGATTCACAAACTCAAAATGGTAGTCAAAAGCGATGTAAATCATTGAAGAATTGACACTGATCCAACTTGTGGCAGGCTTGCATTAAGCTGTCTGCTCCAGGAGGTGGGAGGAACAGTGCAATGGGCATAATCAGGCTGAAGAGAAAAGCTCACAAAATGCTCTCACTCTCTCGTACAGGGCGGCACGGTGGCGCAGCGGTAGAGTTGCTGCCTTACAGCGCTTGCAGCGCCAGAGACCTGGGTTCGATCCCAACTATGGGTGCTGTCTGTACAGAGTTTGTATGTTCTCCCCGTGACTGCGTGGGTTTTCTCCGAGATCTTCAGTTTCCTCCACACTCTAAAAGCGTACAGGTTTGTAGGTTAATTGGCTTGGTATAAGTGTAAATTGTCCCTAGTGTGTGTATGGTAGTGTTAACGTGCGGGGATCGTAGGTCGGTGTGAACTTGGTGGGCAAAACGGCCTGTTTTCGCGATGAAAACTAAACTAAACTAAACTAAACTAAACTCTTTCTAAAGCTACATGGCTCGTACTGCTCAGCACAGAAAGGACTCTCGTTATGATCCGGCAGTGGAGATCATGAATGTGTTTGACTGTGGGTCAGTGAGTAACTTTCTTTAACTCAGCAAGTTCTGGAATTGAATCTTATTCTGTAGACATGAGCAAAAGTAGGCTGACGGTCTAGAATTGAGGCTGTACTGCTGTGCAGAGCTGTTATTCTATGGATGAGATGCCAAATTGTGACTGAATTTGCTCTCCCTCTCAGATAATTGCTAAAGTTTCCTTGTTTTTTCCAAAGAACAACAAGGGAGGAGTTTGTAATCCCTGGTGTCACCGCCAATATCCAAGCTTCAAATAACAAGTGATCAGGATATGAACACATTGTCATTTGTGGGAGCTTCCTCGGTGTAAACTGACTGCCATGTTTAATACAGTACAACAGTAACTACACTTTAAAAATTCTTCATTGGCTATAAGGCACATGTTCGCATGTTCTGAAGGAGGTGAAAGTTGCTGTGTAGATCTCTTTTTTTCAATGGCTTATTTTTGGAGAGTTTTTGGCAGAATTTGACAACTCACTTCAACTCTCAACTCCAATCCAATCCTGTAGTGGGCATTTTGCAGCCCGCAGTATCTTGACTATTGTGAACACTGTTCTTTTAAGAGCCTTAAAGGCTGCATTATAGTAAGAGCCTAGATTATTGTGCTAGATCTGTGAAGTGCATCTGAACTAAAATTCAAAGTAAGAGTGCTACCAACTGAATTGCAGCTGACACTTAGAGACCTTGGCTGCAAATTTGTTCTTTAAAACATATGTGGGTGTTTAGAAATGTGTATGTCACCAGGTTATTTTACTTGAAGTTGTAGATAACTTATTACTCACAAATAAATCAAGCTAAATAAATTTTAAAATAGCTATTCCTGATGATAGGGAGTTTTGCTCATCTTAATATGCACGGTAAGCAAAAGCCAGTGACTAACTGGAGTAAAAATTGGCTCTAATATTTAAAGCACTTTGGCCCAAGTTCAAGCTATGGGCTCTACGCCACATGAATTTCCAGTGCTTAATTTATATATGTCTTTTGTGTGTTTAATTAAAAAATAAACTATAAATAGTTGGACGGATTTTTTTTTTAATGTTCTGCTTATTTATTTGACGTTTTAGTTATTTTATAGCATGTAACTCTTTTTGCAAAAATTATTTTGTTCTATGCTTTTTGAACAGAATGAAACAATAAAATAATTGAATGGGGCTCAACCTGAACGTATTACTGGTTTTGTTGTTTCAGGATCTTTTTATTTTGCCCTGGCTTGCTTTCCCTTTTACCTCCTGCTTACCTCATTTTGTACTTCTGAGACATTTATTTCAGCAGATGTGCTTTCTTATGTAGGCCTTGTAATATCTTCAGCAGATGTGTTCTCTTTAGGCCCAGGTTTAGATTTACTTTGGCTTCGTGGATGAGGACAGAACAAATCAGTTATTTTCACACTTTTATTATATTAGTCTCTTGAGTCTTATTTTCTTTGACATGCTCAGCTCTGCCTTTTCATCTTTTGGGCTAGTTAATGTCTACATTTATGGCAGCATGTTCTGGGTTACCTAGGTTAGGTTCATCCGGTTCTTCTCAGCAATGGACAATTAATCAGGTTATATGGTGGAATCACAAATGAAGCATGAACTAGCAACACAGCAATGCCATAAATAACATATACAGATCTAATAAAATAAAATAAAATAAAAATAATGAGTGGGTTGAGCTTTGGTAATTTTGACATTGAGTACAGATGTTCTTCCATTTAGGTTTCCCATGAAGATTGGCCCACCAACGTTTGAGTGTCTTTGCCCCTCTGGCATTTACATGAATTTTAAGATGGCCAGTCCAGGCCTGGCAAAGGCAATGCAATGGATGCACCTTGCACATCCATCAGTTACCAATTCTGAAATCCTTCATGTACTAAAGTCTTTTGCCAATTAATGCCAATGATAACCTCCTATATTTATTTAATTTTGTTAACCCTTCCATTTATCCAGTGCAAAAGCTTCTAGATTGCTTTTGGATTAGATATGGGGGATCAGGGATGGGATTATTCAAGATCGGGATATCTTCAATCCCAGATTCACCCTACTTACGTGGACCAAGCATGGCCCTATTCATCCACCGGAGCAACTACTGCCTGTGGAGTTCCTACTCTTCAGATGTGCCCACTCTTGATCATTGGATAACATGTTTCAAGTGAGCAGAAGGTCAGTCCCAGGGCAAGCTCCCGGGGAAATTCAAAGGGCCATGGAATGCTGGTGAAAATGTTTTGTCTAAATTTGGCTGGCATGCATCACAAGCCCCATTTTCAGAGCTACAATCCACAATTTTGGAGCTATCTAGCAGATTGATTCAGAATATTGTTACCATGTAAATAAATGCCTACCATTGCAATTGTTAAAGAGTTTGCTTGGCCTGAAAACAGGTTTGGGAATTTGCCTTTTAACAGTGGCTTTAGCATAGGGGCATTTCTCAAGCATTTCTAAGTTCTTATGATGCCCTCCTTCTGGCCTTAGGACCCAGGTGCCGTGGACCATCAGAGGCCTCTAGTGGTGACATTGCTCCAATAGCAAAACTAATGCTTGATGAGATTTATGCATTTTATAGTCCATGAATTAAAATGCATATGCAAAGTGAGAAATTATAATCCAGCTGCATACGATTTCCTCAGCTAGGCATTCTCTCTGGCATTCAAACCTGTGCAGCATAGGTCAGATCTATTGTTTGTATTGTTTGTATTCAATGCATAAATCTAACACATGCTGTGTCGTAGGAAGTGAAAAATGTCCAGTTTCCATAGCTTTCATTGTGGTTATCGATCTCAGATAAATTCAATGTAGTGGTTCCCTTCCAATGCTGGAATGGGGGAAATGCCCTCCAGATTGTTGCAATCAATTGGAAAGCAGAGATATTCTGAGAACAGATTTGAGTTCAGCTATGAAGAAACCTGTGTCAAGAGAGTCAAGAGTGTTTTATTGTCATATGTCCCGAAACAGAACAATGAAATTCTTACTGGCAGCAGCACCACAGATATGTAAACATGGTACTCTGTAAACACCATAATAAACCACATGTGGTTTATTAGCTGTCAATCCTCATTAGCCAGGCTGTAAAACTGCAGGACCACTGTTACTGTGGCATGAGTTCCCTCAGAGCATAACTCCCAACTGAGAAGGATGATTCAAGGTATAAAGGGGAAAGCATATACCAGCAAGGGCCTACTAACGAGTGCAAAGGTAAATGAAAGAAACAGAAATTCCAATTTAAAACAATCTCGAAGATTCATTACTGAGCCTTATTAATTTCGAATTGCTTCAGTAACTGAATTTAAATTTATGAGATGCACTGATGATGGGATTAGATCAAGCAAAATGTAGAAACACTTTATCAATTCAGGCCTCTAAGTTACTAGTCCTGTAGCAAACCAATGTACTCAATGAATGAATGGTGATGCAAATAGAAATGGTGCCTCTCTCACTCACTGTATAAACCAGCACCTCAGAGAAGACTGTACACCACACATTCTTACAAAAACCACGTTGAGGTGACAAAAAATTAAGTTCTGTGCATGAAACGGCATCATATGGAAGCTTGCAAATTTAAAATAGAGAGCACACCTATTCATTGTTAGAACCACCACACATTCTGTTACTCCAGTGCCAATATGTTTGCTGGTATGAGAGTACTCTGCCCACACAAAGCTCTACTCATCCAGATCTGAATGGTAACTGTAGAATATCATTAACTGCCTAAAGCCATTGAGTATCAATGGGCTTGTGTATCCTTGCTGGAATCGCACCACCAGGCATACATGAGAATTGTGGGCAGTGAAGGAGAAATGAAACAGCAGTGGATGACGCACACTGCCTACGTGGTCACACTGCTGCAAAAAAAATCTGATGATGTACAAGGGCTTCTTCATGAACAACCAGAGAGCAAGCACCACTGCTGCAACCATCTGTGAGATGCTGTGGCAGGCATGGGTTGCAAATCTTTTCACTGGGTGCAGCATGAAGGATAAAACTACTGTGCAGCTTTCTGCAGGAGCAAAATAAACTACCTGGAATGCCCATATTCCCTGCATATTTTATCAACCAGTCAAGAACCATTGTGGTGAAATGGGTTGGTGCTACTATATCTGAGACCTACCACTGCAGTGACAGGCAGGCCATGCAACCTTTTGAATGGTACACTACATGAGGACAGGCGACACATGGTTTGGGATGCTAAAAATAACCCATCGACCGAAAGACATATGATTTTGGTGCTTGGACACGAGAAGGTGATCACTCTTTTACCACCCATACTTCTCAAGAATGCTATCTATATGCGCTCTTGTTTAGCCTGGTGGATTATGGTTGACTATAGACAGCATTTTATCAGGAAGCATCACAGCTTGGTTTGCGAACAGCTCCATCCAGGACCGCAAGAAATTGCCGCGAATTGTGGACGCAGCCCAGGCCATCACACAAACCAACCTCCCTTCTATTGATTCCATTTATACCTTGGTGCCTCGGCAAGGCCAGGAGCATAACCAAGAACGAGTTGCACCCTGGCCACTCCCTCATCTCCCCTCTCCCATCAGGCAAAAGGTACAGAAGTGTGAAAATGCACACCACCAGATTCAGGGACAGTTCCTTCCCAGCTGTTATCAGTCAACTGAATCATACTACCACAACTAGAGAGCAGTGCTGAACTACTATCTACCTCCTTGATGACCCTTGGACTATCCTTGATCAAACTTTGCTGGCTCTACCTTGTGTTATTCCCTTATCATGTATCAATACACTGTAAATGCATTGATTGTAATCATGTATTGTTTTTCTGCTGACTGTCAAAGTCGTAGCAGATTGCCGAAATTTTCTTTTACCCTACGACAATGACCACGTCAACGCTGAGTCAGGTCGAGATTACACCGTCTTCGGAAACATCGCGAAATTCCCACGCTTATCAATGCTTCTCCGGCGTCCTAATTTTCACTGAAATCACTGACAAGTCTGTTATTACTTGAGAGTTTTGAAATATAACATCTTGCCCGGGTCACTTGAAAACCAAGCTTCACGGTAACAAGGCATAACTGGATTGACTTCCAGTTTACTAATAGCAGTATTAAGAAATTTAATTTTAAACGTGGTTAAATGGTTTTTGTGCGGAGTGTGGGCATTCTTTGAAAATGTACAGGAGATGCATATCTGGTTTCTGGGTTGCATATCTGGGTTGGGAGCCTACTTTCAATATAATCGCTGATGGCCATAAACATCGCGAAAATTCCCACACTTACCTGACCGTCAAACTGTCACCTCCAATCTACCTGTCAAATGTCTTGTCGGTAAATAAATTGGTTAAACAAGTATTTTATGGTATCTTCAAATGACTTTACTTAATGTAATATTATGTGCTTCCAAATGCATCTAAGACAACCTAGCAAACCTGGGGAAAGCATGCGACAACGCCCACAATAAGCAACGATATCTGGCGACAAGCCAGCTGTCGCCGAGAAATTTCAATCCAGTTGATTTCTCAGCGACGCGCCAAGATCCACTACGATTCTTTGAAGACTCATCACGATCATGCCCGCGACACCCCGGAACTGTCGACGACAGCCTAGTCGCCGGCAGTCACCTTAAAATCGCCTAAGTGGGACAGGCCCTTAAGTCTGAAGAAAAGTCCTGACTCGAAACATCACCTATCTACACCGATCATCCAATACATTATGACCTGATGAACCAAAACATTATGCCACCTGCCCAATATGCTGTTGGTCCTCTGTGTGCAACCCAATACGCAACAGGGTGCGATGCACATGTGTATTGTGACACATTCCTCCCGTGACCACCATTAAAGTTTTCTGTGACATGCCACAACAGATCTTCTGTCGGTTCGGACCAGACAAGATAGCCTTTGTTGCCCTCGCACATCAATGAACCTTGGGCGCCCAAGATCCTGTCGCCGGTTTGTGGCTTGTCCTTCCTCGGACCATTGTCGGTAGGTACTCACCACTGCTGACCGGGAGCACCCCACAAGCCTTGCCGTTTCAGAGATGCTCTAACCCAGACATCTGGCCTTAACAATTTGACCCTTGTTAAAGTCGCTCAGGTCTTTACTCCTGCCCATTTCTCCTGCATCCAACACATCAACTTCAAGAACTGACTGTTCACTTGCTGCCTAATACATCCCACCCCTTGACAGGTGCCATTGTAACAAGATAATCAATGTTATTCACTTTGCCTGTCATTGGTCATAATGTTTTGGCTAATCGGTGTATGTTCTCCAGAGATGCTGCCTGACCTGCTAAGTTACTCCATCACTTTGTGTCCTTATGGTTAAATGGCACTATTTTAGATGCGACATCTTGGTTGGCATGCACAAGCTGGGCCAGAGAGCCTGTTTCCATGCTGTAAGACTCTATGACTCTAACTAGGTTGAGAGGCCCCTGGAGAACAAAAACCTCTGTAGTTCTCCAGCCTGTGAATCCAATCAGTCTTTCGCCAGCTTGTGCAAAGTCCTAATCTGCCGATTACCGAGAAAGCTTTTGCAGCTTCTTTCCCTTTTATGCAGACTGCTCTCCGAGAGACAATCTTTCCCCTTTAAATCCATCATTAGAATAAAGACAAGATCAAAATTATTTTAGACTGACAATGAGAAACCAGAGTCCTTTGTTGTTTTTCCCAACAAAAATGGAGAAAAAATCATGTCTGTAATCGGCTTTGAAATGAATGCTGTAAAGGTTTACAAAGAGGTCTTTTTTCGTGTTCAGAACTCAGGCCAAAAGGTGGAAGGCAGAACTGAGAGCATATATTGTTCTGCAGTAGACAGTGTCAGTTTCAAACCTTCCTACTTAAGGGAAAATGCTCTGCACCATAATCAAGCCAAGAGTTGCTGAAGCTTGTTTGCATTGACACAAATCCCTTTTGGAAAATATTTGGTTAGTACAACTGACCCATACAGACCAGAACAGTCTTTAATGTTTATTCTTTATCTATATTGAGGCAGTTGGTATCAATTGAACTGATGCTTTGGAAATTTTATACTGCCTGGAGTGGACATAAGAGGATTGCTAGATGCTATTTGAAGAAATGCATGAAAGTTTTTCTCAATGTCCTGACTAATATTTACTGCTTAAAATGTTGATCGCCATAGAGAGTTAACTCTTTTCTCCTTTCCTCGTATGCTTCCTGAGCAGTTGAGTAGTTTCAGTGTTTTCTGTTTATATTTCAGATTTCTAGCATCTGTAGTATTTTGCATTTGTATCACTTCCAGCAAGCCTCTTCAGCAGTTCCTACACAATGCACGGCCTGGGCAATGCTACTAAAAATTTCACAGCGCTATGTCAATGCATGAGAATCATAGGAAAATAACACTTCTTGTTAATAAGATATCAGGGAAATGGCAAGGTCTATCAAACTGTTCAACAGAATTAAATTACCAATATCAATTTCAATTTTAATTTCTTGTCACATGTACCGAGCGAGGTACAGTGAAAAGCTTTTGTTGCATATAAGGAAAGACAAATAGATTAATTCAATGAATTAAATGATTCAATGATACTTTATTGTCACTTGTACCTAGGTACAGTGAAATTCTTTGATTTTTGCACATACTGGTAAAATCATACAGCAGACCTCACCAAGACAGTACACAAAGTCGCCGCCGACAAAGTTTCATGAATTGGAATCTTTTTGGCACTTTTTAATGGTGCATGGTTTGATTTTGATCTGTCTCTTCCAGGTGTAATTGACAAAGTGGCTGTTTCAGCAGTAGTTGCTTTACATGCTATTGTACTGTTTAACATTTAGGTGCAGCCAGAGGGAGCGGTAGAAGGAAGGTACTCATGTCAGGTGTTTGAGAGCTAAGGGAAAACTCACTCATAAATTCACACTCTGGCTTTGTGCTATCCGTGCAATTTTATATATTTTTTTACGGTTTTAAAAAGTCTTCAATCACCAGTCAAGAACTTTCACCTGTATGACATAAATGACAAAATCTAAACAAGTACAGATCCAGAAAAAGAAGACCAAAGGTTGAAAATGTAGAACAACTGGATTACATGAAAATCAGAATTGCTTGCTTGCTGTGATGGAGAGAACTAGCAGCATTTCAGTGGCATAGCAGGTTTATGGAGGGGATATTGTGAAGAGTCTAGTCATTATTACTATTGACAGAATGCTGCAAAAAGGCTCAGTCTATTTAACCTTAATTCTCCTGAATCAAAATGAACATCTTATATTATGTGCAACACAAGTAGAGTGAAGCATGGATTTGAGCAGTTATAGCCAATAATGTTTAGCAGTATGTTTCAAGGTCATAATGCAACCATGAATCCTGTTGGATTTATTGGTTCCAAAATAGAAGACTTCCCCAGTTCAGGTGAAGTACAAAGTAGGTCAGGCCTGAAGAATTAACATCCAGCTTTTATATCAAGATTTAAAATTTATAGATTTTGTGACCTTAATATTTAACATGCATAGCTACAGCAGAGAGCATTGCATATGCTATGCTAAATCTCCCCACCATACTAACTTCCTGGGTTTTATAAATATTTGTTGCTGCATTATGAACACCAAAGGCTATTTTATGTTGGAACCGTCTCAAAGAGCAAGCAATTCTTTAAAGCTACAAAAGATTGAACTGCTCAAAACAGTCAATTTACAGCAGGGGTTTATTCCAAAGTCAAATTCTGTACATGTGCACCAAAGTACCTGGCTTCTTACTGTGAGTCACATACATCAAGTATAATTACAGTTCACAATGAGATTCAAGGAAGAACGTGTACAGTTTTGGTCTCCTAATTTGAGGAAGGACATCCTTGTAATTGAGGCAGTGCAGCATAGGTTCACGAGATTGATCCCTGGGATGGCGGGGCTGTCATATGAGGAAAGATTGAAAAGACTAGGCTTGTATTCACTGGAGTTTAGAAGGATGAGAGGGGATCTTATAGAGACATATAAAATTATAAAAGGACTGGACAAGCTAAATGCAGGAAAAATGTTCCCAATGTTGGGAGAGTCCAGAACCAGGGGCCACAGTCTTAGAATAAAGGGGAGGCCATTTAAAACTGAGGTGAGAAGGAACTTTTTCACCCAGAGAGTTGTGAATTTATGGAATTCTCTGCCACAGAGGGCAGTGGAGGCCAAATCACTAGATGAATTTAAGAGAGAGTTGGATAGAGCTCTGGGGGCTAGTGGAATCAAGGGATATGGGGAGAAGTTGGGCACAGGTTACTGATTGTGAATGATCAGCCATGATCACAATGAATGGCGGTGCTGACTCGAAGGGCCGAATGGCCTTCTCCTTCACCTATTTTCTATGTTTCTATGTTTCTAACGTGAAACAGGGTATGGAGAGTGAATCATTGTAAAACACTGAGATTCAATCAATAAATCTTGGGGTGAATTTCACAAAGGGGTTCATAGCTTATCAATGTCCAAGAGAAGTCCCACTTATAATTACAGTCTGGTCTCCTGTAAAAGCTACCTACTTTTTGAGATCATACAAGTAAGGAGTTGGGCTGCTCTGTTCACCCAACTCATTAACACTCACTGCTCATGTTTCTGAAGGAGAAAGTTACAGGTAACCTCTGAAGGAGATTACAAAATAGTTTTAAATTAATCTGCTTTGTAAAGCCTTAATTCTCCATCCCTGACAATGCTTAAGGGTCTTGTAGTGTTATTTCAGATGACAATTAAGAGGACTATTTCAAAGCTTTTTTGTCATATTTGGAGAGTTTTCCTTCCAAAGGACCAGATAGGTTTTATAGTATTTTATTGTTTCACAGGCACTATTACAGACACTAGTTTTTTAAAATTTCAGATTTGTTTAATTATACAAATATGTTGGGTGTGTAGTCATCACCAACTTGAAGGGCCAGACCTCCAGGTGCCAATCCTGTAAACAATATGTAAAGGACTGTGGGTTCAAGCCCACGCTGCATTAACAAGCCTGAGAACAAGTGGAGTTCTTCCAACAAATTAACCAACATTAATCCCACAAACTGCACCACAAAAGCAGATTTTCACATTAGAGCCTTACCATGTGCAAAGTGACTCTACAGAATTATTCAAAAAATAAATTAAGTTGGATCAATAGAAGCATGTTGCAAAAGTTTGAATCTGGCTAGAATGCAGTGATCTTACAACATGTGTCTGATTCAAGTCTTTGTGTACCTGCTTCCATATACCCTTAAAACTGCAAAGAAGGCTGCCTACTTGGAGATTCCAAAAAAAAGCACAAAAGCAACTTCATTGAGCCATAGGCCATCAGAGCTAACAAATACATTTCTGACATTTGAGTGGATATTTTCTGATTGCTCTTTTTCATCAAAATCCTGAAATTATTAACAATGAATAGCTGCATTTAGATTTGCTTTAGTTCAATATAACTATTTGCATCAAAGGCATAAAAATGAACGTAGTCATTTTAACTCTCCCTGAGGTGATAGAGGGGTCTGGGATGAAAACCCTTCATTTTATAATTGTCAGTTTTTATCCTCTTCATATAATTTGAACTGATTAACTGGTTATTATCTCATTGCTGTCTTTGAAATTTGGGTGCATACAAATCAACTGCTATATTTTTCTACATTTACAACAGTGATTATCCTTCAATAAAGATTATTGGCTATAAAATATTTTAAATTGTCCTAATGTCACAAAAGATGCTGTAGAAATCCTTCTTTCTTCATACCTTTGGCAGATTAGACAAACGTCCTGTTAATGAACAAGGAAGGCTGTTTTGTAAAGGCTCCAAGAAAGATTGTTAGTAAGCATGGGAATGTATCTAATGCATCAGTTGTTCTCGGGTAAGTCAAACAAGCAAGTGCTGAAGTGGAAAGCTGATCCAAATTTAACATCCTTCATATCTGGCTCCTGCCTAATGTCCGGAGTTAAGATCCAATCCTTCGATCCGATCCGATCCAATCGTCATCTCCAAGTTCTTTTTGATCATGTTCTTGTGTAGCTACATAATTGAAAGTTGTTGCAGCTGCAGTTAAATTCTAAATGAGAATTTTCTCAATTAAAAATCTTGAATGTTGTCAACTCCACATTGTAATTTTCTTGTTTCTCCCTGTGGGAAAAAAATTCTCTTCAATTTGACAGGCAGGAAGATATAGCACATGGAAATAAATGAAACGTTCTCCAGCAATGTAATGATGTGATTGCAACATAGGCTGTCCAGGATTCGCTCAATTTCAAATAAACTCCCACAAAAATGAATCTGTATTTCGAGCTTTCCCAACAGCAGATTGGTAGCTCAACAACACGGTTAGAAGGTACTGGCTTTATTTTTCAATCTATCCTGAGCAGCTAAGATTAGCAAGGACCCTGATATCGATAATTTGGTCATGGATAAGAAAATTGACCAGAAGGTTTGCTTGAAAAGCTGACTTAAAGTACAGAGCTATTTGCAATGATTATTTTTGCATCTTGCCCCAACACAACTTAACTACGCCAATAAAGAAACTTCCAAACCAAATACCACCTCATCATGCACAGTTATACCTAGATGATTGTGTCCTTTCTGTCCTCTCCTGAGGGCTGCATTAGAAAGGGTCTTCAATCAAACATTAATAGGACAAAAAGGCAGTGATGGTACAAAATTAATCATTCAAGCGTGTGATATTGACTGCTCTTTGGAATATATCTTTACCAATGGCTGGTTTATGGCTAATTTGCAATTTGTGAACATGTAGGCACCATGACATTGGTGTGGGCATTCATAAGAAGCTGGTAAACATGTCTGAACTGAACATCACTGTTCCCACAACAGTTTTCAAGTGATTTCTAATTTATCTCCACTATCTCACTATTTTTTTCTGCCTTGTGAAAGCATACATAGTAATTTAAAATGAATCTATTGCATTACTCAAGTAACATAGTAGTTAGTCTACATAGAAACATAGAAACATAGAAAATAGGTGCAGGAGTAGGCCATTCGGCCCTTCGAGCCTGCACCGCCATTCAATATGATCATGGCTGATCATCCAGCTCAGTAACCTGTACCTGCCTTCTCTCCATACCCCCTGATCCCTTTAGCAAAAAGGGCCACATCTAACTCCCTCTTAAATATAGCCTAGTGTCAAGAGTGGTTGGTTGTCATACGCATCGGGACTGAAACAAGGACATTTTTGTATCCAAGTTAGGATGCCTGCTGGCTGTTTCCTCAAATACATTGTATATTGAGAAATTGACTTTAACAAGACTAATGTTGCTTGCTTTTGTACATGCTGCTAATACTTTTCGATATGTCTGAAATATTGATATATATTTTTGCAAAATCTTGCAAATTGAGCTACAATATATTGCATATAAAAATCAATGAGGCTCAAGCCAGATGCCCTACTACTTTAGACAGAACAACATTGTTTTTGTCATGTGCTCATATCTCCTGAGGCTATAACTACAGTGGGTCAAATTTATAAGAGTTTATGCTGAATTGGCTAAATAGCAAAATAATTCACCACACCTACAAGTACTGTGCAACGTTCTGGTCTTCATAATGCAAAAGAGATATATAACCAGAGAAAGAACAATAAAAGATTTAAGACTCTGATATCCAAACTGAAGGGTTATGCCTTAGAAACTCAACCCTGGCAGCACTGCATTGTTCCTTCCTACAAAAACCAAATACTGGGAGCAGAGTTCAGTAAAGTGCCTCTATTATATATTACACCATTTAGTGTTCTAGACATATATCTAACAGAATGGATCGAAAAGTGTACAGTTCATTACTGGAGAAAACGAATGCAAGGTGTCTGGATAAAGTTCCACTAAATTTGGTAGGTGTTTAACAGCATATGGAGAAGATAATTAAAAACTTAGTGTCATAAAAATAAGATTATTTTCTTATATAATCTTATTAAAGATTTCTATCTGGACCCCCCCCCCCCCCGATAAAAAAAAACAACAAGATAAGCTTGCTCCCAGTTGGAATTTTGTGGACAAGGGACTATTTACATGAATAGGCAGGAGATGATTGGATTGTTTCCTTTAGAGAGGTGTCCAAAATCAATCAGGGTCTAAATAAAGGAAATATCAGCAGAATGGGTGAAGACCCAGAGAACATTGATTTAAGGATGGCCTAGTGGCGCAGTGGTAGAGTTGCTGCCGTACATCGATCATGACTACGGGTGCAGTCAGTATGGAGTTTGTATGTTCTCCCCATGACCGCATGGGTTTTCTCTGGGTGCCCTGGTTTCCTATCACATTCTAAAGAAGTGCAGGTTTGTAGCTTAATTAGCCTCTGTAAAATTGTCCCCGGTGTGTAGGATAGAACTAATGTATGGATTATTGTTGGTCAGCGCGGACATGGGGGGGGGGGGGAGGGCCTGTTTCCACACTGTATCTCTAAACTAACTAAACCAAAAGGTGATTTACAAAAAAAAATCTAAGGTGACAGCAGGGAAAGATTTCACATATTGAGTAGTCCTAATTCGGAATTAATAATAATATATTCCTTTATTTGTCCCACACCGGGGAAATTTACAGTGTTACAGCAGCAAAGTGGATAGCAAGAGAGCAAGAGATCATTCATTATAAATAAAAGATACATAAATTGTCATCAGTTTTCTGTGTGTTCTTAGCTGTTATTGTTGACTCGTCTGCTGGGAGCAGTGCTGGTTGTGCAGTCTCACAGCAGCGGGAAGGAAGGACCTCCTATATCTCTCCTTCACGCACTTGGGGTGAAGGAGTCTGTCACTGAAGAAGCCACTCAGTGCAGTGACAGTGTCCTGCATGGGGTGGGAGTCGTTGTCCAGCAGCCATCATCCTCCTCTCTCCCACCACCTGCACTGAGTCGAGGGGGCAATCCAGGACCAAGCTGGCCTTCCTGACCAGCTTGTCGAGTCTCTTCCCTTCCGCCGCTGAGATGCTGCTGCTTCAGCAGACCACTCCATAGAAAATGGCCTGAATTCATTGCCTGAATGAGCAGTGGAAGAAGACACAATTAAAAGGGAATTGAATAAATACTTGAATATGATTACATGACTTGATGGAAGGATATGGAATGGGATTGTGGATTGGTCTGGCAGTACTAGTAAGGAATTATTGGACCAAATGGCTGCCTTCTGTAAAATAACAATCCTCTTATTCTATTGTGCCATCCTTGAGATAAATAGCATAGATGCATAATCTAGGAAAGAGAAAGAAACAGATGATATGTTGGTAGAGTTAGATGATGAAGGATGTTTATGTGGAGTCAACCGGCATTGTTTGAATGCCCTGTCAATGAGAATTAAATTCATTCTTGAGGTATCAATGGTGCCTTTTGACAGATTATCCTGGGAAACTCCTCCTTTCAGGTGCACATTGTGGGATTTGTTTTTGCCTGATGGCATTTACAATTCGTTGCTTCAGGTGTCTGTGTGAAACATTTTCTATCAAGATCAGGAGCCTATCTTTGTTTTCACTTGTGAGTGCTGAATGTTTTCTTGTTATTTTCCATTAGGGATCAACTTGGAATGCAGGATAATTTGAAAATTCCAGAAGTAATACTAGAACTTCAATGGGAGTTGATATCCTTATATTTGAGTCAGTCAAGCCCTTCCTCTAATGGGGTCAAGATAATTTAGTATTATTCTTCTGACAATGGAAGATTTTTAGTTCAGTTCAGTTTAGTTTATTGTCACGTGTATTAGTGAAAAGCTTTTGTTGCGTGCTATCCAGTCAGCAGAGAGACAATACATGATTACAATTGTTTACAATTATATAATTGATTACAATGATTATTATTCATGTATGTGATGCGATGTGATCGTTATTGGCTAGACTATCCCAGTTTTTACAGCCCATTCCAAATGACCTTGAATTCAATGGCTTACTAGACCATTTGAATGAATGAATGAATATAACTTTATTGTCATTCAAAACTATACACCGGACGAGTGCATATTTGAACGAAATTCCATTGCATTTTAGAGTTCAGCTAAGAGCAATCCACATTGTAGGTTTGGAGTCACATTTTAATACAGACCTAGCAAAGATCAACTATTTTCATTCTCTCAAGAACATCAGTGAACTAGATTATAGAACTTATGACAATTCGGTTGTTGCTCATCTTTACTGAAAATATAATGGTGGGATTCAAATTCAAACCAGTGGATCAGTAGTCCCAGCAATTGGTATCAATCCATCCTGGTGGAGAATGCTCTTGTAGACGGTTTTGATGCAGAAATTCAGTTGTGCAATAAACGGAGTGGAAGGGTCTGGCGCGCCGCCATTTAATATTCTCCGGTAGCGCAGCGGTAGAGTTGCTGCTTTACAACGAATGCAGCGCCGGAGACTCAGGTTCGATCCTGACTACGGGTGCTGCACTGTAAGGAGTTTGTACGTTCTCCCCGTGACCTGCGTGGGTTTTCTCCGAGATCTTCGGTTTCCTCCCACACTCCAAAGACGTACAGGTATGTAGGTTAATTGGCTGGGTAAATGTAAAAATTGTCCCTAGTGGGGTGTAGGATAGTGTTAATGTGCGGGGATCGCTGGGCGGCACGGACTTGGTGGGCCGAAAAGGCCTGTTTCCGGCTGTATATATATGATATGATATGATTTATGAAAAAGCAAATCAGTTTTAGCATTCTTAACCATAATGCTACCATTTCCTATACACTGCAAGTAATTTTCTAACTCCTTTCAAGAAAAAACAGAGTTCTCTTGTAGTAAGACATATGTAGAAGGCGTGGAAAAGTCAGTTCTAAGACTATTGGTCGCAGAATGTGTCATTGGGACTGAACCAAGTAGTGATATTTTGTGAAGATAGAAATGGGTATCCCATTTTACTTTACAGACGGTTCCCATTTTTAGCCCCCAATGTGAGAGGCAGCTGCTGAAACCTGGAGAAAGATCTTTCATTTTTCAAACTTGAGTGCCTCCAGGGATCCTGGGGACATGTCAAAAGCGCCATAGACAAATGTTAGAAATTTTGTTTAAATTACTCTCATTTCTTCCAACTGCAATCTACTTGCCTCAGGGGCTCAGGTATGGTGTTTCTCAGCAGCAGCCGGAAGGCATTGTATCAGCAGCTAAAAGCAGACTTTAGAATCTTTCCTCTCCCATCCTTTTAAGTTACATGGAAGAGGCAGATGTGATTGCAAGGCTTGAGAGAGAAGGAAGTCATGCACCCTGCAATCTCCCAAGAAGCACTTCAATCGTGTCTCCCTCGAATAACATATTTGGAGCTGATTTAGGAATCAGGCCAGTTCCTCATAGGCAGCAGATGTTCATTTGGTCTTCAAATTCTTGTTTCACTCTCCCATCGTTGGATGATATCTTTGGATCATGTTTTCTTTTTAGTGCTTGTGTTTTGAACCTCTTTCTGACTGAGCAGCTGAGCGTGCAGTGGTGACTTTGCTGAGTACATGTTGGTTATAATGCGGCAGTATTCTCTGCTATAATTTTGGAGTCCACCACAATGATTTCACTGGTTTCTATTGTGTGCCAGTGAAAGAGAAGTCGAGTTATTTCATGGGAATTTTGTATTTCTGGTCAGCAGAGAAGGATGTATAAGCATGACACTTTCCTGGTTTCTTTCTCTCCCTCTCCCTGTCTCAGAAATTCGGCATGGGGATGAACGGTGAGACTTGAGGTTTGGCTAATTGTCACCAGGTTCTGCAATCTGTGGATGGCAATAGGCAGATAGAAATGAAAGTGCTAGACTGCAATGGTAGGTGGTGGATATTTACATGGACAAGGGGATAGATGTGCAATCCCAATCAAAATCTGTCACCGTGTAACAAACAGTTAAGCTTACATAACGGTAAATACACTGATCTTGAAAAGTGCTAATTGGTAAATGCACACGGAAAAAAGATTTGTGTTCAATTTAGGTTGAAGGAGGAGGGGATAGGGGTGCTGGATGCCGGTGCCAATACTTTCCAAACACACTCCTTGAGCATTGCAGTTTTTCTGGGCCCCAGCCAGTAAATCCAAAAGCCCCTGCCATGCTCAAGTTCTAGTTTTGTCCCACAGTTTCCAATGTTTCGGTTTACCCTCACAATGAATAGCATGTCTGCTGCTAACTGAATGAGCTCTGTGATTTTCCTCACAATGGCTCACCTTCCTCTGCACGTTACGGAGAGGACAGTTTTGTCTTGTTGCACGTAGCGGTGCCACCACAACCCCTCCCTGCTGCCTCTTTTGGTGTTGCATGAAGCCCAGTAGCTGCAGCCACTGCATGGGAATGTGCTCTGCAGTTTGGCCGTGATGGGATTAGGAGGAGAGCAAAAAGCAAGCAAAGTGGACTGAACCATCGCAGGAGCTGAGAGGGGGTGGTCTTTGGATACAGTAGAGCTGCAAGCCGTCTTTTACCCCAACGCTTCTTTCACTCTGACACCATCACACAGCACCTCCACCCGCACAAAGGATGGATAGCTTTTCTACATCATCAGCGTGACTAAAATGCAAGCTGTTGCTGAAGGGGAGAAGCTGATGTGGTGCTAAGGCGCCATTCTCCATTACAGCAGCACATCCAGCTTTGGCCATGGGATGCTGTCCGCGGAGGAAAGCAGGTGCCCACAATGAGCTTCAAGCGCTTTGCTGGGCAGGGTGAGGAAACTTCGCTGAAGCTGCTTTTAACTCTGTAAGTGCTCAGTGCATGCTGATACTGTGGTGTGTAGAGCATCCTTGCATGTTATTCAGTGCAGAGGTGAACGGCTTTGAGTTAATTTTGCTGAAAAATGCAGCTATTCTTCTGATGGAGACAGGATAAATGAAGCTACGTTTTAAAAATCATTTAATTTCTGCATCAATGTGCAACTGGAATAGTAATACAAAGAATGGTTTTTAAGGACAGTTTTATAGTGCGTTGTTTGTGAGATTTAAAGCCGTTTGAATCTCTCCCCAGACAGCAGCTTTTGTGTGCATTGTCCCTACTCACTTGTGATGTTAGAAGCATATTTTAACATAAGACACATATAGCAATTTGTTTTGTACGTTAGTTTATGTTTGCATCATGCCTTCCACTGCAAACACATCCAAAATTTACATCTTCTTTATGAAACCAGCAATTTACGTTGTTCCTGGTTGCAGTAATGTTCTTTAACCAGGATTATAAGGGATTATTTATCTGTCTGTTAGGTAAAGAAAGGCAAACAATGAAAGCCTGAAAGAGGCAGTTCAATTTTGCACATTTTGCACATTCAGCAAAATGGGCTGATGGTGATGGACTGTTACAAAGAAGCTGTGCAAGTGAGCAGAATTTTTTTTTTAGGAGTGACCTCTATTTTACATTTTAATATGTTTTGCTTTCTTGCTTGTGTAAATTTATTCCGCATCCACAATTGGCCAAAAGCAAGGTCCTTTCAACATGAAAACGATTTTCGTTCAACCAAGCTGAGACAATCCACTATGATAATTAGGAGGAGCATATTGGTACGAGTAAAATTGAATTAAACATAATTATTTATTTACACCAGCCAATCCAACCCCTGACATTGCCGTTGGTTACACAAGTGCCGGTTTTTCCAAGTGACTATTGGGATGATAAGAATTTCTTGACAGAAAAAGAACAAGGTCCATCTTTTTCACTTTTGCCATATTGGCAATCACAAGATGCAATGATATTGGAGCTATTGGCTAATCATGACAATCTCCATTAGTCGGAAAGAACTGCAAATGCTGGTAGACACAAAATGCTGGAGTAACTCAGCGGGACAGGCAGCATCTCTGGAGAGAAGGAATGGGTGACGTTTCGAGTCGATTCGTTCTTCAGACTCAGAAGTCTGAAGAAGGGTCTCAACACGAAACGTCACCCATTCCTTCTCTCCAGAGATGCTGCCTGTCAATAGACAATAGACAATAGGTGCAGGAGTAGACCCTTCGAGCCAGCACCGCCATTCGATGTGATCATGGCTGATCATTCACAATCAGTACCCCGTTCCCGCCTTCTCCCCATATCCCCTGACTCCGCTATCTTTAAGAGCTCTATCTATCTCTCTCTCTTGAAAGCATCCAGAGAATTGGCCTCCACTGCCTTCTGAGGCAGAGAATTCCACAGATTTACAACTCTCTGACTGAGAAAGTTTTTCCTCATCTCCGTTCTAAATGGCCTACCCCTTATTCTTAAACTGTGGCCCCTGGTTCTGGACTCCCCCAACATTGGGAACATGTTTCCTGCCTCTAACGTGTCCAATCCCTTAATAATCTTATGTGTTTCAATAAGATCCCCTCTCATCCTTCTAAATTCCAGCGTGTACAAACCTAGTCGCTCCAGTCTTTCAACATACGACAGTCCTGCCATTCCGGGAATTAACCTAGTGAACCTACGCTGCACGCCCTCAATAGCAAGAATATCCTTCCTCAAATTTGGAGACCAAAACTGCACACAGTACTCCAGGTGCGGTCTCACTAGGGCCCTGTACAACTGCAGAAGGACCTCTTTGCTCCTATACTCAACTCCTCTTGTCATAAAGGCCAACATGCCATTAGCTTTCTTCACTGCCTGCTGTACCTGCATGCTAACTTTAAGGACTGATGAACAAGGACACCCATATCTCTTTGTACTTCCCCATTTCCTAACTTGGCACTATTCAGTCCCGCTGAGTTACTCCAGCATTTTGTGTCAATCTCCATTAGTAAGTCTCCATTAAAGCCAGAAGTATTTCACTAGTGGAGAAGCACAATTACAATGAGAATTAACAAGGCTATTGCATCGTGGATGTTACAATAAGACTGAACATCTTTTTACCTGACCTGTTCTCATACTTACATTATTATTCTGATTTTAATTTCCCAATCCCCAGCCAAGGATCAAATGTAACATCCCTATTGCCACTATGATTAAAATTGCAATATCAAGAGTGAAATGAACTTCTATTCTAAATAATCCATCCCACACTACTTTGTGGATTTAGTTACAAATCTATAAGATTTGTCCTTGTGGATGGCTAATATTGGGATAGTGAGGTAGCCAGTTTACTTAAGAAATACCGCTAATAATGAACAAGAGTTTTCCCACATTAATGGTTGTCGACTTATACTGAGGTCTCTCATTCATTGATTACCAACTGCAAGATGTTTCATGCACAATCACATGAAGCTTTTTGAGTGTTGTCTAAGCAGCACTCATTCAGGCAAGTGGAGAGTATTACACCATGCTTCTGACATGTCATATAAATGCAGGAACGGCTTTGGAATGTCAGAAGATCTTTTAGTGACGGTATTTATGTGGCTGGTCCAGTTGAGTTTCTAGTCAATGGTGACCCCAAGATGTTAATGAAGAAGGATAGCAGTGGTAATGTTGTTAAGTATAAAGGGTAGGTGGTTTGGCACTCTTGTTGATACTTCGCTTGATACCTGGCACTTCACTTGCCACTTATCATTCCCTGCCCGCTTGTTATCTGGATCTTGCTAAATGCAGAAATGCTGCTTCATTTGCTATAATCGGAACAGTTGGAAATTGAATTGAACACTGTATAATCAGGGGCATGTCACAATCCTCATAACTGATTTTATTTTTTAAGAACATTTTATTTTATTGAGAACACCTCAGAATATATTAGCTCTGAATTCCCCTGCCAGTGAGTACGTAAATTCAGAAAAGAGTGGTTTTGTGAGATAGCCAAGTCTCCAGTCGCAGCACATGCTTTGTTACAAAGAAAAATCAAAATTGTGCCAATATTTTCTCTGTGCCATTTGCTCACCTGTGGTGGGTAAGAATGGATTTAGCTTAAATTGCAAATGACAGGCAATTTACTCTATTTTTCCTAATAAAGCTCAGCTCTTCCCTTTTATTTAGAAATAAAGTGTTTAAATTACCTCAGCAATGGGATTTCTAATTTGCAGTACCAACAACCATAAAACCTTTAGTCACCACTAGTATGTGCTTTAAATGCTGTGACATGCTCTATTTCCACCACCTCCATAAGTGCCTTATCAATTCCCATAATACTCAGGAACACCAACCCAAATCTCTCCAACTCCAGTTCAATGTCCACTTAGATTAACTAGGATGCTCTGAGTGTTGTTTACTATCTCCTTGAGACTTTGCCTTTCACAATAGACAATAGGTGCAGGAGTAGGCCATTCAGCCCTTCGAGCCAGCACCGCCATTCAATGCGATCATGGCTGATCACTCTCAATCAGTACCCCGTTCCTGCCTTCTCCCCATACCCCTCACTCCGCTATCCTTAAGAGCTCTATCCAGCTCTCTCTTGAAAGCATCCAACGAACTGGCCTCCACTGCCTTCTGAGGCAGAGAATTCCACACCTTCACCACTCTCTGACTGAAAAAGTTCTTCCTCATCTCCGTTCTAAATGGCCTACCCCTTATTCTTACACTGTGGCCCCTTGTTCTGGACTCCCCCAACATTGGGAACATGTTTCCTGCCTCTAATGTGTCCAATCCCCTAATTATCTTATATGTTTCAATAAGATCCCCCCTCATCCTTCTAAATTCCAGTGTATACAAGCCTAATTGCCCCAGCCTTTCAACATACGACAGTCCCGCCATTCCGGGAATTAACCTAGTGAACCTACGCTGCACGCCCTCAATAGCAAGAATATCCTTCCTCAAATTTGGAGACCAAAACTGCACACAGTACTCCAGGTGCGGTCTCATCAGGGCCCGGTACAACTGTAGAAGGACCTCTTTGCTCCTATACTCAACTCCTCTTGTTATGAAGGCCAACATTCCATTGGCTTTCTTCACTGCCTGCTGTACCTGCATGCTTCCTTTCAGTGACTGATGCACTAGGACACCCAGATCTCGTTGAACATCCCCTCTTCCTAACTTGACACCATTCAGATAATAATCTGCCTTTCTATTCTTACTTCCAAACTGAATAACCTCACACTTATCTACATTAAACTGCATCTGCCATGTATCCGCCCACTCACACAACCTGTCCAAGTCACCCTGTAGCCTTATTGCATTTTCCTCACAATGCACACTACCCCCCAGCTTAGTATCATCTGCAAATTTGCTAATGGTACTTTTAATCCCTTCATCTAAGTCATTAATGTATATCGTAAATAGCTGGGGTCGCAGCACCGAACCTTGCGGTACCCCACTGGTCACTGCCTGCCATTCCGAAAGGGACCCATTTATCCCCACTCTTTGCTTTCTGTCTGTCAACCAATTTTCAATCCATGTCAGTACCCTACTCCCATACCATGTGCTCTAATTTTGCCCACTAATCTCCTATGTGGGACCTTGTCGAAGGCTTTCTGAAAGTCGAGGTACACCACATCCACTGACTCTCCCCTGTCAATTTTCCCAGTTACATCCTCAAAAAATTCCAGTAGATTTGTCAAGCATGATTTCCCCTTCGTAAATCCATGCTGACTCGGAATGATCCTGTTACTGCTATCCAAATGCTCAGCAATTTCGTCTTTTATAATTGACTCCAGCATCTTCCCCACCACTGATGTCAGACTAACTGGTCTATAATTACCCGTTTTCTCTCTCCCTCCTTTCTTAAAAAGTGGGATAACATTTGCTATCCTCCAATCCACAGGAACTGATCCTGAATCTATAGAACATTGAAAAATGATCTCCAATGCTTCCACTATTTCTAGAGCCACCTCCTTAAGTACCCTGGGATGCAGACCATCAGGCCCTGGGGATTTATCAGCCCATGTCCCAACCATTTTGTCCTGTTTCTTCCCAGAATCATCCAGGAAATTTGTGTCCATTCTACATCGAGCCTCCATAATTCTAAATTATACAAAATATTTTAACAACAAATTTTCCTTGATTCCAGTTTTAATTCATCAACATGAAACATAGAATAACAACTTCTATACTCAACGGCTTACTGATGAGAGGGCCAGCGTGCCCAAATCCTTCTTCATTTCCTTGTCCACCTGTGATGCCACTTTCAAGGAATCATGTACATGTACTCCTAGGCCCCTCTGTTCTACACCACTGCCCAGCATCCCACCATTCACTGTGAAAGTCCTCTCCCGGTTTGACTCGTCAAAACATAAAACCTCGCATTTATCTGAGCTGAACTCCATTTGCCATTCTTCAACCTACTTTTAGGAAGTACTAGACGACCCATGGACCCGTTGGGTCCAAACCTCTCCTGCATTGATCTAGCACCCTCCCCTCCCCCACTCCAAAAGCACACAGCAAGATCCCAGGATATATCCGAGGCTGTGGCGGCCGGGGAGTCTCCTCTGGGGCCAGAGGAGAGAGAGGAAAGGGGAGAGGAAGCCACTCACCCCGTCCCCGGGCGGCCATCGCGGCGGCCAGCAGCAGGAGAGCGGCCACAAGGCACTGCGCCATGTTCGTTCTGCCGGCGGCCATCTTTGACCTCTCTGCCGCCGCGCTGCACCACGGGAGGAAGGTCAGGCGGGGGGCACACTGGGACAGGCGTCGGTACTCCCGGGGCTGCTGCGCAGGCGCACCGCCACCTGGCCCAATAACCCTCCCCCGTTGTGATGCCATATTAGATCAAAATGACGATCTCAAAATGACAATCTCATATATGACCTATTGGGTTCCCATTGTGACGCCGAACACGGAAGTATTAGATCAAAATAACTTGTCCTATTCACAGTATAAAGTTTATTAAAGTTTATAAAGTGAATAACTTTTAAAATATAATGAAACTTTATACTGCACACCACAGGCAAATGGTGAGTAAGGTGGCCCTAAAATTGTTGCGCTATCATGTACCGTTTTGGCTGTATTTCGGGAGCATACATACATACGTACATACAGACATACATACAGCAGACAGTGCAAATGAGGCAGTCTTCTCTTCTGATATTCCACAGTCAAGACAAAAGCTATACAGTTTCTAAAGAGGCCATCTGGTCCAGTGAGGCACTTGATGAAGAGTTTTCTTTTCAGATCGAAGACCCAAGCAATCAAATCTGGTCTATCACATGGCTGCTGATTCAGAAAGAGGCACCGTCGGATCTTGCTCCACTTCGGATTGCAAGTCATCGTAATGAAAAACGAAGCATTGCCATACATCCGAACATACATCATGGCGTCCTGGCATCGTTCCATCATGTATCTCGGTCCACCGACAAATGTTGAGGAGAGGATTATGCGCTTTCCAATGTTATCCAAATCATCATTATCATTTAATGCATCCGTCAGGCCTCTGTAAGTTGTTGATCTCAACGATGGTTGATTTACACGAATATAATTGAGCCTATCACTTTCAATCTTAGCTGCCATGTCAACTACGTATTGTTAAACGAGTCGTCCTCTCAAAAGTTGGTTAAATTCATTATAACGATTCATGATCCTATAGGCATAATATCGCATTGCTGTCAATTTCTTGCTAGCATTCATTTCAAGTTGGTGATGCCATCCATCATCTCCAAGTGGAAAGACAGTATTGAAGACTGTCATACGACCTATGAGACTATGAAATAATTTGCAGGCGTCCTCCTCTTTCTTTCAAGACAATGTGCCGTGATGTTCTCTCAGGTTCATCATTGTTTGGTATTATGACAGCAACTTCATTGGCAATTTGTGTGTTAAATCGCCTTTCATTTCCACAAGCTGGCCGATGATCTGGATCAATGACGATTGATGCCTCTGGTAAATCTCTAATTCTATCCTTGGCAATGTAAAGTGAATTAATGTAAGGGTTATTTACTCATCAATTTTTCAAGAATCTCAACAATTTCCCTTTGAATGCCAGCATCTTGCAATATACCCATTCGCAATTCAATGCTATCTTGGGGGTCCATGAAAGAGATCTGCAAGAATTGACTTGGTTGGTCTAGGTCAGGCATCAACGGACCAAGGTAATGATGAATCTGCCCTTGAATGATGACTGAGGGACTCCATCCAGGCCTTGGTGGCAGCACTTCCTTGGCACCGAATGATGTCATTTGAACGAGGCAGTTGTATTGTCGAATATTCTTTCTGAACTCGTTTGCTTGCGGTGTGCCAATAGTATACAATCTCATCAGTTCATCAGGTAGTGGCCGGAGAGGAGCAATATTGACCTTGCCCTTCATGCAGCAAAAGTTTGCGGTTTCTCCAGAGAAACGGTGCGCTCGACACTGAGGGCAAATCTTCATCATTTCACCAACATCAGCAGAAAGATTTCTCCTTGCGAGTTGTGCATTTCGTCTTGTTGTATTTCTATCTCTGGACCGCTGATCAGCCAGCCTTCTAGTTTCTTCACCTGCCGTCTCTTCATCCCTTCTGCTTTGCGCTCTTTCTAGGAGATCCTCTCGATGTTCAGTTCTCACTTGTTGCGTCTCTTCATTCTTTCTGTCTCGTGCTCTTTGTCTGAGATCCTCTCGACGTTCAGTTCTCACTTGTTGTGTCTCTTCATTCTTTCTGTCTCGTGCTCTTTGTCGGAGATCCTCTCGAGGTTCAGTTCTCTCTTGTTGCGTCTCTTCATTCCTTCTGTCTTGTGCTCTTTCTTGGACATGCTCTCGACGTTCAGTTCTCGCTTGTTGTTTCTCTTTATCCCTTCTTTTTCTCGTGCTCTTTCTCGGAGATATTGGAGACGTTGAGCTCTTTCTTGTTGCGTCTCTTTATCCCTTCTGTCTCACGCTGTCTGTCGGAGATGTTGGAGACGTTTAGTTCTTTCTTGTTGCATCTCTTTATCCCTTCTGTCTTGCGCTCTCTGTCGGAGATGTTGGAGGCGTTCAGTTCTTCCTTGCTTCTCTTGTTCCCTTCTGCCCCTCTTTACTCCTTGACATCTCTTTGCGTTGTTCCTTGTCCAGCCTGCACGTCGTTTGCTCCCTCCTCTTGGCATGATGTTAAAAAGAGGAAACCTAAACACAATCTCAGTTATTAATGAACACGGAAGTACCGGATGAAAATGGAAGACAATTAAAGTTATGAAGTATTAGATCAAAATGATTTTTTTTAATTTTATAAAGTCGTAAACACAATCTGAGTCATTAATTTATAAACTGCGAAACACAATTTTAGTTATTAATGAACACAGTAGTATTAGATGAAAATGGAGATCTCTTTTTGGAATGAAATAAATATCAATGAAAATAGCGTCTTTTCTTTAAAAGAACCAAAAGACAATCTCAGTTATTAAAAAACACATAAGTATTAGATGAAAATGGAAAACAATGTAACCTAACAGTAAACACGGAAGTATTAGAAGAAAATGGAGTTCTTTTAAAATGTATAAACTCCTCAAGAGAATTTTAGTTAGATCAAAATGGAGATCAGGCAATTTCAGTTATCAATGAACACAGAAGTATTAGATCAAAATGGAGGTCTTTTTTTGGGAATGAAAAAAATGTTAATCAAAATGCCATTTTTTCTTTAAAATAACCAAAACACAATTTGTCATTATTGAAAACAAAAGTATTAAATCAAAATGAATCCTTTTAAAACTTTCAATGAAAATCACATTGGTTTTTTTAAAGAACCTAAACACAATTTCAGTCACCAATGAAAAGCGAAGAATTAGTTTAAAATGGTATTTTTCAAAAAATTTAATTAAACCAAATGAAAGAAAATCGCTTTATTCCCTTTAAAATAAACAGCTTTTTTTTGTTAAAAAGGAGATTAAACCTATCTATAGACCAGTTGCTTTTTAAAAATAATTTTAAAAAAATAAAATCAAACTTTATTAAAATCGCGTTCCTCACTTAAAATAAATGTTTTTGTTATAAATGAAATTAAACTTATTTAAAATAAATGTCTTTTTGTTAAAAATGAAAGTAAACTTATCTATGAAATCTTTGCTTTGTTAATAGTCTTTTCAAATAAAATTAAACGCAATGGAAATCACGATCAACAATTAAAATAAATGTAGTTTTTTTGTTAGAAATGAAATGAAACTTATCTATAAAGTTTTCGTCTCTATATCGTTGAAAATCCTCTTTTTGCGACGCTGGAGACTGTGTCCTCAATCAGCAGCAGCGCGTGGTGGACTGCGACGGCAGTTGCTGTCAGCCCGAAGCAACTGCTCCACCCGCATCGAGCGGGAGGTCGGAGCCAATCATTGGACCCCACATAAGGGACCCGGCCCGATCGGGCGCAAATAGAGAGGTCGGAGCCAATGAATGGTGCCCATGTCGTGGTGAGCGGCAGGAACAAATGAGCTCCCCGCAGTTGGAGGCGGACCAATCGGACGTCGAGCGGGAGGGTGGAGACTTTCACTGGTGCCCACGTGGCGAGGGGCAGGAGCAAATGATGACGCGCTGCGACCCCCTTCCACGTGGGACCCAGACCAATCAGAGGTGGAGCGTGATGTGGGAGCTGAAAAGAAAAAAATGGCTCGCAGCCACCATCTGCGCACACGCCGGAGCGGAAGACAAAATGTCAACCCTCCCCCAACTGCAGCCCAAATCCCTCCTGCAGGCCCGGCAATGCCGCTTTAAGCTCCTCCGGGGTTGAGGGAGTGCGAGGGGGGGGAGGAAAGGGGAGAACAGCAGCAGAGCTGTCGTCACCCCACACGCTCATTGGCCGGCACTCCCATCAGTCGTGCGGGTGCCGCATCTCCCCCCCCCCCGAGTGGGAGAGGCGACTATACCTCCTGGCGGTCAGCGCTGCCCGATCTGAGGAATGTCAGGCGCGAGGCATGCTGGGACGGGCGGCGGTCGTCCGGGGGGGGGTGGGGGGAGCGCATTAGTTAAAGGTCCTGGGGGGGGGGGATTCAATAAATGTTTGATCTGCAGTAGTTCTACTATAAGTGAGGAAACGGTAACAACCAATGATTGTTTAGAAACTGTGAATATAGGGGAGCAAACAAAGGAAAGACTAATGTAAGGCGGAGCCAGCTTGAAATCATTGGTAACAGTGTCTCAAGAGATATAGTTACAGGAGGACAGAAAAATCAAACTGAGAGAGCTTTTCAACACTTTGAAGGAAATGGAAATGCCAAGAGGGAAAGGCATAATCATGTAAGGATTTTGATTAATATCCAGATCTACTGAAGTTATAAATCACTCAATGCTGAGGGACTGCTGCAGATGCAAGAATTCGTTTTGAAAGAATGAAGATTGAAGGGCCTGTTTCCATGCTGTATGTCTCTATGACTCTGGATGAAGCATAACTTGATACATTTCTAAAGAATGAAAGATACCTGTCCGTGATTTCTTTTAACATGGGATGCCATTGCACACCATGAACTATAGGGTGCTGACAAAGCAACTGCAGATCCAATAGCAAAGCACAACAAGATGACTGGAGACAGACTCTTCTCGAGTCACTGCATGCGATTCCTTGGTCTTTGGAAATGGACTCATCCTGCAGGAGTGGGAGCATCTCTCGACAGCCATCGTCAAACAGTATATACGCTGGCCCTAAATTCACAAGGTCGATTGATGTCTCTCGTGCTGCTTTTAAATACTTCTGCCTGTGATCAGTTGCAGTGGTTATCACCAAATGCAATGTCTTTTAAAAATATATCCCTTGGCCTTTATGCTTAGAACTAGTTTTACCATTAATCAGACATTGTTCAATTGTCTTGAGACTACAACCTTTTGAATCTTGTCTGTGTAGGTTGCATTTTCTTGGTTTAAATAATTGTTGAAGTTCCTATTTCCATTGTTTTTTTACCTTTCTGTTCAACACTCTTGCCACAGTTAGATTTCATCATCTAACTGCCCAGAGCTGTCTCAGTGGCCCAAAAATGTGAAGCCCCCTTCCAGAACCATATTATGCAGTAATCTACCTATTTTGCAATTTTATTCTCATTGGGAAACTGTTGCTGGAAGCATTTGCGATTAGCAGAGGTATCTATAAGCAGATGACATAACCTTACGGTAAGTGGTAGAAGGCTTAAAGGAGATTTAAGGAAGATTATTTTTACATAGAAGGTGATTGAAATCTAGAACACTCTGCCTGAGGGAATGATGCATACAGATACTCTCACATCATTTAAAATGGAATTGGTACAGATTGGTACGTGATGATTGGGACAGACAAGGTTGGCCAATAAAGCCTGTTTCTGTGCTATATGGTTCTCTGAACATTATATTACTATCTATAAAGTCCACTTTTTAAATCTTCACCCCCACTCCTCAAACTTTATCTTTATTGAGCACAGAGTAGAGTGAGGGGTGTAATACCATGTCCCTTTCTACTACCATTGTTTTAATCTGGTGAAAATCCATATAATGTCTAATGTTTCACAGTGTTCTCACTTTTCATACAAAGAGGAAATTTAGCAAAAAGGGGTCAAAATCCTGGAAATACATGCATCAACATGTATAATCGAAGATCTTGGAAAATATGGAATGAATGTCAGATTTTGTAGGAGTGCAGTATCTTGCAAAGTACCCCATTAGTTAAGTGTATACACATATGTTTAAAATAACTACCACTGTGTTAATAATGGTGCAGTGCATACAATAAAGCAGCAGGAAACTTGGTGAACAGCAGAACTAACAGTGTACCTCCTAACTAATGAATCCTAATTAAAGGATTGGTAAATAAGTGGAGAAAGTACTGATGAAGAGAATGAATTAGATTAGGAGAGTTCAATATTAAATCAAGTATGAAAGAAAATTAAGGAGAACAAAAGAAAGAATGGATTAGGTGAGGGGAAAAAGATGCATAAGGGAAAATTGAGAAATAAAACAATAAAATCTCCACCCAGCTGCTTGAGCTATGTTCCATCTGTGTGCGAGAAGTGTGAAAATCCTGCTTTCTGGCCGCCTTGAACTATCATTTACCATGTAAAGAGAAGATGGAAAAATGCCAGAAGTTAGACCACCGGGAAATTCATGTTGTCATCAGCTTTCTATGGTTTCCTTTTGCTTTTGGTTGGGTCCCTGTTAGATGTACGAAGCACATTGGCAAAACCCCAAAGAAAATGGGCCGTACCAGCCAATAATAGCATGAACGTAGTGATTTACTGAATCAACTTAATGATTAATTGGTAGTGTCTCTAATATGTAATAACAGACATTATGGAGATTTCCTCCCCCAGATTGCTTCTCTCTTCATCTGAAAGCGTGGATTTGTGTCGGGACACAATCCCACAGGTCCAGTCCCTCCCACACAAGGACCAATCCAGATAACAACCCAAAATGTATGTTGTTAATCATTTATTGAATGGTATAAGGGAAGTTCAACTAGTCCATTTGAATGTCTGATTGCATTATGGTTTAAAGGCTATCAGACAATACAACTTGTATTGAAATCAACTAGAGAGGAAGATTGATATGGATGTTGAATCACCTGATCATGAATGAGATTTCTTCAGAATAATTAGATTCCAGCATTCCACCAAATAGTATCACACATTCCCTGATGTAAATTTATTTAATGAGTTCGTTCCAGATTTGTAAGTTTTTCCTCTCATAATCAGTTTGTTTGTGATCACAAATTGTACATAATAGACATTATTCATTTCAATAATTGCCCCTACAGCCAAATGTTTTCTGAGATGGTCAGTATGGCTCAACACCTAAATTCTGAACATTTAAAAGGAGAGTGGTGTAGATGAAATGTTTATTAATTAATTCTCCTGAGCATTTTCAAACATTTCAGAAACAGAACTATTTACTTTTATCTAAAACCTGGATTTTTATTCTTTTTTGTGTCCCAGATCATCATGTTGGCATAGAATAAAAATGCCTTGGCCGAGACGATTTTCCGAGCTGGATAGGCATGTTGAGTGTTTGGTATGTTGTGATTCAACAAAGAGAGTCATAGTTATACAGAACCGAAACAGGCCCTTTGGACCAAATCCCCCCATGCCAACCGAGATGCCCATCTAAGTTAATCCTATTTGTCTGCAAGATTCAAAGACTGCCACTACCAAATACTTTTGAATACAATGCTTAGGATCATGGGCCTTTGTGTTTAAATAAAATTGGCTTAGCTTACTTAACTAAGTAAATATTCATTCCTCCACATTGCCCACTATTATTGGAGCTAAGTGGAGAATAGAAACATGCCATGGATACAAGCTATGGGTTAGGGAGACATTCAAGTGGGCATCAGCAGCTCAAGAATTGGGGTTGGGCACCCTTGTACGGCTGAGTTTCAGGGGTATACTCAGCCATTGGGATAGAGGCCATGGCTGTGAATGGGCTGAGGGGTGAATGAGAATCATAGCTGGTGTAGAGAACTATCATGACAATGGTATGTGGTGGGAAGCCATGAGAGAGTAATCTACTTTGCAGAGCCAAGCTCCTAGCACCAGACTTCTCAGCTGAGATTAGCTCAGATAGGTTCCCTGTAAGTCACACTAAAGCCCACAATGCATGTCTTGTTAACTAACTAAATTGTGGTCCCAACCACGAGGTCCGAGGCTCATCTGAAATTGGGTTACACTATTGCCAAACAATGAATACAAAGAGCAGTAGGCATGCTCTTTGCATCTTCACATCAGCCTTTACACAAAGGAAATCGGCAGTCATTGTGGCTGCTGCTTATCCAAATGAATGACTAAAGTTTGCTCAGTGAAACAAATTTGCTTTGCTGAAGGCCACATATTTTAACCAAGTGTACCTAAAACAGGACCGTTGAATGTAACCTATAGTTATATCTGTAATAAGTGTGTCTGGGACTATCCAAATCCTGCCTAATGCCTTAAATCTTTATATTGAATTTACCTTTTCATACATGGTACCTTAAACTTCTAAATGTAAAACAGATGATGGATGGTGATTTAATGAGGGAAGATCCAAAGGCTATTTATTGAGTAGTAATGCAGGAATGAGAATATCATCATTGTTTCTGAATTAAGCCAGCTTCATATTGAATGAAACCAATCAAATGTCTTTCACCCAGGCCTAGATTTAAAATCACCCTTAAATCACAATGTCATCTTAAGAGTATTAACTAGAGGGACTTTGTCGGTTTCCAGATATCCTTCGAGGCTGTTTGGAAGAATGAATTGGAAGAATGCAGGCAGGAAGCAGAAAGAAAGTGGTTAAGTCTCTGTTGCAATTTTAACTGCTCACCAGCCAGATTTCCATCACGTTATAATTGCCTCTGGAGCTGCAGGTCCTACCAGCCACGGGTTGTGGTTACGAAATGTTTTATTAATTAGAAAATCTGATTCTGCAGGGTACAAGGGAAATCTCAGTAGCAGTTGTTCTACTTATTCAAACTGGTATTGAAATGCTGTCGAAAGTGAGTAAAACTGAATAAATGTCAGTGAAGGAGAAATGAAAGTACTGAGCATGGCGGGATATAAAAGTGTCCAACGGGAATGTTTAAGTACAGTGTTAGAGGAAATTCAGATCTGTTTGAAAGGGGAAATGGTCCGTGTCTATGCGGTCGGCAGCTTAACTCCAGACTCCAGGAGAGATAACTGGAATGAAATAACTTCAAAACCATTGGGCATTATATTGTTTTCTGAGTGCGGTAACAACTGGATGGATTGACTTTAATACTCTGGTCTAGAAGGAGAAAAATTAATGATGTCTCTTGTCACTTATCCTGGAAAGTAGGTGTGGCTAGATATAATACGAGGAGAGCAATGGACTTACCCTTCATGGTCTCGAGCCTTGACACTCATTGACTGGGATCAGACATCTGTATTGAGGTACAAGGGGATAGCCAGTTCAGTTTAACCTGTGTTATTAGTGGAGCAGGCAACGTCAATCCAAGCTCTGTTTCAATTTTCTAAAGTTCCAAACAAGTTGCTGTCCGTCTGTCTACCATTACATATAATTAATTCCACAAATTAAATTTATTGGCTCAATTCTAGCATCTGTCAGCAAAAGCTTTTGCTTTGAGAGGCAGCCAGGCCTTAACATTTAGGCTTTGTCTGGGTAATTTTTCACCAAACAGACAGCTGCTTGAATTTAAGCCTCTTTTCCTTCCCCTGCAGAGAACATTCCAGACCAGAGAAATACTTCTTAAAAGATGAAGAAGCATTCCAGTTCATAACTATCACGTATTTTGCTTTTAGCATCCTGATGTTGACAAGACCAAAGTAGCCTATTGTATGTTCTGTCCCTTGAAATGTTATTGTGAAGACATTTATTTATTAATATTTGAAAGCTGGTTGAAATTAACGTCTTGTCTTGGCAGAGCTCTTGATAGCCACAATGACATTTGTTTTTGGAAAGCCAACTACAGCAGATTAAGCAAATGATGTTGCCCTTTGTAGCTAGTGAATCACTAGCAAGTCAACTGTTTAGTTCAAAGCAAAGATAATGAAAATAAGACAGTGCTGTCTCTCCACTTCCAACACTATTTTTTGCCACTTGACCTTGATGTATTTTTCATGGTGCTCATTCAAGAGCAGAAGGAACACATTTGGACCATAAATGAAACTGCCATATCAAACTGGCATATCACAGAGTATGAAGAAGGGATGCGACCTGAAATTTCACCTATTCGTTTTCCCCAGAGATGCTGCCTGACCTGCTGATTTGCTCCAGCATTTTGTTTCTATCTTCGGTGTAAACTAGCACTGCAGCCTACATATCAACGTACTTAGCAGATCCCAAAACGAATAAACTGTCCCTCATCAGTAGCCTGACTCCTTCATTAGCAGGACTCGATATATCATGTGCCATCAACAGGACAGTTCCTCCAGAGGTAGTGGCACATTATTATACAATTAGGAGAGATGTACAGGAATATTGCAGTTAAGTTACTGATCTATACTGTTGACCCTGAAATGTAAATTTGAATCTCACCACAACTGCCAGTGAATTTAACTTAAAATAATGAAATAAATCTGGAATAAAAGACGTCACAAAACTCTTTCAGAACCCATCTGACCCAACCCAACTGAAGGAAATCTAACATCAATTTGGCCTGACCTCTGTGTGCCGCAAAGTCTCAGAAAATAGCCTCGCAAGCCATGCATTCTGATGGTGATGATGACTTCTGTTCCTGTTTCATTCCTGTTTTATGGGTACTGAAGTGGCTGATTAAGCCAATATGTGAATTGTATATTTTTTCTACAGATTAGGCAGAGCAGATGGGTGGTTAGTATGTGTAGGAAAGAACTGCAGATGCTGGTTTAAACTGAAGATAGACACAAAAAGTTGGATTATTTCATCGGGTCCGGCAGCATCTCTGGAGATGCTGGCTGACCTGCTGAGTTAATCCAGCTTTTCTATTTTCTATTTTCAGTGGTTAGTATGTGGTGTGTGCTGCTTCCACCAGTTACAAAGGGCTTCTCTGGGCTCCCACTTGCATGAATTTGAGGTTCGCAACACCACTCCAAGTGTAATTCCCTACTTTGTATGGTCATGACACAGTTTCCCAATGGGCAATGGGGATATTACATTTTTTCAAAGAGGCTTTGAGTACATCCTTGAATCTTTCCCACTATCTGCTTGCTAATCTTTTACAATGACAGAGCCCAGACTCTTGGCTTCTACTCTGCCATTCACCTAACAATGTGCAGAACTATCCAGGTAAATCCAAAAACCATAACAATTCCACCTCAGCCAGGTACCATCCCATCAGTCTACTCTCACATATAACCAAAGTAATTGCAAATGTGACAGTGCTACCAAGCTGCACTTAACTTCACAATAACCCAAACACTCCTGGCCATTTTGCTTTTGACCAATATCTCTTGGCTCTAACCAGAAATACATAAAAATGGAAAAGGTGAAAACCACATGGCCTGATGAGCCTGCACTGCCCTTCAGAGAGATCATGGCAGATCATATGTCTACCTTGCTACCCAAATCCCTTATTCTCTGATTTCCAAACTATTCAAAAATCTATCAATCATAGTTCTAAATATACCGAACAACCGAGCATTTATAGCCCTCAGGGATGGAAAATTTTGATATCTACATAAATACATTTCTCACAGCTCATTCCTAAATTACCATCTCTCTTGGGTTAAAATTGACAGGGAATGCAGACTGAAAGCAACATGAAATACCCTTAGTAAAGCAGAAATAAATGGAAAAATAAGGGAAATATTTCTACCTGGTAGGCAGCACGACCACCATGTGAAATATTTATTGTCCTCTCTATTGTTATATTGTTGTTCAGAGTGTGCCATCTACGAATTGCGCTGCAAACACTCACCAGTGCTTCTTTAACTCCACCTTCCAAACTCATAAGCTGAATATCAAGTAGTATTGGGGCAGCAGGTTTATTGGAATACTCAAATAAACACATCATTCTGTCATGAAAATATATTACCATTTTTTCATCATGTGTCGAACTAAATCCCAGAGTTCTAATGGTGTTAACAGTACTTGCATTTGATGATACAAGAGCAAGAAAGTTATGATATTCTGGATTAGCCACACCTGGAGTATTGTTTCCAGTTCTTCACACTTTGGGAAAGGTTTACATTCTTTTAAGAGGATGCAAAAAGGACTTAGTAAAATGGTCTGTGTGGTGACGTCAGTTGAATGGATAGACAGGAGAAACTGGGGCTGGTTTTATCAGCACAGAGGATGTTTCGAGAGGATCAGGTAGAGATATTTAAAATCACGAAGGGCAAAGCCAAAGCAAATAGAGAGAAACTGCCAGAAGGGTAAAAAATTAGGGGACTTAGAAAGAATGTGATTGGTGAAAGAACCGAGTGTAACAGTGACAAAAGATCATCTTCACATAACAAGAGGTAAGGGTCTGGAATGCACTCCTGGGATCGGTGTGGAGCGGATTCAGTTGCAGCATTCAGATGGATGCTTGATACATGTTCTGATATTGGTATTAGTTTATTACTGTCACATATACTAAAGATATAGTGAAAGGCTTTATCTGCGTGCTATCCAGTCAAATTATACTATACATGAGTATAATCAAGCCAAACACAAGTACAACAGGTTGTACAAAGAGAAAAGGAGAATAATCTAAAAAGGAGAATAATTGTACACTGGAAGAGTTGAACTGGATGATTGCACTTGGGGAAGTGAAGTTCTACATGAATTTTGATTCTCAAGTTCTCTCTTTACCCAATTGTGTACATAAAACTATTGAGGGCGTGCAGCGTTGGTTTATTAGGTTAATTTCCGGAATTGGGGGACTGTCGTATGTTGAAAGACTGGAACGACTAGGCTTGTATACACTGGAATTTAGAAGGATGAGAGGGGATCTTATTGAAACATATAAGATTATTAAGGGGTTGGACACATTAGAGGCAGGAAACATGTTCCCAATGTTGGGGGAGTCCAGAACCAGGGGCCAAAGTTTAAGAATAAGGGGTAGGCCATTTAGAACGGAGATAAGGAAAAACTTTTTCAGTCAGAGAGTGGTAAATCTGTGGAATTCTCCGCCTCAGAAGGCGGTGGAGGCCAATTCTCTGGATGCTTTCAAGAGAGAGTTAGATAGAGCTCTTAAGGATAGCGGATTCAGGGGGTATGGGGAGAAGGCAGGAACGGGGTACGGATTGGGAATGATCAGCCATGATCACATTGAATGGTGGTGCTGGCTCGAAGGGCCGAATGGCCTACTCCTGCACCTATTGTCTATTGTCTATTAAAACATCTTATTGTGTTGGAATAGCTAGATAGGATTATTGTACAGTATAAGGAAAACTAATATCAGTCGCCCTTCAATTCACTTCTAATGCAGGATACTGGCTGATCCAGTGTAGTTAACGATACCATGCAATTATTTTTTTAATGAACATAATGCCATCATCTTCAAAATTGATTTCATTAAATAAAAATCATTCTTCATTCAGCTGAATTACTTAAGAAGGTGCAGAAACAACCAAAGGTAGCAACATTGAGACTTCAGTCTAATGTGTAGGTACAGGCTGTCACGGGTTACGAACCGTTTCCATTTTTACAGGCATCGATTTCAGCTATAAGTTGGAAAATATATCTGTACATATAAACTCACTCAATATGGTAACTATATCTTCACAATATTGTGGTAGAAGCAACTGGTTTTAGAGATGCTAATGAGGTAGATTCAACTTTTTCTAGAAATGTTGCCTGGTAAAGGCAACTGATTTTGATATCCTTCTAAACTCTTTTTTAAACATATAAAACCAAGATTAGACAGTTGCTTTTTCTTTTCCTCTAAAATGTCTTTACAACATCAAACATACCTTGTCGTATCTTGCAATGTTAAGGTTTTGCTCTTCACATTCGCAAGCCTTCATCAAATGTCTTCAGAATTGCTGCCAATCCTTTTGTAATGAATCTCCTTTCAGATTCTAGGATTGTAACTTCTTGTTTCTTTCTTTCACTTCTAACCGTGGGTTTTCCAGTTCCATGAGATCTTCATTGCTTAGTTCTTAAACTTAAGATTCAAACTAGCCAGTGGCATCATCCTCATTAATTTCAAACTGACATAGATTACCAAGTGCCACCACTTTTTCCATAACATCGTCTACACTTGGAATAACCTCAGGAAACATAAACAAAGTTAGGACAAAGATCCTTCCACAAACCATTCATATTTGTTAAGTTTACCTCAGCCCAAGCATCTGCAACAGCCTGTATCAGGATGATAACATGCTCAAGAATACATACTTTGTCCCACATTATGATAGTGACTGAACCCCAACATTTAGCCAATGTTCAACAGTGTTTCTCCCTTTTTCAGATTACTTAATTATATCCATTATAATTTCCATTGATCCAACACGTGTATCTTTTTTTACTTTTGGAGGCATGATAATGGTCAAATGAATAAAATGCAGTGTTTCTAAAGAATCTCAAACATTGATATCCAATATAACATTCTAAAGTGGAGGCTGTGGGGTTATGTTGTCATCAAGCATTCTCATTTACTCAGCACACAAAGGAAACTAGTTCTGCAGTGTGTAGAAATGGCTCTATGTATGAAAATCGGATTTTTTAATTTACAGGAGCTCATACTCGTTTCCATAACTTGGGCATCATAATCTGGGGACAGCTATATATGCATTAGCAGTTTATACCTATATCGGTTTTCTCAGGTATTTTAAGTGTAAAAAGTTGGAGAATTTGTAAATTTTCTATGATGAAGCAGTATAATAGCCATGTTCAAAAGGACTGAGTTTAATCCACTAAAATATTCTACCACTTCCATCTTTGTCTTAGCTTGGATAAATAAATCTGCTTCTGTATTGGTATTCACCATTACCATTTTTTAATAAGATCAATATGTAGTAACATTTCTCTCATTTTGTTTCCATATCTAACCACTGGTGTCTTGGCCAAGCTTGCTTTTAAATTCACATTTCCCATTTCATGAATCTGATGGACATATATGTAGAAATGCCCCCAAACCTTTTGGATCATGTTATAAAAAAAAGAGGTTCTTGTAGTTGGCAGATTAAATTTCTTTTAGATCTCTTTGAGATGGAGACTTCAACCTTTACAAGGCATGTTGGAAATCTAACACCTGAGAGAAAAGAATTTCATTTATTGTTTCAGCTGTCAGATGGAACAGCTGTTGTCAGTGACTTGCTTCTGTATGAAGAGCCCCTGAGTGGTTTTCCAATGCAGGTTGAGGTAACGATAAAACCAGTGTTTTCTTTAAAAGATAAAAGGCACAAAAGTGCTGGAGTAACTCAGCGGGTCAAGCAGCATTTCTGGCGAACATGGATAGGTGACTTTTTGGGCCAGGCCCCTTCTTCAGACTGATAGTAGGGGGAAAGGGAGGAGAAAGCTGGAAGAGAGAAGGAGCAGGACAAAGCTTGGCTGGTGAATGGATACAGGTGAATGGGTGGGGTTGGATGTTGGACAGAGATGAAAAGACAGAAGGATTGAGACAAAAGGATTAAAGAGTTGCAAATTGTGAAGCTTAAGGAAGGAATGTAGATGGAAGGGGAGGGGAAAAATAGATGCGAGTCCAGGTGGGGGAAGAAGGGAGAGGCTATAATGTCAGTGTTACGGATAATTGTATAAACATTGTATAAACATCAAAATTTTAATTTGTAAAAAATTCAATAAATTTGTTCCGTTACAAGTTGAAAATATATCTCCATGTAATTGCCATGGCTCTTTTGTGCCTGAGTGTGAAAGGCTTTGGTTGAGTCAGTAGCCAATGCAAATTGAAATTCAGTTGATTCCTCTCTGTGCTTCCCCTTTTATCCCACTCAGAAGTTTTTACCTTTGACAAATAATTTTCTCCTGTATTTTAAAAGGAAAGTTGTATTGTCAGAGGTGATAATTACTAGATGGAGTGTCAAACAGAAAGCCCTCTATCTGGTGGATTTGATGGATTAGCATATGATGGAAAAATCATTAATGCGGGGTGGGATGGAAGTGAAAGAGAGAGAGAGAGTGTTGATGCACAGGGAATGTAAAGGAGGAGAGAGGAATACACGAGGAAGAGGAGAAAGTGCAATGCAGTCCAAAGCTGAGGCAAGGAAAGTACATCAGAAACAATGAATCTCAATGTGTCAGTGACAGCAGGGACAACTTTGACTCTCCAAATTATTAAATCAGTCTAAAATATATAATGGATTTGCAAAGCGTTAGTATCTAAGCTAAGCTACGAAGCCTTTTCTATTTGTTGTATAGGTGAGAATGAGGAAATTTACCTGTCTTAATGCATGCAGCATATTTAATTGGCAGGACAAAAATATTCAGATTTGCTTGCTTTTATTTCCATGGGGAATGTTAAAAACAGACACGTCATCAGAAGATTAATTTGCTCGTGCTCAGGAGGTAGTTTTGTAAAAGAACCTGGACCTCGTGATATAATGTTCCTTCCTTATGAGTTGCAGATATCTTGTAACAAGTATTAAATATGATTTTACTCCGTGGGGTCTTTAGAGTTGTATGAAATATGCCAGATTTGTGGCAAAAGAAACATTATAATGTGAACATTTTCAAACAAAGAAACATAGGATTTAAAAATTGGAGCAGTTTTGCTTCAGACTGCCCACACCACAATGGTTTTCTCACCTAACTATAAACACCCTAATGGACTTCCATTCCAAGTGTTGATTGTACTTTGCATGAAGGAGATCGTGAAATAGTGGGATACTTGGACCACTGTTACTTAATGAACTCAAAGCAATCACTTCACATACAAAAATTAATTGGTTTTAAGTCATTACATTACAGCTTGTATTAAACATCTTCAAAAACATTCTATTTTTTCTTGCAGCAGCAGTGGCTGTGAATGATTACAGCTGTAGTCCGTATTACAAGAGTTGAACTTTTTAAGTCTGTTTTACTTTATGACAATCATAGTGGCACAAACAACCAGATAGAGGCTGTTCCCTGCTGGGTCTTCAGGGATTATTACAATGCTCCATCTTGGCTCATAAATTCCGTCTTTGATGACCACAGAACTAGTATTTATTTCTAATAAATTACACAGAGTGACATACCACTCCTTTACATCTGGTGAACGATGGAATTAAATTGTCAATTGGACTAAGAACAAAGAAATGAAAACATGGTGTAAGTCCACCAAACCTTATTAAATCCAGAAGGTTACAGCACAGTTTGCATCCTTGGAAGTGTGCCGACTTTTTGAAAGATATATCATGGAATAATATTTTATTTGTTTTCTGGTTGATGTTAACCCTGTAAGCACAGTGAGATTTAATTGATAGTTTATTTATCATTTTCTTCTCCCCTTCTCCTCAACAATTAAATTCATTGCTGGGGGTGGGTTTCCACAAATGCTGAGGTACAGATTTTGAGGTACGAATGCTGGGATGCAATTGCACAAGTGCTGTGGTAAAGATATTGTAGTACAGATTTTCAGATACAGGAGCACATAAGATGCATTACAGATGTATGGATATTGCAGGGCAGACTTTAAGGTTCTGCAGCGTCAGTGCGATGCAGATGTGAAGGGACAGATCCACAGGATCTGAGGTACAATTGATATATAGATGTGGTACAGATATAAAGATTTTACTATGGTTGTCAACTTCCTGGGGCACATAGGCTGAATTGAACATGCACATATTTAGGGATAGATACCAATTGGAAATAGAGCAGGAAACATTTGCTGGTCTGAATGGGGTATTGAATGTTAGATCTGAAGAGGAAGATGTGTCATAATCCTAATAGTTTAATTGGGTGTGTGTCTTGAATTCCTGCAGATCTGAAATGGCAATGTTTGTCTGAATCCTATTGACCTGAATGTACATCCATCCCTATTTATCCCTATTAGTCTAAATAGAATGTGTCAGATTCCTGTTCGTCAGAGGGAAGTATATGTCAGATCTCTGCTGGTCTGAATAAGAGTAGATGCTAAATGCCAGCTTGTGTCAGTGCAAAATTGTGTTTATTGCCAGTTGGTTTGTTGGAATGAGAGGGCGTATGTGTAAAAGTGCATGTCAAACCTCTGCTGGGTTGACTGGAATTAAGAGATAGATCTGCTTTTCTGGTATCATGTAATTTTTATGTTTGATTTTACAAACCCAAATCAGAGAGATTGATTTATTTTTTTCAGAACACAGTGCTTTACATAGTTAAACCTGATCTGAGCTTTATTGAGAAGTTTGACGATTTGAGGGTTAATGTTATATATAGTCCAAGAAGCTTACGGTGGTGCTCCAAGGTTAGTCACAGTTCTTCAAAACATGACCACACACACTTGAACATGTATTCATTTTTTTGTGGTTATGGTGAGGAGAGCCGCAACCATACAAACATCTCTAGCCAGTTGGAATTTATTTTTGTCAATCTTGAATTAAAACACTTAGATGCACTTTGTCCTGGTTATTTAATATTGCACAGTGCTTACCGCACAGAATATTTCTAATATTTGCCCCAGAGACACTGTTTAGCTGAAATATTATTTAGGAAAGTTAAAGTGATTGGCTGATTGGACAAGCATTTTATTTAAATAATGTACAAATTGTAACTGAATGTAGTCTAGGATTCTTTTACCTCTTCCAATATTTATCCAGGCTACCTTTGATCAATAATGATAGCTATACATTATCCATGAACTTAGTTAAATTTGAAACAGTTTTCAGTTCACTGATGGTAAAATTTTGGGGAATGTGTGTTAATCAGATTAACCCACATTCAGTTTAACAAATTCAAGATTAATCCAGATACTGTTGCAAGCAACCTTACAAACAGTGTAAACTATTTTCTTTTTAAAAGGCTTGTAATAGACGGGTAAGCAATTCAAGGATTGTTCAACCAAGTACTGAAAAATGGCTTCACTTTCTAATCAGTTTCGGAATTATAGGTGGGATTATGGGGGCACAGTGTTTGGAGTGGGAGGTCATGCAATAAACTCATAGGCAGATGCCCAACTAGGGTTGGTAACTTTTGGGTAAATGTACCGAAATAGTCCATTACTGGGCCCTACAGACCTGTAGGCCCATGTTATTTCCTTTTCTGCTATTAGTATTATTGGTGACTTTGGGCTGTCACAATCGGGGATTGTAAAATTGCTAGACAGCCAACAGCAGAGATCTTAATAGGGATTTTTTTCTGGCTCAGGCTACCTGAGGCCATTATTATATCCCCTTTCACCAACACAACTGCACTCAGCTAATTTGGCACAGGCCATTGACACCATTGATATCTAGACTTCATATCTTCTGAGCAGATGCTAAATGACGGTGAATAGAGATTGAGATATTCTTGCATACATCCAGGTAATGTTCATTCACCCAGAGTTTCATTTATTACAGTATCCAGTTGTTGGAGTTACGTGGGTGTAGTATTTCAGGTGGCAACCACTGGGTCAAAAAGATTTGGGGTTTATCCTCCAGATTACAAAATCCTGGATGATTCTTCCAGTGCAGAAAGGTGTACTGTCAGTAATTCAATCCTTGTAATGAGGTGGATGTAAAATATCGCACAATACTATTTTATAAAAGAGCAGGGTAATTGCCCTGGCAAATACGTTCCCACAGCCATCGCACAAAAAAACTCTCTAAGCGTTATTGCATAGTTGTTCAAGGAAACTTGTGTTGTGCGAGTTGTACACCTGATTCCCAAATTACAACTGTGACTGCACTTCAAAAAGGTATTTTGTGAACAAACAGTTTGGGATGTCAGACACCGTGAAAGATACAGTGTAAATACAGGTTCTGTCTCCCTTTCAAGTCTCTTTTCCATTGTCTGTAATACTGGACTGCAAACCCAATTTATCTTGCGTCTGTGGTAATGCAATTGCCATGTGTGCTCCTTGCCTGCTTATGATGTTAACCTAACCTACAGTTAATTAGTAATGTGATATCTCCTGGCCTTCCAGTTTGCTGCTTACTGAAATTAACAATCAGCTGCCAAAACCACAAACCCCTGAGTTGAAGATAATTTATTAGCATAAGAAAATATTGATTCCATGGATACCAAATTGTTGGACTGAGTCAGATTGTACAAAGACTGCAGGGTCATTGTGTACCAGCTTCTAAAGAAAATCCAGCTGTGTATGTGGAAGGACAGATGATTGAGGCCAACAGCTGGTTTAAATTTAGATACACGCAGGTGGACTTCAAAGGGATAATTTTAGAGGGTGTATTGCTTTTAATGAATACCATCATGCTGGTTGTCTCTGCTGCAAATTGAAGTAATTTGTGTGTTTCTCAGCCAATCCATTTTATGTATTCAAATTGCTAGGCTTTATTTTTTTTAATGTATCGAGGGCCACTGGAACTTCGAGGGAATTAATGCAGCACTTATTAAGTTTCCCAACATTGTGTTTTTTTTCTCCAAACAGTACTGCATGGTGGTAGCTGCCAGTGTATTAAGTGATGTGTTAGGCTGCAGTGTGCTGCATTACAGAATATTAATTAGTCTTGTACATGGAAGCAGTTATGTCTTGAACATAGACCTCCTGCAGCCCTTAAAACTCACCTGTTTCCTATCATTGAGCATCTGCAGAAGTGATTACTTTGTGTGATGAATGTTTAGAAGTTGATTAAAATTAATATTTGGTATCATATATCACTGGAAATGTTATTATCCACTGACTGCTTTTTGAATTAAAGCTGGAACTCCAGGACCCATAATGGATATCCACAGTCCTTCTATAACCTGCACTTTAATGGTTAGGATATCTTGAAATTAAGCTGCCAAGGAAACAAGCTTCAGTCTCACTTTTTATGTAAATTAATCACCGCATTAAAGATGCTTTATGTACTATTGGTAGTTCTGCTTTTGTTTCTGTTAACTCTCGGTTGTTTGACATAAATAAAATCTTAGATTAATATTGTAATTTGAAGACTAGCACTCGTGCTTTAACAATGAAAACATCTGGGACCAAAGCAGGCAGTATCCTGCAGAATCAATATTCACTATCTAATATTTATTGGTGCAATGCTATAATCCAGGGAGTGCAATAAAGACTCTCTTGATGTCCAAAGGCGATATTGTGATCACTGATCACCTTGTGTTTTCATGAAAACTGCTTCAAACTTCTGAGTGGTAGACTAATTAGCATATTAGTGAGATGAGGCTGGATATTAAAATCATAAAGCAGCTTCATTATAGATGGAATAAGTGCATGAATAGGTTGCCAGGTACAGAAGGTTATATACAACTTTGGGTTTATTCCTCAGCAGAAAAAATATTAAACCATGCCACACTGATCCAATTATGTCCAGATTAGTTCATTGTCATATGCACCAGGGTGCCACGGAATGCATTGTTAGTATGAAATACCTGCAGTAAACAATAAATGCAATAAGCACATAATAAATACAACAATGAATGCAAAACAGCAGAATGGTGCAAAGATTTGAGTGCAATCTGAAGTAGTACAAAACTTATTAGTGCAATAATGGAATAACCGCACAAGGTGGATTACGTGGCAGCACCTCCGGAAACGGAGCATGAAAGAGATGATTGGTTCAGGGATCTGTGGGGAAGGAAACTTTTCTAAGATCTGACATCTGGGCTTTCAAGCTCTTGTTATCTTCTCCCAGAAGGTAGAAGAGGGGAAAGTGAATGGGTACATTGGTAGGCATCCTTGATGATACTCCCAGTTTCTGTGGTGAAAAGCACCATAAAGATGGACTGAATGGCAGAACCTCACCACTCTTTGCAGATTCAGGTGGTTGAGAGCAAAGTATTAGCCATACCAGGCAGAAATGCATCACGTTGAAATATCCTCCCTAGCACAACTGTAGAAGTTTAAGAGAATCATTGTGGACATGCCAAATCTTCTCAGATGCCTAAGAAAGTAAATATACTGGTACACATTATAGATCACCACATTTGCATGAAGGGACCAGATTACATTGTCAATGATAATGGATGCCCAGAACATATAGATCGAACATGTATTTTGAGAGTCAGCTAGAAGCGATTGTAATATTAGCAATAAACAGGATATTCTCATTAATGACTAAATTTATGGATCAGGATACATTGTCATGGTGACGGATTCCATTTTAAGCTATTAGCAGCATCATTTAGCTGACTCCTGATAGTGAGTAATGTAGATCATGCTTTTTTAAAAAGCCACTTAAAAAAAATTGTCCTTTCTCACATGTGATTAAAATCTCACTGGACTACTGTTCCGTAATTGGTGAGATTCATCTGTAACAATTCCTATATTGTAATTATCCATGCATAAAACATGACATGACTAATCTAAACAAAGATTCCATTCTCTTGAAGAAACAAAGAATCGCAGATGCTGGTTAATGCACAAAAAACCCCAAAGTGCTGGAGTAACTCAGCAGGTCAGGCAGCATCTCTGGAGAATATAGATAGGTAAACTGTTGTAAGCTAAGAGGATTTTTTTTCATTCAAGCCACTCAGATTTCCAAAATGTTTTATGTTTGCAGTATGAATAGGAAAGACAAAGAAATGGTCAGGACTTTGCAGACTAGATAAGGATCTGGATACCAATAACTTGGTTAATAATTGTGAAGAGCCGATAGAAGGAACAGTGTAAATGTTTGGACACACAAGAGACCAGAAATGTTGAAATCTTTAAAAAGCAATTTACTTTGGAGAGCCAAACATGCAGGGTTACAGATCTAATTCCAGTGGGATCACCTGAATCTGGTAGAGCTGCTGCCTCACAGCACCAAGAACCCAGGTTTGATCCTGACCTTGGGTGCTGCCTCTATGGAGTTTGCACATTGTCCCTTAGTCCGAGTGGGTTTCCTCCAGGTGTTCTGGTTACCACCCACATCCTAATGATGTTACAGGTTTCTAAGTTGTTGGTCTCTGTAAATTACCCCAAGACAATGTGTGAGGGAGTGGATGAGGAAGTGGGATAATATAGAACTAATGTGAACAAGTGATCAATGGTTGTGTGGACTCGGTGGGTTGAAGGGCTTGTTTCCATGCTATATCTCTAAACTCAGTTTCATGAGCAATGGACATGTTTATGCTGTCCATGCCAAAGACATTTGGATCTTGGAAAATTATACATATGAAAAAATGTGTGCTCTGTGAACAAAGTCTTAAACAAAGTAAGAACAAAGAATTTAATTACACTCTGGTGTATATGAAAATAAACTATTCTGATCCGATCAGGAATAAAACATACATTTCACAGTCTCTGGACATATGTAAAGGAACCAAAATGCATGTGATGACTCCCTGAAAACAGCTAGTGACTAAATAATTTGTTTTTGTGGAATTGGCTGAGGGGAAGTTTTGGCCAGATGTAAAATCTACAGTATTTTTAAATATTTAACATTTTCCAGATTCTTTGAATCTGCAACAGTATCAAGATGCATTGCTCTTAACAAAACAGAGTGCAGGTGAAACCAGTGGTAATGGTTTGGTTTTTGTTGGGTCTGACCTGCCTTTGAGTCAAGTTTTAACACGTTGCAAACCAGAGATAGAAATAGAAATGGTTGATACACTTGAGCTGCATCAACATCTGCATTCACAACCACCTGTTGAACTATGATCCAATGTCTTTGTAATAACTTATACTAATTATGATCAGTAATAGTCTGAAAGTAAATCCTTGGAGCATGGCAATTTAAACTTGTATATCACAGGCTCTCAACTTGAGTTCACAACCTCTTGGCATTTAAAAAGTTATTTTATTTTGCTGAAACCATCAATTCCAGGAAGATCAAACTGCATAATGTTAGAGATTGTAGAAAGTTCACAATGCAGAAGAATGCTAATCGAGCCATCCTATTTAGATTGATCGGGTAAGATGTACTCAGTCTGATCCCACCGGAATTAGATCTGTAACCCTGCATGTCATGGCTCTCCAAAGTAAATTGCTTTTTAAAGGTGATGAAGGTTTCTGCCTCCACTACGCTCTGGGGAAAAAAAGATTTCCTTGCATATGCTGAATGATGATGGTGGCTGAGTGAGATGAGCAGGATGAACCCACCTTCATTGGCTAGAAAGTCCCACCATCCTGCCTATAAAACACCAGGAGACCACAACATGCCAATATAAGTGGCATCAGGCAGACAGCTCGTTTCCCAGGAGAGGGCTTGAGCTTCTTGTCCACACTACAGGCTTCATGCTGCACAGCTGCAGAGAAAATGGAGCGGATGAGAGCACTGGTCACTTTGGTGGTGGCCTCTTTCTTGATGAGAGTGAGCAGCCGGCAGTTTGAGAGTGCACGGAAGAGCTGACAAGAACCCTTGGATTTCTGGGTTTTTGTACTTGAGCACATTCTAGGGGCAGTGCCTGAGTCCTGCCATATTACATAGCAGAATCAAGATAAAACATTGCTGGAGAACATGGGTTGCAGCATTTGGAGCCAGGAGATCAATCTGTAGATTTCAGCTAATTTTGCCTCGTGATTAGCTCCAGCTTGTTACATGCAAAAGTGATGTGGCTTCCACCGAGTCTGCTGAGCTTCCTTGTACTGACAAAAAGACTCAAGGTACTTTGACCTTCACTTTTGCTCCTCCTCCATTTTGATCAATCATGGGCTACCAATTCCCACATGATGATAAAGATGTTATATATTTTTCAAGCATGATTTGAGAATGTCCATGAGGTATTTCTCTGTCCCCTTGATAACTCTAGCCTGTTTCGGGAGTCTGGTGTTGGGCTTGCAACAGATGCAAACAGTATAGAACGTACATGATAAACCAAAGTTCTGTAAAGAGGTAATAAGGTGGCTGAGCTATGAAGTCCATCAAGTAGATGTGTTAAAATCTTTCCTCTGCTAACCCCTTCCCCCTTAAATAAAAAGAGAACGGTCATGGGGCTCTCATGAAATTACTCCCTATTGATCTTGGGTTCAACCCCCTCAATCTTGTAGTTTGCTCCACAATATATGTACCCTCTGCTGTTAGCCACAAATATGTGGAACCATGAGGTCAATAGAAACTGGCTTAGATGCAGTAAATTAATTGAAAGGAAAAGTGACCTAAATTCCCATTAAAATAACATTGATGAAAAGGAAGCTTTTGAGCAGAATAGTTGTTGATAACACAGTTGGTGAGGTGACGAGTACTGCCATCCTCCCAGAAGGCAATGCAAGCTATCTCACCAATGAGGCTTTGGTCTTCTACAACGAATCATGAAAGCTGCAGCCTGCAATGAAAGTTAATGAACCTCATCCCACTATTATTTGCAGGTTCACTGTAGTTTATCATGGGGAAAAAAGTTTTCCATGTGCCTTTTGCCAAGGACCTTAATTGTATCTCAGAACTACCTCAAGAGAGGAGGGAAACAATTACTTATTCTCAAGACCCCTGCTTGCTGCATGAGTAATATATGCCTGATTCTGATGGTGTTATGTTTTACTGCAGTGGCTTCTTTACTAAGGTCACAGAACAATTTCTATTCCTATTCTAGAAAAAGCCTGAATCATTGTTTTATATTAGTTTAGGTCATATTATTGGGAAAACTGTAGCAATCAAGATGTATCTTTCTAATAGGCCTGTTCCTAATTTGTTTCATTGGGTTGTACTGTTTCTAATTTGTTTCATTGGGTTGTTTAAATTAATACTGATTAGCTAATTAATTTATTGCATCGTATGGGAGGCGCATTCCCAATCTCGTTGTACCCCTGTACAATGACAATAAAGATATTGTATTGTATTGTATTGTAATTATGCAGACTCTCAGAGAGTTTTATTTGAAAGTTTTTATGGTTGCCAGGCTACAAATGGCTTAAGGTTCTGCATGGTGATGGTATTCTTTGAATGCCATTGCCACCTTATCTGTTCACAGTGTGTGTTTTGTAATATAAGCAATCTATTTCTGGCTTTTATCTATGATTCGCCTGAAGTGTGTTTATTTCAATACAAGGAGTATCGTGGGTAAAACAAATAAACTTTGAGGCTGGATCAATGCTTGGAATTATGATGTTGTGGCCATTATGGAGACTTTGTGAGAAGGACAGGACTAGTTGCTTATCGTTCCAGGGTTTCAATGTTTCCGACATGACAGAGAGGGAGGTGAAAGAGGCGGAAGATTTGCTTTACTAATCAGGGAGAATGACACAGCAACCCTCAGAGAGGACACACTGAGGAAATATGGATTGAGCTCAAAAATAAGAAAGGTGCAGTCACACTAACGGCACAGATCTATTTACACTTTACTCTGTTTTAAAACTGTTCTCATTTGTTTCATTGGGTTGTTTAAATTAATACTGACTAGCTAATTCATTTATTGCATCATATGGGAGGCGCATTCCCAATCTCGTTGTACCCCTGTACAATGATAATAAAGATATATTGCATTGTAGACCTCCCAGTAGCCAGCAGGAGATAGAGGAACAGATTTGTAGGCTGATTACAGAAAAAAACCCTCAGGGATGTTGCATTGGCTGAATTTAACTTCTCTCGTGTTGACTGGGAGTTACTCAGTGCAAAAGGCTTAGATGGGGCAGAATTTGTTGAGTGTATCCAAGATGGTTTTATGCAATTGTATGTGGATTATCTAACTCAAGGAGGAACCATAATGGACAAGGTGACCAGATGACTGGAGTTTCAGTGGAATGGTATTTTGGGAACAGTGATCACAACTCCATAAGTTTTAATATAGCTGCGAATAAGCATAAGCCTGGACATTGGGGAAGATACTAAATTGGATGACGGGACTGTCGTATGTTGAAAGGCTGGAGCGATTGGGCTTGTATACACTGGAATTTAGAAGGATGAGGGGGGATCTTATTGAAACATATAAGATAATTAGGGGATTGGACACATTAGAGGCAGGAAACATGTTCCCAATGTTTGGGGAGTCCAGAACAAGGGGCCACAGTTTAAGAATAAGGGGTAGGCCATTTAGAACGGAGATGAGGAAGAACTTTTTCAGTCAGAGAGTGGTGAAGGTGTGGAATTCTCTGCCTCAGAAGGCAGTGGAGGCCAGTTCGTTGGATGCTTTCAAGAGAGAGCTGGATAGAGCTCTTAAGGATAGCGGAGTGAGGGGGTATGGGGAGAAGGCAGGAACGGGGTACTATCATATCATATCATATATCTACAGCCGGAAACAGGCCTTGTCGGCCCTCCAAGTCCGTGCCGCCCAGTGATCCCCGTACATTAACACTATCCTACACCCACTAGGGACAATTTTTACATTTACCCAGCCAATTAACCTACATACCTGTACATCTTTGGAGTGTGGGAGGAAACCGAAGATCTCGGAGAAAACCCACGCAGGTCACGGGGAGAACGTACAAACTCCTTACAGTGCAGCACCCGTAGTCAGGATCGAACCTGAGTCTCCGGCGCTGCATTCGCTGTAAAGCAGCAACTCTACCGCTGCGCTACCGTGCCGTACTGATTGAGAGTGATCAGCCATGATCGCATTGAATGGCGGTGCTGGCTCGAAGGGCTGAATGGCCTACTCCTGCACCTATTGTCTATTGTCTATTGTCTATTGTAGCATTATTAGGCAGGAGCTAGGGAGAGTAAATTGGGAACATTATTTATTAGGCAAGTCCACTTCTAACAGAATGCAGAAACAAAGAACTGCAGATCCTGGTTAAAGCATAGAAAGGCGCAAAGTGCTGGAAAACACAGCAGGCCAGGCAGCATCTCTGGAGAGCATGGATAAGACTCACTATGACACTAGTTTCTAAATGTCTTTGCTGAGTGACAGATGGTCACTAAACTTACCCTCTGGGATTTCCATAGAATATTCAGAACTGAGGATTAATCTCAAGAATTTTCTGGAATGAATCCAGGAGAAAAATCAAGGTAGATTTTGAAAAAGAAAAACTTTTCATTCCCACATTTATTGAATGGTAATATTAATATTGGCATTGGAGAGATACTATGGTTGCAACAAGGGATTATGGATGAGGGCATTTTTGAGGAAAATGTTTGAGATAAAACCTCCAGGAATATCCAACCACTGTTTGCAATCTAAACAAAAGATGGAATTACCTGTTTTTAAATTGGTATATCATAGACTTTTGTATCTACAACATTTCCTTTTGATTCCAGTTCCAAGTTATTTGACTTGAAATGGTGCATCATTTGGCAGTGAGCAATTAACCATTGGAATGAAATAGTTACAGAATTAACTGGAATGTGAAATAATTCACAGCCAATTGGAGGTCTTCTCTGTAATTGTTCACACTCTAAAAGTTGTTTTACCCTAAATTGGTCTCCTGCTGCTTTTCATAATTCCATCCAGCTGTTACTATGCTGACAATACTATCAGTACCTTCATGCTTGTATGGTGATCTGTCCATGATTTATTATCCTTTTTCAGGGATGCATAAATGTTTTAATCTCTAATCAGTTTCAACCACTGAAAGCTAATGGTAATATGCTCTGTGACTTGTAAAGTGAAGAATTTGTTAATACAGAAGCATAATTAAAAAGTAACTTTACCTCTAAATGCACTATATTTGATCATTGATAGGGGATATCAATCTTTGTTGAAAACAAGAAGTGAAATTGGTAGATATTCATTTCATTAATAATTCCACCAAAAACATTGGCTGTTGACAAAATATTACACAGGTATGAGGAAATGATTGCAGAAACATGTGAAATGCTTCAATAGAAAACACCCTTGACTGGTTCCAGTGCAGGATCGAAGCTCCCTCCCTTCCCACCTCCTCTTTTCGCTTTGTTCAATTAACCCCTTTTCATCTCCTGTCGAGATTGAACATAGAAAACACTGATCTCTCTATTTAACACAGTTTGTATATTTTCGTTTTTGTCTTGCACAGCGCTATAGATTTTTTTGTGTATGATACCCTTATTCATGTGTGGTAAAAATGAAACTGAGAGTGAAATCATTTCATCTACACTTGGCAGCAATTTTCAGCTTGAACGTCCAATCATGGCTGCTTACTATGATAAGAAGCATTGGAAAGAGAAACATAATTCTTGGATTATTCCTCTTACTAATACAAGAGCACAGAAAACAATTATTCTGCAGTTACCTCAAACAAAAGATGAGCTGTGCAATCTGCCCCAAGCTCAGAAATTGCTCTGTGCTTTTCTGCTCTCTTGAAGGAGTAACTTGTATTTTTATGGTTTATTTTACAACCTCAGAGATCCAAGTGTGCCTCATGGTCAATTAAATATTTTTCATGAAGCATGCTCGCTGTTGTACCATAAAGATGGTGCAACCAACTTGCATAAATAAATGACCAGGTATTGTGATTTCTGGGTGCGTTGAGAATAAGTGCTGGGAGTACTAACCTGGGAGCAGTGTCCTGCTATTTTTCAACAAGTGCATGGGATATTTTACACCTACATGAGGGGGCAGGCAGTCTGTTGGCTGAATAAACTGATTCTTACTGATGTAGTTCCACTATCCAGAATTACAGTTCAATTACAGTTCTTCAGTCTGAAGCAGGGACTCGACCTGAAGCGTTACCCATTCCTTCTCTCCAGAGATGCTGCCAGTCCCGCTGAGTTACTCCAGCATTTTGTGTCTACCTACACCAGCATCTGCAGTTCTTTCCTACAAATTACAGCTCATAGTCTCTGCTCACCTGTATTTATACAATTCAGATGCAGAGAGCCTACCATACTAACCCAAGTTATCTTGCACCACCTGCTCTTGACTTCCTGCTCCCAAAATGATGCTGAAAGACTCCAACTATAAAAACTGAGAGATTATTTTAAAAATATAATATCCCTGTCTTTCACCAACATTTAAACACTATTGTAAATGTATCATAACAAGGTGATTTCACCAGCATAAATATTGGGGAATTCAGCAAAATGAAGCTCTGCTTCTGGAGAAGGAGCAGAAAAACTGAATTTCAAGATCTATGCATTTCATAACATGTGCATGGAAAATGAACATACTCAATAACCAAAATCAGTAGTCTCTTCTACTCAATAACCAAAGACTGTAGTCTCTTTTTTGCTCTGGTTTATTTTCACCCACATGTTTAGACCGTAATGTTGTATCCTTATTGTTTTGATGTGGTTATGCTTTATTCTTAATTGTTAACTGTATGTTTGTGTTGTCATTTGTGAGCGGAGCACCAAGGCACATTCCTTGTATGTGCACATACTTGGCCAATAAACGTATTCATTAATTCATTCTTTCATTCATTCATTCAAAACCTGATCTCGTCTATTTAAGAGGCTAGTACTCAGCACTTCTAACATTCATGCACTTCCTGAATATTGATTTGAGGGGTCAACCTCAATATTCCTGACTCTCGATGTAAGAGTACAAACTGAACTACAGTTGACAACAATTCGGTCCTTGAGAAATATTTAGCAGAGCATTGAAGGCATAAGTACGTGGTGTAACATCACTGCACCTTTCAATCCGTTGCATGACTTTTGATCCCACACATGGTTCTTTTAACATATATATATATTTAATATTCACCAATTCTCCAGTATGTATTATCCACAAACCCATGTAATCAAAGATGTTGTTTTACATTACGAGTATGCCTTGAAGTAAAATGAGTGAAATGTGTTGAAATGTTTTGAAGACCTATCAACGGATTAGGATTTGCATGATAGGTGACTTCCTGTTAATAACACAGTCTACTTTAAACATCAGAAAACTCTTTGTAAAAACATTCTGGGTAATACGAGCGCAACCAGTGCCAGGGAGCACCTGAGTACAAAATAAGATGGGGTGGGGTAGCTACCTGGTGGGTGGCCTCATATTTTACTAACATCTATATTCGAGTCTGCCAACGGCTTGCATTTACAGAGACTGCTTTAAGCATTATTAAGAGAAATTTGCTTTTTGGCTGTTAAGAGTGTACAAGAAAATACTCTGGAAACACACAGCAAAATCATTAGCATCTGATAATAGCTGAATAGCTCAAAACCATTGGACTCTTTATTAGAATTTATCTACAGAATATATTTTCGGGAGTTTGATTTTGCCATTGAAGGCATTTCTTTGTTGTCTTGTTCTTTAATTCCTTCCATCGTTCTAGTCTCCCAATTATCACCACATTCACAAACCCCCGCCATCAAATCCCCCCTTAAAAACAGCCCCTTAACCCATTACAGCCCGCCCAACCCATCGCAGCCTACCCAATCCCATGGCTATCTCCCCCCCCCCCCACCAAACCCAGACAGTACCAACACTGTGCTGTTTCATTGGAACCACAGACTTTACAACAGTTGTTAAATTGAGGAGACTCTTGTATGCCCTCTTGGATGAATGTGTGCGACTTTATGACATAATTATACCGGACGGCGCTCGTCGGCATTTTCAAGCAAGCCATGAAACGCTCTGCAGAAATTGAAAAGAAATCGAAACAATTGGCATTGCGTGATTTCTTACAGCAGTATCGAACTGTTCCAAACTGCACTACCAGTCGAACGCCAGCGGAGATGATGCTCGGGCGTCAAGTGCGCTCTCCCCTATCAGTTTTGAACCCGACCCGTAACTCAAACACGGCGCGCACTCAGCCAACGAAGTCGAACAAGTCCAAATTCGACATTGGCGACTACGTATATTATCGCAATTATACGACCAAGCGAAACAAATGGTGCGCTGCCAGGATCATGGCTCACATTGGTACCATAATGTACACCGTCCAAGGACAAGAAGGACATTGCCGACGGCATGTTGACCAATTAAGAAGCCGCGTTCCTCCAGCGAAGACTGCGCAGAGCCTGACCAGAACCAAGCAGTCGGACACCCCGGTGCCGAATTGTATGGACACTGGAGTGCCTGATTTGCCCCTCCCCTGGCTTGACGAAGTTCCACCAGACGAACTCCCCGCCGATCTGCCTGTGGTCCTTCATCACGTTGACACGTTGCAATCGTGGCACTCCCCCAAGGCGACTCATTCAGGAATAGAGACGTTCAAACTGGAAAGGGGGAGTGTGATGTTTGATGGACTGTGTGGGGTGGGAGGACCCAATGCTCCTCCTGTGCAGCAGGTGGCGCTGCACAGGACAAAGGGAGATGTTTTGTACATAGTTATCTTGGCTGTATACAGTGTGGAGTTGGGTGGCAGCCATTTTAGTTGTCTTGCTGCCAGCGTTGAGTTACTGTAATAAAGACTTCTGTTGTAGCTTGAAGACTCACAAAGTTTCATACAGGCATAGAACAAGAACATGAAACAAAATGCTGGAGTAACTCAGCAGGACAGGCAGTATCTCTGCAAAGATGGAATGGGTGACGTTTCAGGTCGAGACTTTTCTTCAGACTGACCCGTTATCTTTCAGTCAATAAGTTATCGTCACACTTATGTTTAGGGATTTTGCTTTGTGCACATGGTTGTTATTTTCCTTTCACTTTGCCAAATCTTCCTTGAAATCAAGAGATGTTATTCTCTTCAACTCTGCAACATCTTTAAAAGCACATTATTAGAGGTTTGGGGGTGATTGGAGACTGTGAAAGATGCTTTGTGCAAGGCTTTCTTTCTCTTAGTTTTTTTAACTCTTTCTCAATTGTAAAGACAATGGTACATAAGGAACTGCAGATTCTGAAATCTTGAGCAAACCACAGTGTTAGAGGAACTCAGAGGGTCAGGCAGAGTTTGTGGAGGGAATGGACAGGTGATGTTTTTGGTCAGGACCCTTGCTCAAATATTGCTTAGGTTTGGATATGACACCAGATGGTGCTTGGATGGCAGCCTCGCCTACAGTCTGTCCTTTTCGTCTTTTTTTGTTATTTTTAGTGAGTTTTAAAAGTATGTGTTAATGTTCTCTGGTTTGTTTTATGTGCGGGGTGGGCAGGCGGGGGGTTCGGGAGAATTTTTTTTTCAATCTCTTACCTTGCCGGAAATGTGATTGTTTTCCGGATCGTATCTCCAGTCGTTCTGCGGCCTGACTCAGAACTGACTTTGAGCCCCTCCACGGGGCGTGGACTCACCATCCTGCCTGGGATCGACACTTCCACCGCGGCCTGTGGACTTCACCATCGAGGAGCTCACAGTCTCAGGTTGAGATCGATGTCGGGAAGCTCCAAAACCGCACGACATTCCACTAATCCCGTCCCGGGGTCAGATCACCTGGCGTGGGAGAGCTGAGATTCCCCCCCGATGCAGGAGCTTGATCGCCCTGATGATGAAGGCCCGCCGCCGGCCATGGGAGTAAGATCGTCCCTTCAACGGAAGGTTAGAGGCCCCCGACCGCTGGAGGACAAAGGGAGAGATTGAACTTTTTTTTGCCTTCCATCACAGTGAGGAATGCGGAGGTCACTGTGGCGGATGTTCATGTTAAAATGTATTTTGTGTGTTCTGTTGCTTTTTATTTATATGACTATGGCAAATGAAGTTCCTCGTATGTTGCAAAACATACTTGGCTAATAAAGTATGATTATGATTATAATGATGGTGATGATAAGGCATGTAGTTTCTAGAGAAAAGTGCCTCAGCCTTTTCAATCTTTCCTGACAGGCACAGCCTCTTGTGTGTTAGTCGTATCAGGCATCAGTGAAGCTTGAATAGTTCTTACAATTGTTGTCCATAGAGTTGCTGCTTGGCTGTTGGTAAGGCTGATCATGACAATGGAGGATATTGAAAATCAAAGCAGTATCACAGAAAGAGGTATGTCCACTTTGAAGAAGTTCTCCTCCTCTCTTCGACGAGAGTTTAGCTCCCGAACTCTACCTCCGCTACATCGACGACTGCATTGGTGCTACCTCTTGCACCCATGCAGAACTCACTGACTTCATACACTTCACCTCCAATTTCCATCCTGCCCTTAAATATACCTGGACTATCTCTGACATCTCCCTCCCGTTTCTGGACCTCACCATCTCCATCACAGGAGAGAGACTAGTGACGGACATTTACTACAAGCCCACCAACTCGCACAGCTATCTGGACTACACTTCTTCCCACCCGGTCCCCTGCAAAAAGTCTATCCCCTACTCCCAATTCCTCCGTCTACGCCGCATCTGCGCCCGGGATGAGGTGTTTCAGACTAGGGCTTCCGAGATGTCCTCGTTCTTCAGAAAACGGGGCTTCCCCTCCTCCATTATAGATGAGGCTCTCACTAGGGTCTCTTCTACATCCCGCAGCTCCGCTCTTGCTCCCCCTCCCCCCACTCGCAACAAGGACAGGATCCCCCTCGTTCTCACCTTCCACCCCACCAGCCAGCGGATCCAACATATCATCCACCAACATTTCCGTCACCTACAACGGGACCCCACCACTGGCCATTTCTTCCCATCCCCTCCCCTCTCTGCGTTCCGCAAAGACCGTTCCCTCCATAACTCCCTGGTCCACTCGTCCCTTCCTACCCAAACCACCCCAACCCCGGGCACTTTCCCTTGCAACCGCACGAGATGCAACACCTGTCCCTTTACCTCCCCCCTCAACTCCATCAAAGGACCCAAACAGTCTTTCCAGGTGAGACAGAGGTTCACCTGCACCTCCTCCAACCTCATCTATTGCATCCGCTGCTCTAGATGTCAACTTATTTATATCGGCGAAACCAATCGCAGGCTCGGCGATCGCTTCGCTGAACACCTGCGCTCGGTCCGCATTAACGCAACTGATCTCCCGGTGGCCCAGCACTTTAACTCCCCCTCCCATTCCCAGTCTGACCTCTCTGTCATGGGCCTCCTCCAGTGCCATAGTGAGGCCCGCCGGAAATTGGAGGAGCAGCACCTCATATTTCGCCTGGGCAGTTTGCAGCCCGGTGGTATGAACGTCGACTTCTCCAACTTCAGATAGCTCCTCTGTCCCTCCCTTCCCCTCCTCCTTCCCAGATCTCCCTCTATCTTCCTGTCTCCACCTATATCCTTCCTTTGTCCCACCCCCGACATCAGTCTGAAGAAGGGTCTCGACCCGAAACGTCACCCATTCCTTCTCTCCCGAGATGCTGCCTGACCTGCTGAGTTATTCCAGCATTTTGTGAATAAATCACAGAAAGAAGAACTTGGTTGGGCTCAGCACCAATGAGGAGCTGCTTGTGTAAAGTGATTGGCACATGGAGGATTCTTCTTTCCCTTCGGTTTGGGCATGAGACAGATTTGATTGCTGTCTAATTGGGGGCAAGATATACATGATAATGGTTCTGTTATTCATGGTAATTGCACGTGCAGCTGAATGTTGTATCTAAGTGTTGAGTAATTAAACAGTGCATAGAACTGGAATTGATCAGCAGTGTATTGAAGCTCAACATTTTATCAGAGGATTATTTCAGTTTGTTTTGGGTGGCACACTAATTAACAAATTTTGAATGAACACTTACACACGCACTCACTTAGTAACTCGATGGCGCTTTGTCCTCCAAACTTTTCCAGTGGAAATGTATTGTACGGTCAGCAATTATGTTTGATGTTAATTGTACAAATGTGTAAAGAGAAATCTTCCTTACCTATCAACTGTTTCAAAGCAATAATTTCAGTGAGGGAATTTACTCAGGAGATCACCAATTGAGTTCATAATGCAGATGTGACTGTTCATCAGCTATATTTAATCTTTGTATTTTCAGCATCTTGTCCAGTATTTCAGTTTTACTTTTTAATCTTCATTATACCAACAATTTGAAATGCATTTCCTTGTTTGCATGAAGTTCATAGAGTACACAGTAAACATAATAATGACAGATACAACTAAATACATTGCACAAATGCATAATAGCAGAATGTGCAAAAACTGTTATGCAATTTAAAGTAGTACAAAAAAAATTAAAGTGCAATAATGAAATAACTGGATAGGGCATAGTTATGTAAGAGAAAGATTACATGGCAACACCTGTGGGAGTATAAAAGAGATTATTTGTTCAGATCTAACAGTAGAAAAGAAGAAGCATTTCTTAACTTTGGATATCTGGGTTTTCAAGCATTTCTATCTTCTCTCAGAATGTAGAAGAGAGAAAAGAGAATGGCTTGGGTAGCAGGCATCCTTGATGATACCCCTGTAGCGACCATAGAGAATGGTCCAGGTCGTCGAACCCTCGGATTGGCCAGCGAGGTCACGTGGGAACGCGACCATGGGGATTGGTCCAGAGAACAACATCGCTGATTGGCCAGCGATGTCAGGTGCGCGTTTGGCGCCCGTTTTTAGTCAGTTCGGCGAAGTCTTCAAGGAAGACAGTAAGTTTGTATTGGTTGTCCTGTACCTTGTTGTTTAACTCTGTATTCGTGTATTGCGGCTGCAATAAACTTCGTCTACAATCAACAAGTTTCGGACTCGCCATATTGGTGACCCCGACGTGATCTGGACGATCACCGACTGAGCAGGAACCCGACGCCTCGTTGACGATGACCGAGCAGGGCACACCGGAGTCAAGCGCGGCGGGCGTCCATCTTCCGTTATTTTGGACGTACGCACCGCAAGCTTGGTTTATCCACGCCGAGGCTCAATTCCATATAAAGAAGGTGTCGGACGAATCCACAAAGTACTTCTACCTCGTCAGCGCTCTATCGCCGGACACAACCAAGCGCGTGATGCGGTTCATCGTAAATTCACCTGCGGAAGACAAGTACGAGGCCATGAAGAAGGTATTACTGCGAACCTTCGGGTTTAATAAGCATGGTGGTGCGGCAAAACTTCTGCACCTACCGGATCTTGGAGACCAACTGCCTTCCGTCCTCATGGCCGAAATGATGATGCTAGCCGGTGAGCATACAGATTGCCCGATGTTTGAACAGGCATTCCGCGAGAAACTTCCCGAGGATGTCCGACTGCTGCTCACGGATTGTTCTTTTAAGGACCCCGAAGCATATGCAGCGAAAGCGGACGCGCTCATAGCGGCAAAAAACAAGGCAAGTGGTTCAATCAACAAAGTCTCGACATCGGTGACCACGCCACAGCGACGGCAAGATGGCGCCACATCTCCCGCCAATTCTCCGAAAGCCCACCAAAAAGATCCGCACAAGCGCGGCTGGTGCTATTATCACCTACGATGGGGTAACGAATCCCGCAACTGTCGTTTGCCTTGTACCTTCGCGGGAAATGCCTCGGCCGATCGTACATAGGGGCAGTTACGATTGGCCAGAACCGGCGCCTCTATGTCCATGATCGATTCACGGACACAGAATTTTTGGTAGACACGGGAGCCATCGTCAGCATAGTGCCGCCGACCGACCTCGAAACCAGATCGGGTAAGACAGGTCCCACCCTCATCGCGGTTAATGGCAGCCCAATTCGCACTTTCGGTACACGGAAGATGTCCCTTGTGTTAGGCCTCCGCACGTACGAATGGCCATTCATCATAGCCGACGTCAAGCAAGCGATCCTGGGCGCAGATTTTCTCTGGGCTTTTTCACTGGTTCCTGATGTCCGCGGTAACGACCTCCGACCCTCTGCCGAAGATGAGCACGTCGCTCCGACAATCGCCTCCTCGCCCAGCCCTACTGTCCAGGCCGTCGTCACGGCCCCCGACTCGTATGCTGCGATTCTGGCAGAGTTCCCAGAGCTGCTCGTCCAACGTTTTGACGCACCTTCGGCTAAGCACGGTGTGGTCCATCACATCCGCACCGAAGGCCCTCCCGTTTTCGCTCGGGCCAGGAGACTACCGCCAGACAAACTGGTGGTGGCAAGGGCGGAGTTCAGGAAGATGGAGGAAATGGGAATTGTCCGTCAGTCTGACAGCCCGTGGGCCTCGCCGTTACACATGGTCTCCAAGGCATCTGGGGGGTGGAGGCCATGTGGCGATTATCGGCGTCTCAATGCTGTCACCTCGGCTGATCGCTACCCCATACCGCACCTACAGGACTTTTCATCTGGGCTGGAAGGAGCGGTGGTGTTTTCCAAAATCGATTTGGTGCGAGGATACCATCAGATTCCGGTGCGACCGGAGGACATACAGAAAACTGCCACTATTACTCCGTTCGGGTTGTTTGAATGGTTGCGTATGCCTTTCGGTTTAAAGAACGCGGCACAGGCTTTCCAGCGACTGATGGACCGCGTGGGCCGGGGTTTACCCTTTTTGTTTATTTATTTGGACGACATCCTGGTCGCCAGCCCCTCAGTGCAGGAACACCAGGTCCATTTGCGGACCGTGTTCCAGCGACTCCAAGACCACGGGCTCATTATCCAACTCTCCAAATGTCAATTCGGCCTGCCTGCTCTCGATTTTCTAGGGCACAGAATTACTCCTGCCGGCGCCGCCCCTTTGCCCGAGAAGGTAGAGGCTATCCGGGCTTTTCCCAGGCCCACCACAATAAAAGGGCTGCAGGAGTTCGTTGGCATGGTTAATTTCGACCATAGATTTGTTCCGGCAGCGGCGCGAGTCCTGCGCCCGCTTTTCCAATGCCTTGCGGGGAATCCGGTAGAGTTGTTGTGGTCCCCGACTGCAGAGTCGGCTTTTACAGCAGCTAAGGCAGCCTTGGCAGACGCCACCATGTTGGTCCATCCGAGCCCCTCCGCCCCCACGGCCCTGACGGTTGACGCCTCTGACGTGGCGGTGGGCGGGGTTCTGGAGCAGCAGGTCAGTGGCCGTTGGCAGCCTTTAGCGTTTTTCAGCCGGCAACTAAATTCGGCCGAGATGAAATATAGCGCGTTTGACCGAGAGCTTCTAGCTCTCTATTTAGCTGTCCGTCATTTCAGGTATTTCCTCGAGGGCCGCCCATTTGTGGCATTTATGGACCACAAGCCATTAACATTTGCTTTTTTGAAATTGTCTGACCCATGGTCGGCCCGCCAGCAGCGGCATCTAACTGCTATCTCCGAATTTACCACAGATGTCCGTCATGTCGCGGGTAAGCTTAATGCCGTTGCTGCCGCCCTGTCTAGACCTGCTTTTCCCCCTATTTCGGCGGTGGACTGCGAAGTGGATCCCCAGGAGCTTACGGAGGCACAGCTCCTAGCGGATACCGTTTCGGCTTACCGGTCCACCACTTCGGGATTGAAGTTGGCCCAGGTAGCTTGTGGGTCGGAGGGCACGAAAGTCTGGTGCGATGTTTCTCTTCCTCGTCCCAGGCCGGTAGTACCGCCCTCCCTTCAGCGCCGGGTTTTCGATGCCATTCATGGGCTGGCGCACCCGTCCATCCGCTCCACCTCTGCCTTGGTAGCAGCGAGGTTTGTCTGGCATGGCCTGCGGAAACAGGTAGCGGGGTGGGCACGTTCCTGCGTGCCCTGTCAGACCGCTAATGTCCAGCGCCACGTCCAGCCCCCCGTACAGGATTTCGAGGTCCCGGCTTGTCGTTTTTTCCACATCCACGTGGATTTGGTCGGGCCTTTGCCTTCCTCCCGGGGCTACACCCACCTCCTCACGGTGGTGGATCGGTTCACCCGGTGGCCAGAGGCTTTCCCATTGTTTGATATCTCGTCAGCGTCTTGTGCTAGGACTTTGGCCCTTCATTGGGTAGCTCGTTTCGGGGTCCCGGCAGTTATTACAACTGACAGAGGGCCACAGTTCACTTCGTCCCTCTGGGCCGCGCTGGCGGAACTGTACGGGTCCAAGTTACAACCCACAACTGCATATCACCCCCAGGCAAATGGACTCGTAGAAAGGTTCCACCGCCAACTTAAGGCGTCCCTCAGTGCAAGGCTTGAAGGCCCGGACTGGGTAGACCAACTCCCTTGGGTTCTTTTGGGCATCCGGACTGCTCCTAAGCCAGATCTCGGTGCGTCGTCCGCAGAGCTAGTATATGGCTCGACACTTCGAGTACCCGGAGATCTGTTTCCGGACCCTTCAGCCCTGCTCCCTACAGTCCCATCAGCGTTAGCATCTCTCCGGGAACGGGTGGGCTCCCTGGCTCCAGTGCCGACTTCACGTCATGGGTGTCCCATGGTACATGAACCGTCTTCCCTGAAGGACTGTGAGTTTGTTTTTCTGCGTAAAGATGCCCATCGCGCCCCGTTGCAGAAGGTCTATCAAGGGCCGTTCCGGGTTTTACGTAAGGGAACGGCTACTTTCACCTTAGACATGGGCGGCAAGAGTGAACTCGTCTCGGTGTCCCGGCTTAAACCTGCCCATTTGGACCCGGATCAACCAGTCCTGGTCGGTCAAACCCCTAGGAGAGGCCGACCTCCGTTAGTTCCGCCCAGTCCAGAAACCCCCGTTCCGACAGTTCCTCCAGGACCCCCCGTTTCGGCAGTTCCTCCAGGACCCCCCGTGCCGGTAGTTCCTCCAGAACCTCTCGTTCCGGCTGTTCCTCCAAGTCCGGAACCTCCGGCTCCTGTGGTTCAGGCTGTCCCTCTCCGTACTCGTTATGGTCGCGAAATCCGGCTCCCAGCTAGGTTCCGCACCTCGGGTTCTGGGGGGGGTCATGTAGCGACCATAGAGAATGGTCCAGGTCGTCGAACCCTCGGATTGGCCAGCGAGGTCACGTGGGAACGCGACCATGGGGATTGGTCCAGAGAACGACATCGCTGATTGGCCAGCGATGTCAGGTGCGCGTTTGGCGCCCGTTTTTAGTCAGTTCGGCGAAGTCTTCAAGGAAGACAGTAAGTTTGTATTGGTTGTCCTGTACCTTGTTGTTTAACTCTGTATTCGTGTATTGCGGCTGCAATAAACTTCGTCTACAACCAACAAGTTTCGGACTCGCCATACCCCTAACATTCCTGATGCAATGCAGATGTTCTGGATGGAAGGAAGTGACAAACCTGTGATGGTGGGTTTTATGCACCACTCTCTGCAGCTCCTGGTTGCTAACTATTTTAACTTCCCTTCCCATTTCAATTACAACCTTTCAGTTCTTGGCCTCCTCCATTGCCATGTGAGTGCCGGAGGACGGACAAAGGAGGACCCGGCATAGGGGAACAAAGGAGGACCCGGCATGGGGGAACCGCTGTGAGGGGCGGGGAGAACAATGGAGGACCCAGCATGGGGGAACAAAGGAGGACCCGGCATGGGGGAACCGCCGTGAGGGGCGGGGAGAACAATGGAGGACCCAGCATGGGGGAACTGCCGTGAATTAAGTGGGACCACAAATGGAATGTGTTAAAATTGGTTTGGGTAAAATGGAATACTTCGTAACTTTGTCGGCGCCCTTTATGTCGCATCTTGGGGATGCAAAACAAAGAATATCACTGTGACTTGTCTCACTTGACAATAAAGTATCATTCATTCACATGCAAACTCCTCGTATTCCGCTTGGGTAGTTTACAAACCAACAGTATGAACATTAAATTCTTCAATATAAAGTAACACCCCGCCCAACTAAATTCCTCTTCTCTGTCCCCTGCCCCTCTCCACCCCAGTGCTCACACATTTCTCCAACCATCTCCCATTCCCCCCAGCCACCCTGCTCCTCTCGTCTCCTCCATGTGCTCCTCCGATCCCCAAGTCAGTTTTCCCCTCCCTTGTCCTTCCCACCCATATCCCTCCTTCCAGTTTTACATTTGACTCCTTTCTTTATCTAACACCCTTTGTTTCCTTTTCACCTCAAGCCTTTGTTACTTACCCCACCCATCTGCCAATCGACCCACCCCCTCACCAGTATCTACAAAAGTCACTTGCCAGGCTTTGTCCAGCACCCACCTCTCTTTTCACACTATCTCCCTCCAATCCACTCAGTCTAAAGAAGAGTCCTGACCTGAAACACTGTCTGTCAACTTACTCCATAAATACTGCCTAACCAGCTGAGTTCCTCCAGCACCTTATGTTTTGAAGATTCCAGCATCTGTTTCTCTAGATTTCTGTAACCATTGCTCCACTGTGTAGGGATTATCATTGCTAACAGAGATTACTAGCCATCTCATGTTAGGCTGTGTCTTATGGTGGGCTTGGTGGGTGTCATGGTACATCTAGTGCACAGGACCTTCTGGTTTGGATCTCAATGATCAGAACTTCTTTATACCTTTGTGCGGAGATGAGAGCTGTCTCCTTCTCTTCTTCAGCCTCTGTCACCACTACGGCAGCCAAAGTACGATATACTTTGTGGCAATGTGGCTGTCAAGGAGAGTGCACCTCTAAAGGCTGATGCCAATTGTCTAAATGCTTCACTATCAAGTTACAGGTCATGCTCAGCATTGTCTGATTTTAGGAACCACATGGGTCGTGTTTTAGTACTCGTTTCTGAGTGTAAACCATCCAACTACCTCTTTAAATTGGATGTTAGCCAGCTTCTTGATTTTATTTTTGCAGGAGACCTAATTAAGAGTTTGGGCTACAAAGCGGTTGGAATCTAAGCAACGACTACCTCAAATACCATCACCATATTGGCACCTTTTGGGGAATGGGAATGGGGTTTAGGTATTTGATCAGGGAATTTGGCCATTTGGGAAATTTGGTGAGCAGAGTTTGAGGGAAAGGAAAATAGTGGGGGTGGGGGTGGGGGGGTTTGTTCTGGTCATCGAAGAATCAGAGGATCAGGAAGGTTGTGGGTTTGGGGAATTTTGTGGATAAGGACCAGTAATGATTGATGTATTGGTTATTGGGGTTTTAGCCTGGAATAATTGGGAGGTTAGGTCCTGGGGAAATTGGGGTCAGGGCTGAGGTGATCATTTTATGACTTGTGATCGTTGGTTAGGGGTGAATTTGAGAGAAGCTGGGCGCAAGGGATAGAAGACAAGAAATACGACCCATCTTTGTGCATCATATGTTGGAGTAGCTGTAATAAAAATGGTGGATCCTGGAATGAGACGCTCCCAGGTCAATATCGTTTTATTTCCCTAGCAGTTTTTGAATGAATATTGGATGGTGATTCACATCATTGGTGAAAGTCACGTCAAATGTTCAAGTGCAAATCTATTTAGAAGTTGTTCACTTGACGCGTACACGTGACACGTAACTAAACACAAACTTACATTTTCAAAGTCACATACAAACAATCTAGAAATGGTCATTACTATGTTTCACTATTGGAACAACTAATTTTCAATCATGCAGCATCGCAAATCAAATTTCTAGACTATGACTAACCTCATTGTCCATTCCTTAAATTAACAAAGCAAACATTTTTAATAGCCTTTTCCGGTTTAAGTGTGTGCTTAGAGTTTTCTGCTGTCGGTTTGTCAGATGCTTGGGTAGCAATCCAATTGACAGAAGATTTTGTACTGCTGCATTGCCAGATCCTGTAAAACTAGATCTAAATCAAAAGCTGCATCAGGAATTGGCTTCTTGGCAGCAAGGCAAATTAGTTGCAGATGAAGTTCTATATTGCAGCCTCTGTTATCGTAAATCATCTCTTACAAAACAGCGGCTCCTTAAATCCTACTTTAGAGACAAATGCAAAGAGACTCCTCAGTGAAAATGACTCAGCATGTACCAAATAAAATGTATTCACTCGTAATTTCATTGTGTCACTAAAACATCAAAACTTAATTTTCTAGAATCACAATAATACTTCATTCAATTGCAGTGCTCTTTGCCATTTTCTGTCAGGAAGTACTTTTTTAAGTGGTACATATTGTGTGAAATCTCTGTAATCCCTAATGACTAGAGATGTGGATTGGTATGCTAATTTTGCGCAGGTTCCATCTTGTTGGTCTGGAAACTAATATACTCTTTTACAGTGCATTGATGCTAATGGAGGTTTCCAGTTACCTGGTTTTATGCTGAATAATGTTATTAATGGTTATACTTTAGGTTGCAGTGGTGAGATTATTATAGATTAGGGTAGCAAAACATTGAGTTTCAGTTTAAATTAAGTGCTTAATTAATGTTAATTAATTAAGATTGTTTCTAGTTTCCTGGTTTATTTAAGTACTTAATTTGTTTTTGTCTTTTGAGTCAATTATCTCAGTGCTTCTACTTCAAGACTCCTGTACCAATGGAAATAAACTTTCAGACATGGTTCTATTCTGTGTATTGGCATAGGATCTTATTTCCTTCAAGATTGGTCTCAGCCACACTGCCATTTATAGTAAGGTGTACAAAATCTAGAGATAAGAATTTCTTTCACCATGGCACTGTGTGTGTTCACAGAGATTGAGATCAGCCTCTCCCCATTCTCCTGGATTTCACAAACCTGCAGGAATCCCAAACTGCAGCTTTCTAAACTGTAATATTTTAACGAAGAAAGTGACACACGCTGATTGTCTGCATTTTATATAATGTAGTAGATCTATTGTATAGTCAGGCAAAATGTTTTCAATTATTAGTGCAGTTGTGATGAGGAATCTAAAAAATGAATCCTAGAAAATTTATGAATGGATGGAAGTCATTTGGTTGAGCACATCACTGGTTGAAAAACCCAGCCTTCCAACCCTAGCTTTGCTGCCCTGAAGGTCACAACTCTCCAAATACATAAGCAGATACATTTTATATAATGATTTGTGGACGCAGCCCAGACAATCACACAAACCAACCTCTCTTCAATTGACTCCATTTATACCTCGCGCTGCCCTGGCAAGGCCAGCAGCATAATCAAGAACGAGTCGCACTTGGACACCACGTACAAAGCATTCTTTTGGCTTGTGAACAGCTATGCCCTAGCACTGATTCCTGCAGCACCCACGAGTTACAGCCTCCCAATCTGAAAATCCCCCATTTATTCCCACTCTCTTTTATGTCTGTTAATAGGCACCCATCCAGACAAATTGGGATAATGTAACACATTCCAGATATGTGCCCTGTAGCCGAGAGGCACGGAAGTGCAGCAGTAGAGTTGTTGCCTTACAGCGCCAGAGACCCGGTTTCGATCCTGACCACAGGTGCTGGCTGTAAGGAGTTTATACGTTCTCCCGGTGACCTGGGTGGATCACAAGCTCATTTATAAGGTTCACAAAGGATACAATATGCTGGAGTAACTCAGCAGGTCAGGCAGCATGTCTAGAGAACATGGAGAGGTGACATTTCAGATCAAAGGTCTTCTCCCGAAAGGTCACCTGTCCATGCTCTCCAGAGATGTTGCCTGACCTGCTGAGTTATTCCTGCACTTTGTATCCCTTTGTGTATTAACCTACATCGGCAATTCTTTTATTCTATAAGCTGGTTCAGATGTTTTGATACTTTTTGATCTCCGTTTCTTTAAGAATCATAATTTCCTAGTACGCAATATCTCACTGCCCACCTGTTTGGGGAAAGTTAATTCTTCGAGTCCCGGGCCAATATAATCCCTCCGCCAAGGGAGCTGTCATTTATTTAGTCAAGGGATCTGTCATTTATTTTGCATTCTGTGGAGCTTGCTGTGTACATAGCAGCTGCAGTGTTTCCTTCATTACAACCGTAACTGCAATTACTAATGTAATTAATCGGCTGTAAAGCAGTTGTGACAGATGGTGCATTAATAACAGCCTCTTTTGGCTTAATGACTTCTTTCAATTTTGAAAGGATAGCATTTTGGCAGAACGGATCATACTCAAGATGAAGTCCTTATCTCTGACCAGGAAACCCCCAGGAGCAATAGTGCAGAGACAATTAATTAATAGATCTCAGCCGGGCTTTGGTAGGGAATCGAAGTTGAAGCACAGTTTTCAGGCTCCTATACCTTCTTCCCAATGGCAGTGGTGAAATGAGTGTGTGGCCAGGATGGTGTGGGTCTCTAATGATGCTGGCTGCCTTTTTGAGGCAGCATCTCTGATAAATCCCTTTGATGGTGGGAAGGTCAGAGCCGGTGATGGACTGGGCAGTGTTCACAACTTTTTGCAGCCTTTTCAGCTCCTGGACATTCAAGTTGCCGAACCAGGCCATGATGCAACCAGTCTATATGCTCTCTACTGTTCCCCTGTAGAAGTTCAAGAGAATCTTCTTTGACATACCGAATCTCCTTAATCTTCTCAGATGTTGATGTGCTTTATTTATAATTGCATCAGTGTGCTGGGTCCAGGAAAGATCTTCGGAATATGAACGCCCAGAAAGATGAACATCTTGCTGAATTCGACAGGGTGGCGTGTTCATATTTGAGTGGAGGGTGCTAGGGAAGGTACGTGTGGTATCCAACAATAGATTCGGCCCCACCACCTCAACATTGCATGCAAACCTTAAGGCAAGTCTGCCAACCATATCAACAATTTTTCAGTGTCTAGTCATTAACATTCACTCATTGACTGCCCCGTCCCAATCTAAATCTGGGACCTCTGGAGCAAAAGTTTTTGATCTCACACTCTTGAGTGCTGGTTCTAGCATTATCCTTTCCCCTTCTCCTGGCTGCAAACCACTTATATCATCATTTGCAAATCCATGCAGTTAAACTAACCTCTGCAAATGTCACTGTTGGAACCAGCGACTGAAAATATTAAATTAAGTGACACTGCAGTTTCACCTTCACTAATTGATATGTGCAACCACTTCACTCACCTGCAATTCGTAATTGTTTGAAAGAAGATAGGGACAAGGGTAATGCACACACACTGGTAAAAATGTTGGGTGCCAATCCTCCCATCCCCTAGAAGTTGATGGAAGAGTTTCTCAGGGCATGGCCCTATCCCATCATCTTCAGCACTTTCATTAATCCTTATTCCTCCATCATAGTGTCAGAGGAGAGGATATTTGCTGTGATTGCACAGTGTTTAGTTCTTGTCACAACTTCTTAGATGATGAGGCTGTCTCTGCCCACATACAAGACATGGACAATATTCAGACTTGGACTGATGAGTGTTAACACACAACATAACTGCCCTCTTCATGAAGGCAGTCTATCACCTTCCCATGGCATAAAGTCTCAGTCTAGTTGGAAAATGCCTTGTGATCAATTGAACAGAAACGTAATTAGTTAATCCATGTAAATACTATGGCCATAAAAGGTAGTTCAGGGCTGAATATTTTGCAATGAATAAATCACCTGCAGAGCTTTTCCACTATCTGCGAAGCAAAAATCAATGTCCACATAATTGGATAAGTATAACTCCACAACACATAAGTAGCTTGGCACCTTTCAGGAGAAAGCAGCCAGCACGATTGACACCCCTAACTATTGACTTCTTCTATCACCAGTGCAACATGGCTATAGTATGTAGCATCTGCAATTTGCACTTGCAACTCCATCTGTAATTTGCTTAGGCTTTTTAGCAGGACTTAAACTTGTGGACTCTACTTTGAGAAATAGAGGGGAGCAGATATATGGGATATTACCTCCTACAGATTCACCCCTAATTCACACACTATTCTGGATTGGAAATATGTCACCATTGCCAAATCTGAATATTGGAACATGCAAAACAGCAGTACTAAGGGAATAGCTTCACCAGATGGACTGTAGAAGTTCAACACAGCTGTGCAGCACCAACTTCTCAAGGGCCATGGTATGTGGGCAATAAATGCAGGCCTTGTCTACATCAACTGAAAAAGCACTTTGATACTGTACTCCCTTTTTCCAGGTCCATTTTGTATATAACAGTAAGACAATGATCCCGATACCAATCTTTGGAATTCAATGTTTTACTGTTATATTCTGTGCTCTATTATTACAACAATTATATTTTCAATTCTACTATAATAAAATGAAATCCATTGTTATATTATGAATTGCACTGTTATAATTTGAATGCCACAATAGTGCTCTGTATTTAACTACAATATTCAGAACTTGGCAGCTATTGTTCTATTATGAATATGGCTGCTGTACTCAGAATATTACCGTCATACTCTGAATACCACTGTGTATTCTAAGCATTTGACTAGGCAATTTTGCTTTGGTAACGTAATACTAATACAAATGTTAAGGAAATTCTATGACATGCGTAGTCTGAAAAGATTAATATGTATAGGTTTAATGTTTCAGATGGGTATTTCCATCAGAAATGTCAGAACAATTCAGTCCATTTATCCATTCTAATGAAGGGTCCTCATTTAAAGCTTATCCATCAGGCCAGATTTTGCCGCAAGGAGAAAAATGCAATCACTTACTGCTAAGCTCAAAAAAGCTGACAATGAAACCCATGCATGGTTATTATCAAGTGTTTTTTTAATTAAAGTTTTAAACATTTTACAGAGAACAAAATATGATTAGGACATATATGTTTGACAGTAAGATAGAAACTAAAATATGATCAACAGACCATAATAATTGCTTCTTTTATTATTCAACATCCTTTGCATTTTGAAATATTTACCTGAGGATGATATAATCCACACATACAAAATTAGCTTTTTAGACCCAGATGTTGCGAAGTCACAATTATGGTTTAGATGCAATCAAAGTATCATTCTGAATTTATGGCGCAAAAATGTGATATTGGTGGAGTATTTTATAGTGAGAATACATTCTGAAACATTCACTGATATCCGAGAGTAACTTTGGAGAGGACTGCAGACCCTGGCAGCAGTAAGGAATCACTGGCACCAGTTTCTGTACTTCTGTTTTTAACTGCTCATTGATGTCCTCCAGAAAATACTGTCAATTTTGCACTATAGTTATAGTGAGCAATGGCAGCTTTGTCATTATTACAACTGCAAAATTTACGTCATCATAATTCCAGATGTTTACCACTGTGGTTTTATCCCTTTCATTTAGTGTTTTGATTAGACGATTGATTGAGAGAGTAGATGTTCCACAGCTCCGTTTGCAGTCAATGGGACCACACAAATTAGCATGCTCAAGTACCAATTCACTACAATTTCATGGATGTCGAATGTGCTTTTTGTTTCTATTTGAATGGGAATCCACACCACTTAACTTTATACAATTCTGCTTCCATTTCAATTTTTTTTCTATATCCAGCTAATGTACTTTTAAAATGGATATCTTCCTGTAGTTTTCCACAATTTCCTCTGGTCTAGAATTAATAATCAGTTTTACGTCAAAGTCCGCCCTTGTTCTGAAGATAGGCACAAAATACTGGAGTAACTCTCCGGGTCAGGCAACATCTCTGGAGAAAAGAAGTAGGCGACGTTTCGGGTCGAGACCCATATTCAGACTTGATGAAGATCTGAAGAAGGGTCTCGACCCTATTCCTTTTCTCTAGAGATGCTGCCTGACCCACTGAGTTACTCCAGCATTTTGTGTCTATCTTTGGTGTAAACCAGCATCTGCAGTTCCTTCCTACACACTCCTTTGTCCTGTCTGTAGTACCCTTTAACTTGCTCTGAACATTTTATGCTTTTTCATGTTAGCAGACAAGACAATCCCTGCTGTGAGGAGACCAATGCAGTGTGTGTGCCATCTATCTATCTATATATCTATATATATTATATCACTAAAATTCTCATCTTGTATGTATGTATATACATTTGTTCCCAAAATACAGCCAAAACAGTGCACGAGAGCGCAACAATTTTAGGTCCACTTTACTCACCATTCGCCTGCAGTGTGCAGTAGCAAGTTTCGTTCAGATTGTTGTTCTATTTTAAAAGTTATTCACTTTATAAAAATTTAATAAATCGCTCCCACTAGCCGTGCCCGGCAGCCGCGCCTGTGCAGTAATACTTCCGTGTTCGGCGTCACAATGGGAGAAGGTCAAAGAAGATGGCCGCCGGATCTGCATGTGCGCAGTTGTGGGAGGGTTGCTGGGGAGGACAGGCACCGTCCCGGCATGCCCCGCCCCTGACTTTCCTCCCGTGGTGCAGCCCTGCGGCAGAGAGAAGCTCAAACAAGATGGCCACCGGCAGGACGAACATGGGGCAGCGCCTTGCGACCATTCTCCTGCTGCTGCCCGCCGCGATGGCCGCCTGGGGCCGGGGTGAGTGGCTCCCTCTCCCCTTTCCTCCCCCCCCCACCCACCCCTGGCCCCGAGGCAGTTTCAACAGACCGACTGGCGTGCCTGTGCAGTGCGCTTCAACTTGCCGGGCCAGGCAGTCGCTCTCTTGCTGCTGGTTGCCGATATTGGCCCGGGGCCGGGCTAAGTGGCTCCCTCTCCCCTTTCCTCTCCCCCCCTCGCCCACCCCCAGCCCTGGGGGCGACTCCCCGGCCACCACAGACTCAGATATACCCTGGGATCTTGCTTTGCGCTTTTGGAGTGGGCACTGCAGGAGAGGTTTGGACCCAACGAGTCCAAGGGTCGTCTAGTGGTTTATAAAAGTATTGATCAGGGTCATTAGAACAGACTATTAATGACTGCTGTGTGTTTTTACATAGCATTAAAATGTGCTACTGACTAAACTTCTTTATGTCTTGAACTATTTTCCAGTCATGAGCAGTGGAGTTCACCAAATCTAATGGCACAAACTAAATGAAATCAAAGCTTCATGATTGTTCAGACTACTTGAATTAGTCTCACTGTCTTGCTCATTCCCTGCAATGTTTTATTTTGCAACTACAGTATATGTCAAATCTAGCTGTGAAGTTATTTTTACTGCATTGGTGGAAAGGTTTGGGCTCAAAATCATGGTGTCAAAAGAGAGGTTCTGCAGATGAAATACCAGCGAGTCAGGGTATATCATGAAAAAGTAATTTTAACAATTAATTAGATATTATACTGTAGCCTGAAAATTCTTCTCTAGGAGGCAATATAACAGATTTCTGTCTGGAATTCTGGTGGATTCTGAACCACAGTATCATTACTTTGAAGAATTGACGTGGGATCGAGTTGTTTCCCATCTAGGAAGTAAAATAAGAGGAACAGTTGGCCAAGAACAATGCCGCACCCATTTATAAGGGTTTCTTGGGTCATCCTTTCCTTAATTTAAATTTCTAAAACCTAATCTATAATCTGGAAGCAGGTTTGTAGACATAGGTAAATGTGAGGCTATGGGTCTAGCTTAAATGCATGAAAATGTTTGTGGACATCGAAAGAAAGGTTCAGTGGCATAAGATGATTCAGATACCAGAATTATTCTCGGAGCAGAGAAGGTTAATGAAAGATTTAATAGAGTTGCTCAAAATAATAAAAGGTTTTCAAGGAGTAAATGACGATAAACCGAATCTAATATGGCAGAGATCAGGAACCCATTTATTTCAATTTAAGAAAGGCTGAAAAAATTGAGGTAAAGATTGAGGTAATTTAGGTATGGCAAACTACAAATCTCTTTCCACCTTTCTGAATATGACTTTGCCATTTGAACATTTTCCAAATTTTTGCAAAAATAGATTTGCAATGTGTGAATTTGATTTTGTTCTGCTCTGACTGAGGGCGAGGAGGTGAAATCTGGTACATTTCCATCAGGTGTCCTGAAAGGGGAGAGATTATCTGGGACCTTCAATAATCCTGCCTCAGTAAATCAACTTTTGGTCGAGGAGTATCTTTTCAGGATTTGTTCCAGCTCTTGCAAAATATGAAAATTCTCATCTACCCTCAAAGTTTTGCCAATGATTTTAAACTGTGACCTGGTAGTTGATTTATTTGCAGGAGGAGAATAAATTTCTACTATTTCCTCATTCAGTTCTTTTTAATTTAGTTTACTGTCACTTGTACTGAGGTACAGTGAAAAGCACTTTTGTTGCGGGCTGTCCAGTGAGTGGAAAGACTATACAAGATTACAATCAAGTCATCTACGGTGTACAGATACAGAATAAGAGGAATAATGTTTAGTGCAAGATAAAGAGCAGTAAAGTCCGAATAAAGAGAGTCCAAGGGTTTCCAATGGATCAGGACCGCTGTAGTTGGTGATCGGATGGTTCAGATGCCCTATAACAGCTGGAGAGAAACTGTAACTGAATCTAGAGGTATGCATTTTCACACTTCTGTACCTCCTGCCTGATGGGAGAGGGAAGAATAGGGAGTGTCCGGGGGTGAGACTCACCCTTGATTATGCTGATGGCCTTGCCGAACAGCGTGAAAAATGTCAAAATGGAATTAAACTCGGACAAGTGCAAAGCGACGAATTTTGAGAAGCTAAACCAGGGCAGGACATATACAATGAATGACAAGGCCTTAGGGAATACTGATATACAAAGAGACCTAGGAGTACACGATTATAGTTCCATGAAAATGGAAACACAGATAGACAGGGTGGTGAAAAGGGATATGACATGCTTGCCGTTATTGTCTAAGACATTGATTACAAGAATCAGGATATCATTTGCAGATGTAAACCTCAGTAAGGCTGCATTTGGGAATATTATGTCCAATACTGGTCGCCACATTAGAGGAAAGATTTAATTTAGCAAGAAAGGGTGAAGAGAAGATTCATAAGGATGTTGCCTGGATTGGAGGGCTTGAGTTATAAGGATAGGTTGGATGAATTGAATCTGTTTTCCTTGTGGAAAAATAGGTTGAGACATGACATGATAGAAGAATGTAACATTATGAGAGGCGTTGATACAGTCGGTTTCCCATGATAGGAGTATCTAAAACGGAGAGGGCGTGTGTTAAATCTTTCATATACCATGTAGTTGATATTTGGAGTGAGCTGCCAGAGGAGGTGGAGGAGGCAGGACCGGTAAAAAATATCTTAGAGCCATTTGCAAAAGTAGTTGAATAAGGGATATGGAAGTAATGCAGGGAAGTGGGATTAATATAGATGGACATGATAGTCAGCATTAATGCGATGGCCGAAGGACCTGTTTCTATGTTGTATGATTCTATAACCCTATAACAAAAGGGGAGACGAGGAGAATTATTTTATGAAGCGATTAAGAATGCTTTGCCTGAAATGATTCAGGAAGGTTGTAATTTTCAAAATACTGAAAGAGGAGAAAATTGGACAACTGTGATGTAAGAGTAAGGAAGTGGGACTAATTGGAAATCAGTTACAATGTGCTAATAAGTTGCTATATTGCCAGATATGGTGGTGCACACATGAAGGATGATATGACAATGGAAACTGCATTAGGATCTGGCCAACAAAAATACAATGCATTCTGTCAGATGAAGCTGTTGTTCACTGGGCCAGTTCCCCCATTGATCCATCAGCACATTGAGATCTGTTGCATCTTTCTTGCCAAGGAGAAGAAAAATAAAGGAACACGCATTGTTTTCACTTTTGTTTGAATTGTCAACTGCCGAAATTGGCATGTTGTTAGCTTCCTTTCATTTCTTAGCCAAAGCCATGTACATACATAGGATCACATAAAACCGTTTCCTTCCCCCTTCTGAAGGTACTCATCAGATTTAACTCCATTGATGCCAAGTACCTATGGTACAATAACGTGGCCATGTGCAATACAGTATTTACAGGCTGTTTGACTATGGGACCCATCGCATAAATGACCCACGTAAGAAGTGAGAGTACCACCTGAATCATAGCTAACAGCGTTTTCATTTAAAATGGCAAACAAACCAGAGATTAAAGGTAGAAATTTGTGGCTTTGTCCTAAATTATGATCCTTTACTAATTTAAAGTAATCAAGGAAACTCATCAGCAGATTTACTGCTCTGTAATCTGTAAGGGTCTGTTTTTTACTTGTATAAAGTGGTTCAAAATAAAAATACTTTAAAAAATTTAATCTGACGTATTTGTATTCCCACTGTTAATAGTGGGCAGTTCAGCTGATTCTTTGCTGAGATGCTAGCGCATGGGGTAGTTATGGAATATGTGTAAATTGTTTTGAATTATTTTGGGAAAGGTATTGTAAGCTAGTGGTTGAACATTTAACGGTCTGTAAATTTACAATTGCTCCCTTGATGCTAATAGTTGTTTAAGTTACGTTTCTCTACTTTCCATGAAAGCACATGATAAAGACATTATTATTGGTTTATGGCAAAATCTTACTTTGATGGAAGATTACATACATTGTTCTATTGCACAGTAATCTGTAATTAAAGAAACATTGTAATTAATGCACTTTTGCGTGTTTCTTTGGGTAAACCAGCATTTGAAGTTCCTCGTGTCTCCAGTTGTTTTAAGTTATTTTTTGATGTTGGTTATGTTATTATAATGGCGATGCAGCAGGAATGCTTACTTTGTGTTTCTGTGTTACAGCGGTGTCGGACCTGGACAGGGAGAGTAAACTAACAGTCCATTTCCAAATTCCATGGCATCAGCAGAAAGATCTACTTCACCCATCGACCAGGCCACCATGTATAGAGGAACTTCATCAATTTGCCATCCAGAAACTACAATCCCTGCATAAAGGTAAGCGCGAAAATGTACAAGTACTTATGGAAATTAAAGAAAGTATAGTTAATTCGGTGTTAATTCATGTTATGCTCAGGATCTCTATTTTAAGGTTAGATTATCCTGTTTAAAAATGAAATGCTTAAGAAAGGGTCAGGTGGTGTATCTCATGCTGAGAAAATTACCTCCGCATACCCGAGAAGTCAAATAAACATTTTCTATGAGGTAACAGTCTATGGTTTTACATTATAGTGGCAATTTAGAATTTCTAACTACAGGGAAATAAGAACTGATGTGAAATGTTCCATTTAGTATTTATCATATCTCTGTATACATTTTAGGCTTTGTACTAATTGTCTGTTGCATTTCAAAATTGAAGTGTCCCCGGATGTGATGATCACAGCATCAATCTGGACCTTAAAAAGTATCTGGTCAGAGTGTAATAAAGTCATACAGCATGGAAACAGGCTCTTCGGCCTAACTTACCCATGCCGACCATGATGCCCCATCTACTCTTGACTCATCTGCCTGAGTTTGGCCCAAATCCCTCTAAACCTTTCCTATCCACGTACCTGTCCTGGAATCTGTGTAGCTGAGACTGAACCTCCATTATCTGGGGGATGATTCACACCTCCCGAGGTCAATCCTGACCTTTGGTGCTGCCTGTGTGGAGCTTGCATGTTCTCCCTGTGACTGTATGAGCTACGGTTTCCTCCTATGTCCAAATGACCTGCGTGTTGGTAGGTTAATTGGCCACAGTAAATTGCCACTACTTTGCAGGTGAGTGGTAGAATCTAGGGGTATCGATATAAGAATATCGATAAGAGTTTGCAGGGAATACTACACCTCACCCCACTAGCCCAAATCTCTAAACTATTTTAGCATAATACATACATGTACAGGAGTGTATGGGCCCTGGTGATCTAGTTGCCTGCTGAAGCTCTGCTCAGGCTGTATTTGTGCAGTGAATGGCTACATGGGTTCAGTAGTTGTAGTATCATGATCTGGCATAGAGTTAACAACCACAAGAGAGAAAATTGGCATTTGGTCTCTAGAACTGGAACCCAGCATAAGTTGGCACCCTCAGGAAGAGAAAACGTTATTTGTGTTTTTTCTGACACGGAGAATGTCACTCTCTTTTCTGGGCACTTTTTTGTAGCATTGAAGCCACTGGATATTGTGGTTGTGCCAAAAATAGATTTGTCTGGCCATGTGGAGAAAATTAGAGGTGACATCAATAGAAACTACTGCATTCATCATCAGTTTTTTTTGTCAATAAACCATTCACTAAGTAGAGACAGAGAAATGCAGAAAGATAGATAGTTACTTTAAATGTGGTAGGTTAAAACTGAAATTCCTGCAGTTAAATTACTGCATCCTGCATAGTCAAGGATCAGATATGCATTCTGCATAGAGATCACCTCACACCAACAAATCAAGGTATGATATGCAAATTGTCTGCTTCAAGCCTAGTTACTGTAGCATTCTGTGTCTATCTTTGGTTTAAACCAGTATCTGCAGTTCCTTCCTACTCATAATTGCTGCAGTTGTGCTAATGTGTAATGCAAATTATTTTGTTTTCAATTCCTTCCTGTTTTCGTCCATGAACTCTCAAATGCAATGGCCATTGCTGATTGTATATAGATCTCGTCTAAAGACAGGACTTGATCATTTCCATGACAGCAGCTCTGAAGCATTGAATTAGTGATCGTACCTTCACCAGGGATTATTCTCTACAAGAAGGTTATGGGTTCAAGTCTCGCCCCAGAGATTTGAGTCCAAAATTTGGACAGTGGTTCCAATACAATAATGAGTGATTTCTCCCTGTGATTGTGTGGATTTCCACGGGTGATCCATTTTTCTTCCCACGTCCTACAGATGTGCTGGTAGGTTAATTGCTTGTTGTAAATTCCTCTTACTGAAGCTGGTGGCATGAAAGTCGGGTTGAGGGCTGATAGGTATGTGAGTGAAAATAGGTTGCAGGGAGGTAAGTGGGGTATTGGGTCTGATGGGTATGCTCTGAGACCCAGCATAGACTTCATCGGCTGAATGATCTTCTGAGGAAAAGATAAGAAGATGAGATCTGCATTGTTGAACAAGTCATCCTTTGAATAAGGTTTGGAAACTAAGGCCACATCTGCCCTTGTAGCTGTAAAAATAAGATCCTTTGACATTGTTTAAAGAACAGGATCAGATTTCTCTCTGTTGCCTTACTGAGTATTCACTTCATCCAATCATCAAAACATGACTATCTGGACATCACATTGACAATTATGTGAGCTTGAAGGATCATATTTGGAAAGATAATGAATTAATTGTTTTTTGGGGACAGTTTAATTTTATATAGTTATGGTTTGACATGCACAGTAGCCCTTTTTGTGTTTTAACGTCTCCACATCAGACACCTGGGGAATTAACATTAGAACTACTATTGACAGGTTCCAGATGTTGCAGGATTAAAGAAAAAGTAAGAGAAATTTGAGAGACGGAGTCTAGTAGCTTTGGTGACATCTATAAATTTATAGCCAGTTCCAGGGCTTATTCTATTGGTTTGCTCTGACACCAGTGCCCAATATTTTTGGGCAGCTTGTCTTGACATTTCTTTTGCTTCCTCAATGAAAGAACAGTCCTCGCCTCTTTTACCAGCACCTTCAAGGCTTCAGCAGAGAAACAGAGGCTTTACTTACAACACAAGTGCCTTCTATTTTGCCTGCTCAATCTTTACAATATTCACAATCACTTAGACGTAATGCAAGCCTCCATTCCTAGCCTTTAAGAGACTTTGGCTGCATTTAATAGTGTTACTAATGCTTGCTCTGCTGTGATGACCTCAATGGAATACATCTGGTATATAAGAGAAGTAAATGTGTAAAGCAACGGTGTTCAGATATTGAGGAGGATTTTATAAGTGACTTTTATTGGCATGAGATCATGATAGAAAATGTATGTTTGTATTTGCCCATATGTGAACAGCAATTTAATGTTTAAGTAGTGTAAATCAATTTTAGTCTGTAAACCAATTTTAGGACTGATTTCCTGCCATCAGATTACCTTCCAATGCTCAGTATTTAAGAGATATAAGACAATTCATCAATGCCTGGGTCTATATAAATAATGCTTAGTTCAATATAAACAGAATTTTATGTGGCAGTTTTCATCATTAATGCACTGCTGTAGGCAACCCATGAACCAAATACAGGAACAACTCCAAACTTAGTTAATACCAGTAGAGTTTCTTGGCATGAGCTATGAATTTGGAACATGACTTAATATGAATTTGCCGTTCTATGTTCTTGTCAAGTTCTTGGCAATATTAAGTGTTTCCCTTTTTAAGAACATTTTGTGGTGTATTGTTTTTACACATTAAGTCATGAAATAGTTTTACCTCGCTTGTACAGCAAGCGATAGTCCCAAGAGAAGCATTCCTAATGTGTGTTCTGACCTTCAGTGAAGCTGCTTTCTCTCCCAATAAAATGGTTTTGCTCCAACTGTATAGAGGGTCATTTTTACTTCTAATACCCACTGCCCCATGACTTCATGAGGTCAGATTCCTAATTTGTTCCAACTAATATTAAACTAAGTTGCAGTGTTTATGGCTGTGAATATTAAAGCTTTTCATCCCACGGGGATATGTTGATTGCATTTACTGACCCATTTTGCTTCTCTCCTGACTTTTATTTATTTAGAAGAAAATTGGAGATATATAAACTAGACCACCAACTCAGTGCATGAATTTTACATCTTCAAACAAAATCAAAGGTCCTTCCCATCAGTCCGAATTGGATTTGTAACTAGCTTTTTTCACTGAAGCTATTGAATCTACCCAGTCACCATTACTCTTAGCTGTACGGTGTGTTCTGACAGAAAGGAATCTTGCATAGACAGCAGTTGGTTGTTATAAATCAAGTTGTAATGTCGGTAAACTTCACAGCTCTCACTGATATACATTTCGCATCATGCAGATTAACAAGTGCAAGGTCAAATAAAACAGAAGCCCATCCCTAGCTCCAGTTGACATTTTATCTGTTTCTCGGCCCTTTGATTTGGGCAAAAGCACTTTATCATCGCAGGTAAATCTGGTCGTGGTGGGATTTCCTTTGGTTCAGCAAAGTCTGGACATATCTGGAAACAAATACAACCAAAAACTAAATGTGCTTCATGTTCCATTACAGTGGGGTTGATTCTGTAAAGTAGAAATGTTCTGTAATTCTTTTGGAAATCTGAACATTTTCCTTAATACAGCATTACAGGCAAATGAGGTAATTTTTTACAGAGGGACAACATCACTTGACAGATAAACAACTGAAAGGGGAGAACAAAGGCGGCAGATAGCTTGACACCAATGATAATGTGTATCACTATCAACCATTTCTTTCATATTTCTAAAAATGTATTTATGTGAATATTTGAATTGTTGTATCCACTCATGCAAAATTGCAGCAGAGTAAAGATAGTTTTCAAAATATGTGCGTGGATTACATGGCAGATGCAGTGTACAATATCTTCTTTACATCTGTTGTAAAGTCCAACTTCCAGGATCTCTTTGAAATATGTGCGCCATTGGATTCAGGGGTAGACCATGGTTGTATTCAGCCGAGTTTGAAAATAATCTAAAAAGAGCAGGTCATTGAAAATTGCAAAATTTGTGATGAAGTAACTGATGATAATTTCAGTTAAAAGATGTCTTTTGAGATCTTTGTTCACCAGCTGCATTTTCTACATTAACAACAATATATAGCCAACATTCACACAAATTGAAAAATATTCAAACCATTTCAAATTAACCAGACCATGTTTTAAAATTTATTAGACATTTAAAAAAAGGCTGTAACAAAGTAATAATACTCAGAAACAAAAAATTAAACACCTTTAAATCAACAACTAAAATACAGCAAAGTCAACTTAATTAGTTAAAATATATGTAAATTACCTTCCATCACTCCATGGGTGGCATGGTGGCACAGCGGTAGAGTCACTGCCTTATAACATTTGCAGCGCCGGAGACCCGGGTTGGATCCTGACTGCAGGTGCTGTCTGTACGGAGTCTGCACATTCTCCCCATGAACGCGCGGGTTTTCTCGGAGATCTTTGGTTTCCTCCCACACTCTAAAAGACGTACAGGGTTGTAGATAAATTGGTTTGGTAAAATTGTAAATTGTCCCTGGTGTGTGTAGGATAATGTAAGTGCAGGGATTGCTAGTTGGTGTGGACTGAAGGGCCTGTTTCTGTGCTGTATCTCTATAAAAAAGATGTTGCCTGAGCCACTCTCCATTGTATGAATAGAATTACTGAACATGCTCTAATCTTGTGTAGGTTTATTGCACAAATTCCCAATCTAACTGTTGATAAAGCACAGGAAAATAGCACTTCACAACTGGACAGAATGCAATGGACTGCATAGGTAATTTAACATCAGAGTACAATTGGAATGATACTGAGGAAGACCTCTTAGGAGATTTGGAACTTCTACATTGATGTAAAGGGGCTTCTGGTTATCAGTCTGAAAACTGATTGCTGCGCTGCTCGAATCTTACATTATTGGTGTTTACATCTTATTCCTTGGATCTTTCCTGGACATACTTATGGGATGTGAAACGCAGTACACCACTTTTTGCTGATGAATTGCTGTTTGTAATGCAGCGCTATGGTTGCAAAGTAAAGTTATTTCAAGGTCAACTGAGGCTGGTTGCTTTGGACAGACCACTATCTCGCACAGAGAATTAAATGGAATTTTTGTCCCTTTTTAAACTGTGACCATCTCGCTGAATCCGGGTGGAAACTGTTGGACAGCATGATGGGAAGGTGGGGAAAAGCACTTGTGAAATAATGGGGACACGCTGGGAGTGGCTGACAGAACGCAATGGGCAACAGTGACTGACAAAAGCAGCAGAACTGACCCAGAAATTATGAATGGCCACATGCAGGCCCATAACTAACTGGAAGCCTATGAGGGAGGGAGGGGTAAGATGGTATGGGAGGAGGGGATGTAGTCATTCAACCAAATACTGCAGAGAAGTCAATGGAAATAGCAATCAGAAGAGATGAGCAGCAGTACATTGCTGTTTGTTTTACAACACCTATTATAATTCCATTAAACTTAGAATTCAATTATCCCTTTCTCCCCCAATGCTCGGCTTTCAACCAAGGTGTAGATTAATATACTATCTAAAGAATACCCTGTCTGAAGAAGAGTCTCGACCCGAAACATTACCCATTCCTTCTCTCCAGAGATGGTGCCTGTCATGCTGAGTTACTCCAGTTTTTAGTGTCTATCTTCGGTTTAAACCAACATCTGCAGTTCCTTTCTACACATAATATATGATCAGCTCTTTATTATTTTGTTTGTGCTATTGCACAATTTGGCTGTTGCATTTCAAGATTCGAGATTTCAAGATCAAGATTAATTTATTGTCACATGTACCAATTAAGGTACAGTGAAATTTGAGTTACCATACAGCCATACTAAGTGAAAAGCAACAAGACACACATAAAGTAAAATTTAACATAAAGTTCCACCACAGCGGATTCCACATTCCTCACTGTGATGGAAGGTAATACAGTTGAATCATCTTCCTCTTTGTCACCCGCGGTCAGGGCTGTTGAACCATCCACTGTCGCCGATGTCTGAAGCCCTCGTGTCGGGATGATCAAAACTCCCTGCTTCGGGACGTTTGAAACACTCTCCGCAGCATGGAGCTCCCGAGTCGGCCTCTTCTTACCAGAAACCATGGGCTTCACAATGTTAAAGTCCACAGGCCCCGTGGTTGGAGCTCTCCACAGTCGATCCTCGGCAAAGGATCGCAGCTCCGCGATGTTAAAGTCCGTGCCACACCCGCGGCTTGAAGCGTCGGGCCGGTCTCTAGGAAAGGCCACCAATTCCTCGATGTTAGGCCGCAGAGGGGACGGAGATACAATATGGAGAAAAATCGCATCTCCGTCAAGGTAAGAGATTGAAAAAAAAGTTTCTCCTAATTACCCCACCCCCCACATAAAACAAACCAAGAAACACTAAAACATACTTTTAACACAAACTTAAAATAATAAAAACAGTAGAAAGGACAGACACATTGTTGGCGAGGCAGCCACTGTGGTTTCTAACATTACAGCAGACTACATTTCCAAAGCACCCTCCCCCCCCCCCCCCCCTCCCCCGCCCATCCATACACTCCCCTATCCAGTAAACAGTAAAACACAGAAGCTATAAAGAATATTGGGTCTTCAAGTACCTGAATGTCCAATCTCTATCAGAAAGGTGGGCTAAGAGGCCAACTGGTGCCAAACTGTGAAATCACTCAATTGTGCAGTGATGCCAGCAGGGCCAATGTAGAAGCTTGCAGTGGGGAAAAAAGCTAGCATTAGGAAAAAAAATGGAAGCGTGAAATGAAAAGAGGAGATGCGAAATATATTTATTGATCCATTTTATGCTGTTTCTGTGAAAAGAGAGAAAAAAACTTTTCATCAGATCAAACATTTCTATGCATGTTTGGTAACTTGTTATTTTTTAACAAAAATATTCTGCTATGGATTTGTGGATTGGTACCTATGTATTTAATTGTCATGGAGGAGTCGGAAAATAGCCGCAGATGCTGGTACAAATCGAAGGTATCACAAAATACTGGGGTAACACAGCAGGTCAGGCAGTATCTAGGAGAGAATGAATGGGGGATGTTTCGGGTTGAGACCCTTCTTCAGACTGAAGTCTGAAGAAGGGTCTCGACCTGAAATGTCACCCATTCCTTCTCTCCTAGATGCTGCCTGACCTGCTGAGTTACCCCAGTATTTTGTGATACCTTCTATTTAATTGTCATGATACGTGAAGTCTCACTACGCAAAAAATTGAACATTCCCCTTGTTATGATTCACTGTTGGAGGTTTGGGCATGTCTTCCCTTACTTCCATCCCCAGATCTAGCTGAAGATGCTCACTGTTTTAAGGTAAAGTGGCTTTCCCCTCTTTCCCAAATTCAGATTTACAATGCCAGATACAACGGCAAATCCAAAACAGCAGAATGCTGTGAAAATTGAAGTGGTGCAAAACCCCCGAAAATGCACAATAATGGAATAACCAAATGAGGTAGAGTTAAGAGTGTCTGAACAAGGGTCTCAGCCCGAAACGTCACCCATTCTTTCTCTCCAGATATGCTGCCTGTCCCGCTGAGTTACTCCAGCATTTTGCGTCTATCTTAAGTATCCTATCATGTCCATGTACCTGTCCAAATTTATTTTAAACTAGACCAAGTGGACCCGTTGGGCCCAAGCCTCCTGCATTGGTGCAGCACCCTCTCCTCCCCCTCCCCTTCCCCCCTCCCCATTCCCCTCCCCCCTACTCCTCCCCCCATTCCATCCCCCTCAACCCCCCTTATCCTCCCTCCTCCCCCTGTCCCTCCCTCCCCACCCCCCCTTCCTCCCACCTCCCTCCCTAGGAGATAGATTTAAACTTTAAAATGTGAATAACTTTAAAAATATAACCGATTTCATTGAAACTTCTTCCATTAGCACCAAAGGAACAGTAAGTAAGGTGGGCCTAAAATTGTTGCGCTATCATGTACCATTTTGGCTGTAGTTCTGGAACAAACAAACGAACAAACAAGAGTTTTAGTATATTGATTTTGTCATAGTACCTGCTACAAATATCTCCTTGGGTTCCTATTAAATCTTTCCCCCCCTCACCTTAAACCTTTGCCCTTTGGTTCTTGATTTCTCCTACTCTGGATAAAATACTCTGTGCATTTGACCTTATCTAATCTCCTCATGATCTTATACAATTCTATAAGATTATCCCTCATCCTCCTGCATTCCAAGGAATAAAGTCCTAACGTGCTCAACCTCTCCCCATAGCTTGGGCCCTCGAGTCCTGGCAGCATCCTCGTAAATCTTCTCTGTAATCTTTCCAGCTTAACAACTTCTTTCCTATAACAGGGTGACCAAAAGTGAACACCATACTCCAAATGTGGCCTCATCAATGTCCTGTACAACTGCAGCATAACGTCCCAACTTCTACACTCAATACTTTAACTGATGAAGACCAATGTGCCGCAAGCCTTTTTGACCACTCCATCTACCCGTGATGCCATTTTCAAGGAACTATTTTCCTGTACACCTAGATCCCTCTGCTCCACAACATTCACTGGAGCCCTGCAATCACTGTGAAGGTCCTGCCTTGGTTTGACTTCCCAAAATGCAACACCTCGCACTTATCTGTATTAAAATCATTAACCATTCCTCAGCCCAGTTGCCCAACTCCTGCAATTTTGGATAACCTTGTTCACTTCACTGTCTATGCTGCCACCCACTTCCAAGTCATCTGTTTATCCTTCCTTGTACAATAGATCAACAGCTGACAAGGGCTTCACTGTCTTAGAGATATGCTGAGGAACTTTTCTGTCAATATCATTGAATTCTGCTCACCATCCTGTCAGCTGAAGTGCATTGTTACCTCATCCTAGCTATTGCTGAATTATAATCATCAGCACAAGTGAGTTTCCTGCTGGTCCCTTGAGTACCTTTGGATTAAATCATTTCAGATAACCGTCCAAGTAATGGACATAGTTGTAAATCTATTTGTCAGAGTGCTTGGTTAAGTTATGAAGCTTCTCTACACTCTTTTCATGTTTTCTGATTTACAGCAAACACATGAAACATGCCCCGACGATGAAAATTCACACTTTCATTCTTAATGTGTGCTGGTGTGTTCGTATGACTGCAGAGTACTCACAGCCCTCATATTTCAGTCTTCTTTCTGCCCGAAGTACAATATCTACTTTCCTGCATGGGCAGTGATCTCGAGAAGGAATCCTGTCTATTTTTTTGCCCTGGCTCAGCTCAGGGTGCTCACTGTTGAAGACAGACCTTGAGCCAATATTAACCTGACTGAAGTCAACCAAATGACTGTGTTTACGTTGAAAGATATTATCCCTTGTCCCACTGGCAAAATCACAGATGCGTAAAATTAAGGACCTGTACTGTTGATCTTGACTTTGTGTGGTAATGTAAAATAGAATCTACCAAGTTGCCAGTCTATATCTTCTTTGATGTATACAGTGTAAAAATGAAACAGCCAAGTTGCACACAAGCTGATAAAGAAATTGCTTTTCCCTTAAATTTTGTTGTTTGATTTGTTAACCAGTGAACTGCAACTTGCCTTCACAGAATACAACCATGGATCCTTTACCTCCACCTAACAGGACAGACAGAACTTCAGTCGCACTCTCTTTGCTCAGTCAACCTTGATTCGGCTCTCCAGCCTGCAGACTAGATCTTTAATCTGTAGCCTCTGAACTGGGGCAAGAGTGCAGCCAACTGAGCAGAAACTGTCAGCACTCAAGGTTCACCTGGATCTGGGATGTGGAACAGGATGGCTAAATGTTAGATCAATGTGATCATGTGGAAAATTAACAATGACCTGGACTGGTCAGCCAAGTGGTCTTCTCCCTGTTGTTACATTGGTGCATTTACAGTTCTGCCTCATATATTTGTTAATGTTTGAAAACAACAGTGTTCCAGAATGTAATTATACCTGGTTTTCTTTCCCAAATAAACTCTGATTGAACCCAATTTCCAAAGGTACACCAAATGATAACTTAATTTAATTTAAATGTACTTTGATTTTGTTAGTCAATTTGTACTCAAAAAATAAAACTGATAATACTGGAAACGCCATCAGGTTAGGGAATGACAGACGATGGAAATGAAGTTAACATTTCAGTTAATGAACATTGGTCAGAGATATTTTATACAGTGTTATTCAGCTTGATTTTTTAAGGTTGATGGGAGGCTTCTGAGCTTGGGATAGATTTACACACAGGAGGGATCTTCTGCCACCTAGTGGGCATAATGTTTCACTCCATCCTGGGAAGGGTGGATTTCTTGTCCCTTGCAGCTTGTTTCCAATCTCAAAGAAACACATAGCAACAAAAAAGAAACATCTGCCCTTAATCAAAAAGGCATGATAATGTATTGAATTCTATGAGCCCACCCTTATGCTCAAAATAACGGGTAGACCCTTTGCCTGAGGAATACATGAGTTTGTGTGATGATAGATGCGGTTGTATGTGAACATATCAGAGAGCTGTTGCCTTCTGTAATTAATTCAAGCACAAAAGACTACATGCAGCCCTCTCAATAGCGGAGAGCTGCCTTTTCACATGCTATTTGCTCAGTGGGTGTGATGCAACATATTTTTTAAATTAATATCACATCCATGAATTCCTGCACTTCTTGAAACTTGCCAAGCAGTTCAAGGTGGGAACATGACAATATTTGAGCAGGCTTATTAAATGTGGCAATATTGCAGAGGTCCTCACAGCTGCTGGTGGGAAATGATTTATTCATGGTATTTTGATGAGACCTACTTTTTAGACTGATGTTTTCTATGAATCTTGTCAGTTTGGGTAAACAGGACAGGATCTATGGCCAGCAACCACACTGTCAACTGGGCAACACCTGGCTATTCAGGGCCATTGGTGGAATCTACCCAGGAGATATCAGCAATCACTGGAAGCAGGGTAAGACAGGATGGGAATGGCAGCAGCGTTTTGTATGAGCTGACATATGGAAAGTTGATATTAAAACACCGGCTAGGGCAGTATAAGGCAATTGAAGATTGAAGGTACCAAGGCGTAGTTCACCAAGTCTGCACGTGGAGATTGATGACATTGAGGAAGTAAAAAGGATATAGGTCAAGAAATGTAGTTCAGAGTCACTAGGACCAATCTGAAAGAATAACTAATGGGGTAAGAATTCGCAAGAGACCACAGATACCAAATTCTGAAGCAAAAATTGAGCTTCTGCAGGAACACAGCGGGTCAGGCAGCACCTCTGGAGGCAAAGAGATGGTTGACATTTCATGATGAGAATCTGCATCAGGACCAAGATTGTGGAGGGAAGCGAACCAGTATAAAAAAAAGTGAGAGGAAGGGATGAGAGTGGGATGGTAGTGAAACCAAATGAAGAGGGGGGTGTTGGGCAGATGGGACCAGTTGGGGGAGGAGGGAGGGAGGAGGTTTTAAGCTAATTTTTTCCCCCCTTATGTTTCCACCTATCCCTCACCAGCCTGTGTCTTAAAACTCCCCTTTAAATCTGTTTTTTTCTTTATTCACATTCCCTTTTCTGCAACTTAAAACATGCCTGTTTTTTTTAACTTTATCTCATTAATATGAAAGGTCATTGACCTGAAACATTAACTTTGTTCATCCTCTCTGAATATTTCCAGCGTTTTTGTGATTTAATTTCCAGCGTTTTTGTGATTGAATTTCCAGCATTTGCAATGAATTGCTTCTTTTGCTTAGTGAAATAGTAGATTGAAATCCTGATGCCAACAAGAAGTCTAGTGTCGAGTGGAAAGAAAAAGGGGCATATGATTCTATTTGTAGGTCTCCAGGGTGGTCAACAGTACAGTACGAGAAGAAAATCCTTGATTATGAGACACATGTGTAGAACTTTGAAAGGGTATGTGCAGAATATGTGGCGAAGTAATCCATGTGAGAATTCGGGGCTAATTTTAATACCAAGAGGGTGGTGACAACATGGAACTTGCTACGGCAGCAGCTGAATGAAGCAAATGTAGACACAATGAGCTGCAGGTGCTGGAATCGTGAGTAACTCAAAGTGCTGGAGTAATTCAGCAGTTCAGGCAGCATCTTTAGAGTAACTCTGGTGCATTTAAGTCAACTGGGTGAAGGGCATGTGGGAAAGGAAATAAAGAGTAATGCTAATAAGTATTAAGGAAGGATGGCAATGGGCTTGTGTAGAGCATAAACACAGGGTCTGGTTAGAGAAGAGTTTAGAGATGAGACTGATGGAAAGAATAGTGGAGCTAGTGAGATGTGCAGTTATAGTATTTGAAGAAGTCTGGAAGAAGGTAGATGTAATGCAAAAAGAGGGTGCTATGAATATCAGCTAGAATAGGGGCAAGGAAAGAGAGTCAGGGGAACAGGCATGTTTGACAGAGAGAGGAGCAGGGAGGCCATGATGGCAATGTGATGACAGTGGAGTGAAATTCAGTCAAGCTAGGAATAATCAGAAGGGCATTAAACTTGATAGTGAAGAAAGGTTAAGAGGAGGGTCTTAGGACAAAGCATAAGGGCCAGTGATGCAGAAGAAAGTTCCAAGAAAAACAGGTTTATGATTTGTAGAATGGTACACGGTCAGTTAGATCTAACTATTCCAGGGAAACCAGCGATGCATTATGTATGCAAAGCATGCACCCCTTGGACTTGAGGAGGCAAATAATCAAAGGCAACAACCAAATAAGAGTTATGATTGTTCAGGGGCAAAGTCATCAGGAATAGAGATGAAAGTGATTAAAAAATGAGGCTAGAGTCATAGAGTGATACAGCGTGGAAACAGGCAATCCGGCCCAACTTGCCCACACTAGCCAACATATCCCAGCTACACTAGTCCCACCTGCCCATGTTTGGCCCATATCCCTCCAAACATGTCCTATCCATGCACTTATCTAACTGTTTCTTAAACTTTGGGATAGTCCCTGCCTCAACTACCTCCTCTAGCAGCTTGTTCCATATCCCCACCATCCTTTGTGTGAAAAAGTTACCCCTCATATTCCTATTAAATCTTTTCCCTTTCACTTAAAACCTATGTCCTCGATTCACCTAGGGGTGTAAGACCAAAGATTGGGCCCTTTACAATCTCACCCACAGCCTGCAGAACAGCTGAACACTGTAGGTCAGAGGCCTATCATTCAATTCATCACTTTACACTGGAAGAGTGGTTATCACAGAATATATTGCATGGAGCAACAGATTACAACTTCCTCTTATAAATATTTTAGAAGTCATAGGTACTTTTTACTGGGAGCACTCTAAGTCTCGTTGCAATCTAAGGGTAAAATATAAATTTAGTCCTGATGAAGGACTTGGTATAAATAATCAAAGCGATGCCCACAGAAAGAAAGTTTATTTTCTGAATTGTGGAATTGTTGTTTACAGCCAAATGAATGAAAGCTAAAAATCAAGCTTCCCATTTGTGGAATGCATGAATTGTCTGGCTGATATCAGAAACTACTGCAGCTCCATTGTACTGCTGTGTTGGTGCAACCCGTGATAGCTTCATTCTAAGCTGTCACTGACTGAATCAATTCAGCATCATTTTGAAGTCCTGTGCAAAGCAAATAGTCTCTCTGGGCAGCAGTGTTGCCCAGTGTGCAGCTGGCAGCCTGCGGATTGGGAGCCTCGGCTCCATACTCTGCCACAGTGAAGTTTGCGTTCCTGAGAAGCTTGCTGAGAGCTGATACTGCAAGGCAGCATTCTGCAGAGAAGAGCAGTCGGTGCCACAATGGGTCGCTATCACAAACTGGGTGAAAGAGGTATTGTTGGCATTGAAACATAAACCGAGTGAAACGCTTTTGTCTTCAATTCTGGATTAACGGAATAATGTGTGTGTGTGTCTGTTGGCAGAAATGCGAACAGTTGTCTGTGAATTCAGTTCTATCATCACTACTGAAAGTGTGAATTACTGCTCATGTGAATTACGGGCAAAAATCTGAGTAATTTAGCACTTTGAGAGGCACTACTGCTACTCCTTGGACCTTGGATATGTGCAAATTAATGCAGTAAATTCTTCACTACTCTGCTGGGCTATGAGCAGAGAAAGCCTCCTTAGCTCCACATAATGGGGCTACATTGAAATGTGCAAGAGTACTATAACTTTTCCCCAAGATTGTTCATTCTGATCAGAGTTTTGTAGAATAGAAGTTTCATTACACCACCATATATGTTTTGCGTATGAAAGTTAAAAATTCATTTAAGTATTTATTTAGTCCACCGCCAGCATTCATGTTATTTGGATTTATGGCCGAGAAATTTAAATCCTCGATTCAGGGATTTAAATCCTTGATTTGAATCACAGTTTAAGAATCCTATTTTGGTACAGCTCAGTTTTATCTTTTATGATTGTTCAGAACATACAGTATGTTAAAATAACTTGGCTGTTTTCATGAGATACCTGATGTTTAAATAAAGCTGAGAAGCAATGGAAGGACAATGGTGAAACAGAACTAGTAGTTTTTTTTAAAGCAAGTTCAGCCACATCATTAACTTATTGCAGCCTTGTTAATGAAGTTGACTCACATGTGGTATCGTGCTTGCACGTTGCCAGTCAGCCTATTTGTAATTTAGTGGAAGTTACAATTATGTAATGGAGACTTCCTCATAAAGACATTATTGTGGGAAGCCAAATGAACTGTGAGGCCTCTAAACAGTCACCACAATCTGGTTACCTAGTGGTACTGATTATTAATTTATTGTATTACCGATAATTGTATATTTACTTGTTGTGTTATTCCATTAATGGGCCTGTAAAGCTGCAGCAAGTAAGAATTTCATTGTTCCATTTACGGTACATAAGACAGTTAAATACTTTTGACTCCACTCTTGAGTCTTCTGCAATTTACTGATTGTCAGATATTGTATCATTGTTGTGTTATCAGTCCCAGAATTTATCTAATTTGTAAATGAATTCAAGCAGTAAAATTGCAAATAATCTTGTGCCGTGAATATCCAGACAGATGACGTACGTACGAAAGGCAAAATATATCTATAAAGCATCTTTCATGACCCTTGAGTCTTCGCAAAATTCCAATGGAAAATCTTCATTATGAAGTGCAATTACTGCTCTAGTAGGAGAATTGTGCCAGCTAATTTGTTCATGACTCTTGAATCCAAGATCCAATCTGTAGTTCAGCTGACAACTTATGGCAGTTGTGATCAATAGTTCGATATAAGGTGCACTCTCTAAACAAAGATATAGACTTAATTTCTGAAGAGACACTGACTCTGCATGGAAAATCATTCTGCAGTCATTCAAATTAAGGTATGGTATTGATGGGGGAACTTTCAAGGCGACACCAGAGACTGCAGATGCTGGAATCTGTAGCAAAAAAAAGAGCAGCCGGAGGAAGTCAGTGAGTCAGGCAGCATCTCTAGTAAGAAATGACAGTTGACGATTTAGTTTGAGACCCTTTACCTCGACTGAAAGGGTGGAGGAGATGGAGCCAGTATAAAGTTGATGGTAGGGATAGCAAGAGGTAGCAAACAATAGGTGAAGAAGGGTTGATTATCAGATAACGGCCAGGTGGGGGAGAGAAGGTTGGAGGTAGCCACAGCTGGAGAGCAAACGTCTGCATATTTTAGATTCTGATAGGAAAGGAAGGTGAAGAGTGAAACTGAATGAGGGGAGGTGGTGGCAGATAGGAACAATGGAGGAAGGGAGGAGTGAGCAAAAGGTGGGGAAAAGAGATCCAGTGAGAGGAGTGTGTCAGGAACTGGAGAATGCAATGTTCATGCTGTTGGATTGTAGACTACCCTGGCAGAATATGAGTGCTGTTCCTCTGGCAGTGGAGGAGCCTGAGAACAGACAAGTCGGTGTGGGAAGGGGAAGTAAAATGGCTGTCAACAGAGCGACCCAGGTGGCCACAGCAGACAGAGTACAGGTGCTCAGCAAAGCAGTCTGTATTTGGTCTCACCAATGCAGAGGAGACCACGTTGAGAGCACCAAATGCAATAGATGAAGTTGGAGAAGGTGCAGGTGAATCTTCATTTCACTCAGAGGGATTGTTTAGGCCTGGATGGAGGTGAGGGAAGAGGTGCAGTGACAAGTGTGGCACCTCCTACAGTTGCAGGGTAATGTGCATGGGAAGGGGGAGAAATTAGCAAAGCAGGAAGTCTTTGAGAGCGTGATCCACAGTGGGGAGGAGAAGATGATGTGAGTGGCGGTGGGATTATGTTGTAGCTGGCTGAAATGTCAAAGAATGATGAGCTGGATGTAGAGGCTGATGGGATGAAAGATACAAACTAAGGGAACTTTACCCCTGTTCTGCTGGGAGCAGATAGGGTGAGAGCAGAGTGCAGGATTTAGATATGGCTAACACCGTGGTCAACAATAGTGGGTTCAGCGGGGGGGGGGGGGCTGTATTTTCTGAAAAAAGAGAACATTTCAGATGTCCTGGAATGGAAAGCCTCATTCCAAGAAAAGATCATCAGATATGGAGAAAATCAGAGGGAGGCTATCACGGTTTGAGCTGGCACGTATATTTTTCAACACCAGCATCTGGCAGAATTGACAAGGCATGTGTTAATGTTGTATTCTGGTTTCTTGACAGAGCATCAGAGACAACTTGGAGAGAGACGATTAATGAAACGTCCTTCAATGTTTCCCCCACCACTGCCATTGACACAACATAGCCACAGGCTCAGAGCGCAGAGGAAGCAACAAACCACAAAGGTAAGTTCACCCCTTCACGCTTTAGTTAATAAGTTTGGTTTTGCACTAGGTTTGCATTGTGATCACACAGTACTTTGTACATTTAGAACTTCACATAGGTGCATTAAGAGTTCTTCCTAAGGTGAACATGCGACTCTCCATGTTGGCAAGGTGGGAAAGGAGTTGGATCAGATATATTGTGGAGAAACTGTGGTAAGACGCTGTTCACCCTGGCTTGGCATGATTTTGACAAATGTTTAAATACAACTCCCACCTATATTCCCCATTAAACATTGTAAGCACATTTCTCTGGGGTATGCAGGCTACAGAAAGTCATTTAAGTTATACGGCAGTGTAAAGAAAATCATTATCTGTGCAATAAAATTTTTAAACTAGGCTGCATGCAAATTTGCTGAAAATCTATCATCTCTATTTAGCTGAATCATTTATGTAAACACTTAGTGTATTACCTTGGAGATCAATATACTTAATTTATTAAAATGGTGATTTGATGTGAAATTACATGCTGACCAGTTTGCACTGTTGAGTTGACACTTGGGAGCAATCTCACAATCTAGAAATAAACTTGTACCTTGCTTCGTGTTCAGGGTGCATCCTTGGGAACAAGACCATCCATGGAATCGCACCTAAAATTATTTTATAGTACTTCACATGTAGAGATGCTTTACTGAAATGCTGTTGTGCCAGGAACCTGGGCTAAATCCAGCAATCTAGTCTGAATCCAGCATCTAGTCTAGATATACTGCCCATTAGATTTGGTGTTAAGCTGTTTAGTTTAGTTTAGTTTAGAGATACAGTGCGGAAACCAGCCCTTCGGCCTACCGAGTCCATTCTGACCAGAGATCCCCGCACACTTATACAATCCTACACATACTAGGGACAATTTACAGCTATACCAAGCCAATTAACTTACAAACCTGTGCGGCTTTGGAGTGTGGGGAAAAACCGGAGCTCCCAGAGAAAACCCACGCAGGTCACGGGGAGAACATACAAACTCCATACAGACAGCATCCATAGTCAGGATTGAACTCGGGTCTCTGGCGCTGTAAGACAGCAACTCTACTGCTGCTCCACAGTGCCACTGAGCGCAGAGATGTGCTTCCTGGTTGGCAGTGCTGAGGATTGACAGCAATCGCGCAGGTCTTCCCAGCCTGGTGATTTCTCAATCAGGCAACAACATCTGTGGTGAGTACTGGCCTTTAAACTTGTGTAGCCACAGAAAGAGAAGTGGAACCAACAGTTTGCATCCTATTCAAAGGATGGTTTGAGCAAGACCGTAGGATCTGGGTGGTTTGTCAATGCATGAAGCAGCTGCTGGCAGTCCCAGCAATGACAGTCTTCGCCACGGTGCCCTGATGCCCTCATCTCTGCACTAAATGTTTGTCACTGCTTTCCTAGTCCAGCCAACACCAGCACTCACAGGTAGCCTCTCCACATTGAGCTGTTAGCGATACCTTGCAGCATAAGCAACAATGGAAGGCAGGGTTTCATGCAGGTTTTCCGGCAAAGCAGCGCACAGCTCTAAAATATGTCTTGTTTTAAAAGTATAGGGGATGCATCTTGTGGGTGTTCAGATTGGAAGAGCAAGAGCACTGTAATAAATCAGCACCATGCTGATACCTGTGTAAGACCAGATTTCTTACAGGGAAGTTTGTGAGAACTGCCTTTGTAGCTAATTATTTCTTAATTGAGTGTCTTTCATTGGCTGTGAAATACTTTGAGTCAGCCTGAGAATGTAAAAGTAAGTATTTTTCTCTATAAGCTAACTATAAGCCCAACCTGCAGAAATTATTCCTTCTGTTTTAACATGTACAATCATTCCCAGCACCACATGAATGATGTTGTTACAAGTAAAAAGACCGTCGCCTGGCAAGCAACCCATTTATTGGGTTTGCCACCTGCAGTGTCCACCTGTCCACACTGACTGCTTGTATCTGAGCTGATCCTGCGAGATAAACCACAGAGGCATAGGCTGTAAGGGGTGACTAAGATTCAGGCAGCATATCCTGCCAAAGGCCTGTGAAGACGTTTTTGATCGTCAGAGATATTTAATAAAACATTCAAATAGATTTAAGTTAATATATAAAATAAATTAAAACATATATTTAATTAAAATACTTACATACCATTATTAAATCAACTGAGAGACATGGGTTCATTCCTGAGTTTGTGTGGAGTGTGCACATTCTGCCTGTTATTACTTGGGTTTCCTCTGAGTCCACTGGTTTCTTCCCACATTCCAAAGACCTGCAGGTTGGTAGGTAAATTGGCCACTGCACTGTATACATGAATGGTAGAATCTGATCTCCAGCTCTTCTGCGACTGCGCCTTTAAATGCACAGGCATGAAAGTGGGAACCAAGCTGAAGAATGAACAGCAAACAGCCAATGGTTCTGCAAGGAACTGCTGGCTGGAGGTAGGGTTGATAGATCCCATTACTCCAACTCAGTACTGTCCTAAGCACTGAAAGGAGAGGGCAGGCATCCTTCCTGCATTATCTTTTTAAGTGTGATTTGTGAACTAATAATGTCAGCCTTGTAGACAGGTTTGTAACCAGGTCTGAATGAGTATAGTCTACTTTCTGCTGCTCTTGTTTCCATGGTAACATGCATTTACTGTGCACTATTATGACCAGCATCGCAGCAACAGTATTCTCAGCACCTATAAAGAATCTTTTACATTCCAAAGGTTTTTTAGCTCTCCTACATTGCTCCTGGATTTCATTAATTTTCACATACAATGAAAATTGAGACTGTCTACCTCGGGAGAAAGGCATGTGCAATATCAGGCATCATCATCTGCCTCCGCATCTCCTTGTGTAAAAAGGAACTGCAGATGCTGGTTTAAACCGAAGATAGACACAAAAAGCTGGAGTAACTCAGCAGGACAGGCAGCATCTCTGGAGAGAAGGAACAGACAAACTTTAGGAACAGCGTCTCATATTCTGCTTGGGTAGCTTACAACCCAATGGAGTGAACATTGAATTCTCCAACTTTAAGTAACCTCTCCAGGAAATGCAATGAGGAGAGCAAGATTCGGGGTGGGGGTAGAGGCGGAGTGATCAAGGACAGGCTGGAGTACAATTTGGTGAGTGGAGGCAAAGGTTGGGTAAAACACTGGCTAGAGATTAGGAGCACTTAGGATAACAATGGAGCAGGGCTTGTAAAGAATTAATATGGTAGGCAATTGCAAGTCAAGTCTGTGCAATAGTAAGTTATACGTAGAGGACCCTAAAGGATAAACAATAACTTTTTGAAACTCCCACTAGGTTCCCAATTTTCCTTTACATTTGTCTTTTTATTACTGAAGTTGAATCATGTAGTATATCTAAATGTTGCCATGCACAAAGAATTCCTCGTCTTTTGGCCTTCAGATATTTCCACTCTCTTGCCTCATATCCAGTGATGTTTTTCTGATGGTTGACTTGGTTAAATGTACACTAAGTGTTGCAATTCCCAGACCAAGAAGGAAAAACCATCTACACCTGCAACATTTCAGTTATACTTCAGACCACATCTTCCTGTAACAATACAGATGACCCATTGCGATCCAACAGTTAGCATTCCTAGAAAACAGGCTAGATTGAGATTTTCCATAACTTGACACCATGCCATCTGTCAAAGCAAATTATTATGTTGAATTATTTATTTTCTCATAAAATTTGTGGTAGGAAATTTAATTCCATATCTCATATTTTTAGGTAGTGATTTTTGTGAATTCTAAAAGGGCAAATTTCCATAACCCAAATGGCAATAATGCAAGGGTCACCTGTAAAGTTGAGACCACGTTAACTTTGAACCTGGCTCAATGCAGTTGCAGCTAAGACCATATCACTTCACAATATGATATCAATTTGTTTCTCTTAATTTTATTTGCCCATATCTTTTCAAGCCATAATTTTGCTCTCCTAAATTCATTTTTATTATTACCCTGCAATTTCATATCCTGTTAGTCTGGAAGTACTGAGCTTTGACATTAGCTTTCCCTTTGTGTGTTTTGGTTGATTTATCTGACCTTTATATTTCACTAGACCAAGTGGACCCATTGGGCCCAAACCACTCCTACATAGGGGTAGCACCCTCTCCTCCCCACTCCCCTCTCCACCCTCCCCCTCCCTTCTCCCGGCCTCCCTCCCTTCCCTCCATCCCCCTATCCCCCCTCCCCAAGGGTTGCCTCTCCTGCATTGGTGCAGCACCCTCTCCTCCCCCACTCCTCCCCCACCCTCCTCCCCTCCCCCTCCCTCCCGTTCCCTCCCCTCTCCCGTTCCCTCCCCTCCTCCCCCCTCTCCCTACCACCCCCCTCCCTCCTCCACCCCATCCCTCTCCCATCCCCCCCCCACCTCCCTCACCCACCCCCCCCCCCCCACCTCCCTCACCCACCCCCCCAGGCCCAGGCCCAGGCTGCTTCCCCCGGCACCGGTGGTCTGGCTCTCCCACCGCTACGGAGCGGGCAAGCCTGCCCCCATGGGACTGACGGTCGAGCCCTGCTCAACGGGCCCCAACTGCGCAGGCGCAGACGCTTTTGATCTGCGCACGTGCAGATGCGGCGGCCATCTTACATAAGTACTGGATCAATGGAGCCCCAACTGTGCATGCGTGTTTTTTTAAACTTTAAAACGTGAATAACTTAAAAAATATAACACCAATTTCAATGAAACTTCTTCCATGGGACCAGAGGACGACGGTGAGTAAGGTGGGCCTAAAATTGTCATGCTATCGTGTACCGTTTTGGCTGTAGTTCAGGGACAAGCGAACAAACAAGTTTTAGTATATAGATGATGATGATATTCCAGGAGCCCCGAACTTTCTCTCTTTGGAACATTTGTGATTTAAATCCTTACTATCCCCTCCTAAATATCTCCCATTAGTTGAACATGGATTTAAATTCAACCTGCTGTTTTCACGCCACTTTTGTTAAAATCATATCCCATCTTAGTGAAGCTGGCTTCCCCCCAATTTAAATTTTTTACATCTGGTCTATTCTTTTCCATAATTAGACACAACCTGGCTGACATAGTCACTGATACCATAATGCTGCTCCACTGATATTATCCGAACATCTTCTTTGGTTTTCCTCAAGAATCCTATACTCTCCATGGTTTCAGGACTAATTCAATCCCATTTAATATTAGGCGCATTGAAATTCGCTGCCTACTGGCCTAATAGTTCACCAGCTTTGCTGAATATTTATATGTCAGAAGAATACTATTTGTGAGTTGCTATAATCTATCTGAAAAGTTTACTTTTGGCAGTGTAAATGTTACGAAGCAAGAATTGGAATATAAAGAGTCTTCAGTGAGTTTGTTTGGTGACAACTTACTTTGCATTTTGAGAAATTACGAAAAATTTGTTTATGCCTTGATTTAATTTCAGTAGAGGAAGATCAAATAGTGATTTAAATAAATTTCCTTTCTACGGCTCCCTCATACGAACAAGCTAAAGTTGCATACGTTTGCAGATGACACAAAAATAGGTGATATCGTAGACACCGAAGATGGTGTCAAAATTTATAGCACCTTGATCAGTTGGACAAGTGGGCTGAAGACTGGCTCATGGAGTTGAATATAGTAAAACTCCTTGAGGTGTTCATTGAAAGTGGTGATACAGGTCAAAAGGGTGATAAAAAATGCTTTTGGTACATTGGCCTTCATCGGTTTGGGTATTGAGTATAGAAGTTAAGAAGTTATGTTACAGTTGTACAAGACGTTTGTGAGGCCACATTTGGAATATTATGCTCGGGTTTGGGAACCCTACTACAGGAAGGATGCAATTAAGTGGGAAAGAGTGCAGAGAACATTTACAAGGATGTTGTCAGACAAGGGTCTGAGCTAGAGGGAGAGATTGGGCAGGCGAGGACTTTATTCCTTGGAGCACAGGTGGCTCAGGGGTGATTTTAAAGAGGTGTATAAAATCATGCACAGAGTGTTTTACCCAGTGTAAGGGAATCAAGAACCAGAGGACATAGGTTTAAGTGTGCATGAAGTGCATAGGTTGGTGCAATTCTCAAACTAGGAAGGGAAGCCATCTACACCTAACTCTTATTCACTGAAAAATGTGGATATCTGGACTACAGGTAACAATACAATGGTATTGAATCTCTAGCCCTCAAAATTGTATATCTCTCCCTCTGCATTACTTTATGGGTAGCATAACGCTCCTGACTGCGCTTTGCAGTTAATACGATCACAAGAGAACCATTCAACCAACAAGTTAGCATGGAGATCCTGTCAGACAATGAACGATCAAATGCTTTTCTGTTGCAAGTTCATGCACTGCCATTAGCACATTTTAAAATTCCTACTTGATTCGATGTCCAATTTCCATAAGAGAGTGCTAAAATTTGGCCCAGACATAATTTCATTAGCATAGAGTGTATCCCCAAGCACCATAATATCTTAATTTTGATGAAGATTGCATAATTCCCTGTTTTGCTTGTTAGGTTCCAGTTTCTCAACAATTGAAAATTGAAAAGTGTGTCGAGGGGATTACTGCATAGTAAATGTGCCAATGTCGTTATTCTGCTTATCATCAATGAATATATGATGAGTGGTCAGAGTAAATTACTGCAGGCATGATCCAGTAAGTCTAGCTTTTCACAACTTTTTAAATATTTCAGTGGAGCAATGTAAACTGTGCTGAATTTTTGGGGGGGGATTTGAAAGATGATATCTATCCCAAATATAAATAATTCAGAATTAATTTTAAATTTTAATTTGCACAATACGTCCATATAGCTGTTAAAGTTGACTGGACGTTTGCTTCTTGAGCAAATTCTCATCGCAGGGATTAGTGAGGTGATTTGCATTCATTAGTATCGTAGCTCAGTGAGTTCGTGCACAGAATATAGCGCGGGTGCCATGCAATAAGGAAACTCGAAGCAGTGATTGCCAGCAAATCATTTAAGAACTTTTATCAGCTCTGTGAGTTTGTTAATGTGCAGACACTTATTATTGTCCTGTGGGCTCTGCAAGACATTTTCTTGGCACGAAAGACGTCTGGCATATTTCTTGATTCTCCACACTAATTAATTAACTGTTGTTTCTTAGGCAAAGTGGAATAGCTATTAAAGTACTGTAATGCACACACATCAAGCAAAAAAACTATTAATTACTGCTACATAAATATAATTGATTTCTATATGAACATTTGCAATTCTTTAATTACGAGCATGTCAATATTTTCTACCCAGACTCTTTACTGGTTTTGGTATTGATAATTGCTCCAAGGTTCGCTGTAAATTATGTCAATTGCTCCCTCGGATTTTCTTTGAATCCTACCATTCCCTTAGCAAGGCTTGGTAATTTATTGTTTGAAAAATTGGTTTGGAATTTTGCCAGCCATCAGAGCAATGCATCCTCATTGAAGTTCAGACATGATCTTGGTAGCCATGGCAGTGTGTGTTTGCCTTCCAGATATTTCCACATGATTTTGGTGTTTTAGTGCCACCGGCTATCTGCAGCCATACTGATTAATTTATCAGAGGAATAAAGAATGAGGGTAAAACAAATCAACATAAAAGTGCTATTGTCTCTTCTGGGCAAATTGTATACTTAGAATTGACACATTACATATCTACTTCTATATCTACAGACTGTTAATCAGTCTGTAAAGGTCGGGAAGTTGGAGAGAGGACGACCGTTGGCTGAAAGTAAGTACCTGTTAATAGTGGGAGGAACGGCAGTTTAAAAAGAGCGCCAATAGGGCACTGTTAATCAGTCTGTAAAGGTCGGGAAGTTGGAGAGAGGACGACCGTTGGCTGAAAGTAAGTACCTGCTCAGTGAGAAAAGTGCGAGTCTTTGGCTGCGAGTCTTCGGCGAGGAGGCTGAGGTGAGGAGGCTGAGGTGAGGAGGTTACAATTGTTTTAAGCCTGAACTGTTTATAGACACAAAGTAATGGCGGAAAAGTTGGTACAGTGTGTTTCCTGCAGGATGTGGGAGGATAGGGACGTCGCTGGAGCTTCTGGGAGCTACACCTGCAAGAATTGTGTCCAGGTGCAGCCCCTGAATGGACGTGTGGTGTTGGAGAGGCAGTTGGATGACCTCAGGGCCATCCGGGAATGCGAGAGTTTCCTCGACAGGACCTATTGTGAGGCTGTCACGCCAAGGGTCCAGGTCGAGCGAAGGTGGGAGACTGTTTCAGGGGGGAGTGGACGTGGACTACAGGAGACCCCAGTGGCTGTGCCTATTGCAAATAGGTATACCCTCTTGGGAACTGTCGGGGCAGAAGACGTTTCCAGTCCGAGTGGCGGACCTGTTGGCAAGGATACTCGACAGGGGAGACCGAAGTCAGGAAGAGCCGTAGTGGTGGGTGACTCCATCGTCCGAGGGACGGACAGAAGATTCTGTGGCAGCAGGAGGGACTTGAGGATGGTCTGTTGCCTCCCTGGTGCCAGGGTTCAGCACATCACGGACCGGCTTCAGAAAATCCTAGTGAGGGAAGGCGATCAACCTGAAGTCGTTGTGCACGTGGGCACGAATGACGTCGGGCGGAAGAGGAAGGAGGTGCTACAGCAGGAGTTTAGAGAGTTAGGAAAAAGACTGAGAAGTAGGACGTCGAAGGTGGTTATCTCTGGACTGCTACCGGTACCTCGTGCTGGTGAGGCCAGGAACAGAGAGATAGAGGGTATGAATTTATGGCTGAGGGGCTGGTGCAGAGAGCAGGGATTTAGATTTCTGGACCACTGGGATCTCTTCTGGGCTAGGGGTGACTTGTACAAAAGGGACGGGTTACATCTTAACAGCAGGGGGACAAACATTCTGGCAGGCAGGTTTGCTAGTGCGACACCTGTGGCTTTAAACAAAGTAGAGGGGGGGAGGGGTTAACAAATTGTGAATATGAAGATGAGGTTAAAGGGAATACAGGAGATATTGCAGAAGACTCTCGGAGGAATGGGAACAGAAGTTCTAGAGGGGAAAAGAGATTAAGGGCAGGGCCATTTGTGACCGATGTGAGAGGGGAGGTAAATACAGAAGTTAAAGTGTTGTACTTAAATGCGCGTAGTATAAAAAATAAAGTGGATGAGCTTGAGGCTCAGTTAGTCATGGGCAAGTATGATGTTGTAGGGGTCACTGAGACATAGCTACAAGAGGACCAGGGCTGGGAATTGAATATTCAGGGGTACACAACGTATAGAAAAGACAGACAGGTGGGCAGAGGGGGTGGGGTTGCTCTGCTGGTAAGGAATTATATTCATTCCCTTGCAAGGGGTGACATAGAATCAGGAGATGTTGAATCAGTATGGAAAGAAATGAGGAATTGTAAGGGTAAAAAGACCCTAATGGGAGTTATCTATAGGCCCCCAAACAGTAGCCTTGACATAGGGTGCAAGTTGAATCAGGAGATAAAATTGGCGTGTCACAAATGTAATGCTACGGTGGTTATGGGAGATTTCAACATGCAGGTAGACTGGGAAAATCAGGTTGGAAATGGACCCCAGGAAAGAGAGTTTGTAGAGTGCCTTCGAGATGGATTCTTAGAACAGCTTGTACTGGAGCCTACCAGGGAGAAGGCAATTCTGGATTTAGTGTTGTGTAATGATCCTGATCTGATAAGGGGACTAGAGGTAAAAGAGCCATTAGGAGGCAGTGATCACAACATGATAAGTTTTACTCTGCAAATGGAAAGGCAGAAAGGAAAATCGGAAGTGTCGGTATTACAGTATAGCAAAGGGGATTACAGAGGCATGAGGCGGGAGCTGGCCAAAATTGACTGGAAGGAGGCCCTAGCAGGGAAGACGGTAGAACAGCAATGGCAGGTATTCCTGGGAATAATGCAGAGGTTGCAGGATCAATTTATTCCAAAGAGGCGGAAAGACTCTAAGGGGAGTAAGAGACACCTGTGGCTGACAAGGGAAGTCAAGGACAGCATAAAAATTAAGGAGAGGAAGTATAACATAGCAAAGAAGAGTGGGAAGACAGAGGATTGGGACTCTTTTAAAGAGCAACAAAAGTTAACTAAAAAGGCAATACGGGGAGAAAAGATGAGGTACGAGGGTAAACTAGCCAATAATATAAAGGAGGATAGCAAAAGTTTTTTTAGGTATGTGAAGAGGAAAAAAATAGTCAAGGCAAATGTGGGTCCCTTGAAGACAGAAGCAGGGGAATTTATTATGGGGAACAAAGAAATGGCAGACGAGTTAAACCGTTACTTTGGATCTGTCTTCACTGAGGAAGATACACACAATCTCCCAAATGTTCTAGGGGCCGGAGAACCTAGGGTGATGGAGGAACTGAAGGAAATCCACATTAGGCAGGAAATGGTTTTGGGTAGACTGATGGGACTGAAGGCTGATAAATCCACAGGGCCTGATGGTCTGCATCCCAGGGTACTTAAGGAGGTGGCTCTAGAAATAGTGGAAGCATTGGAGATCATTTTTCAGGATCAGTTCCTGTGGATTGGAGGATAGCAAATGTTATCCCACTTTTTAAGAAAGGAGGGAGAGAGGAAACGGGTAATTATAGACCAGTTAGTCTGACATCAGTGGTGGGAAGATGCTGGAGTCAATTATAAAAGACGAAATTGCTGAGCATTTGGATAGCAGTAACAGGATCATTCCGAGTCAGCATGGATTTACGAAGGGGAAATCATGCTTGACAAATCTACTGGAATTTTTTGAGGATGCAACTAGGAAAATTGACAGGGGAGAGTCAGTGGATGTGGTGTACCTCGACTTTCAGAAAGCCTTCGACAAGGTCCCACATAGGAGATTAGTGGGCAAAATTAGAGCACATGGTATTGGGGGTAGGGTACTGACATGGATAGAAAATTGGTTGACAGACAGAAAGCAAAGAGTGGGGATAAATGGGTCCCTTTCGGAATGGCAGGCAGTGACCAGTGGGGTACCGCAAGGTTCGGTGCTGGGACCCCAGCTATTTACGATATACATTAATGACTTAGATGAAGGGATTAAAAGTACCATTAGCAAATTTGCAGATGATACTAAGCTGGGGGTAGTGTGAATTGTGAGGAAGATGCAATAAGGCTGCAGGGTGACTTGGACAGGTTGTGTGAATGGGCGGATACATGGCAGATGCAGTTTAATGTAGATAAGTGTGAGGTTATTCACTTTGGAAGTAAGAATAGAAAGGCAGGTTATTATCTGAATGGTGTCAAGTTAGGAAGAGGGGATGTTCAACGAGATCTGGGTGTCCTAGTGCATCAGTCACTGAAAGGAAGCATGCAGGTACAGCAGGCAGTGAAGAAAGTCAATGGAATGTTGGCCTTCATAACAAGAGGAGTTGAGTATAGGAGCAAAGAGGTCCTTCTACAGTTGTACCGGGCCCTGGTGAGACCGCACCTGGAGTACTGTGTGCAGTTTTGGTCTCCAAATTTGAGGAAGGATATTCTTGCTATTGAGGGCGTGCAGCGTAGGTTCACTAGGTTAATTCCCGGAATGGCGGGACTGTCGTATGTTGAAAGGCTGGAGCAATTAGGCTTGTATACACTGGAATTTAGAAGGATGAGGGGGGATCTTATTGAAACATATAAGATAATTAGGGGATTGGACACATTAGAGGCAGGAAACATGTTCTCAATGTTGGGGGAGTCCAGAACAAGGGGCCACAGTTTAAGAATAAGGGGTAGGCCATTTAGAACGGAGATGAGGAAGAACTATTTCAGTCAGAGAGTGGTGAAGGTGTGGAATTCTCTGCCTCAGAAGGCAGTGGAGGCCAGTTCGTTGGATGCTTTCAAGAGAGAGCTGGATAGAGCTCTTAAGGATGGCGGAGTGAGGGGGTATGGGGAGAAGGCAGGAACGGGGTACTGATTGAGAGTGATCAGCCATGATCGCATTGAATGGCGGTGCTGGCTCGAAGGGCTGAATGGCCTACTCCTGCACCTATTGTCTATTGTCTATTGTCTACTTCAAAGGGGCATCTTTTTGAGCTTCTAAGGTGTGGCCATGCCATTGGAGAACCTGCGCCATAAAATACTGCTCACAACAAAGCATGTAAATGTAATAAAGGAATAGAGCCATGCATCTGGTACAAAAACATTTGATTTTTCAAAATGCCAAAACAGATGAAAAAATATACACAATTGCCTATCAACTATCAGAAACAAATCTAATGAAAAGCAAGGTGATTCACCAGCTTTGTTGAATATTTGTGAGCAGCTGTAATCTATCTGAAAAGTTTATTTTCAGCACAGTAAATGTTATGAAGCAAGGACTGACATATAAAAAGCCTTCAGTGTGTTTGTTTGTGGACAACTTAATTTAGGTAATTGGATTTTGAGAAATTATAAAAATCCGTTTGTGCCTTGATTTAATTTCTGCAGAGGAAGATCAAATAGTGATTCAAATAAAGTTGGTTTCTATGGCTCCCTCATAAGATCTTGTGATCGTATTAACTGCAAAGCGCAGTCAGGAAGATTACATATTATCACACGATGGGGTTTGTATTCATCTGAATCTATGTAGCTGTTATATAACTGAGATTCACATTAGGCAGGAAATGGTGTTGGGTAGACTGATGGGACTGAAGGCTGATAAATCCCCAGGGCCTGATGGTCTGTATACCAGGGTACTTAAGGAGGTGGCTCTAGAAATTGTGGACGCATTGATGATCATTTTCCAATGTTCTATAGATTCATGATCAGTTCCTGTGAATTGGAAGGTAGCTAATGTTATCCTACATTTTAAGAAAGGAGGGAGAGAGAAAACAGGAAATTATAGACCAGTTAGTCAATGGTGGGGAAGATGCTGGAGTCAATTATAAAAGATGAAATTGCGGAGCATTTGGATAGCAGTAACAGGATCGTTCCGAGTCAGCATGAATTTACGAAGGGGAAATCATGTTTAACTAATCTTCTGGAATTTTTTGAGGATGTAACTAGGAAAATTGACAGGGGAGAGCCGGTGGATGTGGTGTACCTCGACTTTCAGAAAGCCTTCGACAAGGTCCCACATAGGAGATTAGTGGGCAAAATTAGAGCACATGGTATTGGGGATAGGGTACTGACATGGATAGAAAATTGGTTGACAGACAGAAAGCAAAGAGTGGGGATAAATGGATCCCTTTCGGAATGGCAGGCAGTGACTAGTGGGGTACCGCAAGGCTTGGTGCTGGGACCGCAGCTATTTACAATATACATTAATGACTTAGATGAAATGATTAAAAGTACCATTAGCAAATTTGCAGATGATACAAAGCTGGGTGGCAGTGTGAGCTGTGAGGAAGATGCTATGAGGTTGCAGGGTGACTTGGACAGGTTGTGTGAGTGGGCGGATGCATGGCAGATGCAATTTAATGTGGGTAAGTGTGAGGTTATCCACTTTGATGGGAAGAATAAGAAGGCAGATTATTATCTGAATGGTTTTAAGTTTGGAAAAGGGGATGTACAACGAGATCTGGGTGTCCTAGTGCATCAGTCACTGAAAGGAAGCATGCAGGTACAGCAGGCAGTGAGGAAAGCCAATGTAATGTTGGCCTTCATAACAAGAGGAGTTGAGTATAGGCGCAAAGAGGTCTTTCTGCAGTTGTATAGAGCCTTAGTGAGACCTTACCTGGAGTACTTTGTGCAGTTTTGTTCTCCAAATTTGAGGAAGGATATTTACTCACAAAATGCTGGAGTAACTCAGCAGGTCAGACAGCATCTCGGGAGAGAAGGAATGGGTGACGTTTCGGGTCGAGACCCTTCTTCAGACTGATGTCAGGGGGGCGGGACAAAGGAAGGATATAGGTGGAGACAGGAAGATAGAGGGGGATCTGGGAAGGAGGAGGCTCATGACAGAAAGGTCAGACTGGGAATGGGAGGGGGAGTTGAAGTGCTCGGCCACCGGGAGATCAGTTTGGTTAATGCGGACCGAGCGCAGGTGTTCAGCGAAGCGATCGCCGAGCCTGCGCTTGGTTTCGCCGATGTAAATAAGTTGACATCTAGAGCAGCGGATGCAATAGATGAGGTTGGAGGAGGTGCAGGTGAACCTTTGTCTCACCTGGAAAGACTGTTTGGGTCCTTGGATGGAGTTGAGGGGGGAGGTAAAGGGACAGGTGTTGCATCTCGTGCGGTTGCAGGGGAAAGTGCCCGGGGTTGGGGTGGTTTGGGTAGGGAGGGACGAGTGGAGCAGGAAGTTGCGGAGGGAACGGTCTCTGCGGAATGCAGAGAGGGGAGGGGATGGAAAGATATGGCCAGTGGTGGCCATTGTAGGTGACGGAAATGTTGGTGGATGATTTGTTGGATCCGCTGGCTGGTGGGGTGGAAGGTGAGAACGAGGGGGATTCTGTCCTTGTTGCGAGTTGGGGGAGGGGGAGCAAGAGCGGAGCTGCGGGATGTAGAAGAGACCCTAGTGAGAGCCTCATCTATAATGGAGGAGGGGAAGCCCCGTTTCCTGAAGAACGAGGACATCTGTGAAGCCCTAGTGTGAAACCTCATCCCGGGCGCAGATGCGGCGTAGACGGAGGAATTGGGAGTAGGGGATAGACTTTTTGCTGGGGACCGGGTGGGAAGAAGTATAGTCCAGATAGCTGTGCGAGTCAGTGGGTTGAGGAAGGATATTCTTGCTATTGAGGGCATGCAACCTAGGTTTACTAGGTTAATTCCCGGAATGGCGGGAATGTCATATGTTGAAAGCCTGGAGCGGCTAGGCTTGTATACACTGGAATTTAGAAGGATGAGAGGGGATCTTATCGAAACATATAAGATTATTAAGGGGTTGGACATGTTAGAGGCAGGAAACATGTTCCCAATGTTGGGGGAGTCCAGAACCAGGGGCCACAGTTTAAGAATAAGGGGTTGGCCATTTAGAACGGAGATGAGGAAAAACCTTTTCAGTCAGAGAGTTGTAAATCTGTGGAATTCACTGCCTCAGAAGGCAGTAGAGGCCAATTCTCTGAATGCATTCAAGAGAGAGCTAGATAGAGCTTTTAAGGATAGCGGAGTCAGAGGGTATGGGGAGAAGGCAGGAACGGGGTACTGATTGAGAATGATCAGCCATGATCACATTGAATGGTGGTTCTGGCTCAAAGGGCTGAATGGCCTACTCCTGCACCTATTGTCTATTGTCTATTGAAATCTAACTACATTAGCATATCCTATTCTTTTGTCCCAATTTCAATCTACTTGTCCGATTGGTTCTTGATACAAACAATATCTTACAGAAAGTAAACTTCTTGGCAAGATGAAACTTTATATCTTAAAGTGTCATTTCACAGGTGCTTAGCATGATGTAGATTTTTTGGTCTTGACTAAATAGTACTTGTTCAGTTGATGCCAAGTAGAATGCTAAATAATTATTTTATCCCCTTGCAGTTACTGGGAGAAGGTAAAGTTGTTTTGAAACATTTATGAATCAAGCTGCAGTTACTTTTTGGAAATGTCTGAAGATGTATCTGATGATGAAGAAAGAACCTTGGTCTGTTTTTGTGCTCTTTTGATACTGGAGCTTACTTTGCACAATGAGGTCCAGAATAACAACATAACCTGGTCTAATTTCATTGACATAGTTGCAGATGACCAATAAATAAGGCATTCAAAATGTGCTTCACTGCCACTCCACTGAAATTAAAACTGCAAATTCAATGATAAAGGAGACGAAGGGCACTACAAGAGCCATGCAGGATTGATAGCTTTGCTCTTTTTTCATTGCTGACAAAATTGTGCAATATTGGGTTTATTCCATTAAAAGCTCTTGAGCATAAGTGCATGTATTTTAGAACATAGAACAATAGAGCAGAGGAACAGGCTCTTTGGCCCAAAAACCTTTCCCCACGCATGTCCTTTAAACTTTTCCCCACAGACATTAAAGCTATGCCCTATAGTCTTCGACATTTCCAACCTGGGAAGAAAGGTTCTGACTGTCTACTCAATCTATGCCTCACATTATTTTATATACTTTGTCCAAGAGAAAACAAACCAAGTTTGTCTAACCTTTCCTTATATCTAATACGCTCTAATCCAGGCAGCATCTGGGTAAACTTTCTGCACCCTCTCCAAGGCCTCCACATCTTCTTATGATGGGGCAACCAAAACTGCACACAGTCCTTTAAAGGTGGTCTAACAAATGTTTCAGATGAAGCAGCCTGTTTTAATTCCATCAGGTAACCACATGAATGTTGTGAATTTTCTGCTGCCCACAGATGCTTGAGATCTTTAGGATTGTCACCACTGGGCCTCAATACCACATCCCCATCTGATGTGAACAAAAAAGAGTAGTAAAGAGAATGTGTATAGGAACCTGCTATAGTCTATTGTAAATGGACATGACTAAGTTGCAGAGACCGGAGTTCGGGGGAGGGAAAAGGAGTAGTTTAACACGGTGAAAGTAAAAATGTTCTCTGTGGGATGCATGAATCATTCAAAATTGCCCATTGTCCAGCCACCATAATCTGCCTGGCAGGGCTGTGAGACCCATGGACCCTGTGATCTGGAGGGGAAAAAGTATTACTTACATTTATTTTTAGATCCAATCCCAAAGTACCATTGAGAGTATTGTGATCCTTCTTATGAAGTAAATGTAATATCCAATTTTGCATACAGCAGATCATCAGTTTTAGTATTATTATTTGAGTGATGATGAATGATAAATATTGGCCAAAACACCAGTCAGAGCTCCTAGGAATGCTGTCGCAGGATCCTACAGCTGAGAGGGCAAACAGGGTTTTGGTGCTTTGTACAATCTTTTTAATACATTGCATGTCTAAATTCATTCGTCCAGTATTCTGTGGTCTGACAACTGCTGTGGTACAAATCTATACTAATTAACTAATTTACCTAAGATCTGAAATCAACTAAGATCTGTACTAAACTGCAGCTAATTAACCTACCAGTGCAACTTTTGTGATCTCTGCCAACAGAGTTTTCAACTTGACAAAACCTTGGGTCTGGACAGTTGTTGAAACCCCTTTGTAACCTGGGGTGTGTCTATAGCACTGGCAATGTCCCAAAGGTGCCGGGCTAGAGTTTCAATCTCTATTTACTGTTCCATGGTACTTCAACCTGACACAGGCCAAGCATAAAAGGATGAGGAAATATTCCAGTTAGCTTAATGCATAGGTGAAAAACCCTAGTCCAATTGTCAAATAAACTGTTTTCCTTTTGCTCTCCAATTTAATAAAATTCAATAATTTAACTAAGCGATGACTCAAATCCACAATTCTGTTCTGTTTTATGCACATATATGAGGCTGTTAGTACTGTGTGATCTATAATGTACACCTGGTGCAATTGGATATTTCAGTGATAAAATAAAAATATATATTATTACACCATATGCTCTGTAATAAAAACTATTGGAGTCATAAACATTTGAAACTGCTTCTACATCAATGTTAATACATCTATGTTTTATTTTATTGTATTTGTGATTTATTACATTGCATCAGTTCATTCAGATTTTCATTCTTATTTTGTTTTCCATACGAGTAAAACATACTTGTCTCTTTTTTAGTTCAAATGTTTCATTGCCATGTTTTGTGTCGTTTGTAGTTTCACAGCACTCGTTCATCCTCCCCCACTGAATGTTGCCAAATGACCCCATGGAGTAGAAAGGTACTGGATTTCATCTCAAGTAACACTTTGCTCTTTCCTAGTCCTTATTCTAAAACCTATGATGCTGTAGCTAACCTTAACTATTTTCCTTTACAGTATCTTCTCAATTATATTTTGAAGTAAGCTAATGTCTGTATTAGTGTTGGGAAGAGTTATGCATTCAGCTGCTGGTATTGATAAGCAGTTGTCCCTAACATTTAACATAATTTAGTTTTTCCAATCAGCACATCTTTGGGATGTGGAAGGAAACCAAAGCTCCCAGCAAAACCAAACATTGTCATGGGAAAAACATGCAGCACCTGAGATCAGGATCCAACCCAAACCCTGGATCTGTGAAACAGCTGCACTAACTGCTGCACCACCACTTTTGTTGGTCTTGGTACATAATGCAGATTTTATGGATTTTTAAAAAACATGCATATGTGCCTATATGAGCAAAATACGTATTTGTTATTGTACTGACTCCTCATTCAACTTTGCATTGTCCCTTGTGACAACAGTAGAGGTCACAGTACCACAAGCAAATACTCTACCAGATTATTGATATCTAAGAACATGGTGCCACCTATCGTAGCCATATAGTTGTGGCTCAGTCTGAAGTATCCCAAATGCTTTAACCAGCTCAGACCATATTACCTCACACTGTGTTATAAATTGTTTCAGCGCACACAACATAATTCCCTATACTGCAAAAATGCAGTTATAATACAGAATACCCCCCCGACACCCAATAACATTACAGGTGACTCCTGCGAACCAGTGGTTTATATTCCTCCAAAATGGGCCATCCTGCGATTTTCTGTAATATGAAACTGAGCCATCTGCGCATATGTCAAGGAAAAAATTATGTTGATTTATTTACTTTATTTCATAAATTCTGTGGGAGCAAATTTTATTCCACATCTAAAATTTTTGGATAGTTATTTGTGAATTTTGTAAGGGCGAATTTCATAGCTAAAATGGCTGTAATGCACGGATCACCTGAAACTAAATCTAAGACCACATTATCTCACAACTTGTAACAATGCAGTTACAGCTAAGACAACATCACCCCACAAAAATACATAATTTTGTTTCTCTCGATTTTAATTGCCCATATCTTTTCAAGCCATCTTTTTGCGTTCCTAAATCTATTTTTATTAATACAGTGCATTTTTCATATTTTATTAGTCTTGGAGTAAGCTTTCCCTTTTCAGTCAATTTATCTGATCCTTTATATTTCATGATATTCCAGATGTCCCTAACTTTCTTTCTGTCAAAGATTTGTAGCCTAAAACCTTCACGGTCCCCTCCTTAAATATCCCCCACTGGTCTAACAAGGATTTAAATTTGACCTGTTCTTTACACTCTAATTTTGTTAAATGATATCTCATCTCAGTTAAGCTGCTTCACCCTAATTTTACTTTTGGTTTCGCTGTTCTTTTCTATAATTATACTCAACCTGGCAGACCTACAACCAGTACCAAAATGCTGCTCCACTGAATTTATCTGAACAGCCTCTTGTACTAAAAATTTAAGAATTGCCCCATACTTATTTAACTCTCCACATGTTGTGTAAGCAAAGCATTACTCAAAATATTTCAAGAATCCTATCTATCTATTATCTTTCTATTTCTATTTATATTACTAAAACTCTGATGTCCGTGTGTATGTACGTATGTACGTATGTGTGTATGTGGACAGCTTAACTTTTGACAACTACTCCGCCAAAACGGAACACCATAGCGCTACAATTTTTGCACCACCATATTCACCATTATCCTGGCCAAATAATGCAATTACTTTCATTCAAATTGAAGCTACATTTTTAAAGCTAGAGAGATATTAAAGTTTAAAATTTTCATTTCTAATCCTTTTCTTGAAGGGCTTCAGCGTGTGACGTCACAATGGCACCCGTGCACCTATGAGAGATCAGCTCGCGCTCCCCGCCGGTGTTCAGCGTGTGACGTCACAAAGCAATGCGACCCTCACGTCTTCAACAGATCGGCTCCCGCCCCCCCCCCCCCCCCCCCGACCTTTCACTAATGCGCTCCCCTCCCCCCCCCCCCCCCCCCCCCGGACCTTTCACTGATGCGCTCCCCCCCCCCCCCCCCGCCGGACCTTTCACCGATGCGCTCCCCCGCCCCGCCCCTTTCACTAATGCGCTCCCCCCCCCCCCCCCCCCCCCGGACCTTTCACTCATGCGCTCCACCCCGCCCTTTCACTAATGCGTTCCCCCCCCCCCCCGGACCTTTCACTAATGCGCTCCCCCCCGCCCGGACCTTTCACTAATGCCCCCCCTGGACCTTTCACTAATGCGCTCCGCCCCGGACCTTTCACTCATGCGCTCCCCCCCGACCTTTCACTAATGCGCTCCCCCGCCCCCCCCCCGGACCTTTCACTAATGCGCTGCCCCCCCCCCCCCCCCCCCCCCCGAGCACAGCCGCCTCGCGCCTGCCGTTCCTCAGATCGGGCCGCGCTGACCGCCGGGAGTTGTAGTCGCCTGTCCCGCGCCGTGAGGGGGGCACCCGCCCGACTGACGGCAGTGTTGAGGGGGTGGTGGTGGGTGAAGGGGGGGGGATGGACTGGGTGAGGGGAGGGGGGGTAGGAGAGGGAGGGGAGGAGGGAGAGATGGGGGAGCCGGAGGAGGAGGAGCGCACTCCATTCCCCCCTCAATCCCCCTTAAAACATCCCCAAACCTGTGTTGCATTAACTTAAATTGTTTTCAGGTTTTTGTAAGAGACCCACTCCAACAAAACCCATCCCCCGCCACAACCCCACTTATCCTCCCCTCACCCACTCCATCCCCCTCAGCACCCTTATCCCCCCCTCCCCCACTCTCCATTCACCCAATTCATCCCCCTTGAGCCCCCTTTAAAACTCCCCCAAACCTCCCCTGCATTGGTCTAACACCCTCCCCGTACTCAGCCACTCCATACCCACCTCAACCCCCCCTCACTCAGCCACTCCATACCCACCTCAACCCCCCCTCACTCACGCACTCCATTCCCACCTCAACCCCCCCCCCCTTAAAACTCCCCCAAACCACTCGGGCATTAACTGAAATTGTGTTTAGAATTTTTTCAGTGCCCCGCTCACGTACTCCTTTCCCCCCTCAATCCCCCTTAACTCCCCCAAACCGGTGCTGCATTAATTTAAATTGGCTTCAGGCTTTTTTAAGAGCCGCACTCACCCACTCCATCAACACCCCCTCAACCCCACTTATCATCCCCCACACAACCCACCTCAACCCCCTTATCCTCCCCTCAGCCCCCTTATCCCCTCTCTTCCATCCCCCATTCGCCCAATTCATCCTCCCTGAACCCCCTTTAAAACTCCCCCAAACCTCAACAGCATTGGTCTAACACCCTCCCCTTACTCAGCCACCACATCCCCTCACTCACGTACTCCATTCCCACCTCAACCCCCCCCCCCACCTTAAAACTCCCCTAAACTGTTCCTGCATTAACTGAAATTGTGTTTAGGATTTTTCTTCAGAGCCCCACTCACGCACTCCATTCCCCCTTAATCCCCCTTAAAACTCCCCCAAACCTGTGCTGCATTAACTTAAATTGGTTTCAGGTTTTTTTTTTACGAGCCCCACTCACCCACTCCATTCACGCCCCCTCAACTCCTTATCATCCCCCCCCACAACCCACCCCCTTATCCTCTTCTCACCCACTCTATCCCCCAGCCCCATTATCCCCCCCTCTCTTCCACCCTCCATTCGCCCAATTCATCCCCCCTGAACCACCTTTGAAACTCCCCCAAACCTCTACTGCATTGGTCTAACACTCAGCCACTCCATCCCCCCGCGTTCCCGGGTGGGGGCAGGGGACGGGCAAGTGGGGGTGGCTAGGGGGGAAGGAGTGGGTTAGTAGGGGGAGGAGTAGGGGGAGGAGGGGGGATTGAGTGGGGGGGTTGAGGGTGCTAAAATACAAGAGAGGCTTTGGGTCTAGGCCTCACTCAATCATACCCTCTCCCCTTCCCTGCCCCCCCTCTACGAGGAATGGGCCCAACGGGTCCACTTGGTCTAGTACCCTCTATAATTACAGCACAAATGTAATCTCGCTTAATATTAAGATGGCTGCAACTCACTACTTATCATAATGTTTTATACGAATGAGAAAAGAATGGATTTTACGTTAATCCTAGCCCCAGGTCTTGATCCATGGCCTGGTAGGTTAGGATTCTTCAAGTGATCATCCAGGTACTTTTGAAATGTGATGAGACCATCTAACTCCACTGCCCTTTCAGACAATGAAATATTCTTACTATTCATGAAATATTTTCTCAATTGAACAAATTATGGCTTTAGCTATCAATCAGCTTATAAAAATACCATTTGATGACTTACCTATTGATGAGTTTCCATATCCTAATCTGTGCTTAGTTTAGTTTAGTTTATAGATGCAGCATGAAACCAGTCAACCAAGGCCACCCCGACCATTGATCACCAGTTCACACTAGTTATTTCACTTTCTCAACCACTCCCTACTTGCTCGGGGAATTTACGGAGGCCAATTAAACTACAAACCCGCACGTCTTTGGAAGCACCTGGAAGAAACCCACGTTCTCGCAGGGAGAATGTGCAAACTCCGCATAGACAGCACCCGAGTTCACGATCGAACCTGGGCCTCTGACAGTAGCATCTCTACCAGATGTGCAACTGTGCCGCCCTAACAAATGTTTGGTTTGAGGGATGACTTTCAATAGATCGCAGCGAGGTAGCTGTTCTGCTACTTATGAAAAACTGAGCCAGAATCAGGGGTCCAAATGTCCAATCTGTAGTTCTTCTTGTTCTGACCAGGATTAGCATTGCAACAAGACATCATCAGTAGGGTAAAACTAACCTGTCTCATGACAGTCTCAATCCAGCTCTTGTTCCCATTAGTGGGTTAAGTTCGTGGGTGCTCTCAGTTCTTCTCCCTTATTCATTTGACTCTTTGGTTTAAAATATAAACTAATGTGTTGCTAATATTTTCTAAACATGTGCTTCTCCAGGACACAAAAATCATCCTGGAGATCTTCCATGGCACAGGATATATATTGGATGCATCTAAAGAGCCTTTATTTATTAGACATCCTAAGAATGTGAGGCCGGCAATCGATGCTTGTTGCCGCATTAACTGCTGTACAAGTTGATGATTGATCATCACAGCCACATTAACCATCTGTGCAGATAGACAATCAATGATCACCCTCGCATTGCCCAAGCATGGCGGACAGGCAGTTACTGATCTCATTCACTATTTTGCCAGAAAATCAATGTCCTTCAATTTGGCAACAACCCTCCGGATATGCAAATATGTGAAAGCTGTGGCAAAACATTCTGCTAGTTTATGCTCATTTTCACAGCCTCATACAGAAGACATAAGACAAAAATAAAAAGGAATTGTTGCAATATGTTATGGGCTTTCAAAGCTCATTCATTTAGTATATTCCAGATTTAAAATTAATGGTACATGTGAATGCAGAGGGAATCAAGAGCTAATGGGGATCATGTGGAAAAGTAGCACATCAGGCATGATCTTGTTGGATGGTGCAAGATATGGTTTCCTTACTTCAAATGTGGCTGTTTTTCTATAAACTCCTAGACCATATATGAAAAGAATTACAAGATGCAGTCACTCGGCTCAGTGTTGCAGGATCCTCCAGTATCTCGGCAGCTCGTAAGAATTTAAATTTGGAGGAACTTATCTGTGTAACCTTAATGTCATGCAATAAACCTATACCTCCAAACAACCATACCTCCATTACCTAAGATCATTTTTAGATGTTTGGAGGAGGGAGGTTGCCCGCCTTTGCTTGTTGCTGATTGTTGCTAAATTCCACTCCTCTCCGATCCTGCAAACATGCCTACTAACTCTGGTATTATCGTGCAAGAGCAACAAGAGTTAGGTATGGTAAAAGCAGCACTTTTCATGTACGATTTTAAGACTGAAAGATGAATACTCATGCTTGCCAAGATCTGCTGCAGAAAGGCAGTTCCTAGAAAGATAATGAGAGGAAACCTGAACCCGTCGGCACTTCAGCCTGTGCTCAACACTAAATATAGGAACATCCAGCAAGATATTTCTGGAAGTAGCTGTCAACATGCATTTTAACCAATTCACCATGTTTGGAACACAATACAAAACATTTCTTTGTTGCCAGACTTTATTTTTGAGGATAATTGTTAATTGCTAGCAAACGTTCCTGATACAAATGCAAGAAAATATGTTTAACAATGTATGCCACTATGTAATTTCTTTTCATTATGTGAACTAAATCCAAAGCACTGCTGTACAAGGAGCAGAAACATGCCTGTATTTATATTGCAAACAAGAGTAACCCGTGTATTAAGTCACGCAGCAGACTTTATTGAGTTCTCTCACTGGTTTCTAAAATTTACATTGGCAACCTGTGGGGTCAGAATCAGCACATCAATTCTGCCCTCCACAACTGACCTCTTAAAATCCATAGGAAAATAACTGCAGATGCTGGTACATATCGAAGGTATCACAAAATGCTGGATCAACTCAGCAGGTCAGGCAGCATCTAGGAGAGAGGGAATGGCTGACGTTTCAGGTCGAGACCCTTCTTCAGACTGATGTCAGGGGGGCGGGACAAAGAAAGGATATAAGTGGAGACAGGAAGACAGTGGGAGAACTGGGAAGGGGGGGGGGGAAGAGAGGGACAGAGGAACTATCTAAAGTTGAGAAGTCAATGTTCATACCGCTGAATCTTAAAATCCATGATTTTTATTGCTGAAGGAGACCTACCAGCTGGACTTCACTCCCTAAAGATTGTTGTTTTCCAGCCTCACTTTTTTCCTTTCAAGACATTTTTAAAAATTCCCCTTTCTAAACAAATGTTTAGTTGCCTACCCTAATATCTGCAATTATGCCTTTTTTTCAGTTCAGTTTAGTTGATTGTCATGTGTACCGAGGTCCAGAGAAAAGCTTTTGTGGTGTACTAACCAGTCAGTACAAAGACAATACATGATTACAATCAAGCTATTCGTAGTGTACAGAGATGCATGATAAGGGAATAACGTTTAGTGCAAGATAAAGCCAGTAATGTCCGATCAACGATAGTCCGAGGGTCATCAAGGAAGTAGATAGTAGTTCAGGACTGCTCTCTAGTTGTGGTAAGATAGTTCATTTGCCTGCTAACATTTGGGAAGAAACTATCCTTGATGTTTGGTGCAGCTTTTTCATGTGATGTAAAGTGCCCGAGAATGCTTTCTATGTTAAAAGTGCAATATGCATTTATAAAATTTTATTTGCAGCTACTGGGTGGGGGGGGGGGGGGGGAGCTGAAGAACATCTGATCACATTTCTATTTCTCCACAGGTGTGTCGGTCTCAATCTTATGGCTAAGAAAATTCTGCATTGGGTTTCAGTCATAAGTAATGCGTTTTGTAAAGGTCAATACTTGAATGAGAATTGAATTGTTGATTGAGACATAGGCTAATGTTTGGTAATAGAAATATGAGTTGTTCTTCTTCGACATCCATATTTGTAAATATTAGCCAAGTGATGATGGTTGTCGTTGATAATGCAAACCTCTGAATTAGCTCCTAATAGCTGCCCAACTTTGCTTCCAGATTTGTCAAAAGTTTAGATGGTTGGGCATAGACCTAAAACATTCCTGAGATATGTTGCAACTAAACTCATCACTAGGGAGATCATAGGCATTCCCTCCAAATGACTAGAACAGCACTCGTGACAGTTTGCTTATTGGGTTGCTTTAATATGGTGAGCCACTTCCATTGCTGTAAGCAGATAAGTTGCCATTGTGTCATATCATAAAGTAAATGATTTGCTACCCAATTCATTCCCAAAATTGAATGGGTCACTGTGACTAGCACGTAGCACTGCCATAAAAACACTTGCCTTTCTTATTATTCATCCTGGTGTCTGAATATTCGTTCCTGTTTTCAAATTTCTTTGAGGCTTTCTCCTTCAGAGAATTTACAAAACAAAGTCATACAAAAGTGAGAGTTAAAAACCTTTTACAATTATCTGATTTTACTACAGGTTTCAAATAGAATTAATCAACACTAAATCCTTTGTTTATGAAAAACCCAACAGGCCAGTCACCATCTGTGGAGAGTGAACCAGAGTTAATATTTCAGCTTTAGCTTTCTATCATATCTGAAAGAAATGGAAATTGATCAGTTTGTTGGCAAACATTCAACCAGGAGCAGGACTTTGAGTGGACAAGGCTTACGGGTGAATGGGACCTGGATATGGTGTGTTGTAAGCAATAGAGAGACATAAAGAATCTTTGCAATGAGTGGAGATTGGAAATTAATAAATAACATAAATGTTATGTTATTTATTAATGTCACATGGACTATCTCCGACATCTCCCTCCCGTTTCTGGACCTCACCATCTCCATCACAGGAGACAGACTAGTGACGGACATTTACTATAAACCCACTGACTCACACAGCTATCTGGACTACACTTCTTCCCACCCGGTCCCCTGCAAAAAGTCTATCCCCTACTCCCAATCCTCCATCTACGCTGCATCTGCGCCCGGGATGAGGTGTTTCACACTAGGGCTTCGGAGATGACCTCGTTCTTCAGAAAACGGGGATTCCCCTCCACCATTATAGACGAGGCTCTCACTAGGGTCTCTTCTACATCCCGCAACTCCGCTCTTGCTCCCCCTCCCCCCCACTCGCAACAAGGACAGAATCCCCCTCGTTCTCACCTTCCACCCAACCAGCCAGCGGATCCAACAAATTATCCGCTAACATTTCAGTCACCTACAACGGGACCCCACCACTGGCCATATCTTCCCATCCCCTCCCCTCTCTGCGTTCTGCAGAGACCGTTCCCTCCGCAACTCCCTGGTCCACTCGTCCCTTCCTACCCAAACCACCCCAACCCCGGGCACTTTCCCCTGCAACCGCAAGAGATGCAACACCTGTCCCTTTACCTCCCCCCTCAACTCCATCCAAGGACCCAAACAGTCTTTCCAGGTGAGACAAAGGTTCACCTGCACCTCCTCCAACCTCATCTATTGCATCCGCTGCTCTAGATGCCAACTGCGAAACCAAGCGCAGGCTCGCCGATCGCTTCGCTGAACACCTGCGCTCGGTCCGCATTAACCAAACATCTCCCGGTGGCCGAGCACTTCAACTCCCCCTCCCATTCCCAGTCTGACCTTTCTGTCATGGGCCTCCTCCAGTGCCATAGTGAGGCCCACCGGAAATTGGAGGAACAGCACCTCATATTTCGCCTGGGCAGTTTGCAGCCCCTTGGTATGAACATCGACGTCTCCAACTTTAGATAGTTCCTCTGTCCCTCTTTTCCCCTCCTCCTTCCCAGATCTCCCTCTATCTTCCAGTCTCCACCTATATCCTTCCTTTGTCCCGCCCCCCCGACATCAGTCTGAAGAAGGGTCTCGACCCAAAACGTCACCCATTCCTTCTCTCCCGAGATGCTGCCCGACCTGCTGAGTTACTCCAGCACTTTGTGAATATACCCCTTCGATTTGTACCAGCATCGGCAGTTATTTTCTTATACATAAATGAGTGGTAATGGGGTAATCAAAACAAATAATTGTTTGCCAAGAGGTTTAACTTACAATTGTAAATCTTTACCCGCACCATTTATCCAATAGCTCAGAAGCAGTAGCTATAACTGAGCTTTGTTTTCAAGATCCTCTCGGCTACATTTGCTCAATATCAGATGGTGTGACATCTTCTATGCTGTTTTTGGAATATTCATTTCTAACTTCCCAGATTTGCCATTTCAATCAATAAAATGATCTACTGAGCTCATAGAGCATTTGCTTGGTGTCTGCTCACATGTGTCCTAAATGATAATTGAGACTAATACTTTTATTATGACAATAATGGAACAGTAGTAACAAAGTTCATATTTAAAATCTAGAATATCAATGTGCTTGTGACCTGCATTAGTGAATGTTTTGCTTTGCTTTATAGAGAGACTCAATATCTATTTATAATCCGTGTACCTAAAATTGTAGCCAGAAAGGAATAAGCTTTTAACATTTCTACTGCAGAATACATTGTTTTCATTAAACGTTTACTGAATTATATTCAATAAGCTTCAAATGAGCTTCCATCCTGTTGGCAAGAACAAAATCAATTGCCAATTCTGTTTGAAATCATCCTCTTTTATCAGTGATGGATTTTGCACATTCATTAAATATCATCATCAGTAATTCATTACATTTTTGGGAGATCCCCTTTCTGTCTCCCAGTTTCTCCACCAATACATTCTGAATGACATTGATGCAGTGAACCACAACCTCATCTAATGCCCCAGTTTCATTTAAAATTATTACCCCTCTTGCTCAGTTTGCTTTCCTTGTGACTACTCTCATCAGCATTTTCTTGTCCAAGAAGATCTGCACAGTTGACAACTGGTTCACAGAGTACAATGTTTACATATCTGTTGTGCTGCTGCAATTAAGAATTCCATTGTTCCGTTTTAGGACATATGACAATAAAACACTCTTCACTTGACTCTTCACTCTTGATTTGACTTGGCCATTCCCCACCAGATCTGAACCAAAGAAAGGACTGTTAGAACCTACTGTGTCTGCCAAAACTATTCACTTTTTCAGGAATTAAAAGATATCCCTTGGCTTATTTTCACTATCAAAAAATGTCTTCTTAAATATTTCACCAACAGCAAACCCGCATCTTCTGCCACATTTGTCATTTCCCCAAACTCATTGATCCATATAGTTGTTGCCCAAGCCAGAACTTGCACCGTTCTTCTTTCAGAGTTCATTTCATCCAGAAGATCTATCCCTGGTTCCCTGATCTGGGCAACAAGGTTGTTTCGATTAGCAGAGCTGCTGTTCACAATCCAGAGACCTGGTTTCAATTCTAACCTCAGCTGCTGCATACGTAGAGTTTGCATGTTCCCCCTGTGACCTTATGGCTTTCCTCAGAATCCTCCACTTTCTGCTCGAATGCCAAAGATGTGTGGGTTAGTCAGTTAACACATCACTGCAAATAACCCAATGCACAGGTAGAGCGGTAGAATTTGGGGGAGTTGGTAGGAATGTGGGCTGAATGGAAATGCTACTTTATTGATGGGTATTTCATGATGGGTGTTGCCTCACTGGGCCTAAGGACCCGTATCCATGCTGTATAGTGCTAACCTAATTTCCACTAACCTGATTTCCAATGATCAGCTAGCTTCTTTTCCTGTCCTGTTTATTAGCTGATATTGTTTGTCCCTTTCCCCTCAAATATTGTCCACTGCTCTTATAAATATTCTATAATCAAAATTGATCCACAAAATGCACTGGAATCCTCCATCCATGCACCATCTCCAAAAGTCATAGAGCTGTTCAGCATGGAAACAGGCTCTTAAATCCAACTTTCCTGTGCCAACCAAGTTATCTTACTGGGCTGGTCCTATTTGTCTGCATTTGGCTCAAATCCCTCTAAATTCTTCTTATCCATATAACTGCCCATATGTCTTTTAAAAGTCATAATTGTTTTTGCTTCAATAGCATCCTGTCACACTATATGGACTACCTTCTGAGTGAATGGGTTGCCCCTAAGGTCACTCTTAAATGTCTCCACTCTTGTCCAGCCGGTCAGAACTTTGTGCATTTAAAGGAGATTCTTCTCTCATTCTTCTAAAGACTATTGCAAATAGATTTAGTCAAACCAAGTCCCTCCTCGTACAATAGGCCTGCTGTCCCTCAGAACCAGTCTGGCGAACCTTCACTGTGGCAAATACATCCTTCATTGGGGCCAAAACAGTTTCACCAAGTTTGCTTTAAAATTCAACCTGAAATCATACCCTGTTGCACATAAATTCAACCAGTCATCCATCTGCATTTCCTCAGTGCCTGTCTTGCCTGTCCTAATGTAAGGATCTGACTCCAATTTTTTAATTCTCCCTGATTACAGAGGGGTGCTAGCGGATTGGATTGCTAATGCTGTATCATTGCTTAATAAGGAAGTAATTACATGTTTTGCGCTAATTGCAATGGTGGACAAATTATTGGAATCCATTCGAAGGAAGAATGTAAACCATTTAGGAATATATAGATTAATCAGGTATAGAGAGCATTGGTTTGTAACGGGATGGTCTGAACAATGATTCTGTTTTTTGAGGAGATCAAAAGGAGAATCAATTGGCACAGTACATTTGATGTAATCTGCATTGATTCACGAGGCTTTCAACAAGTAGGCTAGTCAAAATGATGGCATTAACAGAAATTGAATTCAAAATTGGCTCAATGGCAGGAACCATAAAGTAATGATACAGGGGAAGTCTGTGACTGGAAGACTCTTACTCATGGGATTCCACAGATCTGATTTATCAGTCCCTTTATTTTTGTAACATACATTTGACTAGTTCTAAAAGTAGAGCACATATTAAAAGTTTGCTGAGGATGCAAAAGGTGGCTGAGTGTTTGACAGTAAGTAGGAAACTTGTAGATTATAAAAAGATACACAACCATTCCTTGAGATACTGGAAAACATTTTGTTAAGCAACATTCCATAAATAAAAAAGTTGGGCAAAGTGCATGGAAAGTGGCATATTATTTTATATTGCAAAAAATAGCTTCACAAGCTGGAAAATGTGTAAGCGGTCAGCAACTTGAGACTGAGATGAAGGGTGATACCTTTAATTACAGTATAATGAATCTTTAAAGTTGCTATTCCAGAGATCTGAGGATACTTGAAAATTGAGTGTATTTTGGACTGAGATCAGTTGGTTTTCAGGCACCAAGGGAATCAAGTGATACGAAGTACAGGCAAGAAAAGAGATTGTTAATTCATGACCTTATGGAATGGCTATAGGTTCACAATATTGCACCAGCTGCTTCTGCATCTATTTCTTATGTTTTGATGTTCTTGAATCATTGAGCAAATATACCTTTCTTTTAAAGTGAGATTTGATGAGAAAGTTGCAGATTATACCACAAAAATAATTCACACGCCCCAAAAAATGATAAGTTCACTCGAGAAACCTTTCAACATAACAAGGTATTTTTATTAGCAGGTGCAGAACCTGATACAGTCCAATTAATTGTTGGTACTGTAAGATACCTTCAGACTTCTTTTTCTGGGGCAATGTGATATGGGCTCTCCTGCTGCATTCAATAAAGATTTCAGGAAATCAACCATGACAGTATACCAATTTCTAATCACTTATGCAATCGTACGGCTAGCTCTCTTTATGCATTGTTTTGTGATGTGTGTGAAGAAATTAAATGAATGGAAGCAGCAGTAATGCACAAGATTCAAGGTCACAGAGGGCCCATTGTAGGTACCTGTATTTAGCTTAATTTTTAACTGCATTGCGTATTTTGCAGGCTCAGTAGAAAGATTAGTTTATCTTGACAAAACAGACCCTCTTTGTTTCACTGGAGAATGAAACATCTATGAAAGAAAATAAACTTGTTTGAAAACCTAGTCTGTAGCTAATTACTCCCCATGGTGTCCTTAATATGCACCGTCAAAGAGCTGTACCAAAGAAGAAAATAGCAGCCTTCACAAAAAAAACGGTCACTATAGTGATGACACCGCATTAAGCATGCATGAATCTTGGGCAGCTCTTGCGCTAGTCACAAGGGCAAACTCCTGACTGAGGAGGGAATCTGGGTAAACAGCGCTAGCTGCCCATTGTAGAATTATCCCTTGTGCTGTGAACATGCTAAAGATAAATGTTTGCTGAAGTGGCTATGCGCAAATGGGAATAAAAGATGTGGGGTTTGCTAAAGAGAAGCACGCCGCGAACAGTTGGTGAGTCAGGGTGCAAGAGCAAAGATAGAACATGTGAACTAAGGGTTACGTGATCTACTTTGAAAGGCTGTTGGCATACACATTAGTCTGGACTATTAAAAAAACTTGTCCAAATTAGTTTTTTTTTCAATTGATCATTTCAAAATCCAATATTTTGTAAATTTAGAAAAAAATTGATGTACAGCTTAACCTCAGTAAAATGTTCACCTATATAGTGTATTCCGTTTTACATGCATGACGGATTTACTTTCCTTGTAGTTTGATCAAAATATTTAACCGATATTTGCGACAATTCAGTGATATTTTTAATGATTGCGAAACGTGGTTGCAAGAAGGACATGGCTAGCAGCTCAATGTTCCCAGGTTTTGATGTTTCAGATGTGATAGATGGGAATGCAAGAGGTGGCGGAGTTGTTATACTAATCAAGGAGACTGTCACAACGGCACTGAGGGAGGACATACTGAAGGCTTAGTCTGCTGAGGCGATAGGGGTAGAGTTTAAAAATAAGAAAGGTGTTAGCACTCTAATGAGATTGTACTTTTGGTCCCCATTCGCAAGTGGGAAATGGAGGAATAAAAATGTAGACAGATTACTGAAAGATGCTAAAGCAACAGGGTTATCTTAGTGACATGAGATGGTTCTGGCAGGTAGGAAATGAGATGAGAGGGACATGAGAAAGTTCTGGCAGATAGGATTAAGGAGAAAGGGACATGAGATAGTTCTGGACATCAGAAGTATCTGGACATCAGAAAGGGACATGAGATAGTTCTGGCAGATAGGATTAAGGAGAATCCAAAGAAATATTAAGTTTATTAAGAGAAAAATGGGAACTAGAGAGAGAATTCCTCAGATGTGATTATTGAATTCTCAAATAAAGCGAGGTTTATTCCATTACCTCTCAAGAAATGTCTCGAGGAGAGCGTGGTGTGGTTCAAGAACCTGATGGTTGATGGGATTAAACTGTTCTTGAACCTGGGCATAATGGTTCTTGGGCTTGCTTCCTGATTGTAGCAACAAGATGAGACCACAGCCAGGATGCTGTGGTTGTTTGCTCGATATAAACTGCTTCTTGAGGCAGATCTTCCTGTACATGATGAGGAGGTCTATACCCATGATTGATGGTAAATTATAAAACGTTATGTATAGGTAGAAAAAAAAGACTTGCATTTATGCAACTCTTTTCACAACCTTCATATATCCCATAGGCTTATACTGTCAATGACATTTGAAGTGTTGTCTTTAAAAATAAGGTGAAAGTAAAATGAAAGACCTGCACCTAGGAATAACTTTAAATAAAGAGAAATTTACTCCATTGTCTCACTAGTGTAGACTATTTAGTTCATTTTTAATACAACTGGATTCTAATTTACTTAACTTTTTAAACCAGATGGATTTCCAACCAACTGAATTATAAATATGATTTTAAGAAGTCAGTTCTTAAAAAAATCTAAAATAATTTAACTATTGTTACATTCAGTAATTTTCAATCATCTTTAATCTAATCTAAGCAAAGGAAGCTTTTCAACATGCTATTTACATTTTAATGTTAAAATAGTCTTTATCATAAAATGTCATAATTGATCTCACATATTAATTATTGACTGACTTAATGCAGAATTATTGAGAGTGTGTGTATGCACGTTGCATGTTAGATTTTGATTTTAATGCTTTGCAAATATTTGAAGGAGCACTGTTGGACACAAAAGGAAGTTGACAGTGGACAGAGAAATCCCATCCACCTCATTCTCCCACTTAATTTTCCTTTCACTTATTCTCTCTCACATACCCATCCTTCTTTCTTGATTCTCCTGACACCCACCTGCACTCGAGGTAATTTGCAGGATCCAGTTGACATCTCAACCAATATGTCTTTGAGAAACTGGAGGAAAGGTGGGAGGGAAATCCATGTGGTCACAGAGAGAACATCTAAAGTTTACAAAGAGTAGACTAGTTATCACAAAAGAATGTGGGTCACCGGAAGTATGCACCAGCAGTACTCACTGCTGCTACTCTATCACTTTAAAGGGAGCAGAGTAAATGGGTTGCATGTCAGTAACATGATGACGTATCCTAAATGATACTGATGACGTGCATATCAGATAAGCCAGGAAAATCCAGGTTCGACTGCCTGGACTTTGATAACTCAACAACATTAGCTGGGTTATTTTATTAGCACTATAGGCACCACAACTGGGCCCTATTCTGTTGGGTAAAGAGAGTGGAAAATTAATCCTGTGTTTCCATTTTCCATCGTCTAATGAAGATCACAATGGCATTTGCATGCTTGTCCATATTTAATATCTCCAGGGTTAAACATCCTACTATAACTATAGCTATAACATTTCTTAAAGAAAGGGTAGTTGTAAAAAGTGTTAAACTATGATAAGTATTTGTAACATTATATTGCTACCTTTAGACGGTATAGGGAGAAAATTACAGAGAGAACATTTTATCAATGGTAAAATGGTAATTTTAAGTGATAAGTGTCATTTTATCACTTGTTTATAAAAAGGTAAGATTTGCCAAAGATAATTTCATGAAGAGGATGCTACTTAAATGTGTTTCGTATTACACTTGCCGTTTTACAAGTATGCAAATCTTATCAAACTGTTTTACTCTTTTACAGTCCATTCCACCAACAGATGGTGATAATGACGTGATCACTTTAGGTCAGAGACCGAAAAATCCTGTACCGAACGTCCCTACAACACTAGACAGGCAGACAAATTGGAGCAAAGATCTACCTCTTCCTACTCCAGAGCAGAAGATGCGCCAGCAGGCCCAGGCTGTATCTTCTACTGTTATTCCCATCAATGTGACTGGTACAGTTCTAAGTCTTCATATTTATTAAGAAGAGCAATATTAGATTACGTCCACTAAGAGCAAAATAATTTAGGTTCTTTGGTAGAGCCATGTCAGGGACATGTTATTCTCCATTATGTGCGCCAGTCATTGCTAACAGTGACAATCAGTCGCTGTTGATTGCCACTGCTGGCAAAGAATCTGGGTGATCGGAGCAGGTCCAGGCAGGCTCTGCCTCTGGCTCGGAGAGGTGTCCAAATTCACACATACATATGAATGCTTAGAAATGGACATAAACTTCAACAGTGTTCCTTGAGCAAAAAATAAAAACAAAATCATTGACTATTTCTTCCCACGGCTGAAGCTTTAAATAGGATTACATGTGACTTTATTCAATGAAAGCAGATTCTTATGAGGCATATATTTGTTTGATAGTTTAAAACCAAATTTCAAACATTGGAACATTTAACTTTATACCGTTTCCGGCTTGAAATTAAACTTTGCTGTATTGTCTGCCCAAATTTAAAGTGATCTCACAAAGTTATTAGTGTATTATTTTCGCAGGATCATGCATGCATTCAGAATGGGAGAGACAAATATTTTAAAGTGGTGCATGAAATTTTGTATTCATTATTTTACTTGATCCACTATTAATTTCCAGGATTAGGATTGTGTAAATTAGAAGCATAGCCATTCAATAATCAAAAGCAACACTTTTTTTTAAAACTTGATTAAAATGTAATCCTTATGATAGTTCTACAGTGAAAGCATTATTAAGATTAATGCCCACTTAAAAATATTGGGTAAAGTACAACCAATTTATGAGTCATTAGATTTAAATTATATTTTTGAATACCTTTTATATTTTTTTCATAAACATGTACAACAAAGTTCATTCTCAACCATCTGATTTAAACAAAACATTATAATTGTCTATAAGTAAAAGTTGTTGTCATGATGGTCAAAGTCTTTGTCTCTACTGGTCAAGATAGCTATAACTGGTTCCTGGTTAACAGAGTGACAAAAGGCTCAAATTCCAGCAAGTTCCTGATTTCAATCCATTAACTTTAACAGCAAGTGAGGGTTGATTATGAGTGGAAAAGTGATGGTTGTGAAGCCCCTTGGATCGATTACTGGTTAAAGATGAGGATTACCTATAAAGGTAATTTGATGGAGGTGCCAGAAAGCAAGGCATGCCCTTGGAAATAATACAACAAAGATTGAAAACATTAAAAAAACAGATGAAGGAAATCAGTTGTTAAAAAGGTAGAATGTACCCTTATTCATACTTTGTAAACATAGAAAATAGGTGCAGGAGGCCATTCGGCCCTTCGAGCCAGCACCTCCATTCATTGTGATCATGGCTGATCGTCCACAATCAATAACCCGTGCCTGCTTTCTCCCCATATCCCTTGATTCCACTAGCCCCTAGAGCTCTATCTAACTCTCTCTTAAATCCATCCAGTGATTTGGCCTCCACTGTCCTCTGTGGTAGAGAATTCCACAAATTCACAACTCTATGGGTGAAAAAGATCCTTCTCACCTCAGTTTTAAACCATACCACAGTCTGTGATTATTGGGCCTGTGCTATAAATTGACAGTGTTTTGCAGAAATTTTACGTCAGTGTGCACTGCAAGGTTTCCTGGCTGTTCTGGAGGGAGTGTACAAGCACACAATTCCCTGTAGCTGAATTGGAATATGTGCTTCACATTAAGTTATACTATATCTCCTATTGGTATTATAAGGCAAACCCATTGGGCACAAAGTCATTTCTTACGAATGAACAGCCTGGTCAGATGTGATTACTTCATCTGACTCTGTTTGTCGTCTCACCTATGTTTGAAACATGTCAGACATCTAACCCCTCAAAATCAATCAAGGTTAATCTCTGCATGTGACCTGATGATTTTATTCCTTTCTAATACATGGTTTCTGCAAATTCCTTTCATGCCCCTCTCCTACAAAGAAATGAACAGCATAGTCTGTCCCAGATGCATTGACCAACAGAGTCTTTTTGGATTTCCTTTTTCAGTGAGCTACAAATAAGTCATTAGTACTTCTCAGTTCTAGAAATTCTAGAGGCCATTTGTACTTGCACCCAGATGTACGTGAATACCAGGACATAATATTTTAGAAATCGTACTATAGTATGAGTGAATTAAACTGCTTTGAACATCATTCATTGCTGACAATTGTATTATGCTATATTAGTTTATCATTTTCAAATGCTCAGAAATTCAAATTAGAACAATATAATCTCTGTCTATCCTTAAGCAAATATTCAATTTCTCAGAATCTTCCATCCATTCCAGACGTCATTTGACACATTCTAATAGACATTTTCCAAGGCAACAATTAACTTTCTATATGGATGTCGAGTAATGCTGATAATCTGAGGTACAGAATCATTTAATATCCACTGGCCTTTTAATTTTTTTTAATTAATTTGTAAATTCTTGAGTGTCACTGAAATAGCCAGCATGTATTACCCATCCTAATTGACCTTGAGATGGTGGGAAACCACTCCAATGACCAGCTGTAGTTCTTCCAGCTACCACGGTACAAGGTTTGCCTCCAACCACAGGACATTTTTTTCCTTGACTGGCCATCTGTTTCACTAAAACTCAATGGCATTTGCTCTTGCCTCACTTCTGGATTAAGCTCTTTACTCCATGTTTAGACCAAGGCTTTTATAGTCTAGATTTAGTCAGAAGATTAGTGAACATGATCAGTTTTTACAACAATTCGATGACTGGCTTGTGATTTGAACTCCCATCTCCAATTTGATAATCTGCACCTTTGAATTAACAGTTTGGCTCCAGAATTGCTTTGCCAACACCAAACCCAACATTTCATATTTTGACCATTGAACCCATGTACTTCCCTTTTCATTTTAACTTTTTTTGCCAAATGTGATACATTTTTCCCAAATCTTGTAAACCTTGCTCAATTTGTCCACTTTTCCACTGAGGGCGTATAGGTCTTGACAGCTCAGATGACTATTTTTCCATGTAATACTAGATGCCGAGTCCATTTGTGGAGTATTTAATTGTAGGATGGAATTGCATGACATCAAATATATGCACTTTAATTGTGAAAATAATTTAGAAAATAATGATAAATTTTGGCCCTTTAGTCGTGGCTTGTTTATTAAGAAAATATTGTGAGACATTATTAGGCTGCTATAAGAATCTTACGGGTGTTAACAGGAATTTGTGATGATGAAAGGTTAGTAATTTCACAGAGAGAGAGAATATAGTCCAACCTAAAATATATGATTAAATATGATTTATCTATTGGTACCAATGTGTTAAAAGAGTCGAGTGATGTGCTGATAAGTATGGTTGCAAAGGCAATGCTACAGATTCCAAATTGTTTTCCATTCACCATTACAGGAGTGGGTTTTGAGAGACAGGTCATAGGTCGATACTCCTTTGCTCATCCTCAATCTGCATTGCAGCGAAGAAGGAAGTTAAAGAGGCGAAAAACTATCTGTGGACTTCCAAGGCGTGTACAACAAGAAATTGGTAAATCTTGAAAAAAAAAATCCATTAATGCACGCTGAACAATTTTCTATCGTTTAAAAAAAAACCTACAGCTGAACACAAAATCAGAGCAGAAGTTCCCATACACTAAAGAAGAGTTGCATTTATTAGGTCATGAGGTCATGTGATTGGAGCAGAATTAGGCCATTTGGCCCATCGAGTCTGCTCCACCATTCAATCATGGCTGATCTATCTCTCCCTCCTAACCCCATTCTCCTGCCTTCTCCCTATAACCCCTGTCACCTGTACGAATCAAGAATCTGTCTATCTCTGCCTTAAAAATATCCACTGGCTTGACAAAGAATTCCTCTGATTCACCACCCTCTGACTAAAGAAATTCCTCCTCATCTCCTTCCTAAAGGAACGTCCTTTAATTCTGACGTTATGACCTCTCGTTCTTGACTCTCTCCACATCCATGCTATCTGCCTTTCACTATTTGGTAAGTTTCAATGATGTCCCCCCTCATCCTTCTAAACTACAGGCCTTGTGCTGTCAAACTTTTATCATATGTTAACCCACTCATTCCTGGGATCATTCTTGCAAACCTCTGCTGGACCCACTCCAGAGCCAGCACATCCTTCCTCATCCTTCCTTATTCAAAGGCATTCATAACTTTATCATGTTTCAAAGCTCTTAAATTACATCACTTTTGTAACATTGGATAAACAGAGTTACTGTGTTCAAATTCAAGCATATCCTAGACAATCACTGTATTTTGAAGTTATGTAGTTGACAGGTAAATATTGGACAACACCCTCATCTGAAAGGTAGCCGTTAAAGCATTCACAGTACTGCAGTAAAATGGCAGTGTGGATTTTGTGATCAAGAATGTGAAATCAAGATGAACAACTTCCTGGCTATAAAAGAAGACCACTATAACACTGCCATGACTGACAATGCCTTTCAACAATTAAAATGAGTTCATTTTTATTATATATTTTTCCTGAGCTGACTATGATTTTGTCGTGATATCCCAACCAGTTCATAGATTCATAGTTATGCAGCATGGAAAAAGGCCTTGCAGCCCAATTCACCCATGCCTACAAGATGCCTATGTGTAAGAAAGAATTGTGGATGCTGGTTTAAATCGAAGGTAGACACAGAATGCTGGAATAACTCAGTGGGCCAGACAGCATCTCTGGAGAGAAGGAATGGGTGACGTTTCGGGTCGAGACCCTTCCTTAGACTATCTAATTCAGTTTAGTTTAGAGATAGAGAATGAAAACAGCCCGAATGATCCACCAAGTCTACCCTGCCCATCGATGAATTCTCCTTTATCTACTCTGCCAAGGATATCTCATATCCTCTTTTCGCCCTCCTAAATTCCTAATGAATTGTACCCCTATATTCCTTATACTATTCCTACTAGTCAACAGCAGGGGGCAAAGTTTCTCAGATCAGGTAATTTCCATAAATTAGGCTGGCACAGTATTTGTGCATCATAATGCCTTCTAATAATGGAGCAAACTCTCGCATTTCCATGCTGTATGTGGGTTAAACTTGCCAGGTCATCTGTAGAATAGAAGTAAATGTGAAGTATGCACCCGTTAAAGATGTAGTCTTTAACTTGGCAGCATTTCTGGACTGTTTTAATCATGAAATGCTGGCATCATATCCCCATTGAATTGTTCAAATGGGGAAAAGAAGTTGATGGAGATCTGTCAAGAGGCCAAATGGAACTCCTTCCAGGGCTTGATTGTCAGCATATTTGTTCAGAATGATCTTTGGAACAAAAGTCCTCTGATGCAGGATTTTATTGCTGCTTGTCAAAAAGCCACCAGACTTGAGGAAATTAAAGGCGTTTGCATGCATTCTGCAACTTTATTTTGTGGGATCCCTATAATTCTACCTTTTATTTACTTGGCAGCAGGTTCTGATGAATCTTCAGTGGCTAAAGAAAGGAATGTGATTGTTCATGTTAACCCAAACTTGGACTATCATGGTGATGAAGTGAATTCTACCAGTGCCCGATCTAGGACCAAGGACTCAGAGTGCCAGACAGAGGATATCCTTATTGCAGCGCCATCAGTGAGGCGGATCCGAGCCCAGCGGGGCAGTGATATCACATCTTCACTGTCACGTTCGGATGGGAACATCACAACCCTAGCCGATGACTCAGGCTCAATGTTCCTTGCACCAATCGACAACCACGTCCGTTCCCGTAGCCTTTCTCGAGAAGGTGTCAGAGTTTCATTGTTATCTCACAAGTTAAGCCAGGACAATAGTGTTGAAAGCATCATTAGTGCTGCTGAAAAATACTTGCCGACCCCAGGAAAGGCAGAGGAGGAAGGCAGTGAGGCCAGTTTATTTCATCAGAGCCCACAGACACATCATTCAATAGGTGTGACTGTTCAACCAGTGCAGAGTCCAGAACACAAAGACCAAGTGACAAAAATGTCCAATTTTGTGCCAGAGCAAGATATGGGAAACAGTGAGATCTCATCAAATTCAGATACATTTGGGAGTCCAGTCAACAGTCTCTCCAGTGCAGGAGTTATTTTAAGCAGTCAGATGGATCAAAAGGAGGACCATCAATCCTCCAGTGGTAATTGGAGTGGAAGTAATTCAACATGCCCTTCACAGACATCAGAGACAATCCACACTGCATCCTCGCCGCCACTGACAGGATCATCACACTGTGATTCAGAACTATATTTGAATACACCCGCCCATACTAATTATGATTCACCCAGTTTCCTACTGGAGCAGTATGCATATCAAGAAGACAAAGTCAGAGGGCACAGACTGAACTCCTTTACTTCCACAGAGACAGATGTTGTTGAAGATCTCAATACAAGTAACACAAGTGACGCAGAATGGAATTATTTACACCATTGCCATGATGCATCGTGCAATCAAGATTTTAGCCCGAGGCATTCAAGGACCAATAGCTTAGGATGCTCAAGTTTTGCTAGTATGGTCACATGTGACAGCTTTCTTGAGAGACCATCCTCCTCCAGAACTGACTCAGGTTCACATTTCTCTGTGGATACTGAAGGGTATTATACATCCATGCACTTTGACTGTGGTTTAAGAACTACTAGAAACTACATTTTTAACTATGCATCTACAGGCTCTGATGGAATCCAGAGTGCAGAAAATGCTTCTGAGTTTGTTGAGCTCCCTCCACCGGATCCTTTAGAGTTAAGAAAGCAGAGGTTTCGGAGCCAGAGCATTGCTCTCAAGAAACCAAAGGCAAAACCAGCCCCACCAAAACGCAGTTCATCTTTGAGAAAAAATGAAGTCTGTACAAGTGAGAGTTACCAGAACGAACCAAAGACAAACAATGGGCAGGATGGGACAGTATTTTCCAGAGATGCACAAAACTCATTGCAGCTTGACCTAAGCCTTGCATCTGATGGGTTCAAATGTCCCATGCTACCAAATGAAAGGAATATTCCTTGGGATAGTCACAGCACATATGCAAATGATAATGAGTTATCAGACCCTCAGTTTACCCCATCTGAAACACCATTATTTAAAGATGGAGGTGCCATACAATCAGATTATGCAGGCCTCTGGCTCTTGAATGATTTAAAATCTAATGACCCTTACAGATCATTATCAAACTCCAGTACTGCAACAGGTACAACTGTCATAGAATGCACAAAGTCTCCGGAAGGTTCGGAATCGCAAACATCCCAGTCAGAATCCCGTGCTACCACTCCATCCCTTCCCTCCATTGACAATGATTTCAAACTGTCCTCTCCCGACAAATTGGCAGGCTTGGCATCACCATCAAGTGGATATTCAAGCCAGTCAGGAACACCGACCTCAACTTTGCCAACTCCTCTTTTTCCTGGTCCCCTGTCTCCAAACAGCGGAAAAAGAAAGCCAAAGGTTCCAGAGAGGAGGTCTTCTCTACAGCCATCTTTTGCAAGGGATGTTAATGTTTTAAAGAAAGACCTTGAATTACCAATTATACCTCCAACACATCTTGACCTAAGTGCTCTTCAGAATGTGTTTAAAAGCAAACCTTCTGCTCACAGAAACCAACTGCATATCTCAAATCATAGCAAAGACCATGAGGCAGCTGACCGATTCAACAACGGTTCATCAGTTTCCCTTGCCATAACCCCCTCAGTGCTACAGTCTGTACAGCTTCGCTCTGTTAGTAAAACCAAGCAACCCAAGAAAGAACGGCAGGAAGAATCTGGGATAACAGAAGAACCACCCTATAAAAATGAATTATTTGGTTATAATACACAGAACTACAATGAATTTTCCAATTTACCACCACAAAAATCATCTTCCTCAGAAGCAAACACCAACTTTTTGGATATAGAAAGTACTAAAGCGCTTCAAGAAAATAATCCGAATGGAGACAGTTTAACCCCTTTATCCTTGCATTTTCATATGGCAAAGTCTTTAAAAGCTAATCGGAGTTCACAGAATGTAGAGTTTGGAGAAAATCAAACGATTGAAACAACAAATTGCCAGGCAGTCTCCAGTACCCGCACAGATATAAGTGAAGCAAATTTGGTGAAGAGCTCCATACAGATAATATATCAAGACTTGAGTAATCCTAATAATGAGTTTCAGAATGAGGTCCTTGCACTAGAAATAGTCAACAAAGAGAAACCTAAAAGTGTGCCTTCATCAAATAACACCATTACAGAAACCCTGTCCGCAGCACTACCAAAACCTGCAACCACTGAGAAATTGGAAAGAAAGCTAAATTTTGATTCAGTCAATGAAGATGAAACTGTACCGCCAGACATAATTCAACTAGAATCAATAGGTGCACAGAAGCTCAGTAAAGACACTATTGAAGAAATGACACAGAGGTTGCAAGATGGCAGCCTAGAAAATGTTGTTGATACCATGAGAAGTGCTGAAGCTCCTTGTGAGACCCCTTACGATGGGCGATACAAAGGTCACATAGGTAAAAGTTTTCTCATTTTATTTCGACATCAAGTTGAAATTATTAAGCTCAATATTTCAACAGTTCAACAACAGTTCAACAGAGCTTTATTTGTCATTCGGTACCAAGGTACCGAACGAAATTACATAGCAGTCATACACAAAAAAGAACACAAGACACATGACCCCAACACAAACGTCCATCACAGTGACTCCAAACACCCCCTCACTGTGATGGAGGCAACAAAACTTCCATTCTCTTCCCCACGCCCACGGACAGACAGCTCGTCCCCGACCGACCCGCACAGTCCCCGCAAGGGGATGGAAGTCGCACCGGGCGCTGAAACATCCCGCGGCCGAGCCGGGCGACGGAAGGCCCCGTGGCCGAGCCGTGCGCTGCTAAGTCCCGCGGCCGAGCCGCGCCGTGCGATGCTAAGCCCCGCGGCCGAGCCGCAACGGGCACCGCAAAGTCCAGCGGCCGAGCCGCACCAGCGATGTTAGGCCCCGCGGCCAAGCCGCGCCGTGCGATGTTAGGCCCCGCGGCCGAACCGCACCAGGCACTGTTAAGTCCAGCGGCCGAGTCGCACCAGCGATGTTAGGCCCTGCGGCCGAGTCGCGCCGGGCGATGTTAAGTCCAGCGGCCGAGCCGCACGATGGAAGGCCCCGCGGCCAAGCCGCACCGGGCGATGTTAAGTCCAGCGGCCGAGCCGCACCAGCGATGAAAAGTCCCGCGGCCGAGCCGCGCCGGGCGATGTAAAGTCCCGCGGCCGAGCCGCACCGGGCGATGTTAGGCCCCGCGGCCGAGCCGCACCGGGCACTGTTAAGTTCAGCGGCCGAGCCGCACCGGACGATGTAAAGTCCCGCGGCCGTGCCGCACCGGGCGATGGAAGGCCCCGCGGCTGAGCCGCACCCCGCGCCGTGAGGAAGAGACCTAAAGAGAAAGGTTTCCCCCAACCCCCCCACCCACACCACCACCCCCCACACATACACAACCAAAAAAAAAAAAAAAAAAGACCATCCCTACACACACAACAAAAAAAAAGGAAAAAAGGAAAAAAGACGAACAGACTGCTAGCGAGCCGCAGCCGTTAGGCGCCGCCACTTCCGCCACTTTAGCATTGTTGCAGTAACATAAAATATTTTTGAGTGTGTTCATTCCACCAGCAATGCATCTTTTCATTGCACAAGTCGTCAGACTGTTTTAAGAACATCTTATGAAACTCAACCACTCATGTAAAATAAAACAGCTGTATTTCATTAACCTGAAGCAACTAATTAGGCCTTGGAAGTGCAAAATGTGCCCAGATTGTGGATGATGTATGCTTATATCCACACCTAAATGTATGTTGGTGGTATGCTTTGATTTTTTTTATATCAGAGATTGTCAATTGTGTTTCATCAGCACAATTTAATCAATCTTTGTCCAATGTTTCGTTTTAATACATCTAAATTTGGCAATAAATAGACATGAGTGTTAAATAATTTTATTTGAGATACTTTAAGTATTAGATATACTTCATAAACATTATGATCATATTTATCACCTTTGACTTTACCCATTGCAATGATTTACATTTGGTACAGTTTCATTTACATTTGGATACATATCTGGGAAAATATTTATTCGTTTCTCATTAGCTCATTTAAATTGGATTTTCATCCTGTGTTATAGGTTATGGACTATAAGATGAGTTTTCTGCAATTATTTTTGAAAACAGATATGCTGATCCCTTAATCAATCTTGGAAAATCATAATTAAGGAGAACATGTATCTAAGTAGAGGCTTTTAAATTCGGTTATGCCATTTCTGGTTAACTTTTAGCTTACACTGGAGTATGACACAATAATAGTATTAAACAATACCCTGTTTAAATTTATGAACATCAATATTATATAACCAAAAATGAAAATCTTAGGAAGATATTTATGATTTTTTTGCACTATTTGAAAATAAGGCAAGCTCTTAATGCGCAGTCTTCAATATGACACAATATTTACAGGCAATATTTTAAGATAGGATTAGTTATATGCTAAATGTAAGCAATTTTTTCTAAAAACTAAATAATAAGCATTTCATATAATCAAAGGGGACCTTGGTTCTTAAGTTTATAAATAAAATAAAATTTTAAAAGCAAATAGGTGGAAAAGTTGAACGTACACCTGGAAAGTCTTGGATGAACAATTGAAGCCAATTTCACCTGAATAAGACTGTTCACTTATGCATGTGATTATATATATTTATGCAAATACAAATTGAGCTAAGTGATTCTGGTTAGAATGTTGAAACATGCCTTTCTCACCTTAAAGCTAAGCCCTCTAGTATTTGATTTTTCCATCCTGAGTCTGAAGAAGGGCCGCGACCTGAAACATCACCTATCCATGTTCTCCTGAGAGCCTGCCTAACCAGCTATGTTACTCCAGCACTTTTTGTCATTTTCTGGTTAGAATATTGCTTTCTTGGTTCACAATTTGTGAAATGAAGGAGTTAGCGAGATTGTAACAATTTTTAAAAGTCTGTTGTCTAATCAAACTAAAATAACTATAACTATAACAGTAAATTATTCTTTTATATGCAGACGTGGGACAGGGTGAGAGTTATTTAACTTCTCCCGCAGATCCTCAAATGAATGAAGATAATGTATTCATATCGCCAAATAAACTCCGCACAACAGAAGACCTTTTTGCTGTGATTCATAGGTCAGTATCTTTTACAGTTTTATTTTGTAATGGTCAATAGCTCAGAAACACACAAGAGGTAAAATAGTTTCAAGGTGGCTGCTGTTGGTAACAAGGTTGAAACAAGAGCTGAAAGGATTGGGAAACCAGGTTCTGATGAAGGCTGCAGACTTGAAGCGTGATTGTTCCTCTTTCCTCAGATGTTACCTGACGTGCTGAGTTCTTCCAGCATTTGGGGTTTTTCTTCAGATTTACAGTTTCTACAGTTTTGCTTTGATTTTCATTTGGGTCTCTTTTTATATTATTTGAACAATTTATTGAGTTCTGAAAATAGGCCATGTGGAAAAAAGAACGGTACGAAATCTTCCACAAGATGTATGAATGCAGGGTTGGTAATCCTCTTTGAAGTCATTTCTGAACGTAGTAGTAGCACATTCATTTTAATCAATGTCTTGAAACACCTTTGAGGAAATGTATTTTTGCTCTTCACTCCAGATCAAAGAGGAAACTACTTGGGAGGAAAGATTCTGATGAAGGGCCGAATGTAAACAAACCACGATCATCCCCTGGCAGCTCCCCTGGGACCCCTCCAACTGTCCAGAAACAGCCTGGCCCTATTTATAGGAGTGTCCGCAAATCCAACACCTCACAGGAGGAGTTCAAACTACTGCTGCTCAAAAAAGGCAGTCGGTCAGACTCAAGCTATCGACTGTCAGCGACAGAAATATTGAAAAATGCAAGTCCAGTTTCTCCCAAGTCTCCTGAAGATATTTCCCCAGAACATGCTAAAGATTCTGAAGACAATTCCATTTCCCCTTCTGGATGTGAAATGCAGTTGCTAATTTCACCATGCTCCCCAAGGTTTAGTACGGAAGGAATCTCCTCCAGGAGCTTCTCCAGCCCATTATCATCCAGACCAAGTCGCTCTCGAGCACCACCGGCAGCGGGCAGTAGTCGCTACAGTGCTCGCAGTCGCCTTCATAGTGCACCAATGCAAGTCATCTCTGAAGGGGAAGCTGAAAACTCAGATGGAAGTCTACATGATGATCGGAGCTCTCCCACATGACAATCAGGCATCAAATGGCTGTCTGCGGCAGCAACAGTGGTAAAACAAACATGAACATGCATGCGGTTTAGTTTAGTGATGTTTAGACTGAGAGGTTTATCAGAAGTAAGGTAGGTCATAAACACAAGAATATATACTGCTGCCTGAGGTATTAACAAAAAATAACTACTGAAATAATAGATCCCTTAATTGTTTCTCAAAAACTACTAGTAATTTGATCAACATAAACACTGATTAAATAAGCTACTTTTTCAAATATAACTAGAGTAAATCACGAAAAGTGATTTTGACTCATTAATGAAAGAAAATCAAAGGCTATGTTTTCTGAATTTGGGTAATATTCAATTTAAAACTCTTAAGAATGTTGCAACCTCGTATGCACTGTCATTCCCTTTCACCTATTATTCGGTGCCATAAAACAGATGCCTAAAGAAAGCTCAGTTTTGAGAAATGGACAATGCCGTTCTTGTTACTCCAAACATGATTTTGTAAACATTAAATAAAATATTCTGTGCTAAATGTAGCACAGACTTAAAAACTACTGTAAATGTCACAAATTTTAGATAGTTACAAAAAGTGTTAATCATTTGAGCCATGGACATTCTTCATCATTTGCACCTTCTGTATATTCTGGGGAAAAAATTGTACTGTACCTTAGAGAGTAAGACAGTGAGAAATGAGATGATGCAGGAGCAGATGTATTTGCGCCAATACATAATATGCACATATCATTTTAAATGCATCATTATACAATGGGTATTATTTTTGAGAATGACCCCTTTCAAATTGTGTCTTCTTGTCATCCACAAATCGCAATTAAGATGCTCTGTTGTGATAATTAGTTTAAAATTTAACTTTTTCTTTCTCATAAATCCAACAGAAAGCAGATACAAATGCCTAGTTTTAAGAGCTTAATATTCTATATTTACTCAAGCGGTCTTCCATCATAGCCTAAACTTTCATTAACCTCTATTGTTTACTGAAGAAATAGGAATTACACTCAAAGGATTAATATGGTACTACCTAATCATAAACAATGTTACCTTTTTAAAAAAAAATCTTAAAGAATATTATATTGTACAAATATAAAAAAAGAAACCTAAGGAAATGGTTATTTTTGTGATTACAATTGAATTACTTGTGTATAGACACCAAGAATTGCATGCTGGCAAAATGGCATCATTTAAAACAATATATATAAGCATTTTCAGAACCCACAATAACAGATGAGGTTTGGTTGGGGCAGATCAGGGTGAAGAGAAGAGAAACAATAAACCTTTTTAACAAGGTTTGACATTCTTTATCAGATAATCTACTATTATTGTGTTGAATAAGCAGAAGTTACACGTTATTAATGCAAGATGTAAGTAATGGGATTTACTGAAAAGGTAAAAAGACAGTTTTCTGTGGTTATCAGTTCTTTAGTGAAAAGGGAAAGAAGAACAGTAAGTGCATGGGGCAATTTTAACTTAAGCCATTTGTTCACCCACTCCAGTGAGTTTCCCTCCTGTCGAGATAGCTTGTTATGATCCCCTTATAGGTTTGGGAAGGAATTGGTGATAGTGTAAACTTAAAAAGAATGGATAAGAAAGAGGAGCTTTCATGCGAATTGAAAAATGTAATGTTCAAAAAGTGCGAAGCGGATGAGTAACTGTGAGAGATGAATGATATGTGAATGGGTAAGAAAATAGGGTATTTCTAAAGTGCAGACTGATCCAGAGATGTTCAGTAAAGATATTTTGCGAAGAGGCTGTAATCCCACTTTGACAATGAAAGATGAAATATTGTAGAGCAATGTAGATAATGAAATAGCTGCATTGAAGACTGGGAAATAATCTCAGAATAGCAAAGGTAGTACAAACCTATAAACATTAATTGTTCAAAATTGTAAGTATATTTGACACCATGACATGAGTCTCTTTGAATATATGAACTATGTAAAATAGACAAAGCGCCATTGGTCTGTTCACAGAGCGTTTACCCATCAACCTTGGTCAACTTCAGCTTGAAGGCAATGACTGTTAAAAGTCACAGCAATCATATCTGGCCACTTTTTATAATAGCAACAATCACACAAAATACCAGGAAACACTGCAAATGAAGGAATTGCAAATGAGAACAGAAAGTGTTGAAAATGCAAGACCAATCAGTACATGATAAAATGTTAGTTAACAATTCAATGATGAGCATCTAGTTATAAAAACAGGGCTTTCCCTGAAAATGTTAACCTTGTTTTTATCAAATGCTGATGAACTTGAAGTAAATGGGAAACTTGGCGGGTATAAATTTCATCCGCTGATAAGGTTGCTTCTGTGTCATCAAATATTTCATTCCTGTTGGTCAGATTCTACATTATTTGCAATAATCCCCATCTTATGAATGAGCACAATTTATTGTGTAATTTGAAAACTTTGTATCACTGCTGGTGGCTGCGTTAGGTAACATTGTCAAGCTTGCAGTGTAAAGCACTCAATAAAAAGCACCATTCTTCAGCAAAAGATTATATATCAATCCCTGCACAGTTACAATAGCAGCAGTCATGTGCCAATCTTTCTTTTCCCTGGAATAGGTGGCTACATGAAAATATTTTAAAATGAAGAAAAACCATTCTGGACAATTTACATGTTAAAATATATGATGCATAGTTGCAAGAGGAACTGCTTTGTTTTTATTTGAAGCACTCATACAATTACTGAATGCTCCGACAGCACTGCCATCTTTAAATAAGGTGATCTAATTATATATGAATTACTTTTGTGAAACATTATCCAATAGGTGTGTTCTGTTGTTTGCACTGAAGTGTAAGAGAGTGAGTGTTTGAAGTTCTGCAGCTGTTTTCTTATAGTATCTGATGATTCCTAATTTATATAGGCTTTCTTTCAGTTATTTTGGCATATATAAGACAACTACAAGGTTCTGCACAGTTGAAATAAAATGTATATGGTCTCTAAAAGAATAATGCCTACGGTTTTGCCAAAGGTTGAATGAATGCATCTTAACTGCATAGTTGGCAGAGTTAACAAAATATTAGTTTTGGTTTATTGTATAAAATTAAATATAAAAGAAGGTTACAGTGTAACTGTATTGGTACTAGAACCTGTCCAATCTGGAAGACAAGAATGGTTTATGGATATGCAGCCATTTTATAATTTTTTTGTAATATTTGTAAATATGGACTTTTTAAAATGCCGAGATGCTTTTTTGTAAAATGTTTTCAAAGTTTACAATTAATTTCTAAGCCTTTGTATATTTTAGAGCTGTGCAACACTTTTAAGTCTTGTATTTATTTTTAGTAAAAATTGTGAATCTTTCCCTGTGAATTCTCCCCAAGTACAGTACATATGGCCAGTCAAGTCTGGCTGCTTTGACGGTGTGCATAGAGCCTGACAATAAATGTGACTGCATTTGATCGGCAGAAAAAGAACTATTTTCCATATTTGAACTCGTTATATCTATCTTTGTGATTTCAGAAGAGGACCAAAATATATTCTTTGCACCAGTTGTACACACAGTTCATGGGTACTTTGTGACTTTCAATGTTTTGTGAATGATTTTAAAATTACATTGTGATTTGTTTCAAGCATCTGCAATAATGATCCTTAAACAAAAAGGCCAATTAATTATTTTATTTAATAAGAAAATAAGTTTGTACAAGATTCATTGGTTTCAGATAGAGCCACGATGAGTGTACTACAACTAGCCTAAATCTCCCTGGCATGGAAACAGGTGCTCTTAACTAACACAAACCAGCTAAGCTTTTGAGCGGCAAATTGAGCGAAGGTCAATCAGCTCTTTTTGTAGCTTGTAGAAACCGAAAGCTTGGTGAACCCCAAATGCTGTCTTGGACCTACTGGTTGATTATTTCTGCTTGTTGATCATTTCTGCTGGGTAAAATGATATGGGATAGAGCATTATAAAGGAAGTTGAACAATATATGAAATGAAAAAGTAACTTTCTGTACTAGGAGATCAAATGGAGCAAGGAAAGAAACAAGGAACATTTCAGTTTGGTGACTTCATCGGGACAATTTTTAAATACAAATGATAAACCATCAAGCTGACATGGAAGATGCAGTGAGGGTAAAACTGCACAAAATATATTCTGGGTTCAGGATTTTATTGTCCATCAAGAGATTTGTTCAGTGACACCACTACTCATTGAATTGGCTGGGTCCTGAACATCACAGATACCAGATGAGCCCGACAGCAGTGGGTGAAAGACTAATATGAGAGAATAATTGATTTTACCTTATTCTCATGCATTATTCATGCTGCAGAAGTGTTTGTTCTTTATAGCTTCAGCAGAAATGACCACAGTCCAGTCCTTTTGGAAACAAATCCTGTTTTCACACCAAGGACTCCATTTTCTATATTGACACCACCACACTACTAAATGAGACAGATTCAGAACTGATCAAGAAGCTTATTTTTTAGGTTTTTAGGAGACACTGTGAGCTGTCATGTCCAGCAGAATTATATTTTGCTATAATCTGAAAACTCATGACCAGCCATGTGCCTCATTCTAATGTTAGCATCAAACCAGTGAACACCTGCAGAGTGCAGAAAACATGCTTGGAGCACAGAGATGTTCGATCGGGTTCAGGTCCAGGCTCTGGCTGGGCCACTCAAGGACATTCACAGACTTGTCACGAAGCCACTCCTGCGTTGTCTTGGCTGTGTGCTTAGGGTCGTGGTCCTGTTGGAAGGTGAACCTCTGCCCCAGTCTGAGGTCCCGAATGCTCTGGAGAATGTTTTAGACAATAAACAATAGACAATAGGTGCAGGAGTAAGCCATTCGGCCCTTCGAGACAGAACCACCATTGAATGTGATCATGGCTGATCATTCTCAATCAGTACCTCGTTCCTACCTTCTCCCCATACCCCCCTGACTCCGCTATCCTTAAGAGCTCTATCTAGCTCTCTCTTGAATGCATTCAGAGAATTAGCCTCCACTGCCTTCTGAGGCAGAGAATTCCACAGATTTACAACTCTGACTGAAAACGTTTTTCCTCATCTCCTTTCTAAATGGCGTACCCCTTATTCTTAAACTGTGGCCCCTGGTTCTGGACTCCCCCAACATTGGGAACATGTTTCCTGCCTCTAACGTGTCCAACCCCTTAATAATCTTATACGTTTCGATAAGATCCCCTCTCATCCTTCTAAATTCCAGTGTATACAAGCCTAGTCACTCCAGTCTTTCAACATATGAGTCCCACCATTCCAGGAATTAACCTAGTAAACCTACGCTGCACGCCCTCAATAGCAAGAATATCCTTCCTCAAATTTGGAGACCAAATCTGCACACAGTACTCCAGGTGCGGTCTCACTAGGGCCCTGTACAATTGCAGAAGGACCTCTGTGCTCCAATACTCAACTCCTCTTGTTATGAAGGCCGACATTCCATTGGCTTTCTTCACCGCCTGCTGTACCTGCATGCTTCCTTTCAGTGACTGATGCACTAGAACACCCAGATCTCGTTGTACGTCCCCTTTTCCTAACTTGACACCATTCAGATAATAATCTGCCTTCCTATTCTTACCTCACACTTATCCACATTAAACTGCATCTGCCATGCATCTGCCAAGTCACCCTGCAACCTCAAAGCATCTTCCTCACAGTTCACACTACCACCCAGCTTTGTATCATCTGCAAATTTGCTAATGGTACTTTTAATCCCTTCATCCAAGTCATTAATGTATATTGTAAATAGCTGCGATCCCAGTACTGAGCCTTGCGGTACCCCACTAGTCACTGCGTGCCATTCTGAAAGGGACCCATTTATCCCCACTTCATCAAGGTTCTCTCTGTACTTTGCTCCGTTCATCTTTCCCTCGATTCTGACTAGTCTCCCAGCTGCTACCGCTGAAAAACATCTCCACAGCATGATGCTGCCACCACCATGCTTCACCGTAGTTATGGTATTGGCCAGGTGATGAGCAGTGCCTGGTTTCCTCCAGATGTGACGTTTGGCATTCAGGCCAAAGAGTTCAATCTTGGTTTCATCAGACCAGAGAATCTTGTTTCTCATGGTCTGAGAGTCCTTTTTGGCAAACTCCAAGCGGGCTGTCATGTGCCTTTCACTGAGGAGTGACTTTCGTCTGGCCACTCTACCATAAAGTACTGATTAGAGGAGTGCTGCAGATATAGTTGGCCTTCTGGATGGTTCTCCCATCTTCACAGAGGAACTCTGGAGCTCTGTCAGAGTGACCATTGGGTTCTTGGTCACCTCCTTGACCAAGCCCCTTCTCCCGATTGCTCAGTTTGGCTGGGCGGCCAGCTCTATGAACAGTCCTGGTGGTTCCAAAGTTCTTCCATTTAAGAATGACGGAGGCCACTGTGCTCTTCAGAATCAGAATAGCCTTTATTGTCATCCAAAAAAACATGTTTTTTTGACGAAATTTCGTTACCCACAGTCCAACAATACGAAGCAATAACACACACAATCACAAAACCAACATAAAACAAAAAAACATCCATCACAGTGAGTCTCCTCCAGTCATCTCCTCACTATGATGGAAGGCCAGAATGTCTTTTCTCTTCCCTGCCGTCTTCTCCCGCGGTCAGGCTGTTGAACTTGCCACATCGGGGCGGTCAGGGCTCCCGACATTGAAGCCCCCGCCGGGCAGAGAAAATCCCGCGGCCCATTTCAGGCCGCGCCGGACGGTGAAAGGTCCGCAGCGGGCCGACCCAAGCCCCGCGATTCGGGGCGGGTGAAGACGCTGCCGCTGCCGCTGCCGGAGCTCCCGAAGTCGGCCCCCACCCAGGGGCCTGCGAGCCTCCGACGTCCACGTGGCCGAAGCCTCCCAAGGCGAGTCGCAGCCGCACTCGCAGCGCCACCACAGCCTCCGAAGGCAGCCAGCTCCGCAGATGGTAAGTCCAGTCCGCGGGCTCTGCGAACCAGAGCCCCAGGTGGTCCCAGCTGGACGCCGCCAGCTCCAGGTGTTTGGCCGATGGTAGGCCGCAGCGTGAACGGAGACACGACCCAGAAAAAAGGTCGTGACCTGCAATGCTGCAGAAATTATTTTATACCATTCCCCAGATCTGTGTCTCGACACAATCCTGTCTTGGAGGTCTACGGCCAATTTCTTCGTCTTCATGGCTTGGTTTTTGCTCTGACATGCACTGTCAACTGTGGGACCTTATATAGACGGGCGTGTGCCTTTCCAAATCATGTCAATCAATTTAATTTACCACTGGTGAACTCCAATCAAGTTGTAGAAACATCTCAAGGATATTCAACGGAAACAGGATGAACCTGAGCTCAATTTTGAGTGTCATAGCAAAGGGTCTGAATACTTATGTAAATGTGATATTTCACTTATTTCTTTTTAATTACTTTGCAAAAATATCTAAACACCTGTTTTCGCTTCTTCATTGGAGTATTGTGTGTAGATTGATGATTTAAAAAAATTGAATTTAATCCATTTTAAAATAAGGCTGTAACGTGACAAAATGTGGAAAAAGTGAAGGGGTCTGAATACTTTCTGAATGCACTGTACATTTACAATTGAAGTTACAACTGAACACACAACGACATACAAGCTAAACAGCAAAAGATGTGTGCTGTTTCAGAGCTAAGTGATCCCACAATTTTAAAAAATCAGATCAAAAAATGATGTCATATCCAGTGGTGAAAAATAGTGGACAATTGAAAGGTGAGTGGGAAGAGTAGGATCATAGATATCCCTATCCTCAATGCTGGAAGACCTCAGCATATGAGATGGTTGAGGTTTATTTCAACCCCAGGATGTAATTGCTGAAGTTCCTCAGAGTGGCCTTTATATATTTCATCCGGGCCTTCACTTCATCATACAATCAGAGGAGTGGATGTTTGGTGATGATTGTTTAATATTCAATTCCATTTGCAACTTCTGAGATGATGATGTATTTGATGTTCACATCCAGGAAGACTTGGAAAATATTCAGTTTAAACATGATTAAAGATTGCACCATCCCAGCACCAGGCAATAATAATAATAATAATAATCCATTTATTTTATATAGCGCCTTATCACATGCTCAAAGCGCTTTACAAAAACAATTAACATAGAAACAAACAGACAAACTATCCTGACGGAAAAGCGGCGAATACTCAACGCCAGCGTCCTCTCACGTCAGGGTCCGGCAGTAGACATTAAAAAGCACAAGACACACAGATAATTTTTTTTTTTACATAAAACAGCCATCACAGTGATTGCTCTAGGCACACCCTCACTGTGATGGAAGGCAAAGTCTTATCTCCTCCTCGTTCTTCTCCCGTGGTGCCACGAGGTGATCGAGGCTCCCAACTTTTTGAAGCCCCCACCGGGCGATGGAAAGTCCCAGGGCCGATCTGAGCAGGCCGATGAAAGTCCTGAGCCCCCACCAGGCGATGGAAAGTGCTGCGGCCAGGCCACGCAGGGCGATGAAGGGCCTGCGGGCGGGTTGATCATACCTCACGCTTCGGGGCGGTCGAAGTTGCTACGGCTGGAGCTCCCAAAAGCCGGTCACCAGCCAGGGACCTGCGAACTCCCGATGTTGCGGTCTGCAGGGCCCACGGCCGAAGCCTCCGAGATGGTAAGTCCAGGCCCTGCGACCGGAGTCTTTGAGGTCGATCCCAGCTGGAGGCCGCCGATTCCACGATGTTAGGTCGTAGCGAAATGATTAATAAAACAAAATCTAATCATCTCCAATTGACAATCATCTGTATTAATATTGTTGAGTTGCACACTATCAACATCCAGGAAATTAACATTGACCGGAAATTTAACAGGATCATCCGAATAAATATTGACTACAAATATAGGCCAGAAAATAGGTAACTTGAGGTGAGTGGCATCCGAATCCACAAACCTTTACAATATTTACGTCACAAGTTTAATTTAGTTCAGAGATGCAGTGCACAAACAGGCCCTTCGGCCCACCGGGTCCGCACCGACCAGCGACCCCTGCACGCTAACGCTATCCTACACATACTGGGGACGATTTACAATGATACCAAGCCAATTAATCTATAAACGTGCATGTCTTTGAAGTGAGCAGATTGATGGAATAATCGATGTTTGCCCCAGAACTCACTCGTATCCCAATGATCTCTCTTGAAACGTAGGAACAGTACTTCATTATGACACCAGACCCAGCAACCGATGTATGTAACATTGCATAGGTCACTAATCCTTCCTGCATTAGGGTGTGATGATAGACTCTACTCCAGAAGATCTGACCTCATTTACTTTTCTATCAGCCATAGAAACAGGCAGACCATGGATATTTTTTTGTGCATTGTAGCCTTTCTCAAAATATAGTCAATCTGCAATTATGTTGTGTAGTAATAGAGGTTTTCCTGATTGATTCCTGCCAGATGTTCCTGAATGTTGTCCTGGAAGATCATTTGATTTAGTCTATAGTTCCATAATGGAACGTTTTTCAATAATAAATGTCTGCCCTAAATTGAGCTTTATTTTTGAAATCTATTGTTAACAACTTCAATCTTTGTGTCCACCTTTAATAGAGAGCATTCCTCCTTCAGTTCTGATCTACCAATCTTTGAAGAACCCTGTCAGTGAAACTAGTACCAGGCAGCAGTGAAGTGTTTTGCCAGTAATTCTGCTGGTCCTAAAGCGGAATAGGAGCCAAACCTATTGGCTTTCAACTAATGCTAATGATTTCCTAAGAGCTTTATAAAACAATGTTAAGGAACAATATGTTGACACCCAAATAAAAGATGCATATGAATTTCAAATTTAGTTCAAATAACAAGCTACCATTACAACCCAGGATAATGGTGGCATTTGATTCAACACAGGGAATGGGTCTGCTTTACTTGACATGAGTAAACTGCTGAATCTGCAAGTTGTAACAGAAACTGAAAATTGTATGACCTATTATACTTGTTCCCAAAACACAAAATACTGGAAATACTTAACAAGTCAGAGCATCTGTGGAAAGTGGAACAATCCAGAACCAGGGGCCACAGTTTAAGAATAAGGGGTAGGCCATTTAGAACAGAGATGAGGAAAAACCTTTTTAGTCAGAGTTGTGAATCTGTGGAATTCTCTGCCTCAGAGGGCAGTGGAGGCCAATTCTCTGAATACATTCAAGAGAGAGCTAGATAGAGCTCTTAAGGATAGCAGAGTCAGTGGGTATGGGGAGAAAGCAGGAACGGGGTACTGATTGAGAATGATCAGCCATGATCACATTGAATGGCGGTGCTGGCTCGAAGGGCCGAATGGCCTACTCCTGCACCTATTGTCTATTGTCTAATTAATGTTTCAGGTCTGAGACTCTTCATCTGAAGCGTCAACATTGTTTCTCCTTCCAATGATGCTACCTAACTTGCCGAGTCTCCAGCATTTCTGTTTTAATTTTGTTTTTCCAACATCTAGTTATTTTTAGATTTTCAAAAATTATTTTAACTGGTTCTCTTGTTTTTTAAAAATTAGTTTTGGATGATTGTAGTTTTACACCCATATACTTTGAATAAACTGGCTATTAATATAGCACAAACTCGGCATTTAAGTTAGGTAACACAGTAGAGTCTCTGCCTCACATGTGCCAGAGATCTGGGTTCAATCCTGACCTTGGGTGTGTTTGTGTGGAGTGTTGTGTGTGATTGCACAGGTTTCTGCCTGCATCTCACAGACATGCAAGTTGGGGCAAGTGTATTGGTTACTATAATTGCCCCTAGTGTTAGAATGGGGGTCAGGGAGTTGATGAGAATAATAATGGGATTAATATAGGATGAGTATCAGTAAATGGTGATGGACCAAAGTTCAGTATCCTTATTGGTTTACTACTCTATGTCTCTCTATCTCAATACAAGGATCGGCGTTCAGAGAAAGTAAGCATTGAATTAAAAAAGGACAAAATGGGGAATTACAGAAACTAGATAGTTTGGCTTTTTTTTAGCCCGGAGCCCGTAACGTGGTCCTGTAAAGATAAACTCCCTATCATATAGGTTTATGTTGGTCAAAAGAAAGAACCTAAAGAATGTTATAAATTTAACAAGGGGTCAAGACTTGTTTTGAATACGATGGATGAAATTAAGAGGGACATAGGTGATGCAGCAACAAATAGTAAAATTGTACTTTTCAAGTCACGATTAAACTGCAGAACACTATGGACGGGCTGCAAAGCGGAGATCAGTTCTAAGGTCCAAATAGTCCAGGAAATTCAGAAAAACATGAATTATTCAGATAAATGGTTCCATTAACTGTCAATGGTAAGACAGTGACAGGTAATAAATTTATTGTTGGTTAATTTCATTCCATCAAATAGTAATCACACAAATCAATTGAAGCATTATAGTTATTCCATATTGATTAAGAAGGGTTTCCTTCTTTGTCTTATTTTTGTGATTTGGTTAATTTCCAATGGGATGCAGATAGTGATTTTTCTATGTAAAGTTTCTAGCCTGTGTATTAGATGAATTGCATCCTTTTTAAATTAAATACAAATTATTTACCCCGGTTTACATCCAGGGCCGGATTAAGCTAGTGCGGGGCCCGTAGCATATGTTATGAAAGTGCCTTAAATATGGGACAAAGTGATGTCACCGCCCGCGCCCCACGTGACCTAACCCAGCCGGTGGCCACGTGCCCCCGCTCCACCAATGACGGCGGGTTGCAACCTCCGTTCGGCGAACACACTCGGCCCCGCTCCCCAAACTCCGTTAACAAGCTCCGTTAGCCTACGCTGTCCGGGTTTACAGCGGCCCGCATATGGGACAAGGGCGGTCCCGTACAGGACAAACAAATTTTGCCCAAAATAAGGGATATCCCGACAGTTGGCAACCCTAGGTGCTTCCCCCCACCCCAGTCTACCCCGGTCTCACCTCTGTGCCTGTCTCTATCCCTCTGGGTCTGTCGTTGGCGGTTGGGGGTTGGGGGGTGACACGCCGGCTGCCCATTGGTCCGCTTAGCCCCGCCAACACATTCAACCCGCGGCGGTCGGGGAGCGGCGCGCGCAACACAGCGTCCCTCAGTGGGATGCCGATTTCAAGCATTTAGCGCAGGGGCCTCGAAAATGTGGGCCCCGTGGCAAATGCTACTTTTGCAACAATGTTAATCCGGCACTGATTAACATTCTCTTCTCAAAGAGCACAAAACCGAACATTGGTCTGGACACTTCAGGGCCTGACACACGGCACTAAATGCCACAATTTCCCAGCATCAAACGTGCACCACCCATTTTCATGAATATCAGCATCTACTGTTGAAAAAATAAGTTGCATTTATCACGCAAAAAAAAAATGGTGGGCCAAACTCTTCAACAGATTGCCTGTCATAAACCATGTTTATTGTGTGACATCAACGTTTTCTCTCGCAGTAACTGCTGGGCTCATTTTCGAATATTCATTGCATATGCACAAACACTAACGTGATCCCTCGACGATACGTTGATCTTTGCCGGACTAATCAGCCTGTATTTAAAGTGAGCAAATGATCATATACTCTAGAATTCCCTGGTCCTCTCCAAACATAATTCCTGACGGCGCAAGAGACCGCAGATGGTCGAATTGAGCAAAAAGTAGTCGGAGGAACTCGGAGGGTTAGGCAGCATCTGCGGAAGATATACACATCTTTACGGTCGGAACCCTTCATCTCTCAACCATTTATTATTTTGTAATTCATGGCAGATGGTCTGTGAGAGTGAACTCCTTTGAGATTTATTCACAATAATTTGCGGTCTGAGCACTGTAATTGAAATGTAGAAATACCATGTACGTAAAAACGTTTTACGGATATGGCAACAATACTTCAACCGTATCCGTTTCATGTTCCCGATTATTTGTAAATCCTTCATTCGGGGGAAATAATGGCACCAGGAGTGTTGAACTGGATGTTAGCATCTACCAGATAAAAATAATGAACTCAATTTCCTGTGGTATTATTTATTTTTTGGCCACACGAACGCCGTAAACGTTCAGCAACGCCTATTTCATACATTATTCAAACCCCTGTAAGCCAGATGGGGAAAACACGCAAACGCAACGATGTGCTGCAGCAACGAATGCTTTAACGAGGGCCGAGTGACGCCCCCGCCTCAGGCGTTGTTTCACATCGAGACATTGGCAGGTTTGCAAACGCCCTGTGGGCCAGTAGACTCGGGCAGGTCGGCGGCTTCCTCTCCACCCCGTCCAATTCTAGCAATGTGTTGCTATCTGCGCAAAGCTTCGCCTCACTGTCATTGGACGAAGTGCACGGAGGATTTTTTTAGTTGAACGCTTCTCTTCCGTTAACACGCCATTCGTGCAGCGTCTGCAAAAAGGGAGGCAAAGTGCGCAACGGTGTCAAACTCCGCAACCCGCCTGCTATGTCGGCCAAACGCGGTAAGTAAGCCCCGCTTTCCCCTTCTAACCCGGTCAACTTTCCCTTTCTCATTGACGGTCGGCTGGCCGTCGCTGTCGCAGCATTCGACACTCCTTCTCTACTCGCCCTCAATGGCGCCTGCATTTGGCTGTGTACGGACGCACCGAACACAACGCGACGGAGGGCTCGGAAACGGTTAAAGGGCGTTTTCGCAGCAACGCCAACGCTGGGCTTGGACACGCCAACGCTGGGCTTGGACCCGCCCCTGCCGCGCACAGCCGCTTGTCTGATTGGACCGTCCCAAACGTTGGCGGGTGCCAGGATGGTCCCGATTGGCTGGGCCACGTGTCCGTCATTGTGACGACACGGTGGAACGCGGGTGTTGGCGCGTGCGCGCGCTGTCGATGCCGTCCGTTTGCTGAAATAATGCTCACTGCTGCTTCTGCATCTGATGGCTCCCTTTTTGCATGTGTGTTGCCACGCTGGTTATCTGTCGCTTGCAATGAATTCGTTATATTTGCACTCTGGGCTAGATTTTCGGCTGTGCGCGCGTTGTGATTTATACAACCAAGGTGATTTCAGTAACGTTTGAGTTGGTTCGATCTACATTTCATCGGTCACTCAGCGAAAGTTTGGTACAAATCCGTTAGCTGTAAGCGGAAATGTAAATTAAATTAGGTCAGGCAGCATCTCGGGAGAGAAGGAATGGGCGACGTTTCGGGTCGAGACCAGACTGATGTCAGGGGGGCGGGACAAAGAAAGGATATAGGTGGATACCAGGAAGATAGAGGGCGATCTGGGAAGAGGGAGGGGAAGAGAGGGACAGAGGAACTATCTAAAGTTGGAGAAGTCAATGTTCTTGCCACTGGGCTGTAAGCTGCCCAGGCGAAATATTAGGTGCTGTTCCTCCAATTTCCGGTGAGCCTCACTATGGCATTGGAGGAGGCCCATGACAGAAAGGTCAGACTGGGAATGGGAGGGGGAGTTGATCAGATTGGTTAACGCGGACCCTGCGCTCTCACCGGCTCCCCTTTGATATCAGATGTGTCCAAGAGTGGTACTAGTCCTGAATGTTTACTGTAGATATAACATGCAAACCTGCCATTGGCCCACCGAGTTCACGCTGACCATCGATCACCCTAGTTCTATATTGTCCCACGCTTTCATCCACTCCTTATACATTATGCCAATTTTATAGAAGCCTGTGAACCTACATGTCGTTGGGTTGTGGGAGGAAACTTGTGGTCACAGGGAGAATCTGCACAGTCCACACAGACAGCACCCAATGTCAAGATCAATCCTGGGTCTCTGGCACTGAGCCAACAACTCTACCAGCTATGTCACCATGTTGCTCTAGTTCTCTGACATGAGCATTGGTGTCTGTTTCAGGACCTGGTCCAACGATTATTGACTCTAATTAGCCAGAAAGCCGACTGAGCAACTATAATCTTTGCCTCCTTTCCCTTTCAAGCCAATCTGTGCATTGGGACCAGATTAGGTGAAGTTGTTCATAACTATCTTTAATAACGTTGTCATTTAGGGGTGTATTTTTTGTGTACATTTCTCATTTCCTTTAAGCTCACTGGAAAATGTATTATACTACCCTGTAACACTCCTCTTTAAAAGAACAATTGACATAGATTTGTTTGGTTATTAACAGAAATAACATCCAGTAGTCTGTAAAATTGGCTAGTCAGGCAAAGGGCTAGTCCCGCTGGATTATTGGAGTTTTTTAGAATTGAATTCTTTTAGAATAACAAGGTTCCTTGGAGTTAAAAGAAAATGGCTCTGAATTAATTTCTGTTATTACGCTCGACTGCTTTTGTTTCATGATAAACAGCAAATAAGTTGTACTGCTGGTAAAACAGAAGGCAGAATAAAGTCCTCTGCTTTAATTATGGCAAAACATGGTACACGACCCATAGCATTGAGCAAATGTAATCCTCACGGTATTACCACATGTGCCATATATTTTAAGTATAATGGTGAAATCCCTCAGCAATATCCAAAAGTCACTCCTGAAAATTTCTGTAAAAGGCAAAGAACATAATTGTGATGCTTTTAAAAGCCCAAGATTCCCTTTTACAGGTGGCAGTAACTTCTGATTGAGTGAGTTCAAGCAATTCTGGTCCTTCAGTTTTAGTACCTCATTCAAACTTAGCCAAGTTCCAGCTACGCCTGAAATATTTTCTGTGAATGCCGACTTGGGTAATAAATAACTGAAGGTTATTTATTAAACTTTAGTTACATAGAATGTTGCACCATGAAAGCTAATCCTTTAAATTGGCAATCAAGCATCCAATGCCACCCCTCCCAACCCTTCCGAATTTGGCGGAAAGTTTCCGCTTATTTCATTTCCGCCATTCCGATTTCGCCTCACATTTTTCTGCAAAACAGTCGGTAATTGCAATTTGTCAATTCGGCCACTAGAGGCCACTTGGGGTTCCCCGAGAAATCCCCCCCCCCCCCCCCCCCCCCCCGAAGTCTCTCTGAAAATGCAGCATCTAGGCCGGGCAAGGATGCCAATCTCGACCTCATCGGGACTCTCATGGCCAATCGGTGGGTTGAATTTGCAACCTGCGGCCGAGGCTCTGGAACTCCAGCCCAGCTGGAGCCAGCACATCTATCCCCATAGCCAATTTCCTTGGCCGGCCGGATAAACCAGCAAAGCTCTGGAACCAAGAGTGCCAGAAAATCAGTGGTGGAACTGTAATGAGTAAATATTAAATTTAAGTGCAAGATTATATAACTATATTAATTAATTAAGACGGGGTTAAAATATAAAACACAGCAGAAAAGCCAATTACCATCTGGACTACACTTCTTCCCACCCGGTCCCCTGCAAAAAATCTATCCCCTACTCCCAATTCCTTCGTCTACGCCGCATCTGCGCCCGGGATGAGGTGTTTCACACTAGGGCTTCAGAGATGTCCTCGTTCTTCAGGAAACGGGGCTTCCCCTCCTCCATTATAGATGAGGCTCTCACTAGGGTCTCTTCTACATCCCGCAGCTCCGCTCTTGCTCCCCCTCCCCCCACTCGCAACAAGAACAGAATCCCCCTCGTTCTCACCTTCCACCCCACCAGCCAGCGGATCCAACAAATCATCCGCCAACATTTTCGTCACCTACAACGGGACCCGACCACTGGCCATATCTTCCCATCCCCTCCCCTCTCTGCGTTCCGCAGAGACCGTTCCTTCCGTAACTCCCTGGTCCACTCGTCCCATCCTACCCAAACCACCACAACCCCTGGCACTTTCCCCTGCAACCGCACGAGTTGCAACACCTGTCCCTTTACCTCCCCCCTCAACTCCATCCAAGGACCCAAACAGTCTTTCCAGGTGAGACAAAGGTTCACCTGCACCTCCTCCAACCTTATCTATTGCATCCGCTGCTCTAGATGTCAACTTATTTACATCGGTGAAACCAAGCGCAGGCTCGGCGATCGCTTCGCTAAACACCTGTGCTCGGTCCGCATTGACCAAACTGATCTCCCGGTGGCCGAGCACTTCAACTCCCCCTCCCATTCCCAGTCTGACCTTTCTGTCATGGGCCTCCTCCACTGGAAATTGGAGGAACAGCACCTCATATTTCGCCTGGGCGGTTTGCAGCCCAGTGGTATGAACATCGACTTCTCCAACTTTAGATAGTTCCTCTGTCCCTCTCTTCCCCTCCTCCTTCCCAGATCTCCCTCTATCTTCCTGTCTCCACCTATATCCTTCCTTTGTCCCGCCCCCCTGACATCAGTCTGAAGAAGGGTCTCGACCCAAAACGTCACCCATTCCTTCTCTCCTGAGATGCTGCCTGGCCTGCTGAGTTACTCCAACATTTTGTGAATAAATACCTTCGATTTGTACCAGCATCTGCAGTTATTTTCTTATACCATCTTTTTGGGCTGATTATCAATTAATGTGCAAATTTACTTCAACAAGTACTTCCGTATGCTTAGTCGAGTCACGTATATCAAATCTTTCTTCATAACTTAGTCATACATTTTATGACCATTGTTCTTTTATTCAATACTAAGAGAATTAGGATGTGTAAGGAAAAAGCAAAATAGAAAAAACAAAACAAAACATTTTTTTCTTTGTGTTGCCAAAAGTATCTCTGTTCAATAACCTTTCTATAAATAGCAGAATATACTCATGATCGGCCCGACATTGTAAATTGAGTCCAAGAACTACAGACTGTTGGAAATTATAGTCGTTTTTCACACATGAATGTAGCGCAACGCATATGCGCATTTGGGGTGCATACTTTTTTTTGCTGAAAAGGTGCATTACGTGCCATATTATGAATTTTGTTGTAAAATTCTGAATTTTGGACATTAACATTATGAATTTGTAAAATCAAATGTTGGGAGGTCTGCAATGCTTAAAATCAAGTAATCAAATTATAACTGGGTAGCTGAAAGCCAAGTGATAGATTGTCGTATTAATATAAATGCCAAAACTGCCAGTGGTAAACCACTGTCTTCCCTCACGTTGGAATAGTGCCTGAGATGGATTACAGCTGATGCATCTATCAATCTGCTTCTGGAGATCTACAAGGGCTCTCATATGGGCTTGCCCCAACTTCCATAATTAAGATGAGTTTAGCACTTCTGAGAGATTGTTTTTCAAAGGTGAGAGAGCAGTGATATCACAAAACTATGCGGAGAGAAATACAGTCCTTGTATCTAGGAACAAACAGTGCTTTGAAGAGATGAAAGGAATCGGGATTAAATGCAGAAGTAAATGTTTTCATGGAAAAATGTAATGATTTCAGATCTAAGGAAGCAAAGCTATTGGAGGAGAAATGGTGGATTAGGTGTGTATATTTGTTAGATTGAAAACCGGCGTTTAAATATTTTTTTCATAGAAGACCAGTGTATGTTAAGTATTATATCAGATTGTAAGGCATCCAATGCATGGAAATATAATTGACTTACTGGAACTATAGGTGTATCAGCATTAGTCATGTTTGGAAGTTAATAACATCTTATCAAACAAGTAAAAGCTATGCCAGAGATGTATGACATCTAGCATCATCTCATGGTAACTTAATAATTGTAAGCACACAGCATTTCCAGGTCAGTGGGTATTGGCAACAAGGAATTTGACCAAATTGCAGCCTTGTATCAAAACCAATCAAGAAAACACAAAATATGACAAAGTAACAAGAATTAGCGGCCATAGAGAGTATTGGCAGGAGTGGGTCGATGTTGCTTTCTGCCAGAATCCTACACCGTGCCAAGATTTAAAAGATGTAAAAACTGCCACCCAACGTCACCCATTCCTTCTGTCCCGAGATGCTGCCTGACCTGCTGAGTTACTCCAGCATTTTGTGAATAAATCGATTTGTACCAGCATCTGCAGTTATTTTCTTATACTAACCTTGGGTGATATGGGTCTTTGATTATTAGCTGCCTTTTTGAGGCAGCATCTCCTGTAGATCCCTTTGATGTTGGGGAGGTCAGTGCCTGTGATGGACCAGACAAACCTTCTGCAGCCACCTTCTTTCCCAGATGTTGACTTACTGAACCAGGCCATGAGGCAACCAGTCAGTAAGCACTTTATTGTACATCTGTGGACACTCAACAGAGTATTCAGTGACATACAGTATTTCCTGAAGTCCAGGACAGGTTTTCAGAGATATGTATACCCAGAACTAGAAGCTGTTGACTCTCTCCACTGCTGTCTTATCGATGAAGACAGGTTGATGGATCTCTGGTTTTCCCCTTCCTCAAGTCATTAAACTTGGCCTTGTTAACTTTGAAAGTTTGTTCCTGCACCGTTCAATCAGATTATCGATCTCCCTTTTGTGCTCTGACTTACCTTTACCTGTTTGTTATTTTTCCAGAAACTGTGGTGTCATCGGCAAATTTAAATATGGCGTTGGAGCTGTATCTGTTTACATTGTCATGTGTCTAGAGAGTAGAGCAGGGGACTGAGAACAAAACCTTGAGATGCCCCTGTGCTGATGCTCATTGAGAAGGAATTGGTGTTGCCAATTCATACTAATAGTGGTCCGGTAATGAGCAAGTTTAAAATCCTTTAGACTTTACTTTAGACTTTAGAGATACAGTGAGTCCGTGCCGAACCGGCGATCACCCCATACATTAGCACTATCCTACACACTAGGGACAATTTACAAAAGCCATTTAACCTACATACGTACTTCTGGAGTATAGGAGGAAATTCGAGCATCTGGAGAAATCCCATGTGGTCACAGGGAGATTGTACTAACACTGGACAAACACCCGTAGTCAGGATCGAACCCAGGTCTCTGGCGTTGTAAGGCAGCAACTCTAACACTATGCCATTGTGCCACCCCTAGCTGTAGTTGCAAAGGTGCTTCACAGCTTGGTCAGTTGGCTCAGCCAAAGGGCATGGCTTTGCCTCTGTTAAAGTTTGTTAGCTGTGTTGTTTGTGGGCCTTCTTTTGGCTGACTTCTCTAATTGGATTTGTGTGCAGGAAGCCCAGCTGCATTGTAGAGCCTTGGTTGTGGGATTAGGTCTAACTTCATCTAGCACGTTCCAATAATCTCATTCAGAGACCAGATTTCATAGATGAGGCCAAAATAATTTTGACTGTTTTGACTTAAGTGATAATATGAACATTTGCCTTTCATTTGTTGCAGATGCATACCTTAGGGTTAAAATGGAAGATGATGTGGAACCTGTGATATTTAATGGAGCCGAAATGGTTGACGTTCAGAATGATTCTTCATCTCCAGCTACTGAAGATCAGTCGCAAGTGAATAATCAGAAAAGATATCTAGCTGCTGTTGTTTATGGTAAATTTAGACGTCAGTTTAACAATAGGAGCCCCGTTGGTTCAAAGCTAACATTTGTTCCCTTCTTTTGCAAGAAGAATATATTCTTTGTCTTACCATATTTACCAGAAATCAAGAATGAGTCTTGTATTGGCACATTTCTTTCAATTTATTTAATTGACCATCATTTGTGTCCTAACTCTCTCCACAATATAATTATCAGATTGTTGTATTGTTTTAAAATTTCCAACAGAACAAATCTCATCTTCATGCATGCTAGATTCATCTCTTACAATCGTGTAATAGGTAATATTTGTGCATTCCCTGATCTTAATGACTCTACCATTTGTGTCCATGCTTTCAATTGCTTGCTAACTTGATTTTGGAATTCCATCCCTAAGCTTTTCTACCTCTCAAACCCTTGATTAATGAATAAAAACAGAAAATTCTTGAAATAAAGGTGACCTCTTCTCACCCCACATTCTGGTTTTAAGAACCAACCTAAAAGGCTTTTTTCATTTTCTTAGAATGCACACTGTCCCATCCCCCCTCCCCCCCCCCCCAACCAGAATGTGAAGCGGGAAGGTGGGGGGGACAGTGTGCATTCTAAGAAAATGGAAAAAGACTTTTAGATTGCTCCTTAAATCCTACCTTGACTCCAAGCTATTCTAATATCCAAGCCGACCTCTATCATGCTGAAGCCAAATGTCAGTTCTTGGATTCCTCCTCATACTTAACTTTGACAATGACCCTACAGACTAACACCAGGCCACCATCTCATAAACTGGATTTAAAGAAAGATCCTGTCCCCAAATTTTGCTTATCCATTCCCTCCACAGAGGATGTGTGACCCGCTGAGTCACTCTAGCACTTTCTGTTTTACTCTAGATTCCAGCATCTTCAGTTTCTTTTGTTCCAATATCTTAAAGTGACAATGCCAAACTTAATGTTGTTTCTGTGAAAACCCTTTTGAGGTTGAGCAGTATTTTGTCGCAATAAAGACAATTGTTAATTGTGACTGTGCATATTGAAATGAAGGAGTTCCCTCTTTAATCTTTTAGCTGCAGGGAGTGGTCTCTTTTGGACGTTGGCATCAAAACAGAATACAGTATTCTGACTCTGGTTTGGCTAACGCAGTGCAAAGCCTTGGGTAACCTCTTTGGATTTGTACTTGTGACTGTGCCATTCCACATTCTATCTACCCTTACTGGTTAAGTTGCACTTTAGAACTAACTTGCATAAAATTGATATTTAAAATCATCTACACATTATAAGATGATGTAGAAAATAATTGATGATAAAAGAAAACTCTTTCATATCCCCATCCATTTTTTATTAGTACAGCAATCAGGAGCAGAAGGTGAACCAGATGATCCCGGCATGAATACCAATGAGTCAGCAGGAAACCTGCCGCAGGTTCGTCTACCAAAGAGGAATGATACTTCAACTGACATGGCATCGCATGAGACTACACGCACTGGAGAATACAGCTACGTTTATAGGCCAAAAAGAAGGAAAATCACAGTCCGTAATGCAGTATGTGTCACTACCTCATGAGGAAGGAAGTGGTTGGGGAAAGTCTTAATTCAAATTATCAAATAATTCAAAAATCATTAGTAATATAAAGAGCAAAGTAGAACTTTAATGTCTATTGTGTCAATGCATTGGATTCATACTTTGCTAATGCTGGCTACTGATGAAAGCAATTTCAGTGAGATTGTTTTAAAAAAAATGGAATTCTTCACCTGTGGGTGACTGAACTATCATGTTCAGAGTGTGATTGCATCATTGAGCATATCATTGTATGTATATATGCTGTCATTTGTTCAGAAAAAGGTGTTTGTGTTTCAAAGTGTTTGTTCTGGCATGTAGGTGGTTCCTGCTAGGTTGCTCCTTGTGTTCTGTTGTAGCTTCATCATATTCTGTTGTAGCTACATCAAGATGTTATAACATGAAATGGATGGGTCTTATCTTTTTCCATTTCTTATCTTCCTGTGGCAACGACAAGGTCAGAAATTATTATAGCTGATAACACCCAATGAATGCTTGATCCTGGATAAATGTGGATGGTATTTGTTCTCCTCACTTTAAAAGGGATTATCCAGGTGTGTGCATGTAATGAGGACCACAGGATTCATCCTCTTTGGTTCAGTCTGCCAGATTTATATTTTGTCTTTGTCTATGCTTTGCTACACTGTGTTACTGGTGAACAGCCCTGGTCCAAAAAAAAAGCGACAATACTGCCTGTGGAGGAACTGTGACCCACCTGATGATAACATAATTCTAAATGTTGCCATGCGAGAAGTCATCTGCTTAGACCAGCAGCTTACAAGTTTTTCAGCTGTCAAGATGCTCTTGCATTATATTTAAATTGGTGCATTTTTCATTTTAATGTGGGGAGAAAGCAAGATTTTTCTTGTGGATGATATTTGTACAGAACAATAATCTTTTCTCTTGCTTATACAGTGCCCTTCATAATGTTTGGGTCAAAGATCCATCATTTATTTATTTGCCTCTGTGCTCCACAATTTGAGATTTGTAATAGAAAAAAAATCACATGTGGTTAAAGTGCACATTGTCAGATTTTATTAAAGGCCATATTTATACATTTTGGTTTCACCATGTAGTAATTACAGCTGTGTTTATACATAGTCCCCCCATTTCAGGGGACCATATTGTTTGGGACACATGGCTTCACAGGCGTTTGTAACTGCTCAGGTATGTTTAATTGCCTCCTTAAAGCAGGTGTAAGAGAGCTCTCAGCATTTAGTCTTTCCTCCATCACCTTTGGAAACTTTTATTGCTGTTTATCAACATGAGGACTAAATGTGTGCCAATGAAAGTCAAAGAAGCCATTATGAGACTGAGAAACAAGAATAAAACTGTTAGAGACATCAGCAAAACCTTAGGATTACCCAAATCAACTGTTTGGAACATCATTAAGAAGAAAGAGAGCACTGGTGAGCTTACTAATCGCAAAGGGACTGGCAGGTCAAGGAAGACATCCACAGCTGATAACAGAATAATTCTCTCTATAATAAAGAAAAATCCCCAAACAGCTGTCCGACAGATCAGAAACACTCTTCAGGAGTCAGGTATGGATTTGTCAATGACCACTCTCCGCAGAAGACATCATGAACAGAAATACAGAGGCTACACTGCAAACCACTGGTTAGCTGCAAAAATAGGATGGCCAGGTTAGTTTGCCAAGAAGTACTTAAAAGAGCAACCACAGTTCTGGATAAAGGTCTTGTGGACAAATCAGACGAAGATTAACTTATCTCAGAGTGATGGCAAGAGCAAAATATGGAGGAGAGAAGGAACTGCCCAAAATCCAAAGCATACCACCTTATCTGTGAAACACGGTGGTGGGGGTGTTATGGCCTGGGCATGTATGGCTGTTGAAGGTGCTGGCTCACATCTTCGTTGAAGGTGCTGGCTCACATCTTCATTGAAAATACAACTGCTGATGGTGGTAGCATAATGAATTCTGAAGTGTATAGACGCATCCTATCTGCTCAAGTTCAAACAAATGCCTCAAAACTCATTGGCCGGTGGTTCATTCTACAGCAAGACAATCACAATCACAATAATACTTTTTTCGCCAAGGATGTTTTACAAAATACGAGGAATTTCATTTGCCAATGATCCCAAACATACTGCTAACGCAACAAAGGAGTTTTTCAAAAATAAAAAATGATCAATTCTCGAATGGCCAAGTCAATCACACGATTTGAACCCAATTGAGCATGCCTTTTATATGCTGAAGAGAAAACTGAAGGGGATTAGCCCCCAAAACAAGCATAAACTAAAGATGGCTGCAATACAGGCCTGGCAGAGCATTACCAGAGAAGACACCCCGCAACTGGTGATGTCCATGAATCGCAGACTTCAAGCAGTCATTGCATGCAAAGGATATGCAACAAAATACTAAACGTGACTACTTTCATTTACATGACATTGCTGTGTCCCAAACATTATGGTGGCCTGAAATGGGGGAACTATGTATAAATACTGCTGTAATTTCTACATGGTGAAACCAAAATGTATAAAAAAGGTTTTTATTAAAATCTGACAATGTGCACTTTAACCACATGTGATTTTTTTTTAATTACAAATCTCAAATTGTGAAGTACAGAGACAAATAAATAAATGATGGCTCTTTGTCCCAAACATTATGGAGGGCACTATCTATACTTCCTGCTAAATATTTTGCACATATTATCTTCAGCCTCAGATGAGAATAAGAGATGCTGGTGATTATGGTGACTATGAAGAAAATGGTGACTTTGTTTATGACTACAGTGCAGACTATGAATGCGTGAGTAATCATAATTTTATTGTCTTTGGATGTGATACACTTGCCTTTTATATCACGTAGTACATACAACCAATGTACTTAAAGGAAATAGTTTTAAATTTAAAAAAACAAACTATTCATGTCATGCCTACATGGTCTTTGATTATAAAATTTAAAAAAAACTATTTTGGAAGATTTAATTATTTCATTTCCTTTATAAAGCTTAATTATTCTATGCCACCTGTTGCATGTTTTTTCTGATCTAAAGAGCAGCAAGTGAATTTAATGGATTTTAGTCGGCTGCTTTGGATCTATAAAGGGGCATGTTTTGGTGATTCACTCTCCTCTTTCATCGCCTCTTCCCTTATTCAGATCAAATAACTGATTATGCAGCGAATAATTTTGGTTACACATGTCTCACCATCACTTAAATGTCCCATTTCTTTGCATTGAGCTGTTATGTCTATGATGCAAGGTATCTGAATTCTTTTTTTTTTTACTGCCTGTGTTGCTATCCATTTAACTGTTTGTCCCACACAGCTGGAAATGCTTTAATTCCCAATATGACGAATACAATTTGGTAGATGTGAAAATCCAATTTTAGTATTTTAGATTGTCAAGTATTGTTTTTCTAGTTACATTTTTGCTATGTAGTGCAATCTGTCCAATGTGGCAGATAATTAATCTGGCTCCAAGTCGGTGTTAAGTGAACCAACAGCCTAAGCAGACATAAGGTCCAGTATTAATGCATATGTGTATAAATATGATACTGGGACATAGAAGCGTGACATAGACACCCAAAAATTAATTGTTGTAAAAACCAATGCAAACACATTTATTTACAAGTTTGACAATCGTCTGACTCTATCAAAAAGAAAGAAAGATAGTTCCGCAAACGCAAGTAGTTTTTTCAGGTAATTTAAAATTTACCATAAAAGTGTTAACGTACATAACATGGTGTCTCAATGGCATTTTATTGCAATGGTAGAACTTCTTTTTTCTAATTCATTAAAGTGTAGTTATACATCCTATCCGTGGCGGTCCACAATGAAATTGGACAGTAAACCAATTTATTTACCGTCAGGCCATTTGACATGTAGATTGGAGGTAACAGTTTGACAGCGTGGGAATTTTCGCGATGTTTTTGGCCTCCGCCATTACATGTAAAGTGGGCTCCAAACCCAAATATTCAACCCAGAAACCAGATATGCATCTCCCTTACATTTTCAAAGAATGCCCACTCACTTTTCACAAAAATCCACATAACCACTTAAAAAAAATTAAAAATTAATACAGCTCTTAGTAAACTGGAAGTAAATCCGGTTTATTCCTTGTTACAGTGAAGCTTGGTTTTTAAGTAACCCATACAAGGTGTTATAGTTCAAAACTCTCAAGTACTTACCGACTTGTCAGTGATTTCAGCGAAAGTTAGGACTCGGAGAAGCATTGACAGCGTGGGAATTTTCGCGACGTTTCAGAAGACGCGGTAATCTCGACCTGGGGTAATATTTCCCCCAAAATACATTTAAAATACAAACAAAATCTTACCTTTCAAAACGCAAACAAAATGGTGTCCGATGGGCAGCTTTCATTAGGAAGATAGCGCTGGACAATTGAACGTCTCCTGTATTTAACCAGCAGACGCTCCGAAGACACGAAGAGTCATCAGGCTGCAGCACCGTCAGCAGAAAACTGACAAACTACACTTACACTTACTTATAAAATGTTTTTATGAGTTGAACAGACTTATAGACATGTTCCCAATGTTGGGGGAGTCCAGAACCAGGGGCCACAGTTTAAGAATAAGGGGTAGGCCATTTAGAATGGAGATGAGGAAAAGCTTTTCCAGTCAGAGAGTTGTAAATCAGAGAGTTCCAGTCAGAGAGTTGTAAATCTATAAAATGTTTTTATAAGTTGACAAATCCACCAGACATGAAAACAGCGGGTTAATGATGCCTGCTTATGTACGTAACGATTTGGACACGGAGAACAAAGTAAGCACATTATGTCTCGTTTGCTTTAAAGTATGTTGAGTTAAGAATTTTTGGACATATATTTTTTACTTGGCTTGAGCATCATAGAAACAAATGAATATCGATCCGAAAAATATTCATTTTTCATGATTTCCAACGGCATCTTACGTACTTAACTCTCAGGACACGATGAGTTACGTACATGAGCATGATATTTTTTACTCTCCCAAATGAATATGTGCAACTAATTTCTCCAAGCAAAGTCGGGTTTGGAAAGGCATATCAAAGGTCCTAAAAAAAAAATTGTTTAGACAAATGTAGGCCATTACGATACGTATATATTTTCACATAAGTTATGATGTGTAAAAAATGTCACATTTTTGTGTCCAATTATGGGTCAAAATCAAAAACAAATGTTAATTTTACAACAGTTGAAGAAAGTCTGGAACCATAAGTTTATATTATGTATTACATGGCTATATGAAGTACCACATACAAGCAAAACTTTCCCATCAAGTAAACAGAATATACTTTTACAGACAAATGAAAATAACATTAAAAAATCTCTCCAGTATCATATTTTTATACATATATAAACTAAGGTTCTCCATGTTTTGGGTGAACCCTGACTATTCCATGTCTCTTGTCATCTCCCGTACAACACATTTGGCATCATGTGTAGTTGAATGATGTGTAAATTCTTCAGCTCTCATTGCTCTGTTCCAATTGGTGGTCCAATGGAAATTATTCATTAATATCTTGGGGGAATCATGGCATAAATTGAAAGTTACAAAGAATTTACTGGTGTTTAGGGGATAAGCTTTTGTGCATATACAGAGAGATACAAGGAACTGCAGATACTGGAATCTTGAGCAAAACACAGTGTTGAAGTAACTGAGCAGGTCAGGCAGCAATCAGCTGAGTTACTCCAACACATTGCGTTTTGTATATATATTCAGGTGTAACCCAGCATTTACATTTTATACAATTGCAATGAACCAATTTGTATTTTTTCTCTACAGGCAAGTGATATGTCAGACGGTTCTTATGTTACAGATCAGCAGAGGACTTTAGTGGAGATTCTTAATTACTGTCAGGTAACTGCAATGCCAGTGATAATCTGAGCTCCTTGTACAATTCTTTTGTTTTTTACTCGTTTGATCTTTAATCTTTTGTTCCCGATACACAAAAAAGAGTGAATCTAAGAAACTGAAAATCTGTTAATGCACAGAGAGTGTGCATCCCTGGTCAATGATGTGATGATTATGATCTTGAAATTCTATCACGTAGTATAATATCATTAAAAAATAAGTAATACCCGGAACCTGCACACAGTTGACACATGCTTGCCATGGGTTAGTTAAAAAGAGCCCATCTGAACAAGGTCCCAGTTGTGGAGCCTGTCACGGAGGACCTACTTCATAGAGGTCCCCTTCTCCTCTTGAGATGACTCACCATGTAATTATGCTCGTGTAAATCGTGATGTAACCTTGAAGGTAACGGGGATCAAATCTTGACTATTCATAAATGAAAATTGGTCCAACTTCTCCATTCTCTCTCAATAGTTTTTAATTCTACTAAGGTGAAGACTACTGATACCATGCATTTCTATTATTTTTGAAAAAATAAGTCAAGTCTCTGTTGCTATTCTGACAAACTTCTCTTCCCTTTTCTGTCAGGTAATGTATGCCGCCATCCAGAGACTGGACAAGAAATTTGATGTTCTGCATCGTCGAGTCACAGAGATGAACCAGGGAAGAACGAAGCCCATGTTTTTCAAGCCGGTGAGTATTGGTGTTATCAGCCTTAGTAGTAAGGTGTGATGCATATACCACTACTGAAATTGTCAAATAATTTCTAAAAATCTACAAGAAAGGTGTAGAAGCTGTAAAACTAAGGCAAAAACAGAAATTGTTGGGGTTAGATGGCTTCCTAAATGGGAGTAACCACAGACACAAGGGACTAAGGAAAATGAAGCTAAAAATATTTAGGTAGTTCCCGGTATCAGTAATTCTGTGGTGAACTGAAGTGAAGAGCTTTGCTATCCTCTGCTCTTCCTCATTGACAGAGTTGTGACATAAATCTGATGCCACTCGATTGCTTTGCCAGTATCTATGGAGCCTTGACCTGAGTTTGAGATATTGTGGTTCTGTAAAAAATTAGGAAATCGATATAAGAAAGCCTCATGCAGAATCTTAACTCAAAATGTAGACCATCCATAAATTTGCATCTTTGCTCCATAAATGCTGCTCAACTACCTGAGTTCCTTCCCAAGATGTTTTCTTTTTGCTTGCCATAAAATCCTTGGGTTGGTGTCGATGGTAGAGAAGGGTGAAATTCTTCAGTGACTGCAATGCTAACCTGGTGTGCAAGTAACAAACACTAGTTCTGCTTCCTTTCCAACATTCAATATCCTTGAGGTTATTAGATTCAAAACGCAAGAAAACAATCAGCACATACCTTTCTCACACAATTAAAATGAGCCGTGAAAAAAATTATGGCTGGTCAGAATCACAATGGGAGTGAATTTAAATTTGACATGGATTAAAAGTCATTATCGTTCAAATGTTTAAGCTTTCAAAAATTTTGAACAGCCTGTTATTTTTTTTTCTTTCTAAAGTTGAGAGTGCATCTTTCAACATAAATCTAGGTCTCAATAAAATAAGTAGCTAGGGCACAGATCCTGACGCCAGGATCATTTACATCATTGCTTCTTAAATTATTTCAGTCATTCACCCTTGAATCTTTATCACAAAATTTCATTCACCTACGACTAAATTTTCTTATGTTTTTTGGTAATTTTCGTTTTAATCTCCCTTGTATATAATTTTATATATAATTTATTTTGTCGCATGAGCAAAAAACATAAATCAACTAATTTCTTGTGTGTTTATTTTATTCAACTTTTTGAACATCCTAAAAATATGTAAAGAAAACTAGGCGAGGAAAAAAAAAGTTTAATTACCACTGGAGTTGGAAAATCATTCTATTAGAATGATAAAAAACTATTCCAACGTCTACACAGTGGGCTTCAGCCCCATCTTATCCTTTCGGGCTTTGATTACTTGGAAAAGTAATCTTTTCTTGGAAAACTAGCTCAAAAACCCATGGAGTATGTGATTTAATATATTAGTATTCAACTAATATAGCTTTCTGTATCTCTTCCCGACGAAAGCTCACAATGCCACCAAATAACAACTTGCCATATTTGGTATACCTCTCTCCAGAAACTGGCTCTTCCAAACCCAGATATATTTTTTAAGTTGTGCATGTGTACTGACATGTTTATGTCACATGCAGGCTCAAAACATCATCACAACATTGTCTGTTGCTCAGTTCTGAATATCTGGTGCCCTCCCATTCTCCCAACTAGGAGTGACAAAAAAACTAAGAACAGAAAAATTATTAGAATTTTTCTAGTTTACATAAAGTAAAGTTAGTAAACAACTGTCTTAGAACTTAGAATTAGATTCTTAGAAACAATGCTTTCTTGTGTATGTTTACCGCAAATAAATGACAAGCAGTATACTTCTACACTTATCATCAATGACAAGGATGTTCCTGTACTCCTGTGACAAGCTTCTCAAACTGAGGTTCAATTTCCTTCTCCAAAGCAACCCTCATTACCGAATCAACATACTGAAGTGAATTGCGTTTTTTGGATTTCAATTCTACCAAGGTCGAAAATCTTTGTTCAGACAGGAAAGATGGTGTCATCATTACTCGTGGTTGAAGGGCCTTCAAGGCAATTGACTTGTATTCAGGGAAAGCACGTAATCCAATCCAATAGTCTCCATAGTAGGAGTACATCTCAAAAGATGATTTTTGAGTGAAGTCAGAATGAAGCTCCATCAACACTTCTGACATTTCCCCCAAATCTGCTCACTTGATGTGGCTGGTGATAAAAGGATTAACTATCCACATCTGATTTTCCAAGTCCTGTAGATGCTTCTGAGGAAAATATGTTTCAAAATTTTTAGACAGCGACTGCAGATGGTCGGAAATGATGTCCTTCAGTGTTTTCTCCAGATCAGGTTGCTTTTCTTCCCACTCACACTCGTTGAGGAAGCTTTTCAAATGTGGGAAATTGGAGAAATTGCCTTTGCGAATGTTAATATGCCACATGGTGCTCTTCATTTTCATGGCTTCTATTTTCCCAAGGACATCGAAGATATCACCTCCTTTACTTTGAAGTGACAAGTTGAGCCGATTCAAATGTTCAAAAATAGAAGTCATGTAACACAATTTGGCCAGCCAAAAATCATTGTTGAAATGCATTGCTTTCACGTCACCTTGCTCAGTAAACAAATACAGACAGTTCATTCTTCAGGGACAGTACTCTTTCAAGGACTCTTCCACATGACAACCATTGAACCTCAGAATGCAGGAGGAGAATCATGTGATCTGCAGACATATCCTTGCATAGCTCTGAAAACAGCCAACATTTTTTTGCTTGTGGGCGAATAGCATTGACAATTTTCACCACATCTTGCAACAATTCTTCCAGCTCATTTTTCTGGTCATTGCAACAAGTGTTCCGTTTTCCTGGCAGCCAGTGCTTCTCGATGTAAACAACAATGTAAAAAGGTGCAATTATGCGATTTTTCTTTGATGTGAGTGGTGGCTCCTTTATGTTTCCCCATCATGGCTGCAGCACCACATTTGCTCCAAGATAAATTTTCATTTTCCATGAATTAGTCAAGCTTGGAGAAAATAAATTCACTTGTAGTTTGCTCTCCAACTGGCAAGCAAAAGAGATAATGCTCAACAATTTTTCCCAAGCTTTATTCCGGGAAACGACAATACACAATGAGTAGGAAAGAAAACTGCAGATGCTGGATTAAATCAAAGATAGACACAAGATGCTGGAGTAACTCAGCGGGTCAGGCGGCATCTCTGGAGAGAAGGAATGGGTGACGTTTCGGGTTGAGACCCTTCTTCAGACTGATGAGTTGTGCATTGTTTTTATTGTCCGTAGTTTCATCAAACTGCAGAGCGAAAAATGGTGCTTCCAACAGTTTCGCCATCAGCTGATGTTTCAGATCTTCAGCAATCATAGTAGATCAAAGTTTCATTGTGTCATTGGACAAAGGAATTTGCACTACTTTATCTTGCTTTCCACCAAGTAGTAGATTGGCAACGATTTCAAACATGGTTTGACAACTTTCTCAGCCTCTGTGAACGGCTTTTTTTCTTTCATGAGCACATGTGCTATTTGAAGAGAGGCAAGAAGAGTTTTTTTAGTCGCAGTGTCATTCTTTACCATCAACTGGAAGAAATTCTGCTGCTTCCGCAAATACGAGTGTTTTTGAAAAACTGTATGAACTTGTTTTGATGATTGCTATGCTTTGTTCTTAAATGAGTGTAACTTTGAAGGAGCCAGGCACTGGTTACTATATTTTACACTGCAAAACATGCACTGAGTTGAGGGAGTAGGGCTTGTTAGTTAATCTTGGGGAAGGAAAAAGCCATACTTGATATATTCTTCATTCCACTTTCTTGTCTTGAGGAGAGGGTACTTTGGTCCTGGTATTTTCTCTTGAGATTAAGTTTTTCCTTGCCCGTATCATTAACAGAGTCATCATCTGTAACATACGTAACTGCATTTTTAAGTTCGTTATCCTCAGTTTCTTGTCACCCTTCACAAGTGACTTGTCTCCTGAACATACCTCCTCTTGAGTCCTGTTCGTTTCACTTTCAGAAATTAACTACTTTCTCCTGCACACTCTTCCTCTAGAGCTGGTTTCTTTAGGTACTTCAACAAAAACATAATGTCTTATTCTGCAAATCAAACTCACAAAATACTGAAGTCGCTAGAATAGAAAATGCAGAATATCACTACAAGAAAATGGCACAATCTAACTTTAGATTGCCTAAAAACGGGGCTCAAATCTCCTTAATATAGCTAATATTCATGTGGCTTGATGCAAGTAAGTGCTGGTAGATTGAAGTACAGTAAATATATATAGAATTCTAGTTCTAGCAGAAAAGTAGCTAAATTGGCAACACAAAGTAAAGTTACAGTTCGACAATTGCCAACGGGCGATCCTCCAGTGTTGCCATTTATAAATTTATGATCCCACTAGTTTGTCTGGTCTTCCCTAAAAGGTTATGTTATAGTAAATTTGGGAAATATCCTGCTGCTTTGAAATTAGAAAACCATATGTAGAGAGAAAAAAACATATCAAATTTCCAGCTCCACTGCCATTAAAACCAATAAGAGCTTACTAACCACTTGAATGGCAATGCCTTTTTTAAGTATAGAAAAAAATATATAAATATCTGAATAAATGGAGTCATTCACCCTTCATTCACCCCTCTAGTTTCATTCACCCCAAAAATAATTTAATTCACTCTTGGGTGAACCATTCACCAGTTTAAGAAGCACTGATTTACATGACTAGCGTACCGCATGGCAGAAATATCTACAAACAGGTAATGGAAACGGATCAGTATTAAGTATTCTGCTTCCTGTTCATTCCCTACCTATGATGCAGCATCCATTAATAAAATTATAAATCATTTTCAGTATTACTGTTTAGCAAAGATTAAATGGTCATAGATCATAAGGAATGACATGCCCATCGGCCCATTAAGTATACTCTGCCATTCAATCATGGCTGATCTATCTCTCCCTCCTAACCCCGTTCTCCTGCCTTCTCCCCATAACCTCTGACACCTGTACTAATCAAGAATCTATCTAAATCTATCTCTGCTTTAAAAATATCCATTGACGGCCTCCAATGGGAGGGATGGGAGTCTTCAGTACAGAGGGCAAGTTCAGTAAAACTGTGATAATTTGATTTCTGGCTGTTTTGGAAATCATGAAGGTTCGGTATCAGGCTCACAGGATGCTGATTCCCATACTCCCTTTTAACATGCCAGGGCCTCCATTCCTGTGCTCCATTGAACCGTACCTTTTTCGATGAACCTGGTATTGTTTTACTTATCTTTTTCTTTTCAATCTCATCAATTCTAATTGCAATTTGCAGAGACTTATGGCAATGCCATATGGAAAAACACATCAGATGCCACTTAACAAAATGAAAATACACAAACCAATGGAAAGAGAAATGAGGATCCGGGTGCCTCCACCTGATCGAGGGCTTTGTTCTTCCCCACTCAGGATACGAGTTGAGAAAGAGCCATTAAATGTTTCGGTTCCAAGCCAAGCTGTCCGATCGTTGACCAATCCACAGACGATGTACAGTTGTACACGAGGAACAAGCCCACCTCTGCCAACTATTCAATCTGTCCAATCTTTACAAGATCCAGCAATGCAGGGCTCAGGCACGGCTATTGGGATTTCTGACTTTGTCCCTGGGAAAGCGATTGTTGAGCAAGACACAAGGGTACCAAAGCCGTTAGGCAGTATCGACTCAGTGAGACCCACAAGTAGGCTATATCAAGATGGATGTAGTTCCAGAGATAGAGAAACATTTGTTAATGCAAATATTACAAATGGAACTAAGCAGCAAAACAACTTTTCTGAACATTTGTCCTCTGTTCCTTCATCAAGTGCAACCAATGTCAATTCCGGTGAGTTATCATCATTTACTAAATATGTTTTTATTTGAACACGCACTTAAATGTTTGGACATAGACATGTTATAGTCTTAAGGCTAATTGCATGAATTTTTAACCTCAAACCCTGTAATGAAACTACATTTGTATGGTTAATTTTTAAATATCACAAAATCTGTTTTCTTTTTCAGACTTGTATATAAAACCTTGTTTATAGTAATTGGTTTATAATTTATTATTGTCGCGTGTGCTGAGATACAGTGAAAAACTCTTTTTGTGTACTATCCAATCAAGTCATTCTTCCTCCTCTCCGGTGCACTGGTTTAGCAGAGGCTGGGCTTGTTGGCAACCTCTCCGGGCTTGTTCTCGTTGCTGTGGCCCGCCGGGAGGCCACCTTTGGCTGTGAATGTTTTTGTGGCTGGGAAAGTTATACTTTTGAGAAGGGAACGTCTCGAAGTGGTTATCTTTGGAACATTTAATGGAAGTATGTAAAAATATATATGAAAAGTTTGGTCAGGAAGGACTTCTTTTTCTTGTCATAAGACGCCAATAAGCAGGTAACATAAATGTAAATCTACTTGGAGTTTAAAATGGTGATGCAGAAAGAAATTCACATTGCATTAAATCTCCCAGAAGGAACCTTGGACTGAAGATTGACAGCTGAGAGGTGGATTTATTTTTTTTTGGCAGCTAATAGGTAATAGAGTGTGCAGAGCAATTCTCCATCATTTACACCTTTTTTATATTTTACACACACACTGAAAAAGATAATGAACCAATTATGCATTTGCTATAAGCACTAAAATGCAAGAGTGCAATAGTCCTAATACAACAGGTTAATAGCATCTTCTAAGGAATAATAAGATCCAGTTTTTGGCACAGTTGGTGAATTCACTTTTTTAATATAAAATTATCCTACCAAATCTACTGGAAGACCCATTGGGCCTGTTAAGCCTTTCAATTAAGTAAGGCAAGAGTATCTGATCTATTTTCTAGCCATCTCTTCACATCTCTTAACCATGATTCCCATGTATGCAAAAATATCCCTGCCTTGAGTAAGCTTAATGATTCATTGTTCTCTGGTGTCGGGCATAGACAATGAGAAGAGAGTGAGGAAAAAAAATTATCTTCCCAGTTTTAAGCGGTTGACTGGTCAATCTCCTTATTCTGATACTACAGTTACTAATTCTAAACTCCCCACACCAGGGGAAACGTTCTTGATATCTATTCTCTCATATCCCTTCACATTCTTCTCATTCTTCTGTTTTATATTCCCTGATCCCAACTTCACTGCATTGTCCTGAAAGGGAGAAAACAATCCCTTAAATAAGGTCTTTGAATGTTTACACACTATGCCACGTTTGGACTCAAAAGCCCTGTTAAAGTTGCAGTGAGAATTATTTATCCTTGTAATCAAAAATCAAAACAAAACTGTAGGTGCTAGGAATTGGTAATAAAATCTGATAATTTGCGAAACATTCAACCAGTCAGACAGCATCCGTGGAAAGAGAAATAGAATTTAAGTTTTAGGTGGAAGATCCTTTCATTAAGAAAGCGAGAAGTAAAATATTTTTAAAGTTAGAGAATGGTTAGGATAAACGAAAAATCTATGATGGGATGAGGCCAGTTTGCCCTGGTGATTCCAGTATCTATGGTGCCATCTTGGCTAATGATGACTGTTTTACAGAGAGGAAGGAAACAAATAAAGGGCCATGTTAAAGCTGTGTACTGCTCTTCGGCGCTGTTGCTAAATCCAAAACTGAAAGTATGCTGGAAATATCCAGCACATCAGAAAGGAAGAAAAACAAAAATATATTATGGATGGATAAACTCACAGCAGTATATTACATTTTCTTCATTTCATCTTCTTCCCATCAACCATCAGTTTCTTGAAGCACCTGCACATCCCTATGTCAGCAGTTTGGACTTTGTTTTGGTCGCGCATTGTACCTTGGGTTGCACTGTTATGGTCTGGTTACCTAGTATTACTGATAATTTATTGCTTAGCACATATTTATTTGTGTGTTGTTATGATAATGTGCCTGTAAAGCTGCAGCAGGTAAGAATCTCATTGTTCCATACCTGCTGCAGATGACAATTAAACGCACTTAAGTTTTCCTTTGTAGGCTTCTCACCAAACTTGGATTGTTGGAACAAAATGTATGTGCTGCATGTTGACTGTAAGGTTCCTAGGCAATAAATTTGTCCCCATGGTAATTTAGCACATAATTGCTTCTAAATTGTGGTTAATTATTCATGTTCTTCATTCCACGGTTACACTGTGGGACTGTCTTGGGCCATCTGTGATAGCTCCAACAGAGGCACTAAACTGGTCCTGTTGTTACTTTTGAACAGTTTTGAACAGTTTGGTTTCCTTACTGCAATGAAGGAGGTCATTTCCCACTAACTTTCCATCAACTGCCCAGAGATTCTACTATTTGCACACACAAAGGAATAAATTGCTGCACCCAATTCATCCCTTAACCAGCATGTCTTTGGGATGCGAGAGGAAACCAGAGAACCTGGAGGAAACCCATGTGATGACAGGGAGAACTTGCAAACTTGGGTTGCTGGAATGCGAGGAAGCAGCTCCAGCATTTGCGGTACTGTGCTCTGCAGGACGGGTCAGTTCTGAAACTTCTCCCAGTCTGTTTTAGAAGTCATTAAAGATCAATGACTTGATCAGAAGCTCAAACAGAAACAGAAGCTGCTTACCATTGACACAGGGCAGTGATGCTAAAAAAACTGAAGATTGAATCCGATCAGTCTCCGCTGCCCAAGAATAAAATGGTTATAACATTATAATAAGCTAAGATAACAATATAAGAATAGGCTAAATATGTGGGTTTTAATGGTAAAGTGAGGATAGATGTTCCTTTCTCCTGGCCTGTCTATTATGGCTTGATTAAGTGAAGATGTTTTAAAAAGATTTTTGCTACATGTTTAACCCACCTATGACTGTTGAAATTGCAGACTATCTAGGTGACCCAAGACGGAATATAAAGGTGCCTGCAGCCTTTTTGATGAAAGCCCGTGAAAAAAACAAGCCCAAGTACGCAGCACGCTACCTCGTTCGAATGCTGTTCCCTCGAGATGTGCTGATGTGTAGTAAGATGGAAGGTGACCAAGCTCGAGGAATCAAACCCCTAGACCCCAATTGGGTCACTGGTTTACGAGGTAAGTGTTTCTCTGAGTGATAGACGGTTAATTAACCTCTTGAGATATTTAAGTTTGTATCTTTACACATGTTATTAAATATAAAAGGCCTTTGCATATGAGGTGCAGCATGTAGTTTGCCTGTTTTGGGACTGAATTGGTAGTCAGAATCCAATTACGAAGTTTTGATTTTTGAAAAATTGACCTATTTGCTCATGGCTTTGAACAGTAATGTTTTAGTGTATAACATTTTAATGCTCTTTTCTTCCTGACTTCCCAAGAGATTCATTTAATAAACTAGAGCATTTTAATGTCTGGAAAAAGTAATTGACCTGTTTCCTCTTCATCGCCATTTCCAATGATAAATTATGTGCTAATGCCAGGTCATGTATATGTATATGGATATGTTCCTGATTCATTGTAAGCCATTTTTAAACAATACTTATAAACAAATTATATTATAACTTTGGATATGAAATAAAGAGAAATATTGCATGCTTTTGATGTAGGGGTACAAGTTTACAACAAATTTTAGTTTTCTCTTTTAAAATTGAATCTTTATTTCTTTTTGCCTAGAATTCCTTTGTACATATTTCCCCAAGTTTGATCTGAATAAGGAAGGCAAAGATTGGAAGACTTGCACCATCAGTGTGAATTCCATGATACGCAGCCTACGTTGTGAAATCCAAAGAGGAGCAGTAAGTCGAGTCAATAGTGAATAGATACATTATGGGGAGGTGCACATCAGCTTGAGCGTAAAGTGAATCTATGTGGACAAAATGTTTGAAAACAAGTGCACCAAAAAAAATGGGGGAACAGGGAAATTTTTGAACAGCTGAAATAATTCCTAAAATGGGACAGTAGATAAAAATTCAATTTATATCTGGTGTTAACCTATTCAGACAAAGATATTGCGATGTAATTTAAAAAATCTCTCAGCCGGTGCAGCCAATGAACATACCAACATGCCTTTTGGGATGTAGGAGAAAACTGCAACAGCCAGGGGAATACCAGTGTTGCTGGACATTTCCGTACAAGATGTCAAAGAAAAACAACCATCTTTTTTTAATCCTTGTGGTAAATGGAATGGTTGTATTGTATAGGAAATGAATTATGGTGATTATTACTTAAGCCTATCATACCCATAAAGCAGCATTTTGAAATGTTAGTGATATGTCTGATGGAGTTGATTGGCAATTTTAGTTCCATATTAAGTTGGAGATTTCCCAGTTGGCCACAGAAACAGAAGAAAAACAGTTAATATTGGGGGCGGAATAACTTGGAGTGCTGGAGTAACTCAGCGGGTCAGGCAGCATCTCTGGAAAAAATGGATAGATGACGTTTCTGGTCGGGACCCTTCAGATTGTTGATATTAGGGTTGTATTAAAATAAATAAATGATTCTTCCAGGTATTTGCTAAAATTCAGAATAGAGCAATGGTAATGCAATTTTTGTGTGTGTGTTTCTTTTCAGATTGCATGGCAAATTATTAGATTATCTGTTTTCTCCCTGCGAGTAGTTAATATTTAATATGCCAATTTCTAGAATCTAAATTATAACATGTCAAATTATCAAAATAATTAAATTGTAGCAGACAAGGTGACCTATAATAAAATCTTGGTATTCAAACACTCAGTGACCAAATATTATCTGGGAAAATAATAGTGAGCACAATCGTCAATGTGTAATTAATCCTGCAATTTGTGACAGCAGGAGATGCTCATGTAATGTGTCAAAGTTATTGGATAATTTTCATCAACCTGAATTTTAAAATATTTCTGTGTTTTACACAATTCTGTCATGTACAGAAAGTTTGGGAAGGATATAGCATTAAAAGGAATGTGTTTGGTTCTACAGCACAACTCGGGCTCTCTTGCACAGACTGAAAACAATTGAAACTCTAAATTTTAATTTTCTGCAAGTAGTAAACTCTGCTTAAAGTGTATAATGTCATCTCTGATTGCTAGAATTAGATTATTATCAATGCTTACCTGACATCCTTTTCAGGGGCGAATGGCCTAATTCTGCTCCTACAACTTATGAACTTGCATACATCTACGTAATGGAACTTCTCCATGTAGAATTGTTTATTGTGTTTTGTGTATTTAGCAATGTATTTGGTTTTGAGCGCTTCATTAGTTGAGCACAAATCTGTTTTTAAAATACAGGTCATGTGAGAATAAATGCAATTTGAACATGGTTTTTTTCTGTTCCCCATTGTTTCTGGTCATTAGGACATCACGGATGATAATGATAAAGCTTTGGGACATGAAGGAGCACAGGTGTGTGTAAATCTGGATTCCGATGGAGAAGATGAACAGATCTGTTCAGAAAAACTTGAAGAACCCAAAATTACTTCAGCACTACAACAACAGGAATGGCAGCAGCAGAACATCACTGCTGTACCGAAGAAAGATAGGCATAATGCTTTTGAACCTAAAGGTGTGGAGAATTACTTATTTTATTATTTTAACCAGTAGTTTCATGAGCTATTGAAATTTCTGCATTGTCACAAATTGTTCATTAGGTCAATTGTTCAAAATTATTATCATTAACGTGCTTGATATCTGCAGGTATTTTACTTAAAAGGGAATCTCTAAGAACTAATCTAAATATTATGACTAAATATAATTTTTGCATTATCATAACTTTTTAAAAATAAACTCCTCCTTTGAATCTGGATCTAGTGTCAAGATACTGATTCAGAAAATATATTATCATGGCAGAACAGAATTTAACAACAGCAGTTGCTGCTGATGTAATCCCCTGATTTCTCAGCCTGCATTTGTGATTCGTGTTGAAGTAACACCACTTTGCTGAGAAAGAAACGTGTTTACATGAATCCAACAATCTGTGTGCAAGAACTTCCTGTTTCTGATGTTGGTTCCAGTGAGGGAGGAGTTCAAGAAGATTGCTGGCATTTAGCAGCACCACTATCATGGGGCTGGCTAAGCAAAGAATTGCATTAGAAAACAAACCCACCATATCCAATCTCTCCCTGTAACTAAAGCCCTACAATCCAGGCAACTTCCTGATGAATCCTCTCTGCCCACTCTCCAATGCAACCACATCCTTCCTACACTGTGGCAACCAGAACTGCACACAATACTCTGAGGTCTAGCCAGTGTTTTGTAAAGTTAAAATATAACATCCCAATTTTAATATTCTATGCCCTGATTATTTATAAAGGAAAGCATTCACCTCTTCTGCTTGTTTTTACCACTTTTGGGAAACTTTAGACGAACCCCAAGTTCCCTCTGTCCATCAGCATTGCTCAGCACTAGTCCATTTACTGTGCATACTGTGTCCCCATTTGATTTCCCAAAATTCTTCATCTCACACTTTTCAGGAATAAATTCCATCTGTCAACACGCCATCCGACTTTCTATCTGATCATTTGTGTCATCTTAAAATTTACTAATCATTTCTCCTACATTTGTACCCAAGTCATTAATGTACATCACAAACAACAAGGGTCCTGCCACTGATCCATGAGGGAAGCCACAGGTCATGGACTTCCATTCAGAAAAGCATATTTCCACCATTATCTTCTGCCTTCTAACACCAAGCCAATTTTGGGTCCAATTAGCCAGCTCAACTTGGATCCCATGTGCTTTAACCAGCTGGACCATCATGCCACCCAGGAACTTGTCAAACGCCTTACTGAAGTCCATTAAGTCAATGACCACCAGCCTATCTACATCATTCTAGTGCGTTATCTCCTCAAAAAACGTAATCAAATTAACACGGGCAGAATTTTTTCTGCACAAGGCCACATTGATTATCTCTGATCAGCCTTTCCAAATGTACAGATATCATATTCCTTAACATTTTCTCCAATAATCTCCCTATCACCGATGTAAAGTAGACCACACTGAGGTCCAGTTATCAACTCCTGTACATCGTCAAGACCAAGCGCAGGCTCGGCGATCGTTTCGCTGAACACCTCTGCTCAGTCCGCCTTAACCTACATGATCTCGCGGTTGCTCATCACTTTAATTCCCCCTCCCATTCCCAATCTGATCTTTCTGTCCTGGGCCACCTCCATTGTCAGAGTGAGGCCTGGCGCAAATTGGAGAAACAGCACCTCATATTTCGCTTGGGTAGCTTACACCCCAGCGGTATGAACTGACTTCTCTCACTTCAAATAGCCCTTGCTTTCCCTCTCTCTCCATCCCCTCCCCCTTCCCTGTTCTCCCACCTGTCTTACTGTTTCCAACTATATTCTATTTCTGTCCCGCCCACTCCCCTAACATCAGTCTGAAGAAGGATCTCGACCCAAAACGTCACCCATTCCTTCTCTGCCTGTGCCGCTGAGTTACTCCAGCATTTTGTGTCTACCCACACTGAAGTTGTTGGCTTATCCCTCCTTTCCCAAGGTAAATTAACTACCTTGCAGGCACCACGCAGCTCACCAGTAATTCAAAAAAAACACGAATCTCCATCAAGGCCCCAGCTACCTCCTTTCTCGTTCACATTTCAATCTGGGATATATCTGTCTGCGGATTTATCAACCCTAATGCGTCCCATAACATCTAACAACATCTCCTTTATATTAAGCCCCATCACAGCAAGAGATTTCCAAAAGGACAGAGAATTACTTCAATGATTTCCTAAAAATTCTAAAAAAAAAACATGTAACATTCCTGTTGACCCGGTAGTCCCTGATCCAAGATCACTCAGACGGTCAATGAAGCATCTGGAAAGGCTCCAGACAGTGTCAGTCTGTCTACTTAGGAAGTCAGGAGTAATTAGAAGGTGCATGCAAGATTCCAAGCAATCCATCTACCTGGCCTGTTGAGCTCTATATGTCTCACATGTGGCAGATTCTGCATAACATTGATCATACACCTTAGAACCAGAGAACTGTAGTGGGAGCATCTTCAACTCTGGATGACTATGAAGATTTATACTGTACAATGGTATAAAAAATGCTGTGCTTGCCCACTTCAGCTCCTCCTGAATCCATAATCTCAACGATCAGGAGAGACAAGGGCAATGGTGTACTACCCGTTGGGGTTCACCTCCAAATTGCACACCATCCTGATTAGAAAATGGATCTGTGTTTCTTCATCATCGTAGGCCCTAATCCCTAAAACTACCAACCCGACAACATTTTCATTGGAAAAACTGCAGCAGGGGTCACCACCAACACTTCCAAAAGGGTGGACAATAACTGCAGGCCTTGCCTGTGATTCCAACATCACAAAAAAGGCCCTTCAAAGTGTGTGTATTGCGGTTGAGCCCTTGAAATACAAATAAATAGCATTTTCATCTTCTATTTTCATCTCTCCAAATATCTAACCCATTTGCTGCTCATCAGAAGGTTCAAGAATACTAACATTCAATAAATCAATTGGAGTTTTTTCAGGATAAGACTAAGAATGGAGGTAAAGTGGAATGAGCAGATGCAAATCTGGATTTCCAAATGACACTTGTTAATATACCTCATAATGAATAGCTGTTTGAAATAAGTGGTCATGCAGCAGTGGTAATGTCTTGGCATGAATAGAAGACAGATGAGCAATAAATGCAGATGCAAGAAACTGCAGATGTTGCAATCTTAAGCAAAACACAAAATGCAGAAGGAACTCTATCTCTGATAAATACACCTTTTTTTCTGGGCGGTGGGTCATTTGCTAAAAATAATTCAAATTACTGTGACATTAACAAATATCAGTGTAGAGAGTTTAGCTGTCCAGGAACATCGAGCAATTACCGTTTAGCATCCCAGTAATTCAAAATCTTTTTCGCTGAAGTGCTGCACCTCATTTCAAACGCACGGTTTATTGAATTGGAGATAATCTATTGAACAAATGGAAAGTTATTTTGCCTGTGTCCTCCACTGAAGAACCATAGTTACTTTATGCTTGTTCAAGTTGTAGTTTGGAGATGTTGCTTGCCATTCACCCACTGAAGTGAATAAAGCAGGCATATAGTCCACATGTTGATAGACAGTTACATGGATAGGACAGGTTTGGAGTGATATGGACCAAACGCAGGTGGGACTAGTGTGGCTGGGACATTGTTGGCCGGTATGGGCAAGTTGGGCCAAAGAGCCTGTTTCCACACTGTATCACTCTATGACTCTAACATTCTCCTTGACCAATTTCAAATCATTAAGAACAAATAAATAACGAGTTTAACTCATTTATTCCTTGTGCTTTAACAAGACGCGTTCAATTTACAAATGAGCTGTTAAGAAATTTAAAGTGGCTGCATTAGTCATTATACTTTGTGTGATCAATATAGGTAAGTAATTACACGTTTGTGTGGGTGATTTTTTAACCGTAACTTTAACAATTTTTCCTCACTAGAAACTCTTGGTAATCCAGCTCGACAAGTCCAAGTCCCATACTCTGCGATGTACGTTTCAAAGCAAAAAACAAGACCAGAGCTGGCAGCCCGATGTCTAGTTCGACATCTGTTTCCTGAGGAGGTGCTGGTCAGAAGCAATGTGTATGGAAATTTTGATCGGGGCATTACTCCTTTAGACAGAAACAAAATCGGTGCTATTCGAGGTATTTAATCAATATGATTTAAATTTTCTATGGAGGTCTGTAAAAAGCGATGGCAGTATTGATTGTGCTTAGTTACTGACATATCTGTATCAAATACAAAATATTACGAAATTCAAAATATTTGGAGTTCCTTTCCATTTAAGGTTTTGTTTTCCATTGCTTGTCCCATCAACTTGTGTTGCAGTTGGTTAGCGGTTCTCTGGCATTTGCCAGGCTAGGTTAGGTCTGTTTTCACTGAAGGAGACATGATTGTAGTATATAAACCTATGAGCAGTATAGATAGGATAGGCTGCAGGAAAGTTTTCCCCTGTAAAACTAGAGGCCATATATTAATGTTTATTTGTAAGAGATTTAAAGGAGATCTGATGGGGACCTTCTTTACACAGAGAGTGGTTGAAGCAAGTCACTGATAGCATTTAAGAAGTATCTGGATGAGCACTTGAATCACATAGATTGCGGGAAATTTTTTCCTTTGCATTCTATTTTTCATTTGTTTCCATTTTCCAAATGTCAAGAGAATTTTTTTGCTGCCAGTTTATAACTAATTGGAAGATTTGAATGAGCCAGAAAGATAAACGTAGAACATAGAACATTACAGCACAGAAACAGACCCTTCGACCCATAATGTTGCACTAAACATGATGTTAAGTTAAACTAGTCTCCTCTGCCCAATTGTGATTCAATGTCCCTCCATTCCCTGCATATTTATGTGCTTGGCTAAAAGCCTTTTTAGATTTCACCATTGTTTCAGCTTCCACTACCACCACTGGCAGTGCATTCTAGCACAAACCAATCTTCTGACTATCTACCCTATCTCTGCCTCTCATAATTTTATATACTTCTATCAGGTCACCCCTCAGCCTCTAGCGCTCTAGAGAAAATAATTCAAACTTTTCCAACCTCTCCTTGAAGCTAATATTTTATGATTCAGGCATAATACTGGTAAACTTCTTCTGCACACTCTCCAAAGCCTCCACATCTTTTCTGCAATGGGGCAACAAGAAGTGTACGCCAAATACGACCTAACCAAAGCTTTATGAAGCTGCAACACGACTCTGATTCCTGACCAATTGAAAACAAGCATATGCATTCTTTACCAATCTTATCTACTTGTGTTGTTACACTAAGATGCTTTATGGGATTATTTTCTTTCCACTCTCATTTGGAGTGAACCCAAGCTCTCTCAATTTTTCTGTAAAAGCACTTGATATCACAATCACAATAATACTTTATTAGCCAAGTATGTGTTGCAGCATACGAGGAACTTCATTTGCCATACAGTCATAACAATAAAAAGCAACAGGACACACAAAATACATTTCAACATGAACATCCACTGCAGTGACTCCTCCACATTCCTCACTGATGGAAGGCGAAAAAAAGTAAATCTCTCCCTCTGTCCTCCAGCGATCGGGGGCCTCTAACTTTCCGTTGACGGGACGATCTTGACTTCCATAGCCGGCGGTGGGTCTTCCTCATCGGGGCAATCTAGCTCCTGCATGGGGGGAGGGGATTTCAACTCCCCCGTGCCAGGCGATCGGACCCTGGGTCGGGGCTATCAAACGTCGTGCAGCTTTTGGAGCTCCCGACCGGTCTCAACCCAAGACTGCGAGCTCCGCGATGTTAAAGGCCATGTTGGAGCGTTGAGCCAAGGGATCGCACGCTCAGATGGTAAGTCCGTGCCCGGAGGGGACTTAAAATCAGTCCCAGGCAAGGCCTCCAGCTCCATGATGTTAGGCCGTAGAGCGACAGGAGATACGATCCGGAAAGCAATCACATCCTCGCAAGGTAAGAGATTGAAAAAAAGTTGCCCCTGACCCCCTCCCCACCCCCACATAAAACAAATCAGAGAACATTTACACCAACTTTTAAAACCTACCAAAAATATAAAAAAGAGTTTGAAAAGGACAGACAGACTGTAGGCAAGGCAGCCATCGTGCGGCATCCCCTGGTAATATCTTCCAGAGGTGGAGAAATAATATAAGTAGATTTCTTTTAAAAGATCAAACAAATGAAATTAATTAAACTACTTTTGCACAAAACAGTATATTTTTATATTTGCACCCAAATCTGCCTTGTGCTTTGAAAGAGAAAAATCATTAAGAAAAATCAAATGTTAAATGAATGTTATCAATGAATACTTAATATAGAGTGAAATTAGTTAAGTGGTAATTTACTGGCTCTGAGGTCACATTCCTATACATGAACAAGATTCTTGTTCGTAATTTTAAAAAAATCAACCATGATAGACTTGGGTAGGAAAATAACTGCAGATGCTGGTACAAATCGGAGGTATCACAAAATACTGGAGTAACTCAGCAGGTTAGGCAGCATCTAGGAGAGAGGGAATGGGTGACGTTTCGGGTCGAGACCCTTCTGATAGACTTAGGAATCATTTATTCCCCAGCTAAGTTAAAAAGAACCATTGCATTGGGCCTAAGTGACTGTGCCTTTTAGATTTTATAGTTTGACATTGACCTTTAGGGGTGGGGTTGGATGCATAATAAGTTTGTCCATGAATTTCTCTTTAAAATAAAATGTATTTTGTATTACATCCTCAATAAATGTGAATCTTACAAATGCAGAAATAAAAGTTGCATATGTGAGAAAATGCAGTTGATCCAAAATCACATTTGAAAACACATGTTTCGATTGTAGAACAGGTTTAATTTTTTAAAACTTGGGTTTTGGTCCATTGAAGACTTGTAAAGCTAGCCATCCAAGGAAACAGGAATCTCTTTGGATCTAAGAACATTTTATATTAGATGCTTTCACAGATGATTTGAGTCCTGAAAGGATCAGACTGTTCATCAGAGGTTTTGGTCTTGACATTTGGAAAATGTTATCTTTCAAGGTCATGTGACACTAAGAACGGCTTCTATCATATTTTGGCAATTACTTTCCATTATTAAATTCAGATTTTGTTTTAATCATGTTGTTTTATAAAATCTAGCTTTATGAGTTCATTGAATGAAGAATGAAACCACCTTTACTGGGGTGCAAAAAAATGTAGGAGCGAGTCAATAGCTTTTACTCATGAAAAATATTCAGTAGATCAGGTACGTGCCTGACCCTTGTCGCCATCCTACCTCCATGAGTTTATTTGTTCTCTCTGAAGCTTGTTTCTTGAGAACCTGCAGTTGATTAGTTAAATGAGGTTTATTTCAGACAGTTGAGACCATATTTGGGATATTTTATACAAATTGCATTTACATTTCAATGCACCTAAAGCTTTGACCAGAAGGGACTATGGCATTGTCATTATTACATAGAAACATAGAAAATAGGTGCAGGAGGAGGCCACTCGGCCCTTCGAGCCAGCACCGCCATTCATTGTGATCATGGCTGATCATCCACAATCAATAACCCGTGCCTGCCTTCTCCCGGTATCCCTTGATTCCACTAGCCCCTGGAGCTCTATCTAAGTCTTTCTTAAATCCATCCAGTGATTTAGCCTCCACTGTCCTCTGTGGCAGAGAATTCCACAAATTCACAACTCTCTGGGTGAAAAAGCTCCTCACCTCAGTTTTAAATGGCCTCCCCTTTATTCTTAGATGTGGCCCCTGGTTCTGAATTCGCCCAACGTTGAGAACATTTTTCCTGCATCTAGCTTGTCCAGTCCTTATATAATTCTATATGTCTCTATAAGATCCCCTCTCATCCTTCTGTCTTGAATAATTATAAACAAGTTTAATTTCTGTTGGTGCCTTTTTAGAGTGCTAATACGTACAGCTTCTGCACATTATTGAATGATTAGTTGTTTCATCTGATGGTAAAACTTTTAAATAATTCTACAACTAAGCACCTCCTAAATTTGGTAAGCATGAATTGAGTTTGTTAATTCTGCCTGAATTATGATCATTTTGGATCAAATAAAATGTCCTGTAGACAGCAAATATTGTACCCATGCAAAATATTGCGTTGCTTTCATATTCTAACAGTTCTCAAAATATCCTTAATTTTAAACCGGATGTTTTGAATGCAATTTTTAACATGACTGTGATAAAATCGTAAAGTGTATTCAAAACAAAGGTGGGAGAAAAGATTTGTTTATCTTTGATATTACATGCGCAGAGATGGTAGTTATACATTCAAGATCTTATTTACATTTACACTACTTTGGATCTGGAGTACATCATCCTGATTATTTTATAAAGTTTCAAGTCCTGGTGTGAAAGTCTGCGGCTGCACCATCTTAGAAACAGTCTTAAAAATCAGGCAAATATCAGCCTGTGTGTGTGCACCAATGTGCTGTGCACCATTGAATGCCCTTGTGTAGGTCCAGGCAGGGCCGTCATTACAGCATTATGGGCCCCGGGCAAAGCAGTGTACTGGGGCCCCTACGACAACTACTCACAGGAATAAAAATGTAAATGGTCGATAAAATTAAACATATAAGCTCGTGGGGCCCCGGGCAAGTGCCCATCAGGCCCATGCGTTAAGACGGCCCTGGGTCCAGGTGACTGTCCATTAGCCTTTCAGATGCATGGAGGATCCAGAGGAAAAATCTCAGACTTTGTGGAGCTTGTAATAAACTACATGTTATGCTTTCCAATTGAATTTTATCAAGCGTGTACGTGAACTTTCTGCTGTGCACAGATTTTTTAGACCCTGGTAGTTTATAATAGGGAAAACTATTTGCCTTAGCAGTGTTTAAGCTCTACATTGTCCCATCCTACAGCCACCCTGTCCTCTTGCCTTTTTGTTTTTTCATTATTCATCCATTTGTAGTGTTGATTCTGGCATGGCATTTTCTATGCTGTCAATGGTTCTCGTTTCAATTATTTTTTGTTAAATACTTTGGTATCGTATGAATTCATGCAATCTAGTTAATGACTTTTTGATCTGTGAAAACTTGATTTTTCCAAATTACCTTTACTGATAATTTTATTTTAGAGAAAAGTTTGTTGGTCTGTCCTCATAACAGCAGCTTCTTCTCCATTATATTTTTACATATTTCTTCCATACATGGCTTTGATATCTTGTCTAAAATAGGATACTGCCACAGGTTTTGATTTCAAGTTATGAGTGGAAATAAGATTTCTCCTTTCCTGATGTCACTGAGCCATAGGCAAATGTTTGTGTTCAGCAACTATTGTCATCAGCTGTCTGAGTAACCATTAGGATATAAGAATTCTTAACAAATTTTTGACAACATTTATTTAATAGATTTGACTTGTGTTAAAATTTGATTTGGCTTGATTTGATTCAGTTCCAAAAAGCTCTACTCACTCTTGACTCGCGGCTGACTGTGTAGCTGGATACAGTTCAAACTCACCTTCAAGTTGGCCAATGACACCACTATTATTGGATGAATTATAAATGAGAATGAGTCAGAGTATAGGAGGGAGATCAATCGACTGACTAAATGTGAGGTGCCAGAACAACAAACTTGCTCTCAACATCATTGAGACCAAAGAACTGATTGTGAACTTTGAAAGAGGATCCACAAACCTGTCTTCATTGACATTGGTGGTGGAGAGAATCAAAAGCTTCAAATTCCTAGATGTGCATATTTCTGAAGATCTGTCCTGGAGCCAGCACATTGATACAATCATAAAGAAAGCCCATTAATGTCTCAACTTCCTTAGAAGATTGAGGAGATTTTGTATGTCAACGAATACTCTCTTGAACTTCTACAGGTGTACAGTAGAGAGCATATGACCGGTTGCATCACAGCCTGGTTCGGTAACTCAAATGCCCATGAACAAAGAAGATTGCAAAAAGTGGTGAACACTGCGCAGTCCATCATGGCTACTGACCTCCCCACCATCGAAGGGATCTACAAGAGTCACTGCCTCAAAAAGGCATCATCAGTGACCCACACCACCCTCCATGCTCTCATTTCACTCCTGCCATCGGGAGGCAGGTATAGGAGCCTGAAAACTAACATCCAGGTTCAGAAGCAACTTATTCACTATAACCATCAGGCTATTAAACACTACAACTGCCAAATAGGATCCAAACAATACAGACTTGGGGATGTTATTTTTGACCTTTTACTACTATTGTCTTTTTTTTAATATATACTGAACTTTTTTGTTTATAATGGATTTTACAGAGTAATATGTTTACATAGCTGTTGTACTGCTGCAAGCAAGAATTTCATTGTTCTATTTTGGGACATATAGTAAAAGACTCTCTCTTGAATAAATGGAATAATGTTCAACTACCTGCACTTCCAATTACTTAGTCTGGACTTGTGCCTTTGATGAGCTGAAAGACCATCATTGGGAGCCATTTGTAGCTATTACAGTTGGCAATTTTCCAATTTGAGCAAGGAGGGGAGGGGAGTTGAAGATGTTTTCTAACTGAGGATTGAGTAAGAATTTCAGTGTTCCCTTGTCGTACACATGACCATTAAGTTCTCCTGACTTGTTCAATACTAGATGTATCAAGCAGCTTTATACGATACAATAGAACTTTATTTGTCCCATGAAGGAAATTGATCTGCCAACAGTCATAAAAAACATAAAATATGTGAAACGTGAAATTAAAGTGACGAGTGGAAAGGCTTGGGGATGTGCAAAGATTGAGGTGGGGGGAGGGATAGCGGAGTCAGTCGCAGTCTCAGTCTACCCACGACAGAAGGGGGAGGAATTGTAAAGTTTGAGAGCCACAGAGAAGAAGGATCTCCTGTGGTGTTCTGTCCTCTCATCAAATGTCATCATATATATTGTTCCAAAATATGAGTTGAATACAACCAGGACCAGTCAGGCTAAGTATTTTCTCCCATTCAGCCTAAACATTAAGGGAACTGAATCGTGATTGGATATCGCATGCAATAACTATTGTTGTGGCAAATGTATCTCAGTGTTTATAACATATTTCTGTTGTGTTGACAGAATTTCTTGAAGAAGTCTATCCAGTGTTTGACTTGCGTGAGAATGGACGTGACTGGAAAGCATGTGTGGCTGCTATAAATAGTTCCATACGCAGCATAAGGCATGACCTCAGGAAGTCCCTGCCGGGTTATTACAAGAAACAGCTTCCTTAGTATTTTGGTTTGTGTTATAAGAAACTGTCAGAGAAACAGAATGACAAAATCAGTACTTCTCGCAGCACTGATCCCCAAGAAAAATTCAGTGGAGACACAAACATCCTCTGATTATCTGAAGTGTGGCAGATACTGAGAATGAAAAATGAAGTATAAGTTTGGGGGGATAACAATTATTTGAAAGAATAAAATCCTTGAAAGCATACCTAATTATTTCTGTTATTTTTTTAAAAGCCTCTGAGTTTAGCTGAGAGCTCCCCCAATATGTAAAGTTGTGCTTTAATGCTATAATTTTATTTTTATGTGATTTTATGTGATTGTCAAAGGTTGCATTCATGCAATAGTCAAAAGGATGAATTGCAAAATAGCAAAAAATGGGAGGGGGGGAGAAATTATAGCAGAGCAGGTAGTAAAAGCACTCGCACAAACTGAACAATAAAATGGAATGAAATGTTTGAGGTAACCGTGCTGTGAATTATTGCTGAAATTTACTTGCAGGGAGAGACTATTTCTAAAGTTATTTTCTAAAGTTATTACTTTGTGATGCTGGTATGAAGATTTGTGCTTTTAGTTGTATGTTTTTCTTTTTTAAGTTCATGATGCACCTCAACAAAAATGTTCTTTCTTCCCTCACCATAGAATATTCCATTATTGTAAAGATGATCTTAACTGCTCACGCAACACAACTAATTTTGATAATGTGGTCTATTTTGTATGCCTTGACAAAATAATGTGCAATCAAAAAACAATGCAAAAGATGTGAATTAGAGAGGGAGAGGAAGGTCTTGCAGTTGTTTAATATTTGAAGTTTTCAACTGACTTCATCCTGAATTAATAAGAGAACGTATTTTGTGAAAACCCTGTGTAAAATGAGTTTGGGACAGTCTGAACCCAATTGTTTACAAGTATTATATTTTCCATGGTGTTGATACTAAATTCTTCATGTCACTTAGAGGCCATTGAGAATGCTGTTTAGAGAAACAAAAAATGCTCACTTCTGCAATGGAGAACAATAATGAAGTTTAAACCATGACCCTTTGCATCTTTTGAGAGGAAGTAAATCTTCCCTTCAAGCTCATCAGTCCCGAATATTGAGGTATTTCATATCATATCATATCATATCATATATATACAGCCGGAAACAGGCCTTTTCGGCCCACCAAGTCCGTGCCGCCCAGCGATCCCCGCACATTAACACTATCCTACACCCACTAGGGACAATTTTTACATTTACCCAGCCAATTAACCTACATACCTGTACGTATTTGGAGTGTGGGAGGAAACCGAAGATCTCGGAGAAAACCCACGCAGGTCACGGGGAGAACGTACAAACTCCTTACAGTGCAGCACCCGTAGTCAGGATCGAACCTGAGTCTCCGGCGCTGCATTCGCTGTAAAGCAGCAACTCTACCGCTGCGCTACCGTACCGTATTTGATAAAGACACTGGATTTTTAAAGTATTCAACAGTGCAAATTGTACAAATGAAAGTTGGGCGTCGGAGCCACTAATTCTTTGCCTTTTTTCAGAAACATGATGTTTAAATTGTAAAACAAAAAACAGAAGTGTCACTTAATATAATTTTGTTAAATGTTATTCATGCTGCCATTTTTTATATGTGATTAACTTAAGGCAACAAATTGTATTCTTGTAGAGCTCTAATACATTTTTCTGTATCCAATCTTATATTCAGTTTTCTTTCTAAAGTTTAGAAGATCCCTGCATGTTTAAATTCTGTGAATCCATTAAGCACACTTACTTGTCCAAGCAAACTCTCATATTGATTTCCAGTCTATGCAGTCAAGCTCTGGTTATCATTAATCACACGGCTTTGATTTATTGAGTTGTTGGTTTAGCTCAGTGCAGCATTCTGATTACAATAAGGGGCAGGTATTATCAAAAGGTACCCACGGCTCTGCCCCCCACCTTCCCTTCTGACATGTCACCCATTCCTTCTCTCCAGAGATGCTGCCTGACCTGCTGAGTTACTCCAGCATTTTGTAATACCACATTTTCCAATGCTCAATTCGCAGGATCTTGTAATGGTAGTTATGGCTCTGCACACAATGGACATTTTGACGCTGTAATTTTTCACATGGAGAATAATGACTGCAACCCAGATTTGTTGTTATGAATTAGGAAGAGTTAACAGTGGTCATTTCAAGAGGTCAGTGGTATTTTGCAGGAAGCAACACAAAATATATTTTGGTCATTTTTGTTACAATAAACTATTTGTTTATCTTAACACCATAGCTAACTTGCAAATTTTTGCGTATTTAGATTGTCATCTGCAAGAGAAGATTGACCTTTTTGTATAATCTCTTGATTAGTCAAGAATGGAGTCAACAATTCTGAGGTGCAATTATATATTTCTTAGCTCCAGTATCTGGATAATGAGGTTTGAAATGTTGCTGCTGTACTCTGGTGATGAATGTACCCACCAGACACAGGAGATGGTGAACCAGGAATGGAGAATCTGCAAATCTGATGTTGAATTATTAAAGTTTGACTTTTTTGAAATGTGAAAGATGTCTCATGTGTTCCTGTCCACAGATGAAGACAAATCTAAGTTACTGTTGACACTTTTTTGTTGGAAGACTTAACTGCAGATAGATGAAAAGGAGCTAGTGAAAATGCCTATATTTTCCAAAGAAATTCACTAAGATGTCTCATAAGGTTGCTTCACCTAGTGGGAATTTGTGGGTTGGATGGCTGGGACGTGACATTTATTGCAAGGATCCTCTATATCATGGGAAAGGTTCAGGACAAAGATGGATCACTTTGCCACAGGGTGCCCACAACTATATTAATCTGCAAACACAGTTTGCATTTCTACAACACCTGCAGCATTGAAAACAAAGTACCGGGTATAACCCAATAAATGAATTTGAATAAAGATCTCAAAATTTGACCATCTATAACTGTCAAAAGGGAGAACTTGAAGAAAGGTTTTGAGGGGCAGAGGTTTATGGCAGTAATTCAGTACATGGGGGTAATTAAAGCCTTTAGGTTAAACGGTGGAGTGAAAAAGCAGATACAAGGAACTGCTTTGCAAAACAAAAAAGACAAAGTGTAACTGGGCCAGGCAGCATCTGTGGAGACTTGGATAGGTGATGTTTCAGGTTGGGTGGGATGCTTACTCATACTGATTGTGGGGTGGGGAGAAAGAAAGTTGGAAGAGAAGAGGAGCAGGACAAAGCCTGGCATTTAATAGTGGAGGCACAGTGATGCAGCGGTAGAGCGGTTTCCATATAGTACCAGACACACGGGTTCGATCCTGCCAGCAGTCTGTGGTTTGCACGTTCTCCCTGTGACCACATGGCTTTCCTCCATGTGGTCCTGTTTCCTTCCACATCCTAAAAACATGTGGATTTCAAAGGTCTTTTATTGTCCCATGCACCAATCAAGGTACAGTGATATTTGTACCACCAATGGATTTGTAGGTTAATTAGCCTCTGTAAATTGCCCCCTAGTGTGTGGTGAGATAACTATGGGAATGGGTCAGTGTGGACTCGGTGGGCTGAAGGGCATGTTTCCATGCCATATCTCTAAACTAAACTAAAAAGTAGGTTGATACAGGCAAGGGAGGTTTTCGATAGGAATGGTGGACAAAAGCCAAAGATGAAAATGCAGAAGGTGTGAGACAAAAGTATTGAAGAGTTGTGAAGCTAGAAGGAATGTAGGTGAAAGGGGAGCAGGATGTAAAGCTATAATTAAATGGTGCAAACATTCTCATTCTTGACTTCTGACTGGAATGTTATTGATGGTCATATAAAAAGCATCATCCCGAGGACTCCTACGGTATGGAAAATATATAATACAACAGCAGATATTGTGAATCTAAAATAAAATCAGAAAATCCCCCAAAAATCCAACGTTAGGCAGTATCTATAAAGAGTGAAATGCTAGACGTGTTTGATTTTGTAACCCTATTGATTTTGTAGTATATGGAATTTTGGTAACCAACAATTATTACTTAAAGTCTGTCGCCCGTCTCAGCGATGCAATGTTTAATACTTAAAAATTCTTATCGCAATCAATACACCTGCAATTATTCCTGATCTTATTCCGAATGCTGCATGGAAAGTGTAATTTCGTCCGTTGCCATGGAAACGCATGAGCAAAATATTTATTTTTTAGAAGCAGTTTTTTTTCCCCTTCTGGCAAGAAGGGTTTTTTTTTGTTGCACTTTTTGCATGAACTTTAGGGTTGGATAAAATGGAGCAAGTGAGTTGTTCAGTCGCCGCAGGGTAGCGGCCGATCTGGCTGATTGCTCCTTCCGCATGGGGTTTGCAGAGCGTAGAGTCTCCTCGCGAGAAAGCCCATGATGCTGATGGATGCACCGATCATCTTCATCATCGGGCGTCCGTGGGCGAGCCAGAGAACAGCGCCATCAGCCAAAGAGGGAGACGCTCGGCCGCCTTCGCCCGCTCCCCGCTCTTGCTCGCGGACCACGCATGGAGGGTGAGCGGATCGCCTCGACGCAGCCCGACGGTAAGTGGCCACTCTTAACGTTGGCCGCGTTTTAAAAATAAACACCCGGCCTCGCCTCCTCTCGCAGTCAACGAGATCAGACCGTCGAAAATGGTGATGCTTTGGGCTATTTGTCACCAAACCGTCTGGCTCCATCTCCCCTCCCCCCCCCCCTGCCGGAACCCAAAGCAAACGCTTTTTCCTTTTCTTTAAAAACAAATACAATATTTAATCGTTTTGTTTTCAAAGGAAATTATTGAAATGTAATCTGACGGAAACAAAAAGTCAAACGCGAATTGTGCCGGATCGTGGAATACATGTCCCGTCTTTTTTAATCTCTCTCTCTCCCCCTATTGGGGGAAAGCTGTGCGGCTTTTCATTAACGGACGTGCATTTAGAAGAAACTTAATTGAGATGGCCCCCACGAAATACATCGCAAGTGATCCTCTTTGTGGCGGCTCGGCGCCGTCGCGATGGCCGGCTGAAGCTCCTCTCCCAGCAATTCCCGACTCCCGCCCAGCAGATTCCCCACCGCTGCTTCTCGAGCGGTCATGTTTTAAATGTTTGTACTTGTAGTCACGGCTAGCGTCTGCCAAACAAAAGTTTTGGTTACTAAGTTATTAATGACAATTTTAGCAGAGGTGAACATTTGCCTGAAACGATGTTGATGAAACGTTTTATTTTGATTTCCAAACCGTGATGCTGGGTTGGGTTTCCTGGGATATGTGGAGTTTATTTTTTTTAAATGTACGCGATCGGTTGAAAGCGATGAGACCATTTTGGAAACCTGTAAACGAGGCCATAAATGTGATACCTGTCGTGTTTAGTTGCTGAAACTGCATTCATTTTAAAAGAGTGAAATAAATTATTATTTTCTATTTATCTCTCTCCCCCTCCAGTCGGCAGATATATATTGCTTTTTGACCAAAAATCACCCAATATTGAATTTGTGTGTTTGGGCAAATGACAAACACGAACAAAAAATTATTGCAACTTTGCAAAGTATGGTAGTTTTTAATCCTCGTTTGACTATAGGAACATATTGTGACAAACATGGAGAGAAATGAAAAATGCGATGCCAGTCTGAATGTTTATAGGAAGAAATGACTGCTCAGCTATTCACTGGAGAATCATCATTGTTTACTGTCCTTCTCTGTCGGAAATGTCCAATGTTTTAGGATTTCCATCGAAAATAAAAGTTGTTCCTAATTTGTCTTTAGTGTAAACAGGTGGTGTTATGGCCTCCTTTGCAGATTGCAGCTTAACTGAACAAGTGCAGAGGATTCCAGATTGACACCCATTAAAACACAAAATGTATACAGTGGAATTTAGAAGGATGAGGGGGGATCTTATTGAAACATATAAGATAATTAGGGGATTGGACGCAGTAGAGGCAGGAAACATGTTCCCAATGTTGGGGGAGTCCAGAACAAGGGGCCACAGTTTAAGAATAAGGGGTAGGCCATTTAGAACGGAGATGAGGAAGAACTTTTTCAGTCAGAGAGTGGTGAAGGTGTGGAATTCTCTGCCTCAGAAGGCAGTGGAGGCCAGTTCGTTGGATGCTTTCAAGAGAGAGCTGGATAGAGCTCTTAAGGATAGCGGAGTGAGGGGGTATGGGGAGAAGGCAGGAACGGGGTACTGATTGAGAGTGATCAGCCATGATCGCATTGAATGGCGGTGCTGGCTCGAAGGGCTGAATGGCCTACTCCTGCACCTATTGTCTATTGCTGGAAGAACTCAGCTGGTCAGGCAAGATCTTTGGAGGGAATAGATATCCATTCCCTCCACAGATGCTGCCTGACCTGCTGAGCTAGTCAGCAGTTTGTGTTTTGCTCGAGATTCCAGCATTTTGATACAACCAGGATCCAGAAATTGGAGGTGCACAGGACTTGAGAGCAGGATTCTCAAAAGGTTAATTTGCAAGTTGAATTGGTACTAAGGAAGAAAAATTTAATGTTAGCATTTATTTTAAGCGGGCTAGAATATAAAAACAGGGATGTAATGCTGAGGCTTTATCAGGCACTGGTCTGATTGCATTGGGAATATTGCGAACAGTTTTAGTCCCCAAATCTGACGGAGGGATGTGCTGGATTTGGAGAGCGTCCAGAGGAGGTTTATGAAAAACATATAATGGCACTGGGCCTGTTCTCGCTGGAGTTTAGAAGAATTGAGGGTGTCCTCATTGAAACTTACCGAATAATGAAAGGCTGAATAGCGTGGATGTGGAGAGGATGTTTCCACTAGTGGGAGAATCTGTGATCAGAAGGCACAGCCTCAAAATATAAGGACGTACCTTAAGAAAGGAGATGAGGGGGAAATTATTTTAGTCAGTGGGTGGTGAATCTGTGGAATTCATTGCCACAGACGACTGTGGAGGCCAAGTCATTGGATATTTTTAAGGCGGAAATTTGCAGATTCTAGATTGTTAAAGGTTACGGGGAGAAGGCCAGAGAATTGGGTTGAGAGGGCGAGGTAGATCAGCCATGATTGAATGACGGAGTCGACTCGATGGGCAGGATGACCTAATTCTGCTTCTGTGACATGAGCTTATCTCTAGTTCCTTGTATTGCCATCTATTCAGTTGCCTTTCTTATAACTACCGAGGCTACTTCTCTCCTGTTTTCCCCTCGTGTCGTGACCAGGAGTCCACCTTCTACTCCTTTGATTCTCTTTTTACTAAAATGTTGACCACTCAGCTTCTCAGCCTGGTCTCCATATAATCTAATATCGTTAATGATTCTTCCTGCTTGGGTCCATTACCTCGCCATTAAATTTGCCATTATTATCACCACCTCAAGTTTCTGAACCAAGTTCCAGTCCCATCTCTCTGTCACCATGATCGCCTATCTCCGCCATTGTAACAAAAATCTTCTCTGCCTGGCCTTGTCTTGGATGCTGCTAAAATTCGCTGTCAACCATTTACTTTCTCTAGTATAGCTTAATGCTCTTCTAACAGGTCATAAAATTGAGCTAATGTTAAACTTAACCATCTATCATAATTTGTAACAAGTACAGTATGTTCAGTGCAGCTGTATTTCAGCTATGAAATGCTGAGCTTTAATCAAATCAATAAACTAACAAAATGTTGGTGAGTTTTACTAAAATGTTGCAATAAGAATTTAATTGTTCTGTTCCAGAACAATTTAACAATACAGGTGCTCCTCAACTTACGATGGGGTTACTTTCCAAGAAACCCACCGCAAACTGAAAATATCCTGTCGAAATGCATTTAATACACCTGATCACGTGGCCGGAAGCGAGCTGCGGCCCGCTACGAGTCGCTGCCATTTGCACCATCGCAAAGTCGAAATAGCATAAGTCGAAGCGTCGTAAGTCGGGGAGCATCTGTAATACACTCTTGACCTAATATTATGACATAGTTTATTTTCGAAATACAGCATAGAAACAGGCCCTTCAGCCCACTGAGTCCCATGTCGACCATTGATCAACCGTTCACACTAGTTCTATGTTATTCCACTTTCTCATTCATTTTGTACACATAAGCCCACTGAGTCCACGCCGACCATTGATCACTCGTTCACAGTAGTTCTGCTATCCCACTTTCTCATCCGTCTTGTACACATTTTTGGGCAATTTTACAGAGGGCAATGAACCTACAAACTCTTGATGTCTTTTAGGATGTGGGAAGAACCTCACGTGGTCACGGAGAATGTGCAAACATCACATAGATAGCACCTGAGGTCAGGGTCAAACCCGTGTCTGGTGTGAGGCAGCAACTCTACCTGCCGTGCTACTATGCTGCCTATATTAGTATTCTTTGCAGGATTTGTATGCTGTAGATAAGGGGGCTCCAAACTTTTCAGCATGAGGGCCACATTATATATTTGGCATATTTTTGCGGGCCATAAGAAAAAATAAAGAAATGTCAGTTTTATAAATTTAATGAGGTTTATATGGCAAGAAATAAATAATATTCAATTTTTAAAAAGAGCTTTAAATATTGGAATACCGTAGGTACACAATTATTTACAAAACAGAAAAAATTACAGTGACCACCAGTGGGCATGCAGACAGTATAGAAATATATGATGTAATGGCGGAGTGACCATATGATTGTCACCGTCGCAGTGACTCACGGGTGGGCACTCCGCTAAGAAATCATTAAAATTTAAAATTATTATTAAGTCGGCAGCTGCATACAAGCCCTCAACTTGATAGCCTACCTGGCATGTAGGTTTCGAAACAGCCGCCGAGATCGGCCCTGAAGACCGGAGAACCGAGGAAGAGGGAGCCGCTGGCGACGATGGACATGATAAGGGCCAGTAGGAGAGGGGTAATGCCTCCTGCGCCTGCAAGGTCAGCTGCAGAAGGCTCTTCCCCCAGGACACACAGGCGGTCGGTCAGGCAAGGAGAGGGACGTCGATCGACGGGCCGAGCCAGTCGAGGGAGACGGAGCAGGCTCTGCAGCAGCCTGGGGCTCGCCTGGATCGGGAGCCGCTCCAGTACATCCAGCGCCCTGACCCGACTTTGGACTTTTATAAACGACACCAAAATATTGTGCTGACTTGTGCACGTGTGATCTGCGCTAAAATAATTCCACTGTGCAGTGCACACATGACAATAAACCACCATTCATATAGGCCGCTAAAAAAAAGTTCCCACGCTACCACAGAGCCTGCAGCACGGAACGTGCTTGCTGTGGGCCGAATAAAATCTCCTGGCGGGCCGGATGTCGCCCGCAGGCCACAGTTTGGAGACCGCTGCTGTAGATAATGGATTAAATAACATTAAATAACAATGGACAGACTACTTTACTGAAGCTTCTTTGAGTACAGGTCGGGCAAAGCAGCAGCGAGAACGATCGTTGGCTGGACTTGGTGAGACAGGTAGTGCAGGTATAAAAAGGGTGCAAACGGCACTTTAGCAGTCTTTGAGTGCAGGTCGGGCAAAGCAGCAGCGAGAACAACCGTTGGCTGGACTTGGTGAGTTACAGGTAGAGCAAGCTATAAAAAGGGTGCAAACGGCACTTTAGCAGTCTTTGAGTGCAGGCCGGGCAAAGCACATACCTTTAAGCTCATCAGAGGAAGGAAGGTTAGGAGTGAGTGTGGGGATTGGCTTAACAATTAGATTGGAAGATTGGTAAATTGGACAATTAGTCAATTTAGCATCTGATATAAGCAAGGCTTGCCCAAGGAGTGTGGCCCTGTCGAGGGAAGTGCCCTGTGAGTAAAGTGCGAGTCTTTGGCTGCGAGTCTTTGGCTGCGGGAGGACGCCACACCAAGCGCTGGAGAGAGAGAGACGAAAGAAGGAAATGTCAAGCAAGTTGATTCAATGTGATGCTTGCAGGATGTGGGAGGTCAAGGACACTGCTGGTGCCTCTGGCTGCCGCAAGTGTGAGAAGTGTATCCAGATACAGCTCCTGAAGGACCGTGTTGGGGAACTGGAGAAGCAACTGGATGACCTCAGGTTCGTCCGAGAAACGGAGTCGTTCCTCGACAAGTCCTACAGTGAGATTGTTACACTGAAGCTACTGGAAGAGAGAAGGTGGGTGACAGTGAGAAAAGGAATGAAACATGGAATGGTAAGGTCCCCGGGTGTTGTGCCTCTTGAGAACAGGTTCACCCTACTATTAATGTGAGATACAGCTTAGTACAGTATAATTTTTTGCAGCAACTATATTTAACCCCGGAAAAATTAAATAAATTTAAACCAAACTCATCTGAAAGGTGTTTTAGATGCAACCAAGACGTGGGCACTTTTATACACTCTACATGGGCATGTCAGAAGGTAATTCCTTTTTGGCAAGACCTAAAAAAGTTTTTAGATCAAATGATGAATAAGATCATACCAATGGATTCAAGGTTGTTTTTGCTAGGAGACACAAAAGGAATAATACCAAAGCTAAGATTGGATAAACATCAGGAAAGATTTCTCAAAATATCATTAGCAATAACAAAAAAATGTGTTGCGGTCACATGGAAAGAACAAAATGAAATAAGATTTGAAAGATGGCATGCAGAAATGCGGAGTTGTATCCCATTAGAAAAAGCAACGTATAATCTGAGAAATGGATATGACTTCTTTTTGAAGGTGTGGAACCCATTCATGGCAAAGCTAGGATTAAGAATAGGAAGTAGTTAAATTCAGGATTGCTTTGATACCTAACAAGAATTTAAAAAGAAATTACTCGGAAGTGACTCCCTCGGGACTCCAGGTTTTTCTTCTTCTTTTTCTTTCTTTCTTCTGCTTTTTCTTTTTCCTTCTTTTGAACTGGGGGGTGGGGGGGAGGGGAGAAAATACAGAACAATACGTGTATAATCGAAGTTATAGGTCAGTGACTATTGTTTACTAAGGAATGTAAAATGTATAACGTATGGGTTCTGTTAAAACTTAAATAAAATATTTTAAAAAAAGAGAACAGGTTCACCCACTTGGAAGCTGTCGGGGAATAAGACGTTGCCACATTGAGCGGCAGACTGGCTTGCGAAGCAAAAAGTGCTGTTGAGCCAAAACCAAAGAGGCCAACGTCAGGCAACGCCGTGGTAGTAGGAGACTCCATTGTGAGAGGTAGGGACAGGGGTTTCTGCGGCAACAGACGGGATTCGAGGATGGTGTGCTGCCTCCCTGGTGCCAGGATCCAGGATGTCATGGACAGAGTGCAGGAAATCCTCAAGGGTGAAGGTCCTGTCCTGTCCTGTTCCCCCCCCATCCGGACCAAACTCAGATCCTGGGGGAACAGGGCTTTCTCCATCGCTGCTCCCACCCTCTGGAACTCACTACCCCAAACCGTCAGAGACTCCTCCTCACTCACCACATTCAAAACATCACTGAAGTCTCACCTGTTCAGTACTGCCTTCAACCACTGACCGTCACCTCACCTTCTGTCTCCTTTTTCTGCTCGTTTACTTATTTATCTATTTATTTTCTTCTCTATGTTCTAGTAATCCCTGTAAAGCGTCTGAGTGTTTGAAAAGCGCTATATAAATGTAATGCATTATTATTATTATTATTATAAGGTGAACAGCCGGAAGTGGTAGTGCATGTTGGCACAAACGATGTCGGAAAGAAGGGGATGAATATTCTGCAGCGTGACTTTAGAGAGCTTGGAAAAATGCTGAAAAGCAGGACCTCCAGGATGGTTATCTCCGGTTTGCTTCCAGTTCCTCATGCTGGCGAGAGCAGGAACAGGGAGATACAGGACCTGAATGTATGGCTGAGGAAATGGTGCAAGGAGCAGGGATCTAGATTCTTCGATCACTGGGATCTGTTTTGGGGTAAGGGGCAATTGTACAAAAGGGACGGATTGCACCTTAACAGGTGGGGGACCAGCATTCTGGCGGGCAGGTTTGCCACTGCTACACGGGTGGTTTTGAACTAAATAAGTGGGGGGGGCTGTCAAATGTGATAGTCAAGGATGGAGTTAAAAGGAAAGAGAGTAAAGGGATAGTTAATGACCCCAGAATTAACAGGAAAGAAAACTCACAAAGGGATAGGAGAGTATGGCCAAGTGTAATAGGGATCGATGTGAAGGGTGAGATGAGTAAGGATTTAAAAGTCTTGTATATAACCATATAACAATTACAGCACGGAAACAGGACCGTTCGGCCCTACCAGTCCACGCCGACCACTTTCTCTGACCTAGTCTCATCTACCTGCTCTCAGACCATAACCCTCCAATCCCCTCCCATCCATATACCTATCCAATTTACTTTTAAATAATAAAATCGAGCCTGCCTCCACCACTTCCACCAGAAGCTCATTCCACACAGCCACCACCCTCTGAGTAAAGAAGTTACCCTTCATGTTACCCCTAAACTTTTGTCCCTTAATTCTGAAGTTATGTCCCCTTGTTGGAATCTTCCCCACTCTCAAAGGGAAAAGCCTACCCACGTCAACTCTCCGTCCCTCTTAAAATTGTAAAAATCTCTATCAAGTCCCCCCTCAACCTTCTACGCTCCAAAGAATAAAGACCCAACCTATTCAACCTCTCTCTGTAGCTTAAGTGCTGAAACCCAGGCAACATTCTAGTAAATCTCCTCTGTACCCTCTCCATTTTGTCGACATCCTTTTATAATTTGGCGACCAGAACTGCACACCATACTCCAGATTCGGCCTCACCAATGCCCTGTACAATTTCAACATTACATCCCAACTTCTATACTCGATGCTCTGATTTATAAAGGCAAGCATATCAAACGCTTTCTTCACCACCCTATCCACATGAGATTCCACCTTCAGGGAACAATGCACAGTTATTCCCAGATCCCTCTGTTCCACTGCATTCCTCAATTCCCTACCATTTAACCTGTACGTCCTATTTTGATTTGTCCTACCAAAATGCAGCACCTCACACTTGTCAGCATTAAACTCCTTCTGCCATCTTTCAGCCCACCCTTCCAAAAGGCCCAAGTCTCTCTGTAGATTTTGAAAATCTACTTCATTATTAACTACACCACATATCTTAGTATCATCTGCATACTTACTAATCCAATTTGCCACACCATCATCCAGATCATTAATGTAAATGACAAACAACAGTGGACCCAACACAGATCCCTGGGGTACTCCAACCTGACATACAGTTGTCAACCATTACCCTCTGGTATCTCCCATTCAGCCATTGTTGAATCCATCTTGCAACCTCACTATTAATACCCAACGATTTAACCTTCTTAATCAACCTTCCATGTGGAACCTTGTCAAATGCCTTACTGAAGTCCATATGGACAACATCCACAGCCTTGCCCTTATCAATTTCCCTGGTAACCTCTTCAAAAAATTCAAGAAGATTAGTCAAACATGACCTTCCAGGCACAAATCCATGTTGACTGTTTCTAATCAGGCCTTGTTTATCCATGTGATTATATATATTGTCCCTAAGTATCTTTTCCATTAATTTTCCCACCACAGACGTCAAACTAACAGGTCTATAATTGCTAGGTTTACTTTTAGAACCTTTTTTAAACAAAGGCACAACATGCACAATGCGCCAATCTTCCGGCACCATCCCCATTTCTAATGACGTTTGAAATATTTCCGTCATAGCCCCTGCTATTTCTGCACTAACTTCCCTCAATGTCCTAGGGAATATCCTATCAGGACCTGGAGACTTATCCACTTTTATATTTTTCAAAAGTGTCCGTACCTCCTCTTCTTTGATCCTCATAATTTCCATCACTACTCTACTTGTTTCGCTTACCTCACATAATTCAATATCCTTCTCCTCGGTGAATACCGAAGAAAAGAAATTGTTTAATATCTCCCCCATTTCTTCCGGCTCAGCACATAGCTGTCCACTCTGACTCTCTAATGGACCAATTTATTCCCTCGCTATCCTTTTGCTATTGACATATCTGTAGAACCCCTTGGGGTTTACTTTTACATTACTTGCCAAAGCAACCTCATATCTTTTTTTCGCTTTTCTAATTTCCTTCTTAAGATTCCTTTTACATTCTTTATATTCCTCAAGAACCTCATTTACTCCCTGCCGCTTATATTTATTGTATATGTCCCTCTTTTTCCGAACCAAGTGTCTAATTTCCCTGGAAAACCACGGCTCTTTTAAATTATTATTCTTTCCTTTCCACCGAACCGGGACATAAAGACTCTGTACTCAAAATTTCACCTTTAAATATCCTCCATTTCTCTATTATATCCTTTTCATAAAACAAAATGTCCCATTTCACTCCTTTTAAATCCTTTCTCATCTCCTCAAAATTAGCCTTTCTCCAATCCAAAATCTCAACCCTTGGTCCAGATTTGACCTCCTCCATAATTATATTGAAACTAATGGCATTGTGATCACTAGACCCAAAGTGCTCCTCAACACATACCTCCGTCACCTGACCCGTCTCATTTCCTAACAGGAGGTCCAACACTGCCCCTTCTCTGGTAGGTACCTCTACGTATTGCTGCAAAAAACTATCCTGCACACATTTTACAAACTCCAAACCTTCCAGCCCTTTAACAGAATGTGATTCCCAGTCTATGTACGGAAAATTGAAATCACCCACAATCACTACTCTGTACTTACTACTAATATCTGCTATCTCCTTACATATTTGCTCTTCCAATTCTCGTTCCCTATTTGGCGGTCTATAATACACCCCTATAAGTGTTGCTAAGCCTTTCTCATTTCTGAGTTCCACCCAAACAGCCTCCCTAATCGAGCCTTCTAGTCTGTCCTGCCAACGCACTGCTGTGATATCCTCCCTGACAAGCAATGCAACACCCCCACCTCTTGCCCCTCCGATTCTATCACATCTGAAACAATGAAATCCTGGAATATTTAATTGCCATATGAATGCACGAAGTGTAAGAAGTAAAGTAGATGAGCTTGAGGCTCAGTTAGAGGTTGGTAGATATGACATTGTGGGGATTACAGAGACGTGGCTGCAGGAGGATCGGGCCTGGGAACTTAATATTCAGGGTTATACACCCTATAGAAAGGACGCAGGTGGGCAGAGGGTGGTCGGGTAGCTCTGCTGGTGAGGGATGAAATTCAGTCCTTTGTGAGGGAAGACATAGGGACTGACGAGGTAGAGTCACTGTGGATTGAGTTGAGGAATTGTAAAGGCAAGAAGACACTAATTGGTATTATCTATAGACCCCCAAATAGTAGCCTGGATGTAGGGTGTAAGATGCAGCAGGAGTTAAAACTGGTATGTAAAAAAGGTAATGCCACTGTGGTGATGGGCGATTTCAATATGCAGGTAGACTGGGAAAATCAGGTTGGTTCTGGACCCCAAGAAAGAGAGTTTGTAGAGTGCCTCCGAGATGGATTCTTCGAGCAGCTTGTAATGGAGCCTACCAGAGAAAAGGCAATTCTGGATTTAGTGTTGTCCAATGAACCAGATTTGATAAAGAGAACTCGAGATAAAGGAACCACTTGGAGGTAGTGATCATAATATGATTAGTTTTAATCTGCAATTTGAGAAGGAGAATGTTAAATCGGAAGTGTCAGTGTTGCAGTTGAACAAAGGGGACTATGAAGGCATGAGAGAGGAGCTGGCCAAGGTAGACTGGAAAGGGATCCTACCAGGATTGACGGTGGAACAGCAATGGCAGGAATTTCTGGGCATAATCCGGAAGACTCAGGATCATTTCATTCCAAAAAGGAAGAAAGATTCTCGGGGGAGTAGGAGCCAACCGTGACTGACAAGGGAAGTTAGGGATGGAATAAAACTAAAAGGAAAGATGTATAACCCTGCAAAGAGTAGCCGGAAGCCAGAGGATTGGGAAACTTTTAGAGGACAACAGAAGGTAACAAAATGGGCAATGCGGGCTGAAAAGATGAAGTACGAAGGGAAGCTGGCCAAGAATATAAAGAAGGACATTAAAAGCTTCTCTATATATGTTAAGAGAAAAAGAGTAGCAAAGTCAAATGTGGGTCCCTTGAAGGCAGACACGGGTGAAATTATTATGGGTAACAAGGAAATGGCAGAAGAGTTGAACAGGTACTTTGGATATGTCTTCACTAAGGAAGACACAAACAATCTCCCAGATGTACTGCAGGATAGAGGATCTAGGGGGTAGAGGAACTGAAAGAAATTTTCATTAGGCGAGAAATAGTATTTGGTAGACTAATGGGACTGAAGGATGATAAATCTCCTGGGCCTGATGTTCTGCATCCCAGCGTCCTCAGGGAGGTGGTTCTAGAAATAGTGGACGCATTGGTGATCATTTTCCAATGTTCAATAGATTCAGGATCAGTTCCTGTGAATTGGAGGATAGCTAATGTTATCCCACTTTTCAAGAAAGGAGCGAGAGAGAGAAAACGGGAAATTACAGACCAGTTAGCCTGACTTCGGTGGTGGGAAAGATGCTGGAGTCAATTATTAAAGAGGTAATAACGGTGCATTTGGATAGCAGTAAAAGGATAAATTCAAGTCAGCATGGATTTATGAAAGGGAAATCATGCTTGACTAATCTTCTGGAATTTTTTGAGGACATGACAAGTAAAATGGATGAAGGGGACCCAGTGGATGTAGTGTATCTAGACTTCCAGAGAGCCTTTGATAAGGTCCCGCACGGGAGATTGGTGACCAAAATTAGAGCACATGGTATTGGGGGTAGGGTGTTGACATGGATAGAAAATTGGTTGGCAGACAGGAAGCAAAGAGTAGGAGTAAACGGGTCCTTTTCAGAATGGCAGGCAGTGGTGAGTGGAGTGCCGCAAAGCTCGGTGTTGGGGCAGCAACTGTTTACCATATATATTAATGATTTGGAAGAGGGAATTAGAAGCAACACTAGCAAGTTTGCAGATGACACAAAGCTGGGTGGCAGTGTAAACTGTGAAGAGGATGTTAGGAGGTTGCAGGGTGACCTGGCCAGGTTGAGTGAGTGGGCAGATGCGTGGCAGATGTAGTATAATATAGATATATGTGAGGTTATCCTCTTTAGCGGCAGAAACAAGGAGGCAGATTATTATCTCAATGGAGTTAGGCTAGGTAAAAGGGAGGTGCAGCGAGACCTGCGTGTCCTTGTACACCAGTCACGGAAAGTTGGTGTGCAGGTACAACAGGCAGTGAAGAAAGCTAATGGAATGTTGGCCTTCATAACAAGAGGATTTCAGTATAGGAGTAAAGAGGTTCTTCTGCAGTTGTATAAAGGCCCTGGTAAGACCACATCTGGAGTATTGTGTACAGTTTTGGTCTCCTAATTTGAGGAAGGATATCCTTGTAATTGAGGTAGTGCAGCGTAGATTCACGAGATTCATCCCAGGGATGGCGGGACTGACATATGAGGAAAGATTGAAAAGACCAGGCTTGTATTCACTGGAGTTTAGAAGGATGAGAGGGGATCTTGTAGAAACATAAAATTATAAAAGGACTGGTCAAGCTAGATGCAGGAAAAATGTTCCCAATGTTGGGCGAGTCCAGAACTAGGGGCCACAGTCTTAGAATAAAGGGGAGGCCATTTAAAACTGAGGTGAGAAAAAAAAATTCACCCAGAGTTGTGAATTTGTGGAATTCTCTGCCACAGAGGGCAGTGAAAGCCAAATCACTGGATGGATTTAAAGAGAGAGTTAGATAGAGCTCTAGGGGCTAGTGGAATCAAGGGATATGGGGAGAAGGCAGGCACGGGTTATTGATTGGGGACGATCAGCCATGATCACAATGAATGGTGGTGCTGGCTCGAAGGGCCGAATGACCTCCTCCACCTATTTTCTATGTTTCTTCTGCATCATTAAATTTCCCCTGTAATCTATATTTTTCTCTCATGTGCGGTCATGTAATTTCTTCAATTACCATTCTCTTCATCTGTTTTCTTTCATGCTACCTCATTAGCAAATTGTATATGTGCAACGTCTTTTGCAAATAAAACATTGGAATCTTCACAGGAGCTTTAATTTGACAAAGACATAGGCTGGATAATCAAATTTTAGATAATGATGTAGTTAGGGAGGAAGAGAACCAAGAAAGCAGATGTGGCTGTGGTAGTGAGTCTGGGTCAAAATGTTAGGGAGGAATCATTTGGATTGGAGGAGATTGCAGAGGGTGCTTGGGCAACAGAAGGTATGGCCTCAAAATCAGGGTTTATGAAAGAGTAATTAAATGTTGTGAGCTAAAGGATGTTTGCTTACTCGTGGAGAAGGAAGCCATCTCATGCAAACATCCCCATTTTTATTCTTTTGCCATTCACCTATGCTAAACGCTATTTTACAAAAGCCAATTAATCTACCAACACACATTTGGGAACTGGGAGGAAACTGGTGCACCTGGGAAAACCTACATGGTCACGAGGGGAAAATGCACACTCCATGGAGACAGCAATGGAGAACAAATTAAAGCTGTGAAGTAGCAATACCGTTTACAGCACCACTAATAACTTTTGCAGATTATCACAATTAAGAAAAGTAAATAGTTCTTTTACAGAATTTTGCCTGTCTTGCTCATAAATGGGCTGCAATTTGTCTGAGACTACAAATTGAGGTTGGGTTATTTAATGGCATTAAAAGAGGATAATCAAAGCAAAAATAGCATTGATAAGTCAACTGGCACCCACCATCCTGGTGTGGTCACTAAAGACTTGTCTGGGTTTATTGGAGATGCAGTCTCTTCACTTGGGAAACACTAAAGCGGAGCTAAGTCGGCCACAAAGATCTTCGCTACCAGTGCAATTGTTTTCACCTCTTTTCAATTCTTCTGTTAAAGCACTGTCCACCAGGATTACAGAAGTCATTACATTAAAGTATATTTTCATTATAAGCTCATTCTAGTGAGTTTGTGTACACTGCAGGGAGATTATATTATTGGCCCCAGTACAGTGCTGTTCTTCCAGCCTGAGCAGGGCATGTTCGTATGTTTGCATCGTGAAGAAGGGTCCCGGACCAAAATGTCACATATGCATTTTCTCCTGAGATGCTGCCTGACCCGCTGAGTAAATCCTGCACTTTATATCTATCTTTGGTATAAACCAGAGTCTGCAGTTCTTTGTTTCTACATATTTGTATGCAGACAGGATCATATTCAAGATGGGATTCAACTGTCATAATTTGGGGTCTTTCATTTATTTTTAGAGAAAACTTGACAAATTATTCATCCAAGAAAGGAAATTAAACACTATCTAGGATTGAAGCATTTCCTTTTGTGGGAGGAAATAGTGCTCATCTGCCATTTTAATTCATTTGTCAGCTGTGTTACCACAGGTTATGATGTGGGGGGTGGGGGGTCTCTTTGCTATTCAGAGGGTCCAAAAACCAGGAAATAAATTCAGAACTTAAATATGTTGATCTGTTTCAATTACTGTAAATACATTCGTACAAAATAGGTTTATGGTTCATTTTTTTAAATGATGCACATGAAACAAGTAATGGGCTTTAACACCATTACACCATTGAAACTCAACACCAAACCCCCGGGACTTGGAGTCAGCACTCATCTCTGTCACTGGATCCTAATCAGCGAGGATAGGGAACAAATCATCCTTAACGATAATCCTCAACACTGGTGCTCCACAAGGATGTGTTCTCAGTCCCCTTCTTTACTCCTGGTACACCCACGACTGTGCAGCCTTGTCCAACTCTAATTCAATTAAAACATTTGCAGACAACACCATCATTGTGGGCCAGATATCAAATAATGAGTCAGAGTACAGGAGGGAGATCAAGAACCTCGTGTCCTGGTGTTGAGACAACAACTTTTCTCCCAGTCAACTAGACAAAGGAGATAGTGATCGACTTCAGGAAGCATAGCGATACACATACCTCAGTTTGCATTGGCGGCGCCAAAGTAGAGATGGTTGAAAACTTCAAATTCCTAGGAGTAAATATCACTAACGACTTCTCCTGGACCACCCATATTGAAGCAACAACCAAGTAAGCGCACTAATGCCTCTACTTCCTAAGAAGGTGTAGGAAGTTCAGCATGTCCCCAACAATCCTCACCAACTTCTGCAGACGCGCCACAGAAAGCATTTTAGCAGGATGCATCACATCTTGGTTTGAGAACAGCTTCATCCAATACCGCAAGAAATTGCAGTGAATTGTGGACACAGCCCAGACCATCACGCAAACCAATCTCCCTTCCATTTACTCCATTTATACCTCACTTTGCCTCGTCAAGGCCAGCAGCATAATCAAGGATGGGTTGCACCCTGGCCACTCCCCCCATCGCACAAAAGGTATAGAAGTGTGAAAACACACACCTCTAGATTCAGGGACAGTTTCTTCCCAACTGTTATCAGGTAACTGAACCATCCTACCGCAATGATAGAGCAGTCCTGAACTACTATCTACCTCATCGGGGACCCTCAGACTATCTTTGTCAGACTTTACTGGCTTTACCTTGCACTAAATGTTATTCCCTTCTCAAATATATGTACACTGTGACTGGCTCGATTGTAATCATGTATTGTCTTTCCGCTGGCTGATTAGCACGCAACAAAAACTTTTCACGACCTCGGTACATGTGACAATAAACTAAACTGAAATGAGCAACTTTTTTTAAGCATCTTATTTATTAATTCATGTCATCACACAACTGTTTGCCAATAGGGAGCAAATTTTAGTGCCATGTCGTTGGCCTCTGCAAGCTCCTTTACAGTGCACGTGTCATGCAGCATGTCACAGCTCAGGATCAGTTCCTGTGGATTGGACGGTAGCTAATGTTATCCCACTTTTTAAAGAAAGGAGGGTGCGAGAAAACAGGAAATTATAGACCTAGCCTGACATCAGTGGTGGGGAAGATGCTGGAGGCAATTATAAAAGAAGAAATTGCAGTACATTTGGATAGCAGTGACAGGATCGTTCTGAGTTAGCATGGATTTACAAAGGGGAAATCATGCTTGATTAATCTGGGATTTTTTTAGGATGTAACTAGGAAAATGGGCAAGGGAGTGCCAGTGGTTATCGTGTACCTGGACTTTCACAAAGCCTTCGACAAGGTCCCACATAGGAGATTAGTGGGCAAAATTAGAGCACATGGTATTGGTGGTATGGTCCTGACATGGATAGAAAATTGGTTGGCAGACAGGAAACAAAGAGTAGGGATAAATGGGTCCTTTTCAGAATGGCAGGCAGTGACTCGTGGGATACTGCAAAGCTTGGTGCTGGGACCGCAGCTATTTACAATGTACATTAATAACTTAGATGAAGGGATTAAAAGTAACATTAGCAAATTTGCAGATGACACAAAGCTGGGAGGCAGTGTGAAAAGGATGCTATGAGGATGCAGGGTGACTTGGACAGGTTGTGTGAATGGGCAAATGCATGGCAGATGCAGTTTAATGTGGATAAATGTGAAGTTATCCAGTTTGGTGGTAAGAACAGGAAGGCAGATTATCTGAATGGTGTCAAGTTAGGAAAAGGGGAAGTACAACGAGATCTGGGTGTCCTCGTTCATCACTCACTGAAAGTAAGCATGAAGATACAGTGAAGCAAGCTAATGGAATGTTGGCCTTCATAACAAGAGGAATTGAGTATAGCTGCAAAGAGGTCCTTCTGCAGTTGTACAGGGCCTTAGTGAGACCACACCTGGAGTATTGTGTGCAGTTTTGGTCTCCAAATTTGTGGAAGGACATTCTTACTATTGAGGGAGTGCAGCGTAGGTTCACAAGGTTAATTCCCGGAATGGCAGGACTGTCGTATGTTAAAAGACTGGAGCGACTGGGCTTGTATACTCTGGAATTTAGAAGGATGAGAGAGGATCTTATTGAAACATATAAGATTATTAAGGGATTGGACACGCTAGAGGCAGGTAACATGTTCCCAATGTTGGGGGAGTCCCGAATCAGGGGCCACAGTTTAAGAATAAGGGGTCGGCCATTTAGAACGGAGATGCGGAAAACCTTTTCACTCAGAGAGTTGTGAAGCTGTGGAACTCTCTGCCTCAGAGGCAGTGCAGGCCAATTCCCTGGATGGTTTCAAGAGAGAGTTAGATAGAGCTCTTAATGATAGCGGAGTCAAGGGATATGGGGAGAAGGCAGGAACGGGGTACTAATTGTGGATGATCACGTTCAATGGGCTCGAAGGGCCGAATGGCCTACTCCTGCACTTATTATCTATTGTCTATTGTAAACCGAAGATAGACACAAAAAGCTGGAGTAACTCAGGGGGACAGGCAGCATCTCTGGAGAGAAGGAATGGGTGACGTGACAGTGAAGAGTCTTGACCTGAAACGTCACCCATTCCTTCTCTCCAGATAGCTGCCTGTCCTGCTGAGTTACTCCAGCTTTTTGTGTCTATCTTTCATCTGCTATTCCTTGGCCTATTAACCCATTAGATCGAGATCCTGTTTTAAACATAGATAACCTTCTTCACTGTCCACTATACCACCAATTTTAGTGTCCTCCACAAACTTACTAACCATGTCAGCTATTCACATTCAAATTGTTAAGGTAAATAATGAACAACAATGAATTTAACTCCAATTTCTGTGGTATGCCACTTCTTGTAGGCCTCTAATCTGAACCCCCCCCCCCCCCCACTGCCATTGACTTGTTTCCTACCAACAAGCTGGTTTTCTATTCAATTGGTTAGCATGCTGTGGGCCCCATGCGATCTTGCTTTCCAAACCAGCCTATTATTCAGTACCTTGTCAAAGGCTTTGCTAAAGTTCACATCGACAACGTCTATCACGCTGAATTGATCATCTTGGTCTTCTCTTTAAAAAAAAATTCAACCAAATTGGTGAGAAAACGATTTACCATGCACAAAGTCAAGTTAACTATCCCTAATCACTCCAATGCATGGACACGTGAGTTACTTTGTTTTTGCTTAGGTTTTGCTTAGGTGGTATTGCACAGAATGTAAGATGATTAGCAACATTTGTACAAATCACCAATCAAGGGCAGGCATCAGAAAATGAATTACAGTTATCAGGGATTGACACAACAGAGCTGCAAACTCATAAAAAAAATTAGCATTTTAATAAGTAAATTATTATATCTCACATTATAAACTGGGACATTTGGAGTAACAGTTCTATTAGAGAGGATTATCATTAAAACTGCCGGATCATCACTATAAATCATTCTCCTGTGAACATACAAAAAAAACTGCAGATGCTGGCAATCTGACACAAAAACAGGAAATGTTGGCAACATTCAAAATCTCAGACAGCACCCAGTGGAAGGAGAAATGAAGCTAATGTTTCAAGTTGAAGACTTCATTTTTTTGTTCTACTAACCTACTAACCTGAAACATTAACTCTGTTTCTCTTGCCATAGTGCTGCCTGAGCTGCTGCAGGTTTTCAGCATTTGCTATGTTTGTTTCATGTTTGTGTTTTTACTTTCCATAGCTTCTGTACATTGACCCTGTCTCCTCCCTATTCAATCTGCTGTCACGTGCCTTAACCTTGCTTGCTTGTGGTTGGCGTTGTCTACATTTGATGCATGTTGCATACACTCAATTCAGTGTTATCATATATCTTTCTTAACATAGATCCAGATCACTTACCTCATTGCCTGATTGTTGGCAGTATGTATATGACACATATTATTTGTGTCCCTAATCCAAATTCATTTTGCAGTTCAGGCCCATGTATTGTAAGTTCTGCTAAGGCATGATGTGTTTAGCCTAGTGTGCAACACCCACTGAGTTACAAGATTTGGACTTTGTTTAGGTACAGCCAAAAGTATAGCCTCAGATGTTTAAATAAATAAAATCTATTCAACAGGATAGGCATGGGCAGGGCATGTGATGTGCTGCAATTATAGTTTGTGGTTGCTGATGGAGATTGTTGCAACTACATCTATGTTAGTTCTGTGGCTCAAGAAATTTCATCTTAGCTGGATTTGGACATTATAATGCATCAACTTACATGGTTACTTTATTGAAGATAAAGATTACACTTTACTGCAGAACTGCTCAGTCAAGACGAACCAGAGAGTGCGACGTGTGATGTCCGGTGGTATCTTAATTCTTAAGATAGATGGACCCAACTTAATTTTGAAGATACTTAAGCATTTCACTTTGAACAAGCAAAGCTCAATAATTTGCTAAACCTGATTTACATACAGTTCAATGCCATGTGCATTGTTGAAGTTGCATAAGTTTACAAAACCTTTTTTTTTTAAAGGTAGAAATGCCTGAAATAACTCTTTCCAAATTTTTGCCTTTTAGTGAAAACAGAAGAGGAAATAGAAGCACTGATTTTTGATGGTGCAGAGGTTGTTGACATTCGCAACATGCAAGTTCCACAGCGAGTACTTTCAGTTAATAGTGTCCCTTCAACTTCACAAGAAAGTCAGGAACAAAGGAGATGTTTGGCAACCCTAGTATACCGTAAGTAACCTTGGAAGCTGTTGCCTATTGTTTTGAAAGCTGAATGTCAGTCACATATTAAAAGATACCAGAAATATAACATTCTTGGCAAATTGGCTGATTTTCATGACCTTGTTATCAAATTACTTTTTCTCACCAGTATTAATGAATTAAAATTATTTCTATATTTCTGTTTCTGTCAGTCCTTTTTTAGACATTTAACTCAACAAATGTTATTTTGTGAGTGACAGAATTCTGCTCTTTTTAATTTTTGAATTATGGAACTCCATAGTTGTCTCAAAATTTGACTACTCTGACATGCATAGGTTCACTTAATCAACTACTGTGGCTCTCAGTATCTTTTGGAAACTGGAGACATTGCAGGCTAGTAAGGCAATTCACAATGCTGCTTTCTTCCAGCTTCAACTTGGATTAAGAAGTGGTTGGTTAAAAGAGATAGGAAGGACAGAGAGTGCGGCTGTAGGTGAAGCAGGTGTGAGGATCCTGAAGGTAACACTGAGGGCTGAGGCCATTGTCTGGGAAAATGAATAACGAGAGCCTCAGGTATAATTTTAAATTCAATAGTGGGAGGAAAAGGTCAGGTGATGGGAAATTTGTGGAGACAGGATCAAAGTTGGGTCATGGGTAATAAAAACCAGGATTTATCAGTAAGGGATGAAGCATGGGAATATACCTCCAATTAGAGTTCAAGCAGTGAAAATTTGTTAAAAATAACAGCAAAATTGAAAGTTGTCCATCAGAATGTTCATAGCAAAAAGACCAAGCAACTAAATGAATTAATGGCACAAATAAAACCCAAGTATTACAATGCAATAGCCACTACAGAGATGTAATGGCTAAAATGACCAGTGGTCTGCAGCATCCCATAATGTAAAAGCACATCTCAGACCCGCAGACCCTCAGCATAGGAGCATCACAAGGCTGCGTACTCTCCCCTCTTCTTTACTCTCTCTACACCAATGACTGCACCTCCACAGACTCCTCAGTCAAGCTTCTCCAGTTTGCGGATGACACAACCCTGATTGGACTGATCCAGGATGGGGAGGAATCTACCTACAGGCAGGAAGTGACACAGCTGGCATCCTGGTGCCTTTGCAACAGCTCAATGCTCTTAAGGCAGTAGAATTGAGAGTAGACTTTAGGAGAGCTCCCCCTGCCCTCCCCCCACTCACCATCAACAACACCACAGTCACATCTGTGGAGTCATTTAAGTTCCTTGGAACCATCTTCTCCAGGGACCTTAAATGGGAAGCCACCATCGACTCCACAGTCAAAAAGGCCCAACAGAGGATGTACGTCCCGCGGCTGCTGAGAAAACACAATCTGCCACAGGCAATGATGGTCCAGTTTTATACTGCCATCATAGAGTCTGTCCTCACCTTCTCCCATCATGGTCTGGTTTGGGTCAGCCACCAAGCATGACATCCGGAGGCTGCAGCGCATTGGTCGATCAGCCAAGAAGGTTGTTGGCTGCAACCTTCCCCCATTGACGAATTGTATACTGCAAGGGCCAGGAAGCGAGCGGGTAAGATCACTTCTGACCCCTCTCACCCTGGCCACAAACTCTTCAAAGCACTTCTCTGTGGAAGGCGACTCCAGACTGCCAAAGCCACCACAGCCAGACATAACAACAGCTTTTTTTCCACGAGCAGTAGCTCTACTCAACAACCAAAAGTCTGTAGCCTCCTTTTGCTCTGGTATTTTATTTCATTCTTCACATGTTTAAACTTTAATGTTTTATTCTTAATGTTTTATGTTTCATTCTTAATTGTTTACTGTATATTATGTTACTTGTGAGCAAAGCACCAAGACAAATTAATTGTATGTATGCATACTTGGCTAATAAAATTTATTCAATTCAATGTATATCAGATAGTATATAACAGATCATTTTCTAAATCAATCTATTGAAAAAAACAGAGAAAATGGGCTATTACTAATCTGGTTGTTAAGAAGCCTTTAGGGGAGGGTGATTATGCATGTTAAAATGTTATAGAAAAATTCAAAGTGATTTAGTTCAAACTGAAACCAGTGTCTTAAATCTTAAGAGATACTACAAAGATAGAATACTCCAGTTCTAATTGAGGGTCTTTGACCTGAAATCCATTTCTCTTCTCACAGATGTGGCCTGACCTGCTAAATATTTCCAGCATATTCTGTGATGGGAAACTATATTAAAAGTTATAATAATACCACGCAATGGAAATTAGTTTGAAGAATCGTCACAGAATCCACACAAATATATATCCATTTTATGCCACAAAATCCCTACATGAGAAATGGTCTACCAGTGTCTAAGAAAAGTTAAGATCATATTGGTCTACAAGAAAAGGCTGACACAGTTGCCAAACAAGCCAGTAAGTCTGCTAATTGGGAAAGCTTCAGTAAGGGGAACTAAAACATTGTTAAAGATAGAGAAAGTAGAATACAAAAGCAATCTAGTGAGAAAGACGAAACAAATGTTTAAAAGTCTTCAATAGATAAAAGGAAATAATTAGAATAAATTAATGGGGGCTCCAAATAGACAAAGATGAGTAATAAGGAAATGTCAGAAACAAAATATTTTATGTTGGTCTTTATGCAAAAGGATATGGGGGAGAAGCACGTTTGGTATGAATGAATAGATGGGGATTTTTTTTAATTTTAAAGTGATAATGTAACTAAATTCCCTCCACAAATGCTCCCTGACTCACTGAGTAACTCCAGTACTTTGTGTTTTGCTCAAGTTTACAGCATATTCAGTTCCAATGCCAAATAATGCACAATTTTTTTTTTGTTGAAGTAGGGCAAAATAAGCTGGGTGTGTTACTGACATGCATTTATAGCTATGATAAGATGTAAAAGGAAACCTGTTGAGTACTTTGTTCATTTCACTGTTGTGAAATGTGTACAATGAGTATTTAATATAAAAGTAACAGAGCAAGTATTGGACACCAACTGCACACTCTCCAAACACTGGATTCTTAAAGAAACGAGATCACAACTGTGGGTCAATATTTTCCACGGGTTGCTTATTTGGATGAGAGGGTAGGAGAAGGGTGACAATTAGCCCTGCTGCCTCTGCTCCAGGGATTGTTCTTCACTTCGGATGTGCTCTCTGCAGTATTTGTTTTCCCTGCGACTACCTCGGTTTCCATTGGTTTGCTCCAGTTTCCCCTTATTTTGTAAGTGCCAAAATAATTTTAAAATAAAGTTAAGCTGGATGACATTTGAGAGGGAATATGTTGCAGGGTGAGAGGAGAACAAGGTGAGGGGGAATGGGGACACAAAAAACTGCAGGTGCTGGACTCTTGAGCAAAACAAAGTGCTGGAAGAACTCAGTAGGTCGAGCGATATTGGTGGAGCGAATGGACACATGACTTCTTGGGTCTGGATCCTTCCTCAAACTGATGTAGTGGGGTTGGGCTAAGCTAAAAAAGGAGAGGTGGGGCTGGGACAGAGTCTGGCAAGTGATAGGTGGATACAGGTGCAGGGGGGTGATTGGTAGATGGTTGCAGAAAGTGACTTACTCTACGTATCTGCCAATGACATCCCACTTGTATCCACCTATCACTTGCCATGCTTTGCCCTGTACCCACCTCTCTTCACATTTCTTTCCCCCTATAATTCATCTGAGAAAGAGTCCAGACCCAAAACGTAAACTTTCCAATCCCTCCACAGATACAGCCCCACAGTGCTGAATTCCTCCAGTATTTTGCTCAAGGGGGAAGGGGGCTGGTTGGATTGTGTTTCACGGACATGACGGCAGATGATGCCTTATAATAAGAATTATTACTGTACGAAATTATGATTTAAAATCAATCATATGGAAATTATTCAAATAGATGAACCAGTGATGGAATACCAGAAAAAGCAACAATTGATCAGAGGAATCTTCATGGCCAATATCTGATTAATCTAGTGGGTTTTTTAAATTGAGCAATTTGATAATGGGGCGAGAGATGTATCCATGGATATTGAATGTTATTTGAGGTTTACACAAGAGGCATAATTGCACAAGGGTTTGAGATATTTTCATAAAATTACCTGAGAATTAGGAGACATGCCTAGGAATAGGGTTACAGGGATTTTTGGAATCCTCTGTTAAGAGTTAACCTGAGGACAAAAATAACCATGAAACATAAACATCTGTTCTTCAGGAAATTGTTAGTGTGCTCTGCTTCCCTTTTAATAGTGTTAAAATGTGACGCTGCACTTTGTAAACAGCAGTTGCCTGCTGGACATGTCTTTAGAGATACAGCGTGTAAACAGGCCCTTTGACCCACAGAGTCCACGTGGACCAATGATCACCCCATACACTACATTGGGGACAATTTACAGAAGCTACTTAACCTCCAACCCTGTACGTCCTTGGAGTGTGGAGGAAACCGGAGCACCCAAAGAAAACCCACACAGTCACAGGGAGAACATACATACTCCATACAGACAGCACCCGTAGTCAGGATCGAACCCAGGTCTCTGGCGCAGTAAGGCAGCAACTCTACCGTTGCGCCACTGTGCTGCCCCTTACCATGTCCTTCACATGGTAACCGCATCAAAACTCAACTCCCCTCAACTCCATCCAAGGATACCCAAACCACCCCAACCCCGGGCACTTTCCCCTGCAACCGCACGAGATGCAACACCTGTCCCTTTACCTCCCCCCTCAACTCCATCCAAGGACCCAAACAGTCTTTCCTGGTGAGGCAAAGGTTCACCTGCACCTCCTCCAACCTCATCTATTGCATCCGCTGCTCTAGATGTCAACTTATTTACATCGGCGAAACCAAGCGCAGGCTCGGCGATCGCTTCGCTGAACACCTGCGCTCGGTCCGCATTAACAAAACTGATCTCCCGGTGGCCGAGCACTTTAACTCCCCCTCCCATTCCCAGTCTGACCTTTCTGTCATGGGCCTCCTCCAGTGCCATAGTGAGGCCTACCGGAAATTGGAGGAACAGCGCCTCATATTTCGCCTGTGCAGTTTGCAGCCCGGTGGTATGAACGTCGACTTCTCCAACTTTAGATAGCTCCTCTGTCCCTCCCTTCCCCTCCTCCTTCCCAGATCTCCCTCTATCTTCCTGTCTCCACCTATATCCTTCCTTTGTCCCACCCCCCTGACATCAGTCTGAAGAAGGGTATCGACCCGAAACGTCACCCATTCCTTCTCTCCCGAGATGCTGCCCGACCTGCTGAGTTACTCCAGCATTTTGTGAATAAATTGATTTGTACCAGCATCTGCAGTTATTTTCTTATACTACTTGTTGCTCTACTGCGATTTCTCTTCGAGGTATGCCCACTTTGAAGAAGTTCTCCTCCTCTCTTCGACGAGAGTTTAGCAACATGCTCTCTCGCTGCTCCCCCTCTGTGATTTCTCCTGCCCTCCTACTCTACGACCACATCTTGACCCAGACTCGCTACCTTGGGACTTGCCTGCGCCTCCATCTTCTGCCTCGTGGTTTCCAGCTCCGTTTTCACACCTCCCAATTCGGACCCAAACCGGACTACCGGCTCCAACAGACCATCTGCCACTTCTCTGAACAGTTTTCTTTCCGTGCCCTGCGTTGTACCCTGGCTGGGATGCGCCGGCACCAGCAGGCCCTCTCTCTGACTCTCCCACAGCTCCGGGCCTCACTAACCCACACCTGCAACGGGCCCCAACTTTACTTTATTCTTCGACGGATCCACGCCCTCAACACTCGATTCTTCACCTACCTGGACTCCACGAAGGCTCGCAAACTATCCCGCCTCCAGACGGCTGCCACCACCGACACTCCTCGGCAGCGACTCGACCGCCCGCAGGCTCGCAACTCCACCGCTGGTCCGCACCGCCAGCCCGCACACCATGAGGCAGAGGCCCACGACGCCATTACTGCCACCAGGTGCAGTACCGCTCCTCACCGCCTCCCCGGGGGCGCTGACTGCCGAGGCCTACCTGGGGCTGCCGCCGCCGACCTCCACCGCCTCCCCGGGGCCGCCACCGTCGACTGCCGAGGCCTACCTGAGGCCGCCCCCACCGACCTCCACCGCCTCCCCGGTGCCGCCGCCGCCGACCTCCACCGCCTCCCCTGGGCCGCTGACTGCCGAGGCCTACCTGAGGCCGTCACCACCGACCTCCACCGCCTCCCCGGATCCGCTGCGACCACCGCCGACCTCCACCGCCTCCCCGGGGTCGTTGCCGCCGACGTCCGAGGCCCCCCTGAGGCTTCCACCGCTGTTGCCGCCGACCTCCACCGCCTCCCCGGGGCCGCCGATTGCCGAGGCTTACCTGAGGCTGCCGCCGCCGACCTCCACCGCCTCCCCGGGGCCGCTGCCGCCGACGACCGAGGCCTCTGCACCGCCGCTGCCGCCCACGTCCTTCCCGACCCCTTCACCGTTGCCGCCCACGTCCTTCCCGATCCCTTCACCGCCGCCCACGCCCTCCCCGGCCATCCGCTGACCAGGCCGACCGCCAATTATCCGGGCTTCCCCCAGCCTCCCCCAGCGACCGTTTCGACCCGCGCTGCTCCACCGCCCAGCAGCAGGTCGCAGACGTCGTTGTCCCCGGCCCCCGGGACCAACAACAGGCCGCAGCTCCACCCGGCTCACAGACACCGCGCTGGGCCCACAGCCCCCACCAGGCAGTCCCTCAGCACTGCTGGGTCCTACTGCCCACCCCCTACTACAGGTAACTGCAGCAGGGGTTCCACTGGGTCTCCCCCTTCCCCCTCTAGCCAGGCAACCCCCAGTACTCCCCACATCGGTCCTCATGCCCCCCTCTGCCCTGCTAACCAACCACCCCCCCACCATACATCCCCTCCCCCTCCACCTGCCCCCCTGCCTCCATCTGACCCCAACCCCCACCATTGCCGGGTGTTCACCATCCCCCCTGACCTCCCCCTTTCAGACACCGAACGGTCGGTCCTCAGCAGAGGCCTTACCTTTCTTCCCCTCCGCCCCCACATCAACGAGTTCCGCTTCCGCCGAGTTCTTCTTCCGCCGCCTCCGCCTCCAAGCCTTTTACCATGGTAAGGAGTCCCAACCCCCCACTGATGACCCCTTCTCCTGTCTCCAATGGACCCCCTCCTCTTGGACCCCCCCATTTGGCCAACTACCCTCACTAGAACTTTTTATCTTCAACTGCCGGCGTGACATCAGCCGCCTCAAATTCTCCACTCCCCTGACGAACTCCAACCTCTCCCCTCCTGAACGTGCAGCCCTCCACTCACTCCGCAACAACCCGGACTTAATCATTAAACCCGCTGACAAGGGAGGGGCTGTGGTAGTCTGGCGTGCTGACCTCTACCGGACCGAGGCCAGACGACAACTATCAGACACCTCTTCCTACCTATCCCTGGACCATGACCCCACCGATAAACACCAGACCTTTATCAGCAGCACCATCACTGACTTCATCATCTCCGGCGATCTACCCCTCAGTGCCTCCAATCTCATAGTTCCCCACCCCCTCACGGCCCGATTCTACCTCCTACCCAAAATCCACAAACATAACTGTCCCGGCAGACCCATTGTCTCTGCCTGCTCATGCCCCACCAAACTTATCTCTACCTACCTCGACTCCATCCTATCCCCACTGGTTAAATCCCTCCCCACCTACGTCCAAGACACCTCACACGCTCTCCATCTCCTTGATAACTTCCGGTTCCCAGGACCCCACTCCCTCATCTTCATCGTGGATGTCCAGTCACTCTACACTTCCATCCCCCACAAGGATGGTCTCGAAGCCCTCCGTTTCTTCCTCGACCGTAGAACCAGCCAATCCCCATCGACCAACGCTCTCCTCCGCCTAGCAGAGCTGGTTCTTACCCTCAACAACTTCTCCTTTGACTCCTCCCACTTCCTCCAAACCAGAGGCGTAGCTATGGGCACTCGCATGGGCCCTAGCTACGCCTGCCTCTTTGTCGGGTACGTCGAACAATCCCTGTTCCAGACATACACTGGCCCTATCCCCGAACACTACCTCAGCTACATCGACGACTGCATTGGTGCTACCTCTTGCACCCATGCAGAACTCACTGACTTCATACACTTCACCTCCAATTTCCATCCTGCCCTTAAATATACCTGGACTATCTCTGACATCTCCCTCCCGTTTCTGGACCTCACCATCTCCATCACAGGAGACAGACTAGTGACGGTCATTTACTATAAACCCACTGACTCGCACAGCTATCTGGACTACACTTCTTCCCACCCGGTCCCCTGCAAAAAGTCTATCCCCTACTCCCAATTCCTCCGTCTACGCCGCATCTGCGCCCGGGATGAGGTGTTTCACACTAGGGCTTCCGAGATGTCCTCGTTCTTCAGAAAACTGGGCTTCCCCTCCTCCATTATAGATGAGGCTCTCACTAGGGTCTCTTCTACATCCCGCAGCTCTGCTCTTACTCCCCCTCCCCCCACTCGCAACAAGGACAGATTCCCCCTCGTTCTAACCTTCCACCCCACCAGCCAGCGGATCCAACATATCATCCACCAACATTTCCGTCACCTACAACGGGACCCCACCACTGGCCATATCTTCCCATCCCCTCCCCTCTCTGCGTTCCGCAGAGACCGTTCCCTCCGTAACTCCCTGGTCCACTCGTCCCTTCCTACCCAAACCACCCCAACCCCGGGCACTTTCCCCTGGAACCGCACGAGATGCAACACCTGTCCCTTTACCTCCCCCCTCAACTCCATCCAAGGACCCAAACAGTCTTTCCAGGTGAGACAAAGGTTCACCTGCACCTCCTCCAACCTCATCTATTGCATCCGCTGCTCTAGATGTCAACTTATTTACATCGTCGAAACCAAGCGCAGGCTCGGCGATCGCTTTGCTGCACACCTGCGCTCGGTCCGCATTAACAAAACTGATCTCCCGGTGGCCGAGCACTTTAACTCCCCCTCCCATTCCCAGTCTGACCTTTCTGTCATGGGCCTCCTCCAGTGCCATAGTGAGGCCTACCGGAAATTGGAGGAACAGCACCTCATATTTCGCCTGGGCAGTTTGCAGCCCGGTGGTATGAACGTCGACTTCTCCAACTTTAGATAGCTCCTCTGTCCCTCCCTTCCCCTCCTCCTTCCCAGATCTCCCTCTATCTTCCTGTCTCCACCTATATCCTTCCTTTGTCCCGCCCCCCTGACATCAGTCTGAAGAAGGGTCTCGACCCGAAACGTCACCCATTCCTTCTCTCCCGAGATGCTGCCCGACCTGCTGAGTTACTCCAGCATTTTGTGAATAAATCGATTTGTACCAGCATCTGCAGTTATTTTCTTATACTACTTGTTGCTCTACTGCGATTTCTCTTCGAGGTATGCCCACTTTGAAGAAGTTCTCCTCCTCTCTTCGACGAGAGTTTAGCAACATGCTCTCTCGCTGCTCCCCCTCTGTGATTTCTCCTGCCCTCCTACTCTACGACCACATCTTGACCCAGACTCGCTACCTTGGGACTTGCCTGCGCCTCCATCTTCTGCCTCGTGGTTTCCAGCTCCGTTTTCACACCTCCCAATTCGGACCCAAACCGGACTACCGGCTCCAACAGACCATCTGCCACTTCTCTGAACAGTTTTCTTTCCGTGCCCTGCGTTGTACCCTGGCTGGGATGCGCCGGCACCAGCAGGCCCTCTCTCTGACTCTCCCACAGCTCCGGGCCTCACTAACCCACACCTGCAACGGGCCCCAACTTTACTTTATTCTTCGACGGATCCACGCCCTCAACACTCGATTCTTCACCTACCTGGACTCCACGAAGGCTCGCAAACTATCCCGCCTCCAGACGGCTGCCACCACCGACACTCCTCGGCAGCGACTCGACCGCCCGCAGGCTCGCAACTCCACCGCTGGTCCGCACCGCCGGCCCGCACACCATGAGGCAGAGGCCCACGACGCCATTACTGCCACCAGGTGCAGTACCGCTCCTCACCGCCTCCCCGGGGGCGCTGACTGCCGAGGCCTACCTGGGGCTGCCGCCGCCGACCTCCACCGCCTCCCCGGGGCCGCCACCGTCGACTGCCGAGGCCTACCTGAGGCCGCCCCCACCGACCTCCACCGCCTCCCCGGTGCCGCCGCCGCCGACCTCCACCGCCTCCCCTGGGCCGCTGACTGCCGAGGCCTACCTGAGGCCGTCACCACCGACCTCCACCGCCTCCCCGGATCCGCTGCGACCACCGCCGACCTCCACCGCCTCCCCGGGGTCGTTGCCGCCGACGTCCGAGGCCCCCCTGAGGCTTCCACCGCTGTTGCCGCCGACCTCCACCGCCTCCCCGGGGCCGCCGATTGCCGAGGCTTACCTGAGGCTGCCGCCGCCGACCTCCACAGCCACCCCGGGGCCGCTGCCGCCGACGACCGAGGCCTCTGCACCGCCGCTGCCGCCCACGTCCTTCCCGACCCCTTCACCGTTGCCGCCCACGTCCTTCCCGATCCCTTCACCGCCGCCCACGCCCTCCCCGGCCATCCGCTGACCGGGCCGACCGCCAATTATCCGGGCTTCCCCCAGCCTCCCCCAGCGGCCGTTTCGACCCGCGCCGCTCCACCGCCCAGCAGCAGGTCGCAGACGTCGTTGTCCCCGGCCCCCGGGACCAACAACAGGCCGCAGCTCCACCCGGCTCACAGACACCGCGCTGGGCCCACAGCCCCCACCAGGCAGTCCCTCAGCACTGCTGGGTCCTACTGCCCACCCCCTACTACAGGTAACTGCAGCAGGGGTTCCACTGGGTCTCCCCCTTCCCCCTCTAGCCAGGCAACCCCCAGTACTCCCCACATCGGTCCTCATGCCCCCCTCTGCCCTGCTAACCAACCACCCCCCCCACCATACATCCCCTCCCCCTCCACCTGCCCCCCTGCCTCCATCTGACCCCAACCCCCACCATTGCCGGGTGTTCACCATCCCCCCTGACCTCCCCCTTTCAGACACCGAACGGTCGGTCCTCAGCAGAGGCCTTACCTTTCTTCCCCTCCGCCCCCACATCAACGAGTTCCGCTTCCGCCGAGTTCTTCTTCCGCCGCCTCCGCCTCCAAGCCTTTTACCATGGTAAGGAGTCCCAACCCCCCACTGATGACCCCTTCTCCTGTCTCCAATGGACCCCCTCCTCTTGGACCCCCCCATTTGGCCAACTACCCTCACTAGAACTTTTTATCTTCAACTGCCGGCGTGACATCAGCCGCCTCAAATTCTCCACTCCCCTGACGGACTCCAACCTCTCCCCTCCTGAACGTGCAGCCCTCCACTCACTCCGCAACAACCCGGACTTAATCATTAAACCCGCTGACAAGGGAGGGGCTGTGGTAGTCTGGCGTGCTGACCTCTACCAGACCGAGGCCAGACGACAACTATCAGACACCTCTTCCTACCTATCCCTGGACCATGACCCCACCGATAAACACCAGACCTTTATCAGCAGCACCATCACTGACTTCATCATCTCCGGCGATCTACCCCTCAGTGCCTCCAATCTCATAGTTCCCCAGCCCCGCACGGCCCGATTCTACCTCCTACCCAAAATCCACAAACATAACTGTCCCGGCAGACCCATTGTCTCTGCCTGCTCATGCCCCACCAAACTTATCTCTACCTACCTCGACTCCATCCTATCCCCACTGGTTAAATCCCTCCCCACCTACGTCCAAGACACCTCACACGCTCTCCATCTCCTTGATAACTTCCGGTTCCCAGGACCCCACTCCCTCATCTTCATCGTGGATGTCCAGTCACTCTACACTTCCATCCCCCACAAGGATGGTCTCGAAGCCCTCCGTTTCTTCCTCGACCGTAGAACCAGCCAATCCCCATCGAACAACGCTCTCCTCCGCCTAGCAGAGCTGGTTCTTACCCTCAACAACTTCTCCTTTGACTCCTCCCACTTCCTCCAAACCAGAGGCGTAGCTATGGGCACTCGCATGGGCCCTAGCTACGCCTGCCTCTTTGTCGGGTACGTCGAACAATCCCTGTTCCAGACATACACTGGCCCTATCCCCGAACACTACCTCAGCTACATCGACGACTGCATTGGTGCTACCTCTTGCACCCATGCAGAACTCACTGACTTCATACACTTCACCTCCAATTTCCATCCTGCCCTTAAATATACCTGGACTATCTCTGACATCTCCCTCCCGTTTCTGGACCTCACCATCTCCATCACAGGAGACAGACTAGTGACGGTCATTTACTATAAACCCACTGACTCGCACAGCTATCTGGACTACACTTCTTCCCACCCGGTCCCCTGCAAAAAGTCTATCCCCTACTCCCAATTCCTCCGTCTACGCCGCATCTGCGCCCGGGATGAGGTGTTTCACACTAGGGCTTCCGAGATGTCCTCGTTCTTCAGAAAACTGGGCTTCCCCTCCTCCATTATAGATGAGGCTCTCACTAGGGTCTCTTCTACATCCCGCAGCTCTGCTCTTACTCCCCCTCCCCCCACTCGCAACAAGGACAGATTCCCCCTCGTTCTAACCTTCCACCCCACCAGCCAGCGGATCCAACATATCATCCACCAACATTTCCGTCACCTACAACGGGACCCCACCACTGGCCATATCTTCCCATCCCCTCCCCTCTCTGCGTTCCGCAGAGACCGTTCCCTCCGTAACTCCCTGGTCCACTCGTCCCTTCCTACCCAAACCACCCCAACCCCGGGCACTTTCCCCTGGAACCGCACGAGATGCAACACCTGTCCCTTTACCTCCCCCCTCAACTCCATCCAAGGACCCAAACAGTCTTTCCAGGTGAGACAAAGGTTCACCTGCACCTCCTCCAACCTCATCTATTGCATCCGCTGCTCTAGATGTCAACTTATTTACATCGTCGAAACCAAGCGCAGGCTCGGCGATCGCTTTGCTGCACACCTGCGCTCGGTCCGCATTAACAAAACTGATCTCCCGGTGGCCGAGCACTTTAACTCCCCCTCCCATTCCCAGTCTGACCTTTCTGTCATGGGCCTCCTCCAGTGCCATAGTGAGGCCTACCGGAAATTGGAGGAACAGCACCTCGTATTTCGCCTGGGCAGTTTGCAGCCCGGTGGTATGAACGTCGACTTCTCCAACTTTAGATAGCTCCTCTGTCCCTCCCTTCCCCTCCTCCTTCCCAGATCTCCCTCTATCTTCCTGTCTCCACCTATATCCTTCCTTTGTCCCGCCCCCCTGACATCAGTCTGAAGAAGGGTCTCGACCCGAAACGTCACCCATTCCTTCTCTCCCGAGACGCTGCCCGACCTGCTGCGTTACTCCAGCATTTTGTGAATAAACCGCATCAAAACTCTCTGTGACTTTCTATGGCTTCCTTGAGGATGATGGGAAATAGTGGGGGAGGGAGGTCCTCCACCCACTCTGCTCCTTCTCCAAGACAGAGAAGGTGAGTAAGAGGTACCAGTAGAAATACTGGACGGTTCCTCCACCGAGGCAATTTGAGTAGAGCTCAAAAATAAAAGGCCTGTCCCACTTTAGGCGATTTTAAGGCGACTGTCAAAGTCGTAGCAGATCGCCGAACTTTTCTTTGACCCGACGACAATGATCACGACAATGCTGAGTCAGGTCGAGATTACAGCGTCTTCGGAAACATCGTGAAATTGCCACGCTGTCAGTGCTTCTCCGGCGTCCTAATTTTCTCTGAAATCACTGACAAGTCAGTAAGTACTTGAGTGTTTTGAACTATAACATCTTGTATGGGTTACTTAAAAACCAAGCTTCACTGTAACAAGGCATAAATTGGATTTACTTCCAGTTTACTAATAGCCGTATTAAAAATTTTTATTTTTTTTAAGTGGTTAAGTGGATTTTTGTGAAAAGTGTGTGGGCATTCTTTGAAAATGTATGGGAGATGCATATCTGGTTTCTGGGTTGCATATCTGGGTTGGGAGCCCACTTTAAATGTAATGGCTGATGGCCATAAACATCGCGAAAATTCCCACGCTTACCTGACCGTCTAACCGTCGCTTCCAATCTACCTGTTAAATGTCGTGACAATAAATAAATTGGTTAAACACAAGCATTTTATGGTATTTTGAAATGGCTTTACTTATTTTAATATAATGTGCTTCTAAATGCATCTAAGAGAACCTAGCAAACCTGAGGACAGCAGGCGACAGCGCCCGCAATATCAACGATACCTGCCGACAAGCCAGCTGTCGACGAGAAATTTTTACTCCGGATGATTTCTCAGCGATGCGCTGAGATCCACTACGATTCTTGGAAGATACCTCAGGATCATGCCCGCGACATCCGGCGAACTATCGGCGACAGCCTAGTCGCCGGCAGTAGCCTTAAAATTGCCTAAAGTGGGACAGCCCTTTAGAAAGATGCAACAATGGGATTGTGCGATAGGCCGCCTAATAGCCAGAGGAAGATAGATGAACATATGTAGACGGATTTCTAAAAGATGCTAACGCAACAGGGTTGGCTTAGTGGTTGACCTTAACTTCCCAATATTCACTGGGATTTACTCAATAGACAATAGACAATAGGTGCAGGAGTAGGCTATTCGGCCCTTCGAGCCAGCACCGCCATTCAATGTGATCATGGCTGATCATTCTCAATCAGTACCCCGTTCCTGCCTTCTCCCCATACCCCCTGACTCCGCTGTCCTTAAGAGCTCCATCTAGCTCTCTCTTGAATGCATTCAGAGAATTGGCCTCCATTGCCTTCTGAGGCAGAGAATTCCGCAGATTCACAACTCTCTGACTCAAAAAGTTTTTCCTCATCTCCGTTCTAAATGGCCTACCCCTTATTGTTAAACTGTGGCCCCTGGTCTGGACTCCCCCAACATTGGGAACATGTTTCCTGCCTCTAACGTGTCCAACCCCTTAATAATCATACTTTTTGATAAGATCCCCTCTCATCCTTCTAAATTCCAGTGTATACAAGCCTAGTCGCTCCAGTCTTTCAACATATGACAGTCCTGCCATTCCGAAATTAACCTAGTAAACCTACGCTGCACGTCCTCAATAGCAAGAATATCCTTCCTCAAATTTGGAGACCAAAACTGCACACAGTACTCCAGGTGCGGTCTCACTAGGGCCCTGTACAACTGCAGAAGGACCTCTTTGCTCCTATACTCAACTCCTCTTGTTATGAAGGCCAACATTCCATTGGCTTTTTTCACTGCCTGCTGTACCTGCATGCTTCCTTTCAGTGACTGATGCACTAGGACACCCAGATCTCATTGTACGTCCCCTTTTCCTAACATGACACCATTCAGATAATACTCTGCCTTCCTATTCTTACCACCACACACCTCACACTTATCCACATTAAACTGCATCTGCCATGTATCCACCCACTCACACAACCTGTCCAAGTCACCCTGCAACCTCATAGCATCTTCCTCACAGTTCACACTACCACCCAGCTTTGTATCATCTGCAGATTTGCTAATGGTACTTTTAATCCCTTCATCCAAGTCATTAATGTATATTGTAAATAGCTGCGGTCCCAGCGCCGAGCCTTGCGGTACCCCACTAGTTACTGCCTGCCATTCTGAAAAGGACCCATTTATCCCCACTCTTTGCTTTCTGTCTGTCAACCAATTTTCTATCCACGTCAGTACCCTACCTCCAATACCATGTGCTCTAATTTTGCCCACTAATCTCCTATGTGGAACCTTGTCGAAGGCTTTCTGAAAGTCGAGGTACACCACATCCACCAGCTCTCCCCTGTCAATTTTCCTAGTTACATCCTCAAAGAATTCCAGAAGATTAGTCAAGCATGATTTCCCCTTCGTAAATCCATGCTGACTCGGAACGATCCTGTTACTATTATCCAAATGCTCCGCAATTTCGTCTTTTATAATTGACTCCAGCATCTTCCCCACCACTGATGTAAGACTAACTGGTCTATAATTTCCCTTTTTCTCTCTCCCTCCTTTCTTAAAAAGTGGGACAACATTAGCTACCCTCCAATCCACAGGAACTGATCCTGAATCTATAAAACATTGGAAAATGATCATCAATGCGTCCACAATTTCTAGCGCCACTTCCTTAAGTACCCTGTGATGCAGACCATCAGGCCCTGGTGATTTATCAGCCTTCAGTCCCATCAGTCTACCCAACACCATTTCCTGCCTAATGTGGATTTCCTTCAGTTCCTCTGTCACCCTAGGATCTCTTGCCAGTAAAACATCTGGGAGATTGCTTGTATCCTCCTTAGTGAAGACAGATCCAAAGTACCAGTTCAACTCGTCTGCCATCTCCTTGTTCCCCGTAATAAATTCCCCTGCTTCTGTCTTCAAGGGACCCACATTTGCCTTGACTATTTTTTTCCTCTTTACATACCTAAAAAAGCTTTTACTATCCACCTTTATATTATTGGCTAGTTTACCCTCGTACCTCATCTTTTCTCCCCGTATTGCCTTTTTAGTTATCTTCTGTTGCTCCCAATCCTCTGGCTTCCCACTCTTCTTTGCTTTGTTGTACTTCTTCTCTTTTATTTTTATGCTGTCCTTGACTTCCCTTGTCAGCCACGGGTGCCTCTTACTCCCCTTAGAATCTTTCCCCCTCTTTGGGATAAATTGATCCTGCAACTTCTGCATTATTCCCAGGAATATCTGCCATTGCTGTTCCACCGTCTTCCCTGCTCGGGCCTCCTTCCAGTCAATTCTGGCCAGCTCCTGCCTCATGCCTCTGTAATCCCCTTTGCTATACTGTAATACTGACACTTCCGATTTTCCCTTCTCCCCCCGCTCAATTTGTAGTAAAACTTATCATATTGTGATCACTGCCTCCTAATGGCTCTTTTACTAAATCCAGAATTGCCTTCTCCCTGGTAAGCTCCAGTACAAGCTGTTCTAAGAATCCATCTCAGAGGCACTCCACAAACTCTCTTTCCTGGGGTCCATTACCAACCTGATTTTCCCAGTCTACCTGCATGTTGAAATCTCCCATAACCACCGTAGCACTACATTTGCAACATGCCAAATTTAACTCCTGATTCAACTTGCACCCTATGTCGAGGCTACTGTTTGGAGGCCTGTAGATAACTCCCATTAGGGTCTTTTTACCCTTACAATTCCTCATTTCTATCCATACTGATTCTACATCTCCCGATTCTATGTCACCCCTTGCAAGGGAGTGAATATCATTCCTCACCAACAGAGGGATCCCACCCCCTCGGCCCACCTGTCTGTCTTTTCTATATGTTGTGTAACACTGAATATTCAGTTCCCAGCCCTAGTCCTCTTGTAGCCATGTCTCAATGATTCCCACAACATTATACTTGCCAATGTCTAACTGAGCCTCAAGCTCATCCACTTTATTTTTTATACTTTGCGCATTTAAATACAACACTTTAATTTCGGTATTCACCTCCCCTCTCACACTGGTCACAATTGGCCCTGACCTTTCTCTCTTATCCCTTCTAGAACTTCCCTTCCCATTTATTTGAGAGTCCTTTGCATTTTCTCCTGTATTCGTTTCCCCTTTAACTCCATCTTCATATTCCCAATTTGTCAACACCTCCCCCCACTACTTAATTTAAAGCCACACGTGTAGCACTAGCAAACCTGCCTGCCAGAATATTGGTCCTCCTGCTGTTAAGGTGCAACCTGTCCTTTTTGTACAGGTCATCCCTACCCCAGAAGATATCCCAGTGGTCTAGAAATCTAAATCCCTGCTCCGTGCACCAGCCCATCAGCCGTACATTCATATCCCTGATCTCTCTGTTCCTGCTCTCACCAGCACGAGGTACAGGTAGCAGTCCAGAGACAACCACCTTCGACGACGTCCTACTTCTCAGTCTTCTTCCTAACTCTCTAAACTCACGTTGCAGTATCTCCTTCCTCTTCATCCCGATGTCGTTCGTGCCCAGGTGCACAACTACTATCCGGTTGATCGCTTTCCCTCACTAGGATGTTCTGAAGCCGGTCCGTGATGTCTTGAACCCTAGCAACAGGCCATCCTCAAGTCCCGCCTGCGGCCACAGAATCTACTATCCGTACCTCGGACAATGGAGTCACCCACTACTATGGCTCTTCCTGACTTCGGCCTCCCCGTGAAAAGTGAAAAGGCTCAGATGGGGCAGAATTTGTTCGGTTGGGTTAATTAATGACAGTCAGCATGGCTTTGTACATGGTCATGTCTTGCAAACTAAATTTGAGATTTTTGAGGAGGTGACAAATGTAATCAGTGAGGTGGTGGATATTGTTTACATGGAATTTAAGTAAGACATATAATAACATTAGGCCCATATCTACCAATCTGTGTTCTCCAGGGATGCTGCCTAACCCGCTTAGTTACTCTTGCACTTTGTGTCCTTTTAATTTGACTGTAAGTTCAGCAAATCGGTGTGCTTACTATTTTCCGCATGATATGTATCTCTTGCCTCTTTCATTACCTTATGCCTCCTGATGACCTTATAACAAGCAATTTATTTCCCAGTCACAAGCAGTCACTATTCTTTGAGAAACAGCATTTGGCCCAGTAAGTTACTAAGCAGCACTAAATATTTGCATTATTTGTACATGCTGTACTGCATTTTATGACAGACAACATTGTTTGTATAATGGTTGGAAGAAATGCACACTCATCAGTTGTATACCACCATGGCGCCTAGACTTTGGTCTTGAGAAATGCAGCTGTCAGCGACACCATTTTAACATTTGAGATGAATCCCAGCACAGCAGTTTTTAGATCATAATGCATTATGAGCCTAAAGATATTCAGCAGCCCATGCCGATTGAGGTTTTATTATAAGCTGCCTGTATCAGAAAAACTCACATTATGTTATTGTGGTCTATCATATGAAGACTCGATGAAAATAAAATGATGGTATTTAAGAGTGAAGGATCTATCTTTATTTAAATTGGAAAATATACCTCTGGGAAGAAATTCTGAAATGTATATATATTATTCAGTTGAGCAAATCCTCCGCTGCTAATTTTCCTCTTTACCCCACACCATAACTCTACCCAAATTGATTTATTTATTATCCAGACTCGGGGCATTGTCAGGATTATATACTTTTTAATGCACAATAATAACATTTCTCTCTTTTTTCTGAAGAGTAAATGTCACATCCACAGTTTATAGCGGCACAAGCTTCAGACCATGCCCCAAAATCCATTAGTTTAAAAAAAAATCATGCAATAAAATCAAAATTTCAGCTTAGTCTGTGAACGTAAATTAGTGAGTAGATTCTTGAGTAATACTGGTTTGAACCTGTAGATGTCAGCAGGGCATATTTGTAGAGAAAATTATCATGTAGAGAGAGTGCAGGGTTTATTGGCTGAATAAATATTGCTGCTTTTCTTTTCCTGTTGTGAGGGAAATTGTTCAAAAGAGGTGACTTGATCATCCCGTCACTGCATTCATGAGTTGGCGGATATTCCAATAGTTGTAAGAAGGAACTGCAGATGCTGGTTTAAACCGAAGATAGACACAAAAACTGGAGTAACTCAGCGGGACAGGCAGCATTTCTGGAGAGAAGGAATGGATGACGTTTTGGGTCAAGACCCTTCTTCAGACTGGACTGAGTTTGAAGAAGTCTCGACTCGAAATGTCATCCATTCCTTCTCTCCAGAGATGCTGCCTATCCCGCTGAGTTACTCTCAAGTTTTTTGTGTCTTACAACTTGTGCAGTTGTAAGCTATCTGTTTTGTGGAACAGACTTAGTCTTGGAATCAAAAGTCATCTGGTTCACCTCTTAAAGTCATAGTCACAGAGTCATGGGGTCATACACCATGGAAACAAGCCTTTTGACACAATTCATCAACGCTGATCAAGATGCCTAAGCTAGCTCCATTTGTACACATTTGGTTCATATTCCACTAAACATTTCCTATTCATGTACCTGTCCATATGCCTTTTAACTGCTGTTTTGGACCTACCTCAACTACCTCCTCTGTCAGCTTGTCCCATACGCCCACCATCCTCTCGGGAGAATTTGTCCCTCGGGTTTGTATTAAAACTTGTCCCTTTTACCTTAAAGTTATATGAAATGGAAAGGTGATATTTTAGTATGCAGGAGGGTGCTTTTCTTAATATATATTGTAACTTGGAATTGGGTGTACAAGGCACATTTACAAAATTTCTAGATGATACTGGACTTGGGGGAACTGTGAACTGGATAATAATAGATTTGAGGGAGATATAAATAGCTTGCGGAATGCATAAAAAATGTGAAGTGTTAAATATTTGTAGCAAGACTCAATTGGAAGCTATTTGAAATCGAAGGCTCTGTTAAAAAAGGGGTGCAAAAAACACAATGGTCTGGGCTCCCTGAATGTAGTTGCAAAAGTGCTTTTAAAAAAAAAAGCAGACAGGCTCCTGACTTTATAGACTACAAGGCCAAAGAAATTGTGATGGACCTCTAAATATTGTCACACATTTTTTCACTGGGTGATGCATATTAGGAATAATGTAAAGACTTTAAAGCAATTGCAAAAGAGATTTAGTAAATTATTCCTGTGATGAAAGATGGGGTCATGGATAGACTGGAGAAGTTGTGATTGTTCTTGGGACTATGGAGGTTGCAAGTAGATCTGACAGAGGTATTTAAAATCATGATAGGTATAAGCAATGTTTGGAGAGTTATTATTCCCATTGATGGAAGGATCAAGAACTAGGGAATTATAGAATAATGATAATGCCAAAAGAACTAAAAGTGACAAGAGGAAAATCATTTTTTAGTGGGCATGGTTAGCAGACCTCCCAACCCTTCCGAATTTGGCGGAAAGTTTCCGCTTTCTTATTTCATTTCCGCCATTCTGATTTTGCCTCACATTTTTCCGCAAAACATATGCCTCGCCGCTCGCCTCACCTCTGGCCTCGCCTCGCCGCTGGCGCCTCTGGCTTGGCCTCGCCGCTGGCCCGGCCTCGCCGCTGTACTCGCCTCACCCCGCTGCTAGCCTGGCCTGGCCGCTGGTCTCGCCTCGCCGCTGGCCCGGCCTCACCTCGCCACTGGCCCGTCCTTGCCGCTAGTCTCGCCTCATCTCGCCGTTCGCCCAGCCTCGCTTTGTTCCTGGCCTGGCCTGGCCTCTCGCCGTTGGCCCGGCCCCGCCTTGCCTCTTGCCGCTCGCCGCTGGCCTAGCCTCACTGCGGAGCGTGAGGCCCGTTGATGTTGAGAGGGGATGGGGGGTTGGGGTGCGGGGGAGGGGGGCAGTGGAATGGGAGGAGGGAATGGGGGTCGGGGGGTGGAGGAAGGGAGGGGGAGAGTGGGGGTGGAGGAAGGGAGGGGGAGAGTGGGGGTGGAGGAAGGGAGGGGGAGAGTGGGGGTGGGAGGGGAGTGGGGGAGGAGAGGTGGGGGAGTAGATTTGGGGGAAGGGGAGGAGGGGTGGAGGGGAGGGGTGGGAGGAGTAGGGGGTGGGGACAGAGGGGGTGGGGGGAAGTAGGGGTGGGGGGGAGTAGGGGTGGGGGGGAGTAGGGTTGGGGGGGGACATGGACCATTGTGATTTGCTGTTGAAGACCACTGGAGCAAGTATGTCTTCAATTAAATTAGGTATGTGCAGTTTTTTAAATGAAACTCTTTCTTCATAACTTAGTCATACATTTTATGATCATTCTTTTATTCAATACCAAGAGAATTGGGATGTGTAAGGAAAAAGCAAAATAGAAAAAACAAAACGAAACAAAACAAATTTTTCTTTGTTGTAAAAAGCATTTGTGTTCAATAACCTTTCTATAATAGTAGAATATACTCATGATAGGCCTGACATTGTACATATAGTCTAAGAACTACAGACTGTTGGAAATAATAGTCGTTTTTCACACGTGAATGTAACGCAACGGGGTACGCGCATTTGGTGTACATACCTTTTTTTGCTGAAAAGTTGCATTATGTGCCATATTATGAATTTTGATGTAAAATTCAGAATTTTGGACATCAAAAATCTGAATTTGTAAAATCAAATATTGGGAGGTCTGGGTTAGAGTCATGAATTCCCTGCCAGTATTAGTAGTGGAGGGAGGTTCAATTGTGGTGTTCAAAGGAGAATTGGGGGAGTGTCTGAAAGGAATATGAATGAATTTGAAGGATTTATAGGGAAATAACTTGCTGTGATGTCTTGAGAGGTCGGGAGCTTTTCTCTTGAAGGTTGGGAGGTGTGGGTGCCGGAAATGAAGACAGAAAAGTTCTTGTTTTCAAACTTAAATTCCATATATTTAGTCTTTTCCAAAAACAGGTAAACTTAATTGTTTGCAGACAGGTACACAAAACCAAAACAGGTAGTTAAATCAAAATTGTAGCTTGCTGCCTACTTACAAAATATAACTCAAACACTGCTTCTCTCCCTGTCTGCTCCAGTCGTTGTCTCTCTTTTTAAATACACTGCTTCCCTTCCCTTTTAGCTCTCTCACTGAGGCAATCAGCTCATCTGGTTCAGCTGGGCAGCAATCAGTGTCAGCAGCAATCAGTGTCAGCAGCAATCAGTGTCAGCAGCAATCAGTGTCAGCAGCCATCAGTGTCAGCAGCCATCAGTGTCAGCAGCCATCAGTGTCAGCAGCAATCAGTATCAGCAGCAATCAGTGTCAGCAGGGCAGGCAGCCTTTTTGTAGTCTTTTGCTGGCAGCCATGATGGTTTGTAGTCCTTGTTGCATCCACCGGGAGGAAATGTATCTCCCCTCTATAACTCTACCTCTCATGATATCACATTGCATTGAATTGAATATAATTCATTGCATTGAATTCTTGCATTGAATCACAGTGAACTTGATGGATTGAATGGCATCCTTCCTTACTGTAACAAATCTTTTATATGCTGAAATGTGTATCTGACAGCATAAAATCTGTGTTTGAGGAATGGAAGGAATAAGAATCAATCATCCTGGTTTAAAAGTTTCATTGAATCTCTGAATGTCACTTCTCTGATTAGAATGTGGATAGGAGGAGCTTGTTTGCCAGAAATCAGGGGTATTTTGCTGTCTGCTGCTAAAGAAGTGCAGTGTCCTGGGATTGGGTAGTAGAATGGTGACCTATCCTGACAATTGCAGTGGAGTAAGTATTGGTATTAATGGCAGTTTTATTTTCCCTCAAATTAACCAGACTGAGAATGATGTCAGCTGGTAGCTGTCAAGCCTACTTTGGGACCACTTCATTCAAATAAGTTCCACGGATTGGGATTTAAATAAATCTTGTTTTCTAAGTGGCAAGGAAACACTTGAACCATTGTATCTTCTACATCTTTACATCTTAATTACTCTCAGTTGGAATGCTTATCTCCTTTGTTGCTTTCTCCATTGAGGGAAGCAGCGTACACATTTACTAAAGGTTATTTGAGAATCAATATTTTTGATGGAATTTCTGTGTTTATAATTTCCCACACACACATTTCCATTCTCCTTTCTTGTATTTACTGCAATTTTTTTTGTCAAAATACCACATGTATTTTAACAGTTTATTTAGATTTGTGATGCTTTGTATATTAATGAAAACAAGAGGTATTTTTAAAATAATAGTATTATTATAAACATTCTTATTGCAGTGAAAAATACTAGAAACAATAACGCTGGGGAGTACAGCTCTGCAGGAGGCGATCTATCTGATGTGAAATCTGAAAGCACTGGTTACCAGGAGCAACCCATCACCGAGAATAAGCCTGCTGGCATTGTTACTCATCACCCATGTGGGCTTCGATCAGGCAAAAGGAAAACGTTTTCTACCCCTAATGCCCAGATGGAAAAACTGACCAACTACAATGAAGTAACATTGAAGAAGAAGAGATTGCACAGTATGGTAAGCCATGAAGCAGATCCGTATGAGCTAACATATGCATATATGTATTTTCATTTGCGCTAATCTCTATTTAACCTACGTTAATGCCTGATTTGAATGTCACTTGCATTTTTTAATGCATTAGGCATTACGAATGGCAATTGATTTGCTGAAGCGTGACTGATGTTGTACAGCACATGATTTCCTTGTGGGTGGTGTGTATGGTTTTATCACTCAGTTCAACAGCTTTCATTAAAGATTAGCATGACAGATTGTGACCTTTTGAGCTCATTCCACGGAGCTTTTTGGATGTCACAGGATGTTGACGTTATCAAATCCAGGTACTTTTGTTATGGTGTGCAGAAGTGAAGCCAGCAGTACTAATCGATATTATTCAAATGACACACCCAATGACCCAATTCTACCAAAATTCTACCTTTTTGGTAGAATTAACTATTTGCTGGAACAGAATGACATGAGAACTTGAAGTAGAGGAAGTGACTTGGCTTTTCTGAGCCAGGTTTGAGATGGGAGCACCGAAGGAGTGAATGCTGGCAGTAAGTGTGCAAGCTGGCAAGATACAGTACAGAACGCCACAGGAGATCCTTCTTCCCTGTGGCTATCAAACTATACAACTCCTCCTCCTTCTGTCGTTGGGTAGACTGACTCTCCCCCCCCCCCCCCCCCCCAATCTTTGCACATCCCCAATCCTTTCCACTCGTCACTTTAATTTCATGTTTCATGGATTTTGTGTTTTATGAATTTTGGCAGATCAATTTCCTAACAAAGTTCTATCATATCGTATCGTAACCAATGTCTGAAGAAGGGTTTCAACCCGAAACGTTACCCATTCCTTCTCTCCAGAGATGCTGCCAGTACCGCTGAGTTACTCCAGCTTTTTGTGTCTATCTTCTAATAATATAACATACATGTGTTGATACTGCATAGTATCCAACTGTTCTATCTGGGAACTCTAGCAGTGAAAGATCTGACATAGGTGAGGCCCTTCTTCTTCCCAGTGCTTGTAGGTGACTTGCTGGTAAATCTCACCTAACTGCTTCATGAGTGTCGAATCAACTATCATTCTGGTGCATTTCCAACATGACTGGAGCAAGTGTAAAACAAAATGCTGGAGCAACTCAGCAGGCCAAGCAGCATCTGTGGAAAGAAATGGATAGATGATATTTTGAGTCAGGACCCTTCTTCATGCTGAAGCAAGAATTGCTTCATTACTGAAGCAAGAATTATTATGTATTTTATTATTTCCAATTCGATTATGGTGTCCACAAATGTTACAATTATTCTGTTTGGTGTAGTTTAACTATTTTACATGTTCCACAGTTTGAAGTTGATTTATCTCCATTATTTTTAGTACTTTGCAACTAGTCCCCTGCAGAATCTTTATTAGTTTCACTGGCAGGTTCACAAACTTATTGTAAGTTATTGGCCTCAAAGATTTCCTTTTATCTGTGGCAAAGTGATTGGCTTCCATTCTTAACACCTTCATTAGGATGATGAAATTCCTTACAGGCCAAAAGTAAGTGACCATAACACATTTCAAGGACAGTGCCTGTGCAAGCAAATGAGCTTCATTGGAACTTTACTTGAGAAACTGAATAAAATATCGAATAACCACTCTATCTTAATGTAGATTAATTTTGAATCTTCATAAATATTTGTGATGGTGGCAGCGGGAGTGCTGTAGACAATGGAAAGCAGGATGTAACAGAGTGCAAGACTACATCTGCAGTCTAATTAATAGAAATCAAACAAAATGCAGATGCCAGAAATCTGAAATGAAAGCAAAAAAGATTGGAAACACTGATAATCAGAACCGATGATAAGGTTTGCTGAAGTTTAATTCTGATGAAGGGTCTTCGACCTGAAATGTTAAGAAGGAAATACCTGACCCAATATCTTATGAGATGAGGCCAAGGAGGTTAAGGTTCTGTATCCCTGCAGGCCAACCTGATCTATTGCAGCTAACTATCTGCATAAGATCCAAAGCAACAATTAATGACCAACATTTATGCTGTTGCCATTTAAACTGCCATATTGCAAAACAATTTGGGTTCCTTTTGTAAGTGTTTTTATTTTTTTGAAATCTCAGTTTCTCTTCAGAGAATCCAAGTTTATTTCTCTCTCCAAGGAACCTCAGTAGCTGACAGGATATCTGCTTCAGTACATGTAATTACATATGTCAATTTTCAGACAATCTTGAGGTATCTTAATTTTTAGTGGACTTTGCTCACCTTGTTGGGAGTGTACAATAGGCCCCAAAATAGTCAATGGGAATTAGAACAAATATGCCAAGAGATTGCACGCAGTTTATTAGAGATAGGATGCATGGTTTTGTACATGAGAGATCATGTCTCACAAATTTGATTGAGTTTTTTGAATAAGTAACCAAGAAGTTTGACAAGAACACAACAGCAACTGTTGTCTATATGGACTTAAGCAAGGCTTTTGAAAAGGTCCCACATGGTAGGCTGCTCTGGATGGTTAGATCCCTGAAAGTTATGTCACAGGTGATGGATGTTTCTTTTTTTTTGTGTGTTGGTTGGGGTTGTGTAATTTACTTGTTTTTTGGATGACAAATAAAGATATCTTGAATCTCTTGAATCTTGAAAGAGTGATAAAAGGTACTTTGGTATATTGGCCTTCATCAGTCAGAAGTTGGGAGGTTATGTCAGTGATGTACAGGACGTTGGTGAGGCAGCATTGGGAATACTGTGTTCAGTTTCGGTCACCCTGCTACAGGGAAGATGTCATTAAGCTGGAAAGAGTGCAGAGAAGATTTATGAAAATGTTACCAGAACGAGCCCTGAGCTATAGGGAGATGTTGGGCAGGCTCGGACTATATTCTTTGTAGGCAGGAGGCTGAGGAGTGATCGTGTAGAGGTGTATAAAATCGTGAGGAATAGAGAGGGTGAATGCACAGAATTTTTTAGATAGACTAGGGGAATCTAGAACAGAAGTTTAAGGTGACTAGGGAAAGATTTAACAGGAACCTGAGGGGCAGGGCAACCTTTTTTCATTCAGAGGGTGGTGAGTATATGAAATGAGCTGCCAGATGAGGTATTGAGGCAGATGCTATAACATAATTTTAAAGATACGGATAGATACATGTTTAGGACAAATGGAACTAGCTTAGATGGGGTATCTTGGTCAACATAGTCGAATTGAGCCGAAGGGCCTGTTTCCATGTTGTGTGACTCTATGCCTCCTCTGTTCAATGCTTTAATGCAATATGGCAAAACATCAGTGCTGCATTGTTTATCAAAATATAAGTTAGTGATATTGATGTGAGCCTTGCTGAAGTAAGTGTCCCTCAGATGGCTTAAAATCTTCAGCAACTATTTCTGGTAGCTGAACTTTCACCCCCCATATCTAGCTGCAGAGGAGAGACTGAGACCAACTATTTCAATTCATTAAAATCATGTTGCTCACCAAAATCAGTAATTATTCACCAAAATTCTTCAATTTGTCTACAAAATAATGGGACACAGTAGAGTAATTAGAGGATCAGCATGCAATGCTATGAAACTGATCTAATCTCACCTTTCATTTAATCTAGATCTTGGGCATGTGAGACAAAGTAGAAACCATCCTCCAGCTCTAGTGATGGATAGGAAAATCTGGCCATTAAGTCACAGCTACGCTTGTTATTGGCATTACAATGAATATACCATGATGGTCAATGCCCCACTCCAGCTCTGATTTGTGATCTTGGGTTTAAGCTTTCTAATATGGCTGCTATACAAGGGAAACCATCTAAATGGCAATAGTGAACAGACCAATACTACTTAGTGTTTTGAATAAAATGAAGCTTTGTTGGTGACATGTAACTTAACCCTTGGTTTTTGACTTATAAAATGGAGCTGGCTACCAATTTTGTTAATATATCTTTACAAAGATATTCAGCACATATTGCCTATTGTGTAACCATTGTTGCATGACAGGTTGTGCAGATAATAATTACAGAATCATTGCAGCTCCACCTTCAGAGGTTTCAGTGTCAAATAACACAAATCCCAGACACCTAGTGCAGTGCTGTAATATTTCAATACATTGCTCTGTTTATCCAGGTAAGACCACCTGCATTTAGGAGACTATCAGATGACGAAGATTATGAAGAGTACTACGATGAGGAATCTGATGCAATGCCAGATAATGTAAGCAGGAAACAACACCATATTTCTTACTGCCAAGCTTTCAGTTACCTCTCCCAAGCCACATTCTAGGCCTCAACATCTGTTCATAGAATGGCCTCATTTATTATTTGCTACTTAAATTATTAAACGCCTTGGAACATTTTCTGCCTTAGATATCCTAAGTAAAAATGGAATATATTGCTACCGTGTGGGATAGAATACTTTAACATCCCCTTCTCAAGAAAAACTAACAATGGGCAATAAAACATTTAAAAAAAATTAATAACAGATAAAATATGTGATGGACCTGCATCTAGTTTTTTTTTCTGGAGCTACACGAACTGCTAAGCTTTCAATATGATGTGCACCTGAAACTGATGTTGCCTCATTTACATAATACAAAATATGGTTTATCTCCTTCTGAAATAATGTAACTTGGCCAAACCAGACAGACCTGTGTGTGGTCCTGCATGTGGCCGCCAAAAGGGCTGCTGTCTACTGCTGTCATTAAACCCCATCCCACAGCTTGTTCATCATTACCACTTCTGATCCCTGAGGGCACTAGACTCCCTCCAGGTCTTCCATCCTGTTCTTGCCCTCTATCCACTTCCTGGTTTCCTCTGGTTCCAATACCTAGTACCCTTCTCATTTCTACCCTTCCAATCATCCATCTCTTCCAATGCACTGTAAAATTATGTAGGAGTCCCTATTGGCATAGGATCAGATCTCTATTAAAAGATGTTCATATAAGTGCTATACAAGACACATACTTTCCCTTCAAATGGGAAACTACTCCAAGAGAGAGCTCAAGAAACTTTGGAACTAGCACTTAATAATTGTAGTCCTTTTACATAAATTCCCATTGTGCAGTATTCTCCTTGCTTTATGTAAACAACAAGTGCTGGAAGAACTCCGCGGGTCAGGCAACATCTGTGGAGGGAATGGACAGGCAATGTTCCAGGTTAGGACACAATGTGATGAAATGTCCTATCCCAAAATAGCATCCAATCATTCCCTCCACAGATACTGCCTGACCCGCTGACTTTCTTCAGCACTTAATGTTTTGCTCAAATTTCCAACATCTGCAGTTCCGTGTGACACGACTTGCATTATCTGTAAGGAGTTATAATTTCCGGTGTAGGACATGTTTCTAATAACATGATGTTTCATTGATTCAACTGAGAAAAGGTATTAATATATTTGCACTTTAATCAGGCTAGTGATTTGTCGGATAGCTCTGAAAATGGAGGTCAGCAAACCTCACTGATGGAAGTTATCAACTATTGTCAGGTAAGAAGGAGGCCTTTTAAGTACCCTACCAACTGCTTTACGTGGCTTTAAAAATTAATAGTTTGTTTCCCTTTATGTCCTGTGCAAGATGGACATTTGACAAATTGCATACTTAAAGCAGCTGCCTTCTGCTTCATGAACCGTCATAAATCCATGGAAATTGCACTACAGCACAAACAAGGCAGTGTTCTGGAATGTCAAATCCACTGGTCTATGCTGATAGACTCACGTTTTTGTGCTTGCATTTTACAGTAGACAATAGGTGCAGGAGTAGGCCATTCGGCCCTTCGAGCCAGCACCGCCATTCAATGTGATCATGGCTGATCATTCACAATCAGTACCCCGTTCCTGCCTTCTCCCCATACCCCCTGACTCCGCTATCTTTAAGAGCTCTATCTAACTCTCTCTTGAAAGCATCCAGAGAATTGGGCTCCACTGCCTTCTTAGGCAGAGAATTCCACAGATTTACAACTCTCTGACTGAAAAAGTTTTTCCTTATCTCCGTTCTAAATGGCCCTTATTCTTAAACTGTGGCCCCTGGTTCTGGACTCCCCCAACATTGGGAACATGTTTCCTGCTTCTAACGTGTCCAATCCCTTAATAATCTTATATGTTTCAATAAGATCCCCTCTCATCCTTCTAAATTCCAGTGTATACAAGCCTAGTCGCTCCAGTCTTTCAACATATGACAGTCCCGCCATTCCAGGAATTAACCTAGTGAACCTACGCTGCACGCCTTCAATAGCAAGAATGTCCTTCCCCAAATTTGGAGACCAAAACTGCACACAGTACTCCAGGTGCAGTCTCACTAGGGCCCTGTTCAACTGCAGAAGGACCTCTGCTCCTATACTCAACTCCTCTTGTCATAAAGGCCAACATGCCATTAGCTTTCTTCACTGCCTGCTGTACCTGCATGCTAACTTTAAGTGACTGATGAACAAGGACACCTAGATCTCTTTGTACTTCCCCATTTCCTAACTTGACACCATTCAGATAATAATCTGTCATCCTGTTCTTACCACCAAAGTGGATAACCTCACATTTATCCACATTTAATTGCATCTGCCCACTCACACAACCTGTCCAAGTCACCCTGCATCCTCATAGCATCCTCCTCACACTTCACACTGCCACCCAGCTTTGTGTAATCTGCAAATTTGCTAATGTTACTTTTAATCCCTTCATCTAAGTCATTAATGTATATTGTAAATAGCTGCGGTCCCAGCACTGAACCTTGTGGTACCCCACTAGTCACTGCCTGCCATTCTGAAAGGGACCCGTTAATCCCTATTCTTTGTTTCCTGTTTGCCAACCAATTTCCTATCCATGTCAGCACCCTACCCCCAATACCATGTGCTCTAATCTTGCCCACTAATCTCCTATGTGGGATCTTCACATACGTTATTTTGTAAACTTGTCAAAAATATACCTGTGGGAGGGGTGGGTAGAACCTAATTATTTCCTCCTAGCTCCGGACTGGCTGGCTTAGTTTATTTATATTCCTTTAGGTGCCTAATAATGGACATCTTTCTTTTGGAATTTTACTTTGAGTGGTTGTACTTTCAAAGACGAGACAATTGTTTAATTAAAAGCAAAACAAATGCTTGGATAATACAGTGGTTGAACATTAACATCTGGTTGGCCCATTACACCACTGTACTTTAAATTATACTCATGTTAGAATCTTGGGATGCTAATAAGAAGGAGAGCTGTGGTCTGGCAAGAAACCAGCTGCACACATCATTAAGGAGCAATGCAATGTTTGTAGAATTAGAAGTTTCAATTGGACTATTTATGCACACATAATTTTTTTGTAATATTTACAGATAATTATTTGCAGATTACAGATTAATTACAGATATTATATTAATCTGTATCCCAAGTTTCTTGTGTATAATTTCTTGGGATTAACGGGTCCCTTTCAGAATGGCAGGCAGTGACTAGTGGGGTACCGCAACTATTTACAATATACATTAATGACTTAGATGAAGGGATTAAAAGTAACATTAGCAAATTTGCAGATGACACAAAGCTGGGTGGCAGTGTGAACTGTGAGGAGGATGCTATGAAGATGCAGGGTGACTTGGACAGGTTGTGTGAGTGGGCAGATGCATGGCAGATGCAGTTTAATGTGGATAAATGTGAGGCTATCCACTTTGGTGGTAAGAACAGGAAGGCAGATTATTATCTGAATGGTGTCAAGTTAGGAAATGGGGAAGTACAAAGAGATCTGGGTGTCCTTGTTCATCAGTCACTTAAAGTTAGCATGCAGGTACAGCAGGCAGTGAAGAAAGCTAATGTTGGCCTTTACGACTAGAGGAGTTGAGTATAGGAGCAAAGAGGTCCTTCTGCAGTTGTACAGCGCCCTAGTGAGACCACACCTGGAGTACTGTGTGCAGTTTTGGTCTCCAAATTTGGGGAAGGACATTCTTGGTATTGAGGGAGTGCAGCATAGGTTCATTAGGTTAATTCCCGGAATGGCGGGACTGTCGTATCTTGAAAGACTGGAGCGACTAGGCTTGTATACACTGGAATTTAGAAGGTTGAGAGGGGATCTTATTGAAATATTTAAGATTATTAAGGGATTGGACACGTTAGAGGCAGGAAACATATTCCCAATGTTGGGGGAGTCCAGAACCAGGGACCACAGTTTAAGAATAAGGGGTAGGCCATTTAGAACTGAGATGAGGAAAAACTTTTTCAGTCAGAGAGTTGTAAATCTGTGGAATTCTCTGCCTCAGAATGCAGTGGAGGCCAATTCTCTGGATGCTTTCAAGAGAGAGCTTGATAGAGCTCTTCATGATAGCGGAGTCAGGGGGTATGGGGAGAAGGCAGGAACGGGGCACTGATTATGAATGATCAACCATGATCACATTGAATGGCGGTGCTGGCTCGAAGGGCCGAATGGCATACTCCTGCATCTATTGTCTAATTATCCCCAATTCGTGATGGAACAGTTTGGATTCCCTTGCAGTCCTTCTGCTTCTCTGGGACTATTCCCATCCTGCCTGCTAACAGTAAAATGGCAAAAGTCCTGGCACCTGGCATTTATTCAAATCTGTCGATGAAGACATTTGTTAACCAAGTTGCTGCCCATTTGGTAACATTCAAAAAATTAGCCATCCTGCCTCTTCCAGTGGCTTGCTTAATTTTTAGCTTTGCCGGTGACTATCATCCATGTATTCCTGTGTCATTTTGTGCGTGAATCACACATTCTCCTTTTCCTTTATTGTCTCATTGATTTGTAGGAGATCAGCCCACTCTCTCCATTTCCTCTTGCTTCCCACAGAGAGCAGAGCATTCTACAGGCTGCAGCCCATTAGTAATTACAAAATTATTAATCTCTACCTGGATATGATGAGGGGTCGCATTATTTTGTGGAATAATTGAAGTGAAGATTGCTCTTTTTTTCGCATCTTCTAAGCTTTTGGAATGGGGCATAAAGCCACAACATTTTGAGATCAAGAGTCAAGGGCAAGTCTAAAGAAGTGTTCACTCTCTCTCTCTATCTATATATATATACACACACACACACACACAGTGCATTCAGAAAGTATTCAGACCCCTTCACTTTTTCCAAATTTTGCTACGTTACAGCCTTATTTTAAAATGGATTAAATTCTTTTTTTTTTAATCATCAATCTACACACAATACCCCATAATAAAAAAGCGAAAACAGATGTTTAGAAATTTTTGCAGGTGGACTGTGGAATTGCACTGGACTTCCCATATGCAGTAAGTATCTGATCAAATAACCCTCTAGCCCAGTAAAGTGAACCTCAACCAGGTGAAAAAAAATCAGCGGGACATTGAGGATGATTAATAGTTTGTCTGCCTTGACTACTTCTGTACTTGTTTTACCATATGAACCAAGTATATAGTGGAGACAATATAACTTGTGTACAGGAAATAGATTTCCTTGATCCCATTTGCATGAAATCAATGTTAGAATCATATGATAATATAGTTCAGGATATTTACAATGAATTCAGTAGAAGAATAGAGATATTCAGACACATGTAAAGGAGATGGACTATTTTTCCCTAAAACTAAGGCAAGCACATAGAGATGAGGCTCTCAATAGCTGATAATGGTAATGCTTCATTCTGAGGATTAGTAATGTAAATCTTTTGTAAATGAATCCCAACAATTGTCTTGAAGATGTAACCATAATGATAATCGGCACAGAAAATAGATACAACCCTATTCTAACTTTATGATGTGTAACTTGCACACACCATTTAATTTGATGATCGAGTGAATAATTAATTTGCTACCACCTATTTCTGCCCTTTGTTATTATTATTACGAGTAATTTCTACAATTTTTAGTTGTTCACAATTTCACTACTCATCTTTATATGCAGTCAACTGAAAACCTGGAAAATCCAATTCTAAATGTGTGTTGAGGCCAGTGTATAAAAAACATAATTTTGGTTAATTTACCTTGACTGTATCATTCCTACATGGATTGCTTGGTAGGTTGTTCATGGGTGGGAGAATTCTGTAATTTTAAGAAGGGAACTAAATGTGGAAAGAACAAGTCTTCACATTTTGCAACCAAGCAGTGAGATCTGGAGTCAGAATTGCGAAAGGATGAAATAAAATTTATTTTGACTTCAAAACCAACCTTTGGTGTATTATAATTGTTAATTTACAGACATTTATTTTATTCATGCAGGTTATATATTCTGCTATCCGAAGACTGGACAGAAAAGTGGAATTCATTCAAAGAAAAGTATCAGATCTGCGTCAAGGAAAAACAAGATACTTTGCTAAACAGGTGAGTATACCTTGCACAAAAGGTATCAGCATCCAGATTTAAATGCTCAACCATTTAGAAACAAAATATGTTTGCTCGCTGTTTAAACTCATGAACTGGTGCTGAATTACTTGCTGATAATGTGACTAGGCAATTGAGATCCTAATTCTTTAACTCACTTACTGCTCCATCTTCAATTCCCTTTCCTTCACTTTTCTGAAGTTGCTGAACTTCTTTCTCCCTGTCTAGATACATGGCCATCTCCCTGATTCTGCTATTCCATGTGCTTTCTCTATTCCCATCATGTCAGTCACAATTGTGACCATCTCTGATCACTTTCCTGTTGTATTTCACTTGCATTCCCTTTCATCTTAACTTCTTTAGTAAATAATGGTATAAAGCTGTCAAATTGTCGATATCAACAAAGATGGTAGAAGATGGGATGAAATATTGATTGGTAGAGTGTAGTGAAAAGGCTGGCTATGCCTAGAATGGATATTGCCTTGTCCAGTTAGCTTGACTCCCAGGTTGTGAAGGGGCTGATCTTTGCTAGTTATGAAAGTGAAGATAGAAAATTGAGGTATTGAGTGCAAAAGCAGTGAAGTTATGCCGAATCTCTACAAAGCTGTGTTAAGCCACAACTAGAGAATTGCGTTCAGTTCTGGTCATCACATTGTGGGAAGGATGTGAAAGTCCTTGAAATAGCATAGAGGAAATTTTCCAGAATGATTCAGGGGTTGAGAAATATTAGTTACAAGATTAAGATATACTTGCTAGTGCTGTGCTTTTTTGAGCAGAGATATGAACAGATGATGCACATGATGGTGATGTTTTGATAAAGGAGATAGCTGCTTTAGCTGCTTGAACAAGGACCAGGGAACACAGATTTAAAGTTGTAGGCAATGAAGTATTTAGGGAAGAATTTCCTTATGCAGCAAATAGTAATGACCCAGAACATTGCTTGTTGAGGTAGTGAAAATTTTAATAATGATATCAAAAATAAATTTCATAAGCATTGGAAGGAAATAAATTTGCAGGATCACGGGTATACTGCAGGGAATGGGATTAGCTGGATTATTCTGCATTGAGCCGGCACAGACTTGATAGACTAATGACTTCTTGGCATTCCTAACATCTTCTTGTTTCCTTGTCTACTCTGTCAAGTCTCTTAAAACAACAATTTCAAGTTTCCATCTGTCTAGTTTTGGGCCTTTTATGCACCATGACATTTTTCCAACTTCCTATCTCCTCAGTTACACCCTTTCCTCTACGATTGCAGCTGTTTTAACTAAAACTATTCTACTTTCCAATTCTATTACTCCTCTTGAAGTAGCCCTTATCATTCTCTTAAATCCTTTCTTGTCTATCCATTTGCAGCTAGAGAATTCCCCATGCTGGTTTCTTATCCCATTCCCATGCTGTCATGTCTGGAGTCCTTCAAGCATCTGTCCTTGAGGCTCTCCTATATGGGTGTTTCCGTGAATAAGGGTACCAACCTGTGACATGGGTGCCCAAATTTGAAGGTTATTAAATCATAATGAAATACCACAGGGTATAAATTAGCCTAAGGATTTGATGAAATCATGCTTGAAAAATTTCACAAAAAAGGCAAGAAAACATTGACATATCTGATATTTTTTGTAAAAACAGATTTATTTATTTTTGCTTCATCTCATTATTTTAGCTATACACCATGATCTATACTACTTAAAATGCAGGATATGAAACAATGAGAATATTACATAAAAAACAGAACGATAACCTGGAAGTTTGGAGACTATCAGTTTCACTACTGAGTGCTGTATTTACAGAAACACCCATATGCACTATCACCATTTCTGCTGTAAGCCATCCACGTGTAATTTTGGCTCTGTTTTTCTTTGTTCCAAAGCTGTGCAAGTAACAATGCAATACCCAGACAAAGAAGCATAATCACCCTCTAACTACTCCATTCAACCATATTTTTCTTAATTCCTGGTTGGCTTTATTTATTTATTTGATTTATACAACTTTTATGTCCCCTGCTTTTGCACTCCCCACAAGCAGAAACATTTTCTCCATCTAACCTGTCAAATCTCCTCATGGATTTATAAGTATCTGCAGGGTCACCGTCCCCACCCTCCCAGCTCCCGCCCCCACCCCTTCTCCAGCTTCCAATTTTCCACAGAAAGGAGCACCAGCCTGCTCCGCCTTTCCTGTTAAAGCTAAGATGGCATATATTAACTCAACGCTTTTATGTTTACTATAGAGGCAAGTTTTAGCATCTCTTTCCAATGGTTATAATCAGACCTTGAAGAGGAAAATGGTACTGAAGTCTGCTGTGAATATGCGAAAGAAGAAAATTACTTGCCCCAACATCTCTTGTCCACGTGAGCCCAATTACTCTAATGATCCTATAGTAATTCAGGATGAAGAAGATGTTGCAGATATGTTAGTTAACGAGAAGCCAAATGAATCTGCAGTCTTTCATCCCACGGAGCAGATCCTGGAAAATGTGCTGCCACCGACTAACTCAGCTGTGCATGGTCAAGTGCTACAACGTCTGGCCCTAAAACCAGAACTTCAGCAACCAGACCAGAGGCCGCAATCCACACCAGCAACATATAGAATGAACAAACTACTGAACTACCATGGTCAGCGACCAGTGCTTCAACAGCTAGAAATTAAAAAAACTTTGCAAACCATAGAAAATGCTCACCAGAACATTGATCCCTCAGCTGATCATTGTAGTAACGTGGAGCCTTTGAAAAAGGATCCAATGCTGGAGGAGTCATCCTTTGATCTTTCAAAGAATAGCTTTGGTAAGTCAGAACTGCTTTTATGTAGCGAGTCACTTTTTCTTTTTCAAACTATTTTTTAATAAAGAGGAGTTAAAGAGACTATCATGGCACCATGCATTAGTTCAGTCATGTTATTATAGGCAAATTTGGAATTTCTGTTAACTGTATGAACAAGAACTCAAATATATCTCTCTGTCCTTTGTTCCATTGCATGGATAAATGTGTTAGCCCTCAGTAAGTAATACAGCTTGAAGAATATTATGCTTTCGCCTAATAATAAAGACCATAATCATGCTATTCCAGAACAAATAAGCTTACTTTTCTTTCAGCTTTCAATTTTCAGCAGAGAAATACTATATTCTTGTGCCATTGATTATTTATCTATGAGATGATTTGACGTGCTGTGAACTTCCCTGTTGAAAAGATGGAGTCCGTTGTGTATTTGCTTCACAGGCTTGCTCCATGTTTGTATTTCTTGTTCATTGCAACAGGATCAAATGACTGATGATCATGAGGTACTCACATACTCTAATACCGGCAGAGAAGTTGAGCACTAGTTCATCTACAATTTGAATCGTAATGCCATACAGAACAGAAACATGCCCTTGAGATCATTATGACCATCAAGTACCCAACATGCTAATTTATTTTATTCTCCCCATATTCCCATCAACTCCCTTCACACTGTACCCCTCGTCCATACAGTAGAGGAAATTTAAAGTGACCATTTAACAAATCATCGCACATGTCCCACTGTTGGCGGAAACAGGAGCACGCAAAGGAAACACTGGCTCACAGGGTGGTTGTACAAACTGCACCAGAGGTCAGGATTGAACCCAAATCGCTGGAACTGTGAACCAACAGCTCTAAACACTGTACCACCTTTTTATTGTTTTGATGTTCATTTATTACTATTAGAACTTATGATCCAAGAAATACCAAAAGGAATTGAGATGGAAGTTAATAATATATTGAAATGGTATGGTTAAATAAAAATAGAAAGAAACATGTACAATGAAGTAACTAGTGCTGCATTCATGCACATTTGATATCATGTCACAGTGATAGGAGCAGAATTAGGCCAATCGGCCCATCTAGTCTACTCCACCATTCAATCATGGCTGATCTATCTCTCCCACCTAACCCCATTCGCCTGCCTTCTCTAACCCCAGACATTCCTGATCAAAAGATTATTAAGCGGTTACCCTTGTCCAGCAATGATTACATCTAATTTGCAGTGGTTTTGCATAGGTTCAGAGTTGAGAGATCCAAATGTGATGATGTACTTGGAATTCTAACATACATTGGATGCTCACCTTCCATACTGTTGAGTAGAATCATATGACCTGTGATTTCCATGTTTTCCCATTCTAACAGGCCTGCAGTGAGAGTGGAATTTAAAGCCTATTCACAAAATGAATAGCAGGCTAGTTACAGTGCAAAATATAGTGCTTGCCATCTCATACCAGACTAATATTCCAAATGAACAGCGCCTGGGTCTGCTGAAAGGAAAGGAAATTCCATGTGTAAAATTTGGTTGAATTGCTGTATCTTTATTCAATGGACAAATAACTTCAACTAATCAAATTGAAGGTCAAAGCTTTAAAACCTCACAGACAATAAGGTCATAAATGATGTGCAATTCAATATGATCATGGCTGCCCTGCCCCATCTTCTTTTCTGTCGCTCATATAACACAATTCCATAATATTTCCAAAAAAAATCTACCATTTCTTTAAATGTCTCCAAGCCTCTATAATTTTCCTGCATAGACAACTCTCCAAAGCTACTTGAACCCTCCCAAACCCACAATCTCAACCACCTGGGATACGAGCAGTGGGCCACATGGGAATAGCACCACCTGCAGGTTTCCCTCCAAATCGCACACCCATCTATCTTGGAAAATACTATTGTTCCTTCATTATTGCTAGACCTAATTCATACCGGATGCACTCTGGGAGTATCTTCACAAGAATAACTTTATTGGGCTCTATGGGAATGGAGCCCTCTCACTGCCAGTCTCAAGCCTGGTGGAGGAATACAAATGTGCCAAAGCGAGGCTGGACATGACACTGACAGAATCCCGGGACCCAATAGTAAGAGGCGTCGTTCCAACCCTAACAACAGGACTCAAGCCGCAGCAGTACTGGACGCAAAATCTGCCCTCCGACACCGGGACATAGTGGGCCATGTCCAACAAGGCAAAGGGGGCTTTGGCCTGGGAGCAATGCAACCTACCTGGCAAAAGGCTACTCCAGCTGAACGTCAGCACTTGGTGGTGCAGGAGGTGCGCCGCCAAGAAAAAGCAGCCAGGTGTGCCAAAGCTATATCCCAAGCCAAGCAAGGCCACTGGATGAGGTGGGATGGCGTTGAAAAGAGGAAGATCACATGGAGTGAGCTGTGGAGCATGATCAAATATGTTGAGTTTTATTATCAGAGCCACATGTGACGTCCTTCCCTCTCCCACAAACCTAAATCTTTGGCTGGGAGAGGATCCAGCCTGCCCCCTGTGTGCAGTTCCAGCAAACCTCAAGCACATCCTGGCCAGTTGTAAGACCAGCCCAACACAAGGCAGATACACCTGGCGACACAACCAGGTGCTGAACTTGAGTACAAGAGAGTTACCACCAATGCCATGCCTATCAATGCCCAGATAACATTCCCGCAAATACCATCCTTCATCCGAGAAGGAGAGAAACAGTGGACTAACCTCTCGCCTCTCAACTCATGCCCACTGAACACAGCCAGGGACTGGGAAATGTGTGTTGACCTAGGCCAGAGACTCATCTTCCCAATTGAAATCGCAGCTACCAACCTGCGACCAGACCTCATCCTCTGGTCCAACTCCTGTCGGCGTGTTTTCATCATTGAGCTGACGGTCTCCTGGGAGTTGGCTGTGGACAAGGCATACGAAAGGAAAAGGCTGAGATATTCCAAACTTGCAGTAGAAGCAGAGGAGGGGGGTTGGAATGTAAAAGTGTGTCCAGTGGAGGTGGGGTGCAGGGGCTTTGTAGCCAGTTCCAGCGCAAGGCTCCTGAGGGAAGTAGGAGTCAGAGGATAGGCCTAAAGGAAAGCAACCAAATAACTTGCCAATGCCGCCGAAGGAGCAGTCACTGGCTGTGACTGAAAAGAAGAGATGCTGTCTGGGATGCCACCTGACCATCTAGAGGCTAACCATAAGACACAAACCCTGGTCTGATCACCCTGCGGTGGGCCTGCCTCGACTGAGGGTGTCTTGAGGGTGAGATTGAGGCTGACTGAGGATGAAAGGCCGAAACACCCAGTGACGTTGAGGTACACAACTGAAAATGTGTCTGAATGGTAGCAACATCACCTAGTGGTCATCCCCAAGAACAACACCATGCAAGTCAATTGTAGTGCAAAATTTCAGGGATTATAACAGCCAGTCCTACTAATTAATCAATCAGTAATTCAAGAGAACAGCTCACCATTGTCTTTTTAAGGACATTTGAGGAGTATAATAGGAAGGGCCTAGCCATGTACACTCACGTCGAACAAATGAATGTAAAAAAAAGGATGATTAGTAAGCAAATTATCCCCATTGGGTGAATTCAATTTTGAGGAAACAGAATGGGCCACCTAATATCTACCTGGTGACTTTCCTTTCCACCTCACTGAAAAGGGCAATTAGGTAGGTTGTATAATAGTGACCAATTTACTCCCAACATGTGAGGTTATTGTTCAAGATCTCAGCAATGCTGCACAGGAGTGTCGGGCTTGATTGTTGATGAGGGATGAGGCAATCCCCACACTCGTTTCCTGAGTAACTACTAAGTCACAGTGTAAGGAATTACTTGGGAGCGATGGGGAGAGGGAGAAGAGAAAGGAACAGACTCTTTTAAAAGTCGTTAAGTCAGTTGTGATAATGAAATTGGATAGTCTTAATACAGTTGCACAGCGAAGACCACTTTTAAATCAGTTTGAGGCAGTATGTAATTGTAGGAAAAAAATGCTGTTCAACAACATCTGTTCAACAACAAATCTTTCCACATCCATCCAGTGAAATTAAATCTGGTATCATTATTCCAGATCATGATGTACATTAGGACAGCAATATAAAAATACTTTGATTTCACATAATAGGATTTGAAGGATCTGTCATCACTTAGAAATAAAGCTCTGCCTCAACACAGATGTACAGTGAAGACCACTTTAAAATAAGTTTGAGGTAGAAAGTTATTGTAGGGAAAAATGCTGCTTAAAAACAGATTATGTCATATCATTCCAAAAATACAATTTGAAGGATTGGGCATCGCTTAGAAAAATAAAACTACTGGTTAAAAAAATAACTTGAAGAACTTCACCAATGTTCCTGATAGTCACAGGCTGGGATGAGTTGTTGAATTTTAGGTAATTCAAATGACAGTGATAAGCAATGTAAACCCATGTTATGTTTCATGATATCACTGGAATTTGCACACCTCAATTGTAGAAAAAATCTTTTCAGCATAATTTGATAATAAACTAGTTATTGAGCAAGTTCAGTTCTGTGTACATGGCATTCTAGAATGAATGGCTGTAAGAGAGTACATTATACACTCCTATATCTTAATTGTAAATAAATCAGTTGTTGCATCAAGCATGCCCCGGGATCATTTCTAGGTATGAATCCCAGCAGGAGTAGTTGCGGCACTTCTAGTCCTTTCCTATGATAAGAATCCTATTGATGTCTGCTGAGAAATATGGAGGTTGTGAATAAGCTGGTGACATAGCCTGACTAAATAATCTCTGTCGTCATGTTTCGTGGCTCCCTGGTATGTTAGTGGAAGATCCAGGGCTGCATAATTTCCACTGCAGATGCATTCACAACAAATACACAATGATAAAAGTTGGAATTCAATGCATTGATCTTCCTGGAAAATACCCAGATTGGATTCATTTGCGTCAAAAGTTTGAATTTAACTTGCCAGTCATGGTGACTGTAATTTATTTTGTTTGTGAGAGAAGTTGATTCTAAGTATCACATCATCCTAAGGTTCATTTTCTCTTTTTCTTAAGGATTTCTGGGGAATCCCAAGCGCAATGTTAAAATACCTGGTGCATTTATATTGAAGGCCAGTCAGAAGACACAGCCAAAGTTAGCAGCACGTTATTTGGCTAGGAATCTGTTCACCGATGAGGTTCTCATATCAAGTAGTGTTCTGGGAAACAAACAGTATGGGCTGAAGTCACTGGATCCTAACAAACTTGCAGCTGTGAGAGGTGAGCTTAATTACTCTTCTGCACTGAGAATGGGATTTCACCTCAGTTTAGCTCTTTGAGAAAGTAGGATTAGCCTATTCTACAGTTCAAAATGCAGGCAGCCTGTATTCTGTAGGAACCATTTTTTCATGTGTAATTCTAAAGCAATGCTTGGACAGTCCTTTTCGAGCATGATTTAATGCTTGTGAATAGCATGGTGGTGCATCTAGTCGGGCTACTGTTTGACAGCTCCAGCGATTCCAGTTTCAATCCTGACCATCAGGGCGTTCTGTGTGGAGTTTGCACGTTCGCCCATGACTGTAAATTTCCTCTGGTGCTCTAACTTCCTCCTACATCCCAAAAATGTGCAGGTTTGAGGAGTAATCGATTACTGTAATTTGCCCTGTCGTACCATTGAAGGGTAGAATCTCAAGTCAAATTGAGTTTATCAATTACACTAGTATGGTGATGTACAGTTACAATGAAAATCTTCCTTGCAGCAGCATCACAAGCACCTAGACTTGAACAACACACAAAACCATAAATTATGCATGAATCAAGCAAAACTCTACAAGACAGTTGTTCAAAAGCACAGAAACCCTCCGTGAACACAGAATAAGTATTTGCACACTCATATCCATCGGCTTCGCCCGAAGAACCGATTTGCATGCTAAATATTTCCAACTGCGTATAGAGACCAGCTGGGATTGAAAGTTCTCTTCAGTTGATGCAAGGTTGAAATACTGAATTGATCCCCAAGTTTTTAAGCCAGAATAAAGGTTTTGACTGAAAATTGTAATTGAAGCATTATAAATTTAGTAGTGATTTATTATTTAACTTTAATCATGTTATTGTCAAACATACAATTATTATTTTATTTAAACACATCACAAATACTGAAGGGAGGGGAGGATGTGTCACCATTTTAATAAAGAAGTCTGCATTAGGACTTGCTGATTAAGCACAAATTGGAAGGGGTATACAATTTGTCTATTGTTTCCATGGGACAAAGGATAGTCGTTCCCTTCCTGATCAATAAATCGTAACATTGTGATATAAAATGACTGCAATGCCGCATCCTCCCCTCCCCCACCCCTCCACTCGTTGAAGCCTGCCAGCATTAACAATGGCTGAAGGTCACTGCAGAGAGGGTGTTGGTGGTAGTTGAGGACAGCTGACGTCAGTGTACTCATGACTGTATTCGGGAGATGGAAAAAAAAATCAAAGGGAAAATAACATCCACTGCTGGATGAAAGGCAGACATGCTAATTTTAAACAGACATTGCCAGTTTAATTTAAATTGGCTTATGCACGCCTAAAAATGACACAGTGGAAAGCAGAGTCAAGCTTCTACATATCAATTAGAAAATCCACTGTTCTTCTCTTGATATCAGCTCTGTATTCTCGCAGTTCAGGTTTAGTAACTGCTTCAGTAGCTTCTCTGACAATCTATATACTAAAACTCTCGTTTGTTTGTTTGTTTGTTCCTGAACTACAGCCAAAACGGTACATGATAGCGCGACAATTTTAGGCCCACATTACTCACCGTCGTCCCTTTGGTGCTAATGGAAGAAAATTCATTGAAATTGGTGTTATATTTTTTAAGTTATTCACATTTTAAAGTTTAAATCTATCTCCTAGGGAGGGAGGGGGTGGAGAGAGGGGGGAGGATGGATGATGAGGGGAGTTGAGGGGGATGGAGTGGGGGGAAGGGAGGGGGAGGGGGTAGGAGAGGGTGCTGCACCAATGCAGGAGAGGTTTGGGCCCAACGGGTCCACTTGGTCTAGTCAATACTTAATCTTGTGCTTCAGAGAACATTTTTTTTTTCTGTTCGTATTATAAATTGTCAGGTTGCATTTTCCTCAGAGTTATTGCAATCCAACTTACTGCATTACTAAAATGAATTTGTATTATTCTGCAACTGAAATAATAGGCTGCATCATCTTCTTAGCAGTCCACCAGGATCAAGAGTCACTTGCTTCCTCTCCCCTTTTCTAGGTTCTGTGCTATTCAATAACGGCAATGTGGGAACTGCAAACCCTTCAACACATGGGGCTGTTGATGGGACAGGCAGGGAGTAGTTCATGAGATAGTGCACTCCTTCCTCATCTATGTGCTATTGGCATAGGTCAGGACCTCATCTGGAATGTTCCTTCCCCATTTTGAGTAGTCACGAATCAGTGGTTCCCAGGAATCTTTGAAGAGGTATTTTTTCTACGTTTTGAGCATATCATTTCATCTTTTTCCTTTTCCTCATAATCTTCTGTAATGGAGCTCAGACTAGAATGTTGGTTTCGGAAATCTGCAGTTGCACATGCATACAATGAGGCCAACTGTACATTGCCAAGTGACTGACTAAGGCCTTAAGGCTGAGGATAGTTTCATGGGAGAACATTGACGTTGAATCACTTATCCTTTCAGTGCTTGGATGATTTGCAAAGACAGGATTGGTCATGTTTTTCCAGTGCCTTGAGGTGCCTACTGTAAGTAATCCAGGTCTCAGAGCAGGGCAGGGATCGCCTGATAGCTGTCAGACCAGGTCTTTTGTGCCAGATATGGGCTCTTGATATTCAGGACACCACATTTCTCAATCGTCCCAACTTAGCACTGGTACATTGAAGAAGATAGTGAATTTCATCACTAATGTCCATCTTCACCAAGAGGATGCTAATAAATATGTATTAAAGTGTTTTCAATTAATGAATGTTCACTCTAGTCGCTGCATCCACAAACTCTATGACAAACTGGTAAACCTTTTCAAGTGATGGCCGTATTCAAAAATATGACTTTCTAGTCAGAAGACATGTGCAGTTTCTTGTGTAGATAAACCTTCATTGCAGTAAAAGTACAGTGGCCTTCTTGGCAGTAAAATCACAATGGCTGATCAAAGCAAATATTCGATTCACAAATTCCATTAAATTGTTACTTAGGTGGAATAGTTGAGACAAATGACATAGATCAGTTAAGGATAAATTAGATACATACATGAAAGAGAATACTGACTCAATGAGAAGTAAGGTGGGCGGAGGCTCGTACATTATAAACACCAGCATTGATCATGTACATTTTAAAACCTTCCACATACTTATGGAGTAACGGAGGCTGATAAACAAATCATCCACAGAACAATGTCCTTTCAAACAGTATACACATTTTTTTCAACATTTACATTAAGCTGTTTTAATTAATCATTAAACTTTAAGTAGTTGTCTATAGGTAGTTAATACGATTATACAAAACTATGAAGGGCAAAGTATAGATTGGGGTTTTTTCTTGGTGGGAAGTATAAAACAAGAGTGCATAGGTATAAGGTGAGTGCTAGGAGGTGTACAGGGGTTCTGAGGATGATTTTTTTTCCACTTGGGATCCAGACTGCCTGAGGTGGTGGTGGTGGAGGCAGTTACCTTATAACATTTAAGAAGCATTCAGACAAGTGCTTGAATCACCAATGCATAGAAGAACATCGATCAATGCAGACAAATTAGACTAATACAAATAATTAATATGTCAACATAGACATGGTGTGCTGAATGGTCTGCTTCTGTTGTACTAAGATATGAGAATCAATTTACAAAGGGACTCAAGTATATTTTAAATTGGACATGGCAAAGTTTAGAAAATAATCATGGCCACATTGGGAGTTCTTCTTTACTCCAAATCTGCTTGTGAACTCAGTAAACATACTTTAAAAATCACCATTTGTCATTGCAGAGTTCTTAAGCAAACAGTTTCCTCACCATGATCTAACTGAAGTTGGTAAAGACTGGAAAATCTGCATCTCAGCAATCAACAATATGATCAGCACTACTAGGAGAAGAGTTGTAAGTTCTTACTTCCAGTATTGATAGTGAACAAGTTCTGTAAAAGAATACCGTAAAATTGCTCTCCTGACCTTTTCCACTGCAATTCAGACAACTGTATCAATATGTATAAATCGCCTGATTATAATTCAAACAGCAGCAGAGTCTATTGTACAAAAAGTATTATACAATAAATGTATTTTTGTGTAGAATGTTCATGTACTAACTAGCATGATGCTAAGCCACAGAAACTTGGAAAGTTTCAGGTTTAATTTTAGAACATACCTTATAAATGCATTTCATTTCCCATGACTAAATCTCTCTTAGCCCTTCATTTGGATTGTGGCTGATCCCTGTTAACTTGAACCTCTGGCTTTAGTTCCTCTACCCTTAATATTGCTGCCTTATTTTAGTTTAAAAATATTTACCAATCTCAGTTTTAAAACCTTCACCTGATCCAGGATTTTTGCATAAAGAGGTCCAAATCGCCTCTCTTCTTTGTGTGCAGAATGTTTGTGTTGTAATGTTTCCTGGCATCATCCCTGAGCAAACTAGCTAAAATTTTAAGTTAAGCTCCCCTGATTTCCTCTTCCCCCATCTGTCTATCTACCCTATCAACTTCTCTTTGAGTACCACATTTATCTTTGGTATAAAATGTCATTCCAGTAGAATGGTTGGCTTCACTGCTGACAGCTTCATGAACAACAGCTGTAAGATTGTAGCAGTCTAATGTCACACAGAGTGGTTTCATACATTGGATTACTTCTTCTGTTTGGATGATCTTTCCTATCTAATTTAAAAAACACTAGACCTGCAAAACTGGCAGTTTTGATTATCATAAGGATACATTATACATGATTTAACTCAGAATTTCATGACCTCCGCCACCAGTGCATTAGCGTTGCTCAACAGCACATTTGATAAATGTAATCTTGAGTATTTAAACGATTGAGCTGTATTGCATGCCACAAATAACCCATGTTTTATCCTGAGTTTAGGCAGAATTAACAAATCTCCATTCGGGCAACAGCAAAGAAATTTTATTTGACAATAATTTCTCTACCATTGGCATTGAAAAGGGTTCTTCCCTGACCTACATCAAATTGGAAAGTGCGCTGGGCAAATATTAGGCAATGATGTGATTATACTTAGCAGCTGAGCTTTCATAGTTGAACAGTCAGTATTCAATTTCGATTGTCGAGGCTTAACTCTAAAGAATTAGTCCTTTGGTTTGGAAATCAAAGGCAGCCGTATAATTCTGATTCTGCAGCAGGATGACAGACTGCCTTTAGGGAGAATTTTGGGAAGGAAAAATGTTGCCTTGATACCATTAAGTTTAGTTAAGTTATGACATCAAATGAAAAAGACTGGGAAGGAAGGTTTGTGCATAAATTTCACAACAGCAGAAAGATTATCTTCAAGTATTAAGTAACCAATTGGAGCACTAATCTGCAGCATTATAGTTTTCCAGACCCCAAAATTTAACAACAGTTAATTGTATAATGAGAAAACTCAATCAACAAGAAGTTCACCTGCACCTCCTCCAACCTCATCTATTGCATCCGCTGCTCTAGATGTCAACTTCTTTACATCGGCGAAACCAAACGCAGGCTCGCCGATCGTTTCGCTCAACACCTTCGCTCAGTCCGCCTTAACCAACCTGATCTCTCGGTGGCTGAGCACTTCAACTCCCACTCCCAGTCCCAGTCTGACCTTTCTGTCATGGGCCTCCTCCAGTGCCATAGTGAGGCCCACCAGAAATTGGAGGAACAGCACCTCATATTTCGCTTGGGCAGCTTGCAGCCCAGCGGTATGAACATTGACCTCCAACTTTAGATAGTTCCTCTGTCCCTCTCTTCCCCTCCCCCTTCCCAGTTCTTCCTCTATCTTCCTGTCTCCACCTATATCCTTCCTTTGTCCCGCCCCCCTGACATCAGTCTGAAGAAGGGTCTCAACCCGAATCGTCACCCATTCCTTCTCTCCTGAGATGCTGCCTGACCTGCTGAGTTACTCCAGCATTTTGTGAATAAATACCTTCGATTTGTACCAACATCTGCAGTTATTTTCTTAAACTCAATCAACAAGATCATACAAATTGGCATTGATAATAGCAGTTTTTAAAAATGCATTTGTTCATGCATTTGTTTTCAGGATATGGGTGATACTGAAATGTTCATCCTTCTTGCTCATCTGTAGTTCCCCTGCATACATTAATATGGGTTGTGTGCCTTTCACTACACTGTGAGGAACTGTAACAATGCAGTGACATTTATCAAATACTAGAAACCTGCACATAGACAGAATTCCCTGTAAGGTGAGGTGTAAGCTAAAGCTAGTTATTCTAATAACGACATGTGGAGGAAATTGATTTTCTTTTCTCTATTATATTTCCACATTGTCTTTCTGCTGGAGTGATTCAGCCATTAACAGTGTGTTTTGGCATTTTAGGACAGTGTTTATGTTCTTCTGGCCATTATTTTAAATGGGCAAATATCTTAGCATTGGGTTTTCATTGTCCATTCTTTGTAGACAAGAAAATAACTTTAATTTCCCATTGGTCAGTATTGGGAATAGTTTTCAACTGTATGGCATCTTGTCTGTCATTTGTCTAACAAGAATTGTCAGTGGATAAGGTTCTCTGCTTCCCCCTTCACTCATTGCCAGCACCTGTCTTACAAATTAACACCATTATACTAGTAAGAAACACCTTGCCAAAAAATATAGTTTACAATGTAAACGCAAACGATTTGGTTTCACCAGACTGGGAATTACATTGTACTAGAACAAAGATATGATAGCTTGCTGATGATTGCGGCCAAGGTAATATAAAACCTACATGTTTATCAATAGTGATACTACGATAAAGGAGCATACTTTTTTTGGCACATGGCTATATCGTTAGGACAAATTGAACTGTTTGCAACATTGCACATATTTTGTTCCCATTTTTGTGGCAAAATTGAGTGTGTGCTTTTCATTCAATATTTCTGTATTTGTTTTGGTTGCTTCATTCATGAAGCTGCAATTAGTCAGATCTGAATATTTAATGTGAACATAGTATTATGCGCAGAGCTCTAATGACCTAGTGGTGTAATTTAGATGTACACATTACTTCAATTTTAAAAGTACATTTTATCAAAATAATGGATTAGAATTGGCAATACTACCTACTGATGTTTTTGAAAATCTTTTTTTCCCCGTTTGCAACTAAATTATTACAGTTTTCCTGATAACATCACCAAAAATGAAACCTTTTCAATCAACTAAAGAATGCACAGGTACCGAACCTTTGACAAAGAATGACTGCCCTAACATTGATGCAACCGATGCTGGTTAGCCTTGCATGATAAAGTTCTTTCAGTGTTATAGTGCCGTTGTAAATACATCATTTAAATCAATATTTCCAATTTGGCCTAATTGGATGAGAACAAGAACCCCTTGTGTGCAATGCTATCATTTTAGGTTTTTCAATTTCAGGCATTCACAATATTTTGTCATGTTTTGTTAAATTTATAGATTCTGATTAAATATTATGTAGCTCAGCAGGAAACAAGTTGCTAATCTTTTATAAGCTGGTCCTACAGTTTCCGTTTAATAGCCTCCAGGCTGTTCTGCTTAGATGTAATTATTTTCAATGTAGGATACATATAATATTGGGTGTAAAGGAGAATGAACCGAATATCAGTCAACAGTCTTAGTACCTGATAGTACCCGAAGGCCACAATCCTAGGCATGGCCTTAATCATTGGTTATGCTGAACAGTGCAACAAAAGACACGGTTCAGAGTAAGCGAACTTAGGTCTAGATATACATTTTATGTCCTTGGCAATTCATAACAGACACTATTCAGGGAGAGAACCTAAAACTAGATTCTATTAAAATGGACCCTTCGTTGCACTATATAGAAGCTAGAATGGCAGTGCCTCTTAACTTTATAATGCTTCATTGCTAAAAAAGTCAACAGAGGCATGTCTTTAATAAGTTGGTCGACATCCCAGGTTCAAGTGAGACCAGCTAACTACGAAGCAACAATGGTCCAGTTTGATGAGCAAGCACATTGTCAATATTCCCTTGCCTATTTTTTCCTCTTAATAGGATGGTTCAAACCATTAGCATTCCATGAGATAAGATTAATAACTTTATCCATATTGCTTGTAAAAATCATATGGAATGTAAAGGGTTAGCTTTGTAGACCACAGTAATTCATGCAACCGGAAGGAAAAGAATCTAATGCGGAATCGGAAGTTACGACATTTCAAACATTTTTGTAGTTCTAATACAGCCCAGAAAGAAAAAACTAAACTAAAAGCAAGTCCCGCCCCCCACCCACGCAAAGCCCGAAACTGACCAGTAGGCAGTCAGTACGCTACCTAACTACTCCCCTAACCCCGTCTCTCTAGCAACAGCTCCATAAGTAGAGGAAAGGTATATTTACCACTCAATAGTCAAAACAAATTAATATTATCATATCATATCATATATATACAGCCGGAAACAGGCCTTTTCGGCCCTCCAAGTCCGTGCCGCCCAGCGATCCCCGTACATTAACACTATCCTACACCCACTAGGGACAATTTTTACATTTACCCAGCCAATTAACCTACATACCTGTACGTCTTTGGAGTGTGGGAGGAAACCGAAGATCTCGGAGAAAACCCACGCAGGTCACGGGGAGAACGTACAAACTCCTTACAGTGCAGCCAAAATACATGAAAAATGTGAAGAACAAGGACAGCTCAGTATTGTTTTCTAAAAAGAAAACCATTCGAAAGACATTTTGAAAAAGGAAAATCTTACAAAATAAAATCTAAAAAGGTCGTAATGTTATTCAAAAAAATCAGTTACCGAAATAAATTCTTACTTATTCTGAAAACCCAAAAGCGGGTCATTAAAAATAAAAAACAATATCTTAAAAATCTTAAAGGTTAAAGTATGATACTGTCATATTAATATTCCGAAAAATACCAATATCTTAAAAAACTTAAAAGTTAAGGTATGATACCATCATGTTAATGTTCCGAAAAATAATAAAAAATAACTCATCAGGTTAAATTCTTAATTATTTACGAAGTCAAACAATTATAAAAAGGATAACTATAATAGTAAGAGAAAGAAGAAACTAAAATATAAAATCATATAAAATCATAATAAACATCCAAGAATGAAAAAGCATTATGTTGTCAAATTACAAACAAGAGATCTCAAATTGTAGCTCAAACCGGCTCTCAGCAGCTCCTCGCCGCAGCTCGGGGGACACACAGTGAACACTGTCCACCCCCGTCACAGCATTGCCGGGAGCCATGAATAAACTAATCGATAAACTATAAATTCAGTCAGTACCGGCAGAGAAAACAATATAAAGTTTATGCAGGGTCTTGATAATCCTTCAGAAAGCAGGAAGCATCTTGCGGGTTGTTGAAGAACTGAATAGTACCTTCAGGGAGTCGTATTCGCAATCTGGCTGGATAGGTCAGGGAAGGGCGTAGATGCTTCTTAAATAACTCAGACATTACCTTATAGAAAGGCAGTCCTAGTCTCATAAGTTCACGGCTGTAGTCAGGTAGAATACGAAACTTGCAATCTTGGAATTTGATCATGCCCAATCTTCTTGCTGATCGGAGGGTATTTCCCTTCATCTGCAGAAAGTGTAACCGAACAATCAAATGTCTCGGTTTGTCTACGAGACCGGGTTTTTCCCCAACCTGCACTATCCAAAATCGGCAGATCTCCAAACTGCTCGGCGCCGAAAATCTCCTTGAGAATTCGAGAAACATATTTAATAGCATCATCACCTTCCCGACCTTCAGGCAGACCAACAACTCGCAGATTCTGCCGACGGCTTCTATTTTCCAGATCCATATTTTTAATCTTGTAATGTTCGAGTTCTCGGTCATTTTCTGTTCCAATGCAGCAATCTTTGCATCTCTTTCCTGACCCAAGGTTAACAAATTAGCAATTTGTTCCTTCTGTTCGCAAGACTTGGCTTGTAACACACTCAGCTTGTTTTCAACTTCTTTCAGCTTGTTTCCAACTTCTTTCATTAATGCTTCCAAGCTGCAGAATCTTTTATCCAGTTTATCATTCAGTTTTGCTATTGCTTCTAAAGTACTGGGATCAGACACCATGCCTTCACCACGATCTTTGTTTGGAGAACCTTTTTTACCTCTTGTCTCCATCCTTTGTAAGATTAAAATGTATAAAAGTGTTGTCAACACTTTTAAACAAAGTTATTCCGTGTCTTGAAATCAAGTAATATTGAAAGAGTGGTAAAAAAGGGTTAAAAGTTAAGGGAGCAAGCAATATGCAACCTTACTACATGCTGCCACTAGAGAGAATCCCGCCTATTTTTTAACTACATTATAATAACCAGCATCATGGTATATTTTTTATTCTGTCATTGAATGACTTTTGAGTTAATGAGTGGAAGAAATAGTAATAATTGTCCTGTATTTTGTTACCAGGAAACGGGCTCAAACCAGGAAAGAGAATACCTATCTGATGAAAAAGCATCAACTTCAACTGGGTCTCCATCCACTTCTGATTCTGTTGCTAATGGTCAGCTGTGGTGGCTTTACCAGAACCCAACACCATTATCTCCCACTCCAAATCAAAAACCTTATGAGAAATTAGGTAAGACTAATGTTTAAGGTTTTTTATTTTTACAAAAATTAGCCGGTTGACTCATTAGTTTAATCTCTTGGCTCAATCACTAAAGCATAAGTCATTCAGTCTTTTTGTCTCACTTAGAAACTACTTTGGCTAGACTCCTTTGAGCTTGTGTGTATGTGTGAGAGAAGGAGGCATTCTTTGTCTGAATATTTCCCTGCTTGATATTATTGTCTTGCACCTCTTTCCCGTAGGCTCTTTACAATGTTGCATTAGCTTGATGGATGTTTTAGGTCAAGGTTGATTTCCTGCCCAGCTGTAAGTGGTCACCGTCGAGGAAAAATGATAATCAGATCAGAAGATAAACAAGGCATAATTATAATTACTAAAGAATGAACGAATTAACTTCTAGTACTACTTAATTATGGTTTATATTCTGTCTAATTCACACTTAAACTGCACACTAATCCTTGGATGTTTGTACCATGCAATGAACATGCAGTTGCCCCTTGGGTGTTTGTACAAGCACAGAATAGACTACAGCAGATCTGTACACAGAAGTTGTGTACTTCAAATGTGTCATTTAAAATTGGAGTCTGATGTTGCCCACAAGCTCCCAGGTACCTAAATCATCAGCCCCTAGCAACAGCCTTCTGTTTGAATCTTTCTTGTTTAATCTCTCGTGCTCATCATAACCAAGTCATCGTGTGCTCAGGATGCAAAGTGCCTTAAGAGGTTGTGGATGTCTGTATTTTTGAAACAATTTTGCCATTTCAATATCTTGACTGGCACCGGAGAGGGATTCAAGAGATTCAAGCAAGTTATTTCTTTAATGGAATGCAACCTGTAAACAGGCTGGATGATGGAATTTAGTGACACACTGTGTAAAATAGTAAATATGATTCAAGAAGCATGAAATGCTCAGAAAATCTCGCTAAATAGTTCAGTCAGCAAAAAAAAAAAAAAACATAATTCGCATACTAAATGTGATGTACTGGAAATGGGAAGTGGAGAAAGCAGGAGGGAACAAAATGGACAGAGATGATTTCATCACTTGGTTTATTTGATCAGACCAACATTATCTACAAAGATTCTGGGATCTTTCTTAATTATTATGACAAAGGGAGGCCATTCATCCCTAAGGTCCAGTGTAGCTCCCACCAGGGCAAATCCATTAGTTCAATTTCCCCCTCCTATTTCCCTTTAACCATAGAACTCATTCTCTCACATACCCATCAATTCCCTTTAATTATTTTACCTCAATGTACACTCCAGGATAATTTACAGTAGGAAATTAACTGGTATGATCTTTGGGATAAAGGGAAGAAACACAGGTAACAGGTAGAACATGCAAATTCCATACAGTCAGCAACCGAGTCAAGATTGAATAGATAAAAATGGATCAGCCATGATCGAAAGGCAGAGAAGACTCGATGCACCAAATTGCCTAATTCTGCTCCTCTGCTTATGGTCTTAGTGTTCTGGCCAGGACCCAGCACCATCGAGTGACCAATCTGAAAATATCACTTCCAATTCATATTAGAGGGAAATAAACATATGACAGATAGATTTTTTTTTTTTTCACTGATCCTGTTATGGGAGTTTTCAGAGTGTATTAACATTTTATGTGGTAATTCATTCCAATATATTTATTGCTTTTTAATATTGTAGGAAAGCAGTACATTTCCTGAAACAGTACATTCAGCTATTTGATTCTGATCTGCTACTTGCTTTGATCGGGGATGCCCACACTTGGATCTGTCATTCATTTAAAGATAAAGGAATGAGTGAGATTTGTACAGTGGATTGGTGGGGGAGATGAAACCTTATATACCTTGCTGAGTTCCTGATGTCTACTAAATGACCGCAGGAAGTCATCAGCATGGGTAGCAAGAGACGGAAAGTTGGATTGAGGATGAACTGGTACATTGTTCATAAACTGGAAGAAGAATTAAAGAGATGGGGAGAGAGAATGAGAGAATAAATTGGAAGGTAAACTTTTCAAAAATACCATAATTGCTCGGAAAAATACCATTCAACTACACATTCTAACATCAACCCAGGAATGCCGTCAAGGCCATCATCTCATTGAGTAAATGTACTTGATCACAGGCAGGTATCTACCCTCTGCTCCCAAATGTCAAACTAACTACATTTAAAACTTAAAGCTTCTACAAACTATAGTTTTATATAATTACTTTTCCATTGAAAGATTTGGAATATTGCATGCAATTCTGTTCACCCCATTACAGAAAAGATATTGAAGCTTTGGTGAGGGTGCAGAGGAGGTTTACCAGAATGTTATCTGAATGAGAGAGTTTCAGCTACAGGGAGAGGGTGGATACACTATGATTTTTTTCTCTGGAAACATTGGAGGTTGAGGAGATTTGATAGAAGCTCATAAAATTAGGATATGGTAGATAGTCAGAACCTTTTTCCCAGAGTGTTAACAGTAGAGGGCACAGCTTTTAGGTGAGAGGGCGAAAGCTTAATGGAGATGTGCGGGGTCAAGTCATTTACACAGAGGGTGGTGGGGGCCTGGAAAGCATTTCCAGTGGTGGTGGTGGAGGCAGATGTGATAATGGTGTTTAAGAGTCTTTTAGATAGGCACATTGAAATGCAGGGAATAGGGGGATATGGATCATGTGGAGGCAGATGAGATTTGTTCAGCTAGTGAACAAACATCGTGTTCGTCACAAACATTGTGGACCGAAGGGCCCATTCCTGTGCTGTATGTTCAATTACTACTAGTAGATTGTTTACATTTTATGCAGAAAGGCAATTAACTTTTAATGTAGGCACAATAAACTAGAAGCTGGAACCTTGAATTTTAAAAAATGCTGCAGGGACTCAGCATCTATGGAGGGAAGGCAGCATCTATGGAGGGAAATGGACAGATGTCATTTCAAGTCAAGACTGATGTGATGGGGGAGAAACCTGGTAAAGAGTGGTAGGGGTGGGGCAAAAACCTGCACAGGATAGGTGGAGATAATCACAAAGGCAAGAGATAAAATGGTGACAGGAGGGTGTCAGATAAGAGAAAGAGGAGAGAAATGTAAAGCCGGAGGGAGGGATATGAGTGGTAGGGGGGTGAGGAAAGGGAGGGGTAGGAGATGAATGAAAGGAGGAATGGAAAGGAATAGAGGGTTGTGGGAGCAGCTTGCGCAACGGGGGTGGGATGGGGAGGTGCTGAGGGGGAGAGACGAGCAGATGAGATTATGGGAATTACTTTAAGTGGATATAATAATACATTACAGAAGCATAGAAAATGGCCAGGGCCACTGCTTTAAAAAAAAAAGCATATTCTCCTTGCCCATTCTGGGTGAGGACAGCAGCAGAAGCCTCAATCGGATGTTAATCTGGAGCAGGATTTAATGGCTTGAAAAATTATGCGACTTGGACTATTATCAATTAGTGCGAATCGGGTATTCGATTTTCTTCATCTTCTCTGCAAAGGATACTGACTCCTAGTTCTAGTTGAACGTTATTTTTCAGCCACCATTCACCTTGGAGCAACTTGCAAAATTGACCGACATACATGCATCTAGATGCATCTAGTCAGCGTTATTTATATTGAATTTTCTCTCTACATTACAACAGATTTTTTTAATGATCATAACCATTTTTTATAAAAGGGGAGAGTTACATTGAAAAAGACCCATGGGAATATTATGCAAATACATTAAACAAAGCATTGCCAGATGAAATTCAACACTCTTGTCTAAATTAGCATATTGTCAACAGGGGTCACTTTCAGCAATCGGATGCAAAAATCTGCACCAGAATGTTTAGTCCCCTCTGAACACAGGTTGACTTGGCTTACATTTAGGATCTAATCTGTATATTTCCGCTTTGCTCCCGTGAAGTGTTTATTCATTGAACTAAAAGCAGCCTGTTCTTTATTTGAAAGAAAGCCTACCCAAGATAGTCAGGCGATGTAATCAAAGGGACATATCTGTGTAAAGATTTCAAAATATCTTTTGTTAAAACGGGCCAGTGCATCATGGTGGTAACAACTTCTCTTATCTGTATTTTCCTTGGTTAGATTTTTCTTTTGAGCTCAAGGGAATTTGATCTTTTTGAAACTGTTTTTCTGTGTTCCTTTTGCAAGCAGTGTTACTCATGTAGCAATCTGTTCACCCTCTTCCAGTTTTCCCAAGGGCTTCAAGCCAGATAATGCTGAAAATAAGGAAGCAGAATAATCAACGAGCCAACTGTTAAATTCCTTAAAGTGATCTAGAGTAAGGACATTTTGATAAATCTAAAAGAGCAGTTGATTGGCTATCAAGACTGTATCCGAGGTGGGTAGTTCATTTTGCAATAAACCACTAGTGATTCAGAATGATTACTTTCCACTTCAGTTCTGAACCTGAAGCTATGGAAAGAATGACAGTGAAAAATGACATGGTTACCATTAGCCATTAACTCTGTTGCTATGCCATTCTTCACTGTTCTCCGCAACACCCTTGTGACAGAAACCAATCAGATTAGTAAAAGAGGAAACGCATTGCACTGGTGCTGCTGACAGCAAATATTATTGGATGCTTTCTCTTAAAACAAATATGCAGTTGATGGCTAACTTGCCAAACCTTGTGTATTGACCTATTCAATCTCAATTATAAATTACAGTCAGCCTGGTTCTGCTTAGCTCAATTAATAACTTCACTGCCCAGAATAGTTATGCAAACACACACACAGACATTATTAGGAGCAGGTCATTCAGGCCCTCAAGTCTGCTCAACCAATTACTTGGATCATGTGTGATCCAAGTGTAACTTCAACTTCGCATTCTATTCTACCCAGTCTACCCATGGAAATATGTCACCCTCTTGCCTTTCAAGAATAAACTTGCCTTTGTCTTTAAAATATTCAAATCTCTACATCCATCATCCATGGAAGAAAAACATTCCAAAGACTCCTGACCCTCTGAGAGGAAGAGAACTGAGTTTCACAAATATAAAAGTGTCAGATTCAATATCTAATCTGAACTAATGTCAGAAGAGGTAGCTTTGCACTCCATTGGCCTCTGAAAACACACAATAAAATCTTGTTTATTTTCCATTAACACTTAACTGTAAGTAAATGTTTATAAACTCAAGACTTGACTTGACAATAATGATCCCACACAATCAAATCATATGTCAGATTTTTGTTAGAAGCTTCAGAGAAGGCATAACCAGGTAAAACATAGGGTCATACAGTACAGAAATAGGCCCTTTGGCTTAACAAATCTATGCCAGTCATCAAGCACTCAATTTCACAAATTTCATTTTATTCTCTCGTTTCCATCAGCTACCCTAGACCTACACACTAGCACAATTTATAATGCCAATTAACCTGCCAAACCAGAGCACCTGGGAAACCCACACAATTACAGAGAGAACATGCAAACTCATCACAGACAGCTCCAGAGGTCAGGATTGAACCCATCTTACTGGAAGAGTGAGGCAATAGTCCTAGTTGTGCCACTGTGGCTATGGAAGGAGGACTAGTAGAATGGAGAACTAGTGCAGTAAACAAAACCAAATAGTAATAGTATGTTTAAAAGAATACACGCAGAATATTGAAATTTCCAATGTCCACTCTAATATTAAAAACAAAGACCAAGAGAAAATTGAACCTGAGTGACAAATACTTTTTGTGGGGGATAAGGCATGATAATTATCCCAAAGATAAGGATTTCATTATAGGTCAATAATGCAATGTACAGGATTCAGGACTACTGTCAGCAGTAAAGACTTCTCTTGTATGTTAACAATTTTTTTAAGGTACAAGGTGAAATGCATGTTTTATAAATATATATATACTGTACTCTTGGTACAGTGACATCCATTAATTACTTTTTCTGTGTGTGTAAAAATCTAATTCTTGATGGCCTGAATTTCAGCAGGGTTAGGAGATTGTCATTAAACCCTTGAGCTGATGTAAGTAATTTTTTTTTTTAACAAATGCTGCTTAATTCTCACTTTTATTGACCATCACCAATGACTCTCACCATCTGTGAGTTTAATTTTATTTCCCTACCAAAGTGCATCATATTTATTTTTAACATGACCATTACTTGTGAAATAGCCTGGAGCGAATCTTCAGACAGAATGAGAAGCAAAGGATATGTGTGAAGCTAGAAGTTAAATCATTATAGTAAAGGAAAATAAAACTGCAGATGCTGGAAATCTGAAATGTAAACAGGAAATGCTAGAAACATGCAGGCCAGGCAGCATCTGTGGAAAAAGAAACAGTGCTCAAACTCAAGGTCCAAGACCCTTTGTCATGTTTTCAAATACACAGGACGTGATGTTAAAATCCAAAGTGCCAAATGTCAACTTGCTCCCGAGGCTTATGCATTCACCTATGCTCCTCCGATGTTGAGAAAGGCTGGGCAGACACGTCATTTGGGTTATCAAGTGGGCACCTACTTTCATCGACGTTTCAGAACTAGGTAAGAGAAAAGGCAAGTTAAATTTCATTTGCAGAAGAGACAGCTGGGATGGACATATCTATTAAGGTGAGACTAATGTTAGGTGAGGTTAATGTGGATTACAGTTCTTTGTTTTATGTGTTGCTAATAGCAGTACTGTTGGACAGCCCTGTTCTTAAGAACACATAGGCTAGGCAAAGAAGCATGTGTACAAGCAACACATTATCTTAGATTTATGGTGCTAACATAATATATTCCTTTATTCGTCCCACACCGGGGAAATTTACATGACAATGAAGATTGTATTTGGAGAGACATTGTTATAAAACATAATGACTTGCTATCCCAGTCACGCAATATTCAGCCTCTTCCATTGGCAGAATGAATGCCGCACACAAACTAGAAGAATAACTCGTCATATTCCACTTGGGTAGCTTACAACCCAACTGCATGAACATTGAATTGTCCAATTTCAGGTAACCCTTCCACCTCATCTCTACCCAGCACACACCTACCTGTCCACCACCGCCCTGGTCACCCAGTTATTTTTCCCCTCCTTCACCCACTCATCATCCACCCTTCCCTCCTGTGGGTCGCCTGTTGTTTCCCCTCCCTCTCGTACCCTCTATTCTGTACTACCTGCTATCCCTCCCTCTGAATCTACATTTCACTCCTTATTTTCCTTCCTGATCAGATTCCACCAATTTCACCTTTTGGTCTTCTCCACATTCCCTCCAGACTTTGTGACTATCTCCATCCTTCTCTCTCCCACTTGACTCATCTGCTAAACCACGCTACCTCGCCTGGATCCACCTATCATTTTCCAGCTCTTGCCCCACTCCTTCCTCTCATCTCTTTCTATCAACTAACTCCTCTCTGCTCCATTCTTAAGAAGGGAGCCAACTTGAAATATTGTCTGTCCATTTCCCTCCACAGATGCTGCCTGAGTTCCTCTAGCAAAAGGATGTTGATCTTTTTGATCAACATTTAGGCCAGCAATTTCTGAATTGAGATGTAAGAGAAAATATCACAGACAATGTGGCCCAAACAGCGTGTTCTTGCGCTGTACTATTCTATGTCCATAAAGAACTCCAAGACAAATGTCCACCGTGAATATATCAAAGGAGCCATGATAATGATGATCACTTTATTCTTAAAATAAATACACTGGACAGTCATCATTTATGGCCTATGTTAAAAATTATATTCCTCTCAACTGTTTCTCATTTCAGAATCTAAATATTTGTATTTCACAATGATTTGTGCTGACACCATAATTTTAAAAAGTGATTTGCAACACATAGTCCTTTCACAAACAGCTTCTTAATATTTTTAATTTTTGTTCAGTTCAGGAATGGTTTTCTTGCATTTTTATTAGCTTTTGGCAAAATTAGGTAGTATCCATCATGTAAAGTTACTTAAAAGAGGCACATCGGTTTTCAGTTTCCATAAAGCTCAATTAATTCCAGTTATTTCAGGCTTTATACCTCATTGTCTTTCAAGTATTTGCAAATTTTTATTTTCTTGATGCCCCACTCTTGGATTCTTTTGGCTTTTTTTCACTAGTCACGCTGCTTGATCGGTGTATCCTACAGACAATTAGTATGTAAACTCTATTATCATTTTGAAGAAAATGTATGTGGTGTTCTTGATGTTCTAAGAACAAAACTCTTGGATTAATTACATTTATCGCTGACACAGACATTCATTGGGAACAAAAATAAGTCCCATGTCAACCTTTAAAGGTACTATTTCAGTTTTTATCAGTAGAAGTGACAAATGTTCAAGTCCCACATAGTGTATAAACAAATGTGGAGTGCCAGAGATGACTGGTAACAGCAGGTGGACTGCTCATATTTGCTGTAACCACAAGGAATGTATGAACAGCATTGCTATAGCTCGACAAGGGCTCAGTTGCTGAGCAGTACTGTACTTTGCAAGGGCACCTGCAGACGACACATAAATGACACTGCTAATAGTAGTTTCCTTTTTAATCCATTCCACAGGGGAACAACAGGAATGTATGCCTATTTTTTGGTAGACAGATGTTCTGAGCAGGTGACTAATGAATTGCATAGCAGGGCAAGCACTTCAATCATTTTCCCATTGAAAAGCAATTACAGCATGTCAGGACATTGCAGTTTCATTATATTACCGGATTCACAATGTACACTGTTGGCACCAAACAGCCATCCAGAACATCCACTGTTCATGCCAACAGAAAAGCTTCTCTCTCAGTGTACAGCTGGAATATAGTCGAGTCATGCAAATTGGTATCCAGGTCCCAAGAAGGAGAGACAGTATTTTTATTTCAAGACAATTGCCTCTGGAAAACTTGCTTGAAGAGAAAGGCAGACTTCAGGAATGATTATTCAAATTCAAAGCATAGCCATTTCAGCTATAACTAATGATAACCTTACATAAGCTTCAGTAGTAAGTGGCGCTTAGAAAGGTTGAGCTCCAAAATCTGATAGAGCTGTTTTTCCCACTATGAAGTTGGGCATCACATACCTGTATAAATTAAGGTCATCTTACACTATTGTCCTGCCAGAGTCTCCCTCGGTAATTTTGCAGTACAACGAGTCATAACAGTGATGGAGGTGAAGGCTCACTTATCATCAAGACTTTGGCAGGACAGACAATGGTGCATTAGTTGTTGCTATGGAAACAATTCTGCAGCCAGGAAGACTACCAGAGCACACATTAAGCTAAATGCAGACTGAGCTGTCTGTCTGCACACAATCAATGGTTCAAAAATTGCTCTCTGTTCTATTTCAATTACTATCAATGCTACTGTATTCTGTAATTCACAAACTCTCCAGATGAAGGTCAAGTAAAGTGGTGTGCACAGCCTGAAAGATGACCGTCTCATATGTGTTCTATTGCCCTGTAGGGCTCTCCATCAACATGATGGCTAACCTGCCCAAAGGAAAGGCTGAAAGAAGCACTGATGTTGAAGTTCTATTTCATAGCTCTCTGCACCCAGTTTTCAGCATGACATAGACAGATAGAAATAGCCCCCCACAACTGCAATCGCAGAACACGGGGAAGTGGATCTAATTGTACTAAGATTCCCCTGTTGGTGAATTTTATTTAACCACTTGACCAAGTGGACCCGTTGGGCCCAATCCTCTCCTGCATTGGTGCAGCACCCTCTCCTCTCCTCTCCCTCTCCCCCCTCCACCTCTCCCCCTCCCACCCCCCTCCCCTTCCCTCCCCCCTCTCCCCTTCCTCCTCACCTCTTCCCTCCCTCCTCCTTCCCCCTCTCCCCCCTCCCCTTCCCTAGGAGATAGATTTAAACTTTAAAATGTGAATAACTTAAAAAATATAACACCAATTTCAATGAAACGTCTTCCATTAGCACCAAAGGGATGACGGTGAGTAAGGTGGGCCTAAATTTATCATATCATATCATATCATATATATACAGCCGGAAACAGGCCTTTTCGGCCCTCCAAGTCCGTGCCGCCCAGTGATCCCCCACGATTGCAGTTGTGGGGGGCTATTTCTATCTGTCTATGTCATGCTGAAAACTGAGTGCAGTGATCCCCGTACATTAACACTATCCTACACCCACTAGGGACAATTTTTTACATTTACCCAGCCAATTAACCTACATACCTGTACGTCTTTGGAGTGTGGGAGGAAACCGAAGATCTCGGAGTAAACCCACGCAGGTCACGGGGAGAACGTACAAACTCCTTACAGTGCAGCACCCGTAGTCAGGATCGAACCTGAGTCTCCGGCGCTGCATTCGCTGTAAAGCAGCAACTCTACCGCTGCGCTACCGTGCCGCTATCGTGTACCATTTTGGCTGTAGTTCAGGGACAAACAAACGGGTTTTAGTGTATAGATAATGTCCTGCTTTGTTACATTCTAAACTTGTGATGCAACAGTGCAGAGTAATTTTCCTCATGAATATGGGTAATAAACTCCTCAATATCTAGCTTAGGGAGTTTGCCTTGTTCCAATAGATCATGCACAGAACCATACATAATCGGACCTTCTGTGGTCCAAACCTCATGCTTTGGAGCTGAGGAAGAAACCAATCCACAGTTATGGTAAGTTCCTGCTCTTCTATTGTAAGTTTCAATTGCTCCTTCTCGCTTATTCAGACTCAAGCCACTATCTGAATCCACCCAAACACATTCAGACTCAAGCCCACTATCTGAATCCACCCAAACCTGAGTCAGGTTTGTGATCGAGTGTCACAAGGTGATTTGAAGTGACAAATTAACATTGTCTTCCTGTATTTGGATGCCTGATTTTCCTCTTGTGGCAGGGCCACAGAATCAACCAAGGAACACATACATTGCAATAGGTAAGGTATATCAAGGCCATTGTGCTGTAGGTGTTTGTCAGTACAACATAGAATTAGCACAGCCCAGTTACATAAACAAGTAAAGTTTCGGATGTGTACAGCTTTACAAAGGGAGGGGGGATGTGTACAGCTTTACAAATGTTCGAATGAGGATTTTCAAATATTGTTCTTATGCTGGGGTATTATGAAAAAAGAAACACTTTTTGATCTCAATCTGGATGCACTAAGGAAGAACAAAAACCTAAAATGGAAAATAGTACACAATTTTTATTTTTATTTCTTATTCGCAGCATAATGGGAGATCAGATAGCCTTCTTAGAAAGGGCTTACCTATATCTGAACAAACAGTAATAGATTTAAAGACCTTGAATGAACTACAAGGCCAAGCATGAAATATTTTCATAGAATCTTTATTTTAAAAAATTCAGACCCACGCAATGTACTTTGATAAACATGACTACTTGCAAACTGAATTGTCGGATTTATTTACCTTTTGCTTTCCCAGAAAGAATAAGTGCCAAGGTTTGGTGCATATTATTAATCAGAATGTACATAGAGTCATACAGCATGGAAACAGGCCCGACGGCAAAACATTCCCATGCCGACCATGTGTTTGGCCCATATCCCTCTAAATTTGTCCTAACCATGTACCTGTCCAAATGTCTTTTAAATGTTGTTCTAGTACCTGCCTCAACTGCATTCTTTGGCATCCCTTCTTTGACACCCCCCCCAATGGGTTCCCCCTTAATTCTTGACGGCCAAGAATTATGGGGGAACCCAATGGGGGGGGGGGGGGTAGGGGTCGAGGAAGGGATGATATAAAGTAAAATAATCTTTCACTTATGAAGAAGTCTACAGCTATGTGGATGATAAACATTTATTTTTCTCTCATACTGACAATCCAGTTCTCACTGTGTCCATGATTTTTTAAGAAGAGTACAAACCGACAGCAACTTGGGGGTTTTATTCACTTTGAACTTGGGAGTGAATGTAGGTGATTACCTGGATGATTTGTAGCCCTAGGAAAACCTTGCATTTTTACAAATGAAACCTTTTCATTGACGACTTGTTCTATTGGTGATTGTAAGGGCCAGAGGTATGGCTACTCAATAATGGAAATTCCATCCTTGTTCTATGATATTCCGAGATAGTTGCAGTGTTTTGACAATCACTGTTCAACAGTTTTACCAAAAAATAACAACGAACTGTCAGTTAAAAGGTCCTAAGCCAAGCTTTTGATGATTCATTTATCAACAATGGGCATGCTTAGAAACTTGAACATGAAATAGTCCTCACAGTCTTGTGGAGAATAGACTGAGCCACAGTAATGGTTGAGTCCCCAAATCTGGGGAGGACAAGAGATGACTTTTAAGGTCTTCAGAAGTAAAGCAATTGATAAGATGGAGAGGTTGGGGAAAGAATTCCCGAGAGTAGGTCCTTGTCATGATAGGAAAGCTACCAGTCTTGAGCATGGGAAAAGGTGCAAGTACTGTTGGTAGTGTTATCAGTGTGATAGAGGTATGGTATGGTTATAGAGTTGAAGCTACATAATGTTTTATGGCACGATTGGACTTCATATAACCATTAAATTAAGCCTTTCTCAAAGCAGCGCATTTTGCTTTTGATATTCTGACAACTTACATTTTGACTGTTCAGTTTTTGTAAATAAATTTGCTTCGAATTTAGGGTATAACTCTTAAGGTGAAGTTTCTTTTCAACTGACATTTTCGCTCCATTTTAGAGCATTTTTATCATTTTTACAAGACTGCTATTCCTCTCGAGAGCTCTATGCTCCAGACCCAATAATTGATGGTTCTGTTTATTATCATTGTTTATGTTAGTGTGGTTTGTGCTCTTCCTGTATATGATGACAAAATATTTAGTAGCTTCAATTTTTATTACACTGCCAGCAAGTTTTGTTGAGTTTTCAGCTCGTAAATTTGTTCTGTAAAATTTCTGCCAGTTCCATGTTTAAAAGTTGTCTAAAGCACAGAAAGACCTTTGATGGTTATGATCAGTGGTTTTTGCTTCACTGCAGCCAACAGTCTAACGAACAGACTTCAAAGGCTCAGGGAATTCATTAGACCGAGGATAAGTGTAGAAGGAACCAACATATCAAGGCCAAAAATCATCTAAAGTCATTTCACCTGTCATTTTCCCATAACAGAATAATTGTTGGATGAGAATCAGACAATATGTTGTGATATGTGACATCTTTATGATTTCCAGATTTCCCAGAGTAGGTCTGCTTTCATTGTGCTATGGAGAAGGGTTGGGAAGAGGAGATTCATTGCACAATCCCAGTTGAGACCATCTCATCTTCCAAGGCATCAATCTAAAGAGTCTTGATGAGGTGGGAGTCTAGGCAATCATTTTTGATGCCAACTTTCGTCTCGCCTTCTGTGCATTAGGATGAAAAGTCTCAGTTTGAATTGTTTATGATTGAGGTACAAATGTTTCTTGCTGCCTAGTTGACCCTTTGATCCTGCTTTGATTTATTCCGTTGAGTTGAGGTCAGCTTTGTGTCTCAGTGACTGATCTTAACTAAACTACTAACACTTGTAACATCTCCTGTGGTGACCATCTGATTTCAGGATTTCACAGTCTGGAGAGTTGTGATCGTGCTCTCCGATTTGACTTGTTTACTCTCTCATTAATTTTATCGGTACATTATTAATATAATTCTTGTTTTCCTATTGGTAATTAGTTTTTGCCAGCCTGCACCCAATTTGTACCTGGTCTACAAATTCCAATAACGGTGATCTGCTTTTTTCACCAATATTTCACTGCACTATTCTCTTTGTTTCTTTACTGCTTTGCAAGAATTTGTATCTACTTGTACTGCAGTTAAACTAATTTCAGCTGCAAACTTGGCAAGGTAGATCTGATATTTGGATATCTCTTGTTCAAGAACACCATGTCAAGCAATAATGGACTTTAGATGCTTCGTTGGTTTAGATAGTTGCATGTGACATCTTTATGTTTTCCATATTTTTCCTCAGTAAATCAGTTGCTACATTCCAACATGATTTCTCTGGTATCACTGAAAAAATCAAAGGAACCCTGTAGTAAAATTTACAGTAGGTATCATAGCTGGTGTCAACTGAGGTTCAGTGCTGTCGACAACATAATTCTTACCTTTAAGTCAGAAGCTTGTACGTTCAAGTTCAACTCCAGAAACCTGAGCTGCAGTGCTGAATGAGTGCTTCATTATCAGTAGTGCTGATTGTTTAATTGAAATGTTAAACCAAGGTTCCATCTGTGCTGTCAGGTGTATGCAAAAGATGCCAGAGCAATATTTTGAAAAGAGCACAGGTGTTATCCCTCATATCCTGACCTATATTTTACTTGCTTATCATGAAGGAGGCCATTGAACTTCTCGTGTCCTTGCCAGCTCTTAGAAGATCAATCCCATCAGTGCCAATACTGCCCCCTTTTTTTCCCTGCAACTTGTCCTCAGGTGCCCTTTGATTATGAGAGGCACTTAGTTACAATGGCTCGTTAACTGCCTGGCATATCTTTGAGATGTAGGAACAAACTGGAGCACTCGGCAGAAACTCATACAGCAAGCATGTAAGGTCAGGATTGATTGCAGGAACAGTGATAAAGTATCACTAACAACTACACCACTGTGCTAGCCAAGCGTATTATTATTGACAAGATATTATCCTAAAATTGATTGGCATATTTCCTACATTAGAAAAGCAACTACACTCCACAAGGTATTTTGAAGAATTTTATGACATTTAATTGTTAGTTTTATATTTTAATTATTGATCTGATCGTCAGTATTTGTATTGCCTTACTTTGAGTTTTGGCTGTGTGCCTGACCCGAGAAAAGGAAAAATCAATATAAAGTGTGGTGCACAATTTCATGAGCATATTTATCTGCAAGCCAGACAAGATCCTTTGTGGTTAGCCATATTTCTTTTCATCTTGTTCAAATTCAATATACTAGTAACTTAAAATAGACCTTTTGTGGTCATGTTATTTTTTAAAAGTTTATTTGGGGCTGAAAGGAAGAGAATTCAGCAGTTTGCATGAAATATTTCTGTTCAAGTACAGAGGGTCAGGAGCCGTGATCCCTCAATTTGACCACTGCCACTGATTTAAATACAGTACTGAGATGAATCGGGATCGTAGCGCTGAAAACACAAACCCTCTTCAGTTTTGAGGATAGTATTATCGCCATGAAACTGACAACAGGTAGGTGTGTGGAATGAGCTGCCAGAAGAGATAGTTGAGGCACATACAATAACATTTAAAAAGACACTTGGACAGTTACACAGAAAGGAAAGGTTAGAGAGATATGGGTCAAATGTAGGCAAATGTACTAGCTTAGATGGATCATCTTTGTCAGCATGAGTTGGGCTGAGGGGCTTGTTTCCATGCTATAATGCTCTATGACACTACTAGGTGGAGATTGTAAGTCCATGGATGTTGATTAATGGCTTTGTCCATCGAGTTAATGATAACATTATTTTTGTGTTTTTGCAGTGTATTTTCTGGCCATTGCAGGACCTCCGATCAAGGGCAATCTTGGGCTGTAGGTCTTTCTTGGGCATGTAGGAATCTGGTTTCACGCACAATGCTTCATTTCTGTATGTTAATTTTAGTGTGGATGCCTGATTAGCTGTGAGGGATCTTCTGGAGGTGTCCGTCGTTGGTACCTCTCCAACTTATGACCTTTTGTCAAACACTACCCAGGTCTAGTCCTTAGATAATGTCTGTATTATAGACCCGCGTCTCAACATCTCCTGGTTGGTTGCAATCAGTGCAATTGTGTCAGAGCAGTTTCACAATGTAAGCACAGGATCCCGAACCTCACTTTAATAGGTGTGGCTACTGAGGTAACACGTATATTCAATGAGTGCCCAGGTCCATCTGTCTATGTTGGCTTGTGGTGGATCATATGCAAAGTTCACAACAGGATTATGAAGCACTTAAGGCTTCTCAATGTTACATTGCAAATTAGCTGTGATATGCTTGTGTAATGAGCTCCAATGTGGACCAGTGGTCATCCCGAGTATGCAGTCATCACCTTTATGTAGAGTAATTAATATCCAGTGTTCATTTAGAAGTGAGATTAAAAAGATTGGTGCAACATCCATCACTTCACTTTTGGATGTCAGTTCAATCACTGGGAAGGCATTCTGTAGTGAGGGGAAAGAATGATAGATGGAGGAGAAATTATGTTCAACGAGAAAGAAGAACTAAATAGTCGTCTGCGTACAAGGGGCCCACATGAGATAAAATGCCTATGACAATGTCAGGTGAGGGAAGTAGCTGGAGGTGTACCTTTCTTTGGAAAGGAAAACCTTTAATGGACAGACATGAATCGTTGCTGCACCTAGCCTGTGGCAAGTACATCCTTTCTTAGCTTAAAAGAAGTCCAAAACTACACGCAATACTACAAAGTGCAGTGTCGCCATGGCCATACACACTTGCAACAAGACACCCTTACTCAAATAATAAACCCTCCCATAATGGAAACAAAATAACATGCTTTCTTAATTTTTTGCTGAACTTGCCTTTAAGTAACTTGTGTACTTGCATAGCCAGTTCTTTGGATATCATTACCTCTCATCATGTAACACTCTGCCTTTCTCTACTTGTAGCAAAGTGGGCGACAACACATCTTTCCACATTATATTCCATCTGCCATGTTCTCAACTACTCATTCACTCGTCAACTCCCTATTCCTTTAAAGCTTCTTTATATCTTTCCCGTACTCTTAATCTCACCTGGTTTAGATATCATAAGCAACTGGAAAATATGACATTTTCTTCACTCTCAAGTGTTGATATTAGACGTGAATAACTGGGACGACCAGTGGCCTGTGGACCCCACTGATAGTCTGTCAATCTGAGAAGGATCTATTTATTCCCACTTTTTACTTTCCATCCAATAACCTGTTCTCAAAATCATCATTGTTTCCATACTGAATATCCTCCACTTTTCAAAACTTACCTTTCTTCATGAAAATAAATCCTCCATCTATTGCTATCTTGTACACTATCATTCTAATTACCACCTTCCTAAAAAAATGGATCGACTGGGCTTATAATCACTGGAATTTAGAAGGATGGGAGGGAATCTTATAGAAACATATAAAATTCTTAAGGGTTTGGAAAGGCTAGATGCAAGAAAATTGGTCCCGATGTTGAGGGAGTCCAGAACCGGGGGCCACAGTTTAAGAATAAGGGGTTGGCCATTTAGGACAGATGAGGAAAAACTTTTTCACCCAGGGAGTTGTGAATCTGTGGAATTCTCTGCCACAGAAGTCAGTGGAGGCCAATTCACTGGATGTATTCAAGAGAGAGTTTGATACAGCTCTTCAGGCTAACAGAATAAAGGGATATGGGGAGAAAGCAGGAACGGGGCGCTGATTTTGGATGATCAGCCATGATCATATTGAATGGCGTTGCTGGCTCAAAGCACCTACTCCTGCATCTATTTTCTATGTTTCTAAAACTTCTCTTACACAGATCGCCTAATGATGTGTGCTCCTGCTGAATAAAAATTGTGCAGATTAAAAACACCCATATAGTGACTGAAAGCAAAAAGTATTATTCTTGCAGAAGAATACTTTTTGCTTTCAGTCACTATATGGGTGTTTTTAATCTGCACAATTTTTATTCAGCAGGAAAATATGACATTGCAGAAGAATAATACTTGCAGAAGAATAATACAACACAATTTTTCTTTGCCATAAACCAGTACTTCGAGAGTTACTGTCATTCCATTCAAGGACTTTGCAGCAGTGAATCTGTTTTAAGTTCTATGCTGCATCTGTTTATCGCCATCATGAAAAAAAATATTTTGGAAGTATTTCAAAGGTTTCAGGATTTAAAAAATAAGAACAGTCTAAAATGTCCTTGATGCTTGTACCAAATCTGATGAATAACTCATTTAGTAACAGGTCACTTTGGAAAAAGATTCAAGATGATAATATAGATGCTTTTAGTGTGTAAGTGTTTCAATCAAACAAGAATCATGAATATTGATTGCACTGTGTATTACCTTAAAATACCTCCTTGGCTCTATTTCCCACATAATATCTTTCCTTTTAAGAATGTCATGAGTCAACAGGCCCCCTGGTAATTTACCTGATGGGTCATTCTGTACATATGGGTCTCAACACACAGTGCAGGTAGCATAACTTAAACAATGACTTACCTGACATCATTCATGTTTCCAGACCAACGCATAAGCTGATCTTCTGCTCATACTTTCAGCTATCCCTTTGTTAGATTTGACCTTTTCAACACCTGATGGACACCCTCATTTGTACAACCTGTAAATTTGATGTTATCCCAAACTGCGCTGCCTGTATCCTACTTTGCACAATTCATTTATCACTCCTGCACTTGCTGACACTTGTAACCCTGTCTCTTGTTCCTCCCTGAACTTAAATGCTGCACCTTTGACAATCTTGCTTCCTTGGCGTTAAGCTCTAACCATCTCCTTGTTTGTTCTCTATTTTCTCCTCCAAGACATTTATCATAATATACTTGCTTGATAAAACCTTTTACGATCTGCCCCTGCTCAATCACAAATGTAACATTTTTGTCTACTGCCTTGTGATGTTTTGATAGACAAATGTAAATTATTGTGACTTACACTTTTTGGCAGTGGTGTCGGAAACTTCATCTGAGTAAACTATTTCCTTTCCATATTTTGAGGACTTAGAGCAATCATATTAGCACTTTACTTTTAGATCACCTTCGGCCCCAAAAGTGGTAGAACAGGCACAGGGTTTTGTCTCTATTGCAAAAAAATCCAAAGTTCATAGTGCAACCAAAGCCACAGTCCATAGAAGATCATAGTTGCTCAGGTTAATGTGTAATATTCAAGAACCTGATGGTTGCTGGGAAGAAGCTGTTCTGGAACCGGGGGGTTACGGTTTTCAGGCTCTTGTGCTTTCTTCCTGAAGGTAGAAGTGAAATGAGGGCGCGGCTAAGATGGTGTAGGTCTTTCATGGGCACTTGCTGCCTTTCTAGATTGCATCCCTATAGATCCCATCGATGGTGGGGAGGTCAGTAGCTGTGATGACCAGGCAGTGTCTACCATCTGTAGTCTTCGTTCCTGGACTTTCAAGTTGCCAAACCAGGCTGTATGCTCTCTACTATATACCTGTAGAAATTCAATAGAGTATCCGTCAACGTACCAAATGTCTTCAATCTGCTAAACTGAGTTTTCTTCGTGATCGATATGCTGAGCCCAAGACAGATCTTTAGAAATATGCACGCCCAGTAACGTAGCTGTTCACTCTCTCCACCACCATCCCGTCGATGATGACTGATTTGTGAATCCTCAGCTTTCCCCTCCTCAAGTCGACAATCGGCTTCTTCGGCTTGCTAACATTGAGAGCAAGAGTGTTGTTTTGGCACCATCCAATCACATTTTTCAATCTCCCTCCTATACGCTGGCTCATCATTACCAATTATTCTTCCAACAATGGTGGTATCGTCACGAATTTAAAGAATCCGTCTGAAGAAGGGTCTCGACCCACAACGTCACCCATTCCTTCTCTCCAGAGATGCTGCCTGTCCCACTGAGTGACTCCAGCATTTTGTGTCTACCTTCGATTGAAACCAGCATCTGCAGTTCTTTCCTACGCGTCACGAATTTAAAGGTGGCATTGGAACCATGTCTGGCTACACGGTCATGGGTATAGAGAGAGTTGCGCATGTGCTAATGCAATCGAGGAGGAAGAGTTGTTGCCAATTCAAATTGATTGTGGTCAAGGATCCAATTACATAGGGATAACCGGGGGCACAGTTCTCAGAGCTTGATGATAACTGAAGGGAAGATGGTATTTAACAACAGGCTGAAGTCGAACAACGGCCTTATGTACGTGCTAGATTGAGAGATTGCATAAACCAAGCTAAATGTCATTAACTTCAACACATCAATAAGAACAATGTGATGAAACTAACAATGAACGTAGATATGCACGGGGAAACCTACCATCACTATTCTATGAACCTTGCAATTGATGTTCTTGCTTCATCTTTCCATTGCAGGAAATATTTTGAAAATTCCCAATGCAGTGATCCACATACATGTTCCCTGAGGTAGAGCTGATGAGAATCTACTTTGTTTTTAATCAAGATAGCTGTACTTGACCGTCAAACACTCAATGCATGTAATATGATCTATTCCCACAAGTGACATTGCTTGCTTTGAACACTCAAGTGTTGTGAGAAAACTGACAAGCATTATCAACAAGGTTCTCATGGAGTGAATGTCAGGTCAATAAATGTATAACATCAGGAAAAACGAAATTTAAAAAGTGGTGAGAAAATGAGTTCAACCTGAAAATATACATATTTTGCAGAACAAATGCCTTGAAATGCAATTGAATTACTGGTGCATTAGATAAAGCAAACCACGAAGAAATATTGTGGACACAAAGTCTTATCTGTTGCTAGTAATAGATGTGCTTTTGGTGATCACATTGAACATTCATGCCGTTGTTGACCTCTGGTGAATAATCAATGTTCACAATTCATTAATCATGAAAGGATAACTAATATTTATAATAATAATGCCTCAAAGTAACATCAGATTTATCTAATAGATATTCTCCTTAACCAACCTAGATAATTTTTGATGAAGGAATGCCAGATTATTCCTGCAAGAAATATTATTATTGGGTTTCTTGACAGTAATTTTACATTTTCATAATTAATCTGCTTACTTTTGCCTGTAAATCTATAAATGAGGAAGCCTTGCCAGAAGAACATGGACATCTGGCACCTGGAGCTAACACTGACACAGTCCGATAAGGGTGAAAGAAATAGGATGTATTGATAAGGGAAATGAAGTAAGTTGGATATAAACTCTGGAACATAAATACCAGCATAGACATCAGTTCTAAAGACACATTTCTGTGTCTTTAGCTATGTAATTGCTGTACTAATGCCTTGATATCATGTATAGGTACAGAGCCATCATCCATGGACAGGTTAGTCACATATGGACCACGTAGAAACACAATGCCCTCTATATAAAGTTGAAGGTAACATTCCAAAAATATTCTCCCATCCTGAAATGCATTAAACTGGTAAACTGATTTTATATTTGTAGCTTTCAATCATCCATACAAAAGAAGATTTTAGATGGATTATTTCAGATTTATCTTTAAAATAATCCAGCCATATCAGGATGACCAAAATAATCAAGTTTGATGGTAAATGTCAATTAAAATAGGACAAAGTGAGACAGAAGCCAAGTGCAAGAAATCCAACAGTGATGTAAATTCTGGTGGAATGTGGCCACAATCAGCTAGATAATTAACTGTTAGGGTGGACAGGATTTCCAACAGACTAAAACATGGTTCATGACATTGAACTAAGCTGGATTTAATTATGGAATTTGTCTTCACTGCCTTCCTACCACTTGGTAACTAAGACATTGGGGTTCATGTTCGGCACAGACATTGTAGGCTGAAGGACCTGTTCCTGTACTATACTTTTCTACATTCTAGATCATGTGCATCAGGGAGAAACACAAGCAGTGCGTAGTGAAACTTTAGGAGTGGAAGACCAATGAAACGTTTAGCTTAGCCCGACATACAAAGACAGAACTGAGATGAGGAAAAACTTTTTCAGTCAGAGAGTTGTGAATCTGTGGAATTCTCTGCCTCAGAAGGCAGTGGAGGCCAATTCTCTGAATGCATTCAAGAGAGAGCTGGATAGAGCTCTTAAGGATAGCGGAGTCAGGGGGTATGGGGAGAAGGCAGGAACGGGGTACTGATTGAGAATGATCAGCCATGATCACATTGAATGGCGGTGCTGGCTCGAAGGGCCGAATGGCCTCCTCCTGCACCTATTGTCTATTGTCTACAGGCATTCTGTTCCTTAAAAGTATCAGTCTTCAAAGCAAAGCATTGGTACCAAATAGTTTCATTGAGACCATTGGTGATTTTTTTTTCTTTTCACATAATGTGACCTTATTGGTGTTGTACATAGCCTTAAAAAACCTCATCTGACAAATTATTGCCTTCTTCAAAACACAGCCAGTTTGGCTGAGGGATTATTTCAGTAATTGTGTTATCTACAAAAACGTACAATAATATGAAGTTTTAAAAAAAGCTTGTCATTTTTTTTGTTGTGGGACAAGGGTACTGACCTGAAACGTCACCTACCCATGTCCTCAAAATACTTGAAATATGTAATTCAATTGACTAGAATATAAATTAACTTGCAACATAGAGCAGCGTGTCCATTAGATTTAAACCAGGCAATGGAAAGGCTTGAATTACCAGTGAATCATCAATATATATAAATTCTTTCCCTATTATTGTGTGTAGAAAATGTTATTGGGGAATTTTTCACAAGTTCAATATTTCCCTTTCGTGTTCACAATTTGATTGATGACATGTAATCTACCTTTTCGTACTAGAGTGCCTCGGTAGATCTGACCGGAAAGTGGAGTTGCCAGCCTCTGTGATTCATCTTGCCAAGCAGAGGACACGTCCTGAATTGGCAGCTCGTTTCCTCATCAGACATCTCTTCCCAGACAGCATTCTTCTCAGGAGTAACGTGTACGGAGCAATTCGGAAAGGAAAAGCTCCTCTAGACTGTAATAAGATAAATGCTGTTAGAGGTGAGCTGCACTTGACCAATTTTGATATCCAGTTCAGCAGAGTTTTTTAAATTGGGGATAATTTGGATTATTGTGTATAAAATTAATAGAGTTTAGTGATATTCGTATAAAGTTTATTCATTATAGTTTAAATTAATTCTATGAAATAAACCAGAGAATTTTCAAAGGGCCTTCAAGGCTGGTTCAATAATTATAATGCCAACTGTTATCCTCACTACACAAACCTTTTGCAATGTTTAATATAGTGAAGGATGCTGTTTGAAGGAAGCCTCTTTGCACTGTGTGATATTGACCTTCTTGAGCACTGTAACTATACTTATTTCAGCAAGTGGAAACTATTCCATCACATTCCTGAAATGTGTTTATCAGTTGTAATACATGAGAAGTCAGGAGGTTATAGAATATCCAGTTTCTGACATCCTTTAAAATATTTATGGCATTTGTTTGCCTGGTTCATTTGAGCTTCTAATCAATAGTGGCCCTAGGATATTGATGGGGGATATTCAGGTGAAGATCATTCAACTGAAAGCTAAGGCAGCAAGGTGGCTGTGCTCTGCGATGGAACTTATTGTTGCTTGGTCCTTGTATGGGGGAATGTTATCACATATATGTTAACCCAAACCTCAATTTTACCTTGGTCTTGCTGTAATTGGGTAGACTGGTTTGATTTGCTAGTCATAGTCAGCAATGATCGGCCTATCTCTGAATTTGTGAATGTCAGAGAAGCGAAGTGGATGGTTGACTATCACCATGGACTCAGTGAGCCAAAGGCCTCTCTCGCTCTCTCTCTCTCACTCTCCCTTGGACAATGAAAGATCATTGCCAAGCCCCCTCAGTGGGACTCAGGTAGACCCCCAGATAGAGGAGGTGCGTGGTGCTCCATGCAAAAACTGCCATCTCCTGTGGCAGGGAGTCCACCTGCCACTGACCCACCAAGAGACTATAACACTTCCCCCAGTTGATCCTGGCGGACAACAGCTGCTGACCCTCACGCATCCTCCGCAGGTCAACAGGGTCGGTGAACATTAGGACGTCATCGGCATAGGCCGAGAGAACCATCTCCACCCCCAGCCCCGGCAAAGCCAGGCCTGCCAACCGCCTCCGAAAGAGGAACAGGAATGGCTCCACATTACTCTAGGGAGTTAGTTACCACAGCATTCTTCCTTTGTACCATGAACTGTAAGGTGTTTTTTTGTTTAGCACATGCTGCAACCCCAGTCCTACATCTGCATTCTGCAGTAATCACAAGTCTATCAGTGATTGCACCCCACCCAGAGTACATTCTGTGTCTGAGTTACCCTCGGTGCTTCTCATATCCTGTTTGATACATAGGCACACTGATAGATTAACCAAGAGAAAATGTTATTTACAATTGACGTTTTTTTGGCCAATGTTTTCCGTGAAAACAATTCTGAGGACTCCTAAAGGCATTCCCGTCCAAAACATTGCATCCCAAATGGCAGTAGATCTGTTCAGATGGTGGAAGAATGTTATTTGATATTAATACCCATAACAGTTGGGTGATACATGATTAGTCTGTGATACATGAATGGTCTCCTAACCTTGGCATCAGTCCCCAGATGTTAGAGAGGGTGACTTTTCATGATTGACACAACAGCACTTTGTCCTCTTGCTATCCTTACACAATGGCAGGATAACATTCCTTTGATATATAGGCCTGACACATTTCCCTCCAAAAACATTAAACAACTGAATTTACAAAATAAACCGAGTTACCCCCATCAGTTCTGCAAAAATTGACTGTAGGTCAACCATGCTCAATCTGACAAGCAGTTATACAAAAGGTATTAACCTATTGTGTTCCTCCAGGTATTAATCAAACCACTGTATGGTGCCAGGAGTTTTTAGTTTTACTCCAGATTTCCGACATCTGTTTTTCCTTTCATTTCTACTCAAAGCCTTATCCAGATGTTTAGGCATTTTGCATGGGCTTACTATGATTTCCACAAACCTCTCCTTAAACACCATTCTCTGGGGATATACATATATATATATTTATTTAATAATTTTAAGATGCCTTAGAAAAGTAAAGCCTTTTAAAAACAAATCTGAAAGTTATTTATCAGGTAAAAATATAATTTTGACTACTTTCCATTTTTCCACAGAATTTCTATCAGATTACTTTGCAGGTTTTGACCTGGCTGAGGATGGCAAAGACTGGAAAGTATGTGTTGATGCAATTAATGGTGTCATTCGATGTCTCAGATATGAACTAAAGAAGACACCACAAGGAAGGTCGTTCCTTAAACATTATTCATCACCTGTCCCAGGCCAAGTTGAGATGGAATGATAAGAAGCAAATGACTGAAGGTTGCATTTACACGATTACAGATGCAAATCCAAGTATTAATTGAATGCTCTGAGGTGTCAGGAAAATATGGAAAAATTTTATATAGGAACATTAAAGTGGACATCCCATGAGAAGGTTACATTCAGTTTCAGCTGTGTTTTGCTTAGAATGTAACAAAATCATTACTCAATTCTCAAAAATAAGAATTAAAAATGATAACGCTAGATTTTCATACCACATTCATTTTATCTGCGAGCAATACATCTGTTGACATAAAAACAGACCTCATTAAAAATGAAGACCAATACAGACATCTATTTGCACAGTTAAATGCATCTTTGCCCATAAAAATATGTAACAGTCTGCAGCTGAAGAGAGTGGAGTTCCCATATTGTTGTGAAAGGTTGATAACTTGAACCTTCACTAAAACATGCATCATCATAGTAATCGTAATCAGGAGATGACAAGCACACTGGCATCATGAATTCCATGGCCAATATCCTCCAAGATATGGACAGGGCAATTCTAACCCTCTGCAGACTCAGACAAATGGTGATTGAAATTCACCCAGGTTACTTACATGCTGGAAACCTGTCCAATTTCCAGCATTATGATTTTTTAACCTAATTTGCCATACAAGCTATAAAGTCATTATTAACGTATGCCTGTTCTGTCCCAACTTCATCACTGATAGTCAACTGAAGTCATAATTCAGGCACATTCGGGCAGGGGAGTTCTCTTTATTTCCTTGCCAAGCTGAGTGAAGTCAGAAAAGCATATTTCATAGACAAAAAACTAAAGAAAAGATTTTGGAAGCTTTGCTTTCCCTGCTACAGAAACTCTTCCTCTATTCTTCCTAAGCATGACAGATAGTTCTATGGTACCAATGTCAGCAGGTTTAGCAGGTCAGCATAGATAGTTCATATCTATGTTCCAGGTATCTGACATCCACCTGCTCAGTACCACAAAAAAAATTAAAATTGAAACCCCAGGCACTGTGTGTGAATTCACCGGCAGAGCAGTTACTAGAAATAAGAATAAATGTGTTTTAAATTTGTGATCATCATGATTTTATGCTGGAGAGGCTAGAGAATGAGAGTAGTGTTATATTTGATGGTGACTGAATATGTACAGTTGTGAATTCCTTCTCTGAAAGGAATTGCTGTACCAAGACTAGGCACTGAATTAGTCTAAAGATAATGATCCAGTCTATTATAACTAAATATAAATCTGGCCTTAGCTTGGTCGTAGTACACTCATCTCTAAGCTGGAAGGCTGTAGATTTAAGTCCAGAGACACCCGATCACAAAATATCCCAGTGGTACACTGACACAGTCTTCCACTGCATTTGGTCCTGTCCTTCAGGTGATATTTTAAACCATATCCTATCAGCCTTCAAATTCTTGAAGAATAATATCAATTCCTCAGTGAAGGATTTAACCGGTTTAATTGTTTTATTATGGACTAATGAGGGATATTGCCATGTACAGATTATTTGCAGCAGTTTCTGCATTGCTACAGTGACAGCAATTGTAAAGCGCTTTTGGGCATACTGAAAGACAATGCAGAAGATGGTGAAAACAAAGAATTTAAGATGAAGACATTTGGACCATTTTGCTCATAATAGCTCTTATCCAATTACTTTCATCCCTTGTTCTTTTTCTGCACCCCTAAAACATTTTGCTTAACAATTCAGTATAACTGTGACTGGAAAGTTGCCATGGAACCTATTTCCACCCTATTGAGTAATGCATCCCAAATTATAACAGCTATAAATGAAAGGGTTTTTTTTCTACCTTTTTAAAGGGTGCTTTGCCTGTTCTTCACTGTTTAGACTTTGTAGTTCCAGTTAATAGTCTCTTTGAAAGATCTATTTTATGAAACATTTTTAAAACTTTAATCCACCTTTTTTTTAATTAAAAATTTGCTTATTTACATGTGTATTAATTTGTATTCATGAACATTTATACACACTGACTTAACTCTGGCATGTTTGTTATTTTGCAGCAGCTCACATTTTTAATTTGAGACTTAACTACTGGGTTACTTGCTCCTCTCAATTGGATGTGACCCAGCTCCCCTGCAGTTATTTTTTTAGATAAATGAGCTTGAAAGGAAAACCTTGTATGTATTGTTTAGAAGCCGCAGATGGTCAAGGACAGGATTAGTGAGGTACAAGGTCATTGGTTATTTATGGGCAAGTATGTGCACTGAAACAGCAGCCAAAAACACAACCTTGTTAGATTTTATATTGCACATAGATTGTGATAGGCTCTTTTAAAAAAAACTTAAATTGTATTTGCCATGTTGAAGTACAATATCAAGAATTTTGGTTTAGTGGGAGGTGACTAACCTTCACTCAGTGTCAGCCAAACATTGAATTACAAGCAGACAAAGAAAGCATAGCTAGATAAACATTTACAGAGTAACTGTTACAAGGTAGCTTTCAACTCTGGGCTTCTGAAGGAAAAAAAGCATATCTGATTAAATATTTGCAAGTTAAACAAATGAGTCGATTCCGAAAAGCAATGTCACAGAGAAAAGTCAATGGAAGATTGTTTTTTTCCTCTCTTAAATTATTTTTCAACCAAAGAGCCACTAAGTGTAAAGCCAAGCCCTGATGTTGAGCAGAGAGCTGCAGACAATCCTCACATTGCAGCCGTTCAGGTTACAGAAACTTGTCTTACAAATCACCAACAAAAACATGAGTTACAGAACAAAATTAACACCCAGATTTTAAGTAAATAAAAACTAACTAAATATTTTTTTTAATTCACATTTCTTGATGCATGCACAGAAGACACAGATGTGCAATACGGAAAATTATGACACAGACTGTTTTCCAGGAAGACAACCCCTCTCCCTGCGTAACCGGGGGTGGGGAGGTGTTGCCTCTATTGATGTGGGGCTTTACTGGACTATTAATAAATAATACTGATAGTTTCAATGTAATAAGATTTTCCATTATATTAACTGGCACAGAAGTGTTTGATTCGTTTTGTACATTACGGAAACACACAGGCTCATTCTACAAGGATTTTTTTTTTGTTAGCTCAAGTTCCTCAGTTTTTCCTTTAGGTGTGCAGATTTCTGACATAACTTACCAGATAAATCAATTAACATTTTTTATTCATTATGTAAAAGGTAATAGACAAAATATAAAAATTTATTCAGAATTTGATTCAGAGGGCAGCACAGTGGCACAACTGTTAGAGCTGCTGCCACTCAACGCCAAAGACCTGGGTTCCATCTTGATCTCAAGTGCTGTTTGTGTGAAGTTTACACATTCTCCCTGTGACTGCTGGGGGTGCTCCGGTTTCCTCCCATATTCCAAAGATGTGTAGGTTGATTAACCGCTGTAAAATGCTCCTAGTGTGTAAGAAGTGGATGCCAACAACAGATTCATAAGGAGTCTTCTCTCTCAAATCAGGTAAAATCTCTATGGTTAATCTAAAGTAACCGTTCCAGCACTTACCTATTTCAGGGCATGTCATGAAGGATTCCATCTCTATTCCTTTAATTGACATTCACTCTAACCTTCCAATGCCTGTGTAGCAACCTAGTCAGAAAAAAAAGTACAACTGAGGGCAGTCCACCATCTGCAGACACCTTGTGTCCTGACCTTCAACCCTATGAAACTGCCAGTCATGCACGATTTGTCATATATGATAAGTTATAATGTGAAATGTAGGCTGCAACACACAGTCACAACCAATGCATGATTTGTTGCATCCATTATCCCATTGCATTAGGACTGTTAAAAGATTATTGTGTTCAGACTGTTATACTGTGTTCAAAAAGGCAGCAAAACAAATAGGCAGAACAGAAGGTTAACCTCCATTCATCCCGCTGTACTTTTCATCCGTACCCCACCTTCACAGCCTTTCACGCCTATGTACAAGTTTAAAAATCTATCTGTGTCAATTGTGAAAGCTCCAATTGAACAAGCATCCACCGTACTCAGGGATCAATGTGATGCATTTTGACAGTTTTAGTAAGGGTGGCAGTAAAATCAGTTCTGCATAGACTAGAGACTTGAAAATATGTAGAGCATGGGATGTGCTGTCAGAACTAGCTACAGTTTTAGAATGTAACCATTTAGCAGAGTGCCTAAAAATTACGTGTCGCTGCTTCTATATTGTAACCTTTTAAAATATTTGATATAATTTGCATTAAAGAAATGCTTAGTGCTCCAAAATGTGACTTCTGGGGCATGATGTTTGTGAAATGAGCATACAATTATGTGCTTATAGATGCAAATCCAAGTCTGAAAACATGCCAAATGTTGCTTTGAAATGTCAATGCTAATAATGCATTCACTCTTTAGAAAGTTTAGAACAATATCACATGAGAGATGAAGGGGTTTTTCTTTAAAGATACTAAATCCCTTTCTGCAAAGTTCCATTTGGGAGCCATCCAAAAAGACCATATGATGAATGTTAGAAAAAGTCTGTTTTGTATATTGCCCTCATTTTCAGGGTGTCGTTAACAATTTTTTTTAATGTCGGAGGCTGGTTTAGTGAAGAATGAAAGGTTACTGCACAAGGTCAACTAAGTAACACATAAAATGAAAAGCTTAGCATTTAATAGCACAGATTGTTTTAAAATTTGTTTCAGCTAGAGATTATGGTTAAAAACTCAAGTTTTAACCTCCAATTTTCTTACTTATTCTTAGCAACTGAAGTTGCAATGTTTTCATTTAAATACAACTATTCCTTGTTCCATGGTTTTCACATCTGCTCTGTGGTCTATCTAAATTGGTGCCTCTATAAAATGAATACTGCTCCATTAAGTGTTCAGTATTTAACCATTTCTCCATTTATTCACTGTTTTAAAATCCCAGTGCAATAGTCATTAAATTAAATCCCAGTGTTATAGAATCATTAAATGTTAACACAGCTGAAACTATCTGGTACTTCTCTACATGATGCATGTAGGAAAACCACCAAATAAAAGAAAAAACAAAAGAAGAGTGAATATTTCATACTCCACAGCAGCAGGATAATTCAAAGAGGAGGGAAACTATGTCAATTGGTTGATTACAAAAGTGTGACCAGACGGCACAACACTTTCCAGTCTTGCTGGTAGCCCAGTAGTCTGAATCTTGCAATTTAACATGCTGCATGAAATAAGGTCATAAGGTTATAAGTGATAGGAGCAAAATAGAGCCTTTCGGCCTGTCAAGTCTACTCTGCCATTCAATCATGGCTGATCTATCTCTCACTCCTAACCCCATTCTCGTGCCTTCTCCCCATAACCCCTGACACCCGTAATAATCAAGAATCTATCTCTGCCTTAAAAAATATCCATTGACTTGGCCTGCACAGCCTTCTGTGGCAAAGAATTCCACAGATTCACCACTCTATGACTAAAGAAATTCCTCATCACCTCCTTCCTAAAGGAACGTCTTTTAATTCTGAGGCTATGACCTCTAGTCCTAGACTCATCCACTAGTGGAAACATCCTCTCCACATCCACTCTATCCAAGCTTTTCACTGTTCGATGGGATAATGTAGTCAGTGGCAAAGAAAGAGCAGTACGTTTTACATCTGCAATATTGCCAAGTTTCTCAGATAGTGCAATGGTATCGTTTCTGGAAGAGTAACTGTTTCTGGAAGTGTTAAACAAGGATAGAGTTTCCCTGGTCGTCAGTTTTCACCCCACCAGCCTCCACATCCAACACATTATTCTCTGACATTACCACCACCTTCAATATGATCCCACCACCATTCACATCCCATCCCCACCCCGTTCCGCAGAGAATACTCCCTCCGCAACTCCTTGATTTGCTCATTTCTTCCAACCGAAGCCACCCCCTCCCTAAGTACTTTCCCCTGCCATCACAGGAGATGTAACACCTGTCCAAGAGATCACAGCAGCCCTTCCAGGTGAGACAGAGGTTCACATGCATCTCTTCAAACCTCACCTACTGCATTTGGTGCTCCAGATGTCGCCTCCTTTATATCGATGAGACTAAGCGTAGACTTCACCGAACTATTGCGATCAGTTTGCCAAGGCCTGCTCGATCTCCCGGTTGCTAACCATTTTAACTCCCCATCCCATTCCGTCTTTTCTATCCTGAGCCTTCTCTATTGCTAGAGTGAGGTCACCCAAAAGCTGGAGGAAAAGCATTTCATATTCCGATTAAGTAGCCTACAACCCAGTGGTATGGCCATTGATGTCTCTAATTTTAAGTAACATCACCCTCCCCTCTCTTTCCTGTGCCCACCATCGCTACCCCAGTGCACACCCATTTTTTCCAACTTATCATGTCCCTCATATCCCTCCCCCGTCCATCTTGATCCCTCCCTCTGGCATTTCATTTCACACCTCTTTTCTCTCCTTTTCATCTTTTGCCTTTACCTACCTATCTGCCAATCAAACCACCCATGCCAGTATCCATCTATCACCAACCAGGCTTTGTCCCATGCCCACCTCTTTTCCAGCTTTCTCCCCCTACTACAATCAACCTGAAAAAAGGTCCCAACTCAAAACATCTCCCATCCATGTTCTCCAGAGATGATGCCTGACCCACCAGCTGTTTGTGTTTTACCTCAAGCACAACTTCCCGATTTCTACATTTGACAATGGTGACTGGAATTTATTATCCAATTTACAATTTAATAATGTTAAGCTTGGCTAATCTCAAAATCCTGCCTGTTAGACAATAGACAATAGGTGCAGGAGTAGGCCATTCAGCCCTTCGAGCCAGCACCGCCATTCAATGCGATCATGGCTGATCACTCTCAATCAGTACCCCGTTCCTACCTTCTCCCCATACCCCCTCACTCCGCTATCCTTAAGAGCTCTATCCAGCTCTCTCTTGAAAGCATCCAACGAACTGGCCTCCACTGCCTTCTGAGGCAGAGAATTCCACACCTTCACCACCCTCTGACTGAAAAAGTTCTTTTATTTATTTTCTGTTGAAGAATTAAAAAAATATATACATATATATTTGTTAAAAATGTCTTTACAATTTTACTGACTAAACAACCATTGAATTTAGTATCATCTCGATGGGGTTTAACCAAAGCTCCAAATTATTAGTAGACAATTTTCATCCTGAAGTTTTCCAAGTTATTTTCTGATAAAATCCAGCATTTCATTGGTCTTTCTGATTACTTTCTGTGCCAGTTTACTAAGTTCTATTAATTCGCATGAATACTTACTCAAACCCTTTTCTTTTCCTCAGTCCCTAGTTTCTTGCCAATAAATCAACAACTCCCCTTGGTAGCATGAGCAGTCTCAATGTCCACAGATAACACTGGTGGCTAAAGAAGAATTTGAACTACAGTCACTGACCACAGCACAGTTGGGAGAAGAGGACTTGTTACAAAACTTCTAACCTGTGACATTCCTGCTTCTTGTTTATAACTCCAGCTGTTCCTCTCCATATTTTATTTTATAGCTTGGTCTGGGCCTTCTAATTATTTCATTTTTTAGACAGTTTTAAAGCTGCTTATTTATATTGCTCCAACTTAGTCATTTGCTTATTTCCAAGTGCAGGTGTTATTATTAATATATCAACCTCTTATTAATGTGTCCCATTCTTTTTCTCGATGGATTAGCATTTGTCCTCGTTTCCAGCACGCCACTGCCACCTCAACAGTTCCAATTTGTTTATTTTATTTTTCCTTTGATGCATTTCCTCATACTTATAATTTTGTTAGGTTGCATACTGAGACCTGTAGATCTTAGAGAGGTGAGGGATGAAAAGGTCAAGGTGCATAGATCATTAAAGACATATGTTTATTGTGAAAATGAATCAGATTATAAGAATGAAATATATGCAAGGGTTTTTGATGTTGTCAAGGACATCTCTGGCCAAAGGGCCGACCACAATGACAATAGAGAATATTGGAGAACTTACCAACGATACAGAGACCTTCACCATCCACTCTATTTTCTATTTCTGTATTACCCTATGACAGAGAAGGAAGCCATTTTGTCCACTGAGTCTATGCCAGCTCAAAGAGCAACTCCATTCTCCCACTAATATTCCCTGTAACCCATACATCCCAAATTCCCATTACATCTACACTCGCCAATTTTACATCATCCAATTAATCTACCGATCTGCACATATTTGATACATGGAAGGAAAAGAGAGAACTGCAAGGAAAGGCACACCAAGAAAACACGTAAAATCTAACCAAACCGCTCTGAGGCTGCACCACTGCGGCACCCTATTCACTTCAATAGTTCAAAAACAATTCAACCACTTCTTAAGTGCTCTCTAGTTTAAGATTCCCCCTACCATGGGTAAAAAATTGTGGTTATTCACCTTATCTATGCACCAGGGAAGGAGGAGAAAGAGAAAAACATATTGGGAAGTAATGCCTTGCAAGGGGTTTTGGCTGGCTATAAATAGTCCACTCCCATGAAAGAGAAAATAGAGATCCCAGAAAAAAATTCAAAGAACAACCACTTGATGAATACCTAGTTTGAAAGATGTTTGTTATTGGACTGGCAGGAAATCTATAACTTTTTAAACTATGAATTGGGACCTGAAAGCACAAGATCATAAACTTAAAGTAGGCACAAAAAAAGATCCATTAAGGAAATCAGTTAAAAAAACTTTATAATAATAATAATAATATATTCCTTTATTTGTCCCACACCGGGGAAATTTACAAGATTATAGTAAGATTATTGAGAATATCGAACAAGGAGTCAATGAGCTGGATAGCATGGTTGTATTTACGAGAAAATGTGACAATATATGGGGAACAGAATGAAATCCATGCCTTTCCTGTTACATTTTCATTAACATAGGAGCATAAAATATAAATTGATTGATTGATTTAATCCGTTAATTCTGTTATTAACCACACAGAGGTTTTCGATTTGTTTCTCGTGTTCTTGATTTGTATATTTCTGATTAACTTGTTGAGCCTTTTGTTTCCTCTGTACTGGCTGGATATCGGGTGCAGTTTTGTCCCTTATTCACTCGAAAATGGGTTGATTTTTTTCCTTTTTGAGTGAAGAACAAACTCTGATTGTCAACATGTTTGGAACATAAAATGTCATGGAGTTACTTATGACAAATTCTTATGGCATTCTAGAATTTTTACAGTTGTTATCTATTGACAATCACAAAAATCATTAGATCCCTTAATCTACCTGAAATAATTTTGAATTAAGTAATGCCATTAATTTCTGATGTTCGAGTTTAATATTTTCCATTTTAAATACTTGTTAGTCAACTTTTCTTGACGACATTATTTTGGCATTTTCTCCAGACCTGAAAATATATTTCAACAAAACTTAAACGTTTAAAATAATTCCATGGATAATACATATAATACAACATAAACTATAGAAGAAATTGAATATTGCAACTGGAAAGCATAAAAAATGAATAGACTCGTTTTACAGTATCAGAAAAAAATTAAGGGCAAAACTTCATCTTGATGGTTATTTCTGATAACAATTATTAGCTAATTTTTCATCTGTTAATTGGTCTATTATACCCTTAGTATTTTCTGATGGGATTCCACCACTTTTTCCCCATAACAATTCCCAATTGCTTAATGAACCACGCACATTTAAAAAAATAACAACAGCACTGCTATATAAATAATATTTCCTATATTATTGCAACTGTTTAAAAGTTGGGGGTTTGCAGCTAAGTTTAATTTACAGTTTATAAACAAGTTAAATCATTGTCTAAAGACTTTTAATTTGTAAAAGCTTATAACTGCAGACATGATCAATTATGCCCTAGATCATTTTTTAAATCGTTTTGACATATTATGAGCTGCTGTGCCCACTCCGCCCCGCACCTCTTAAATAGTCCTCATGTTTAAGAAACAATTAGACAGGTACATGGATAGGACAGGTTTGGAGGGATATGGACCAAGCGCAGGCAAGTGGGACTAGTGTAGCTGGGACATTGTTGGCCGGTGTGAGTGAGTTTGGGCCAAAGAGCCTGTTTCCACACTGTATCACTCTGTAAGAGCTATTTATGCTTAATTCAGTTATTGTCATTGTGTTATGACTATGTTTTAATATTTCTAGTTTATGTCTTTACATGACTTTACATTTGTACTTTTCCCTCAAAATAGTAGTCTTTTCTGAGGTAGAAGCCAAAACTGCATCCTTTATTCCATATGTGGTTTACCCATTGATTTATACAGAATCTTGTATTTAAGATCTCAATCTAAACTCTTTAACAGTTAACAGTTTTAAGAGTCGACTCTAGCTTATTTATGTATTTATGTTGAACTACATTTTACCCTTGCATGTCTGAAATTAATTAAGGGTACAATTTAAGGCTTCTTCCATTCTTTATCGTTATATAGTAACTCACATTTGTTTCGCCCAAGCGTTGTACATCTGCTTGCATCATTCTGCATGTAATTTGTTCCATCTTCAATTTGGTGTTAATTGGTTTACAACCTTCGCAACTAAATTAAAATCACAGAAAACTAATGTAGCCTCAATAAGAATTCCATCCAGGAATGATCAGTACCACACAATGCTTTGCTGCTTTCCTTTCACCAACACTATTACAAAACCTAACTAGAGTTCCCCTGCTCCTCATCTTTCACCCCACTAGCCTCCAAATCCAACACATTATCCTTCCCACCAATTTCTTCCCACCAAAACCACCCCCTCCCCAGGTACTTTCCCCTGCAACCGCAGATGTAATAAATGTCTCTATACCTCCTCCATCACCTCCATCCAGGGACCCCGACAGTCTTTCCATGAGAGACGAGGTTCATGTGCACCGCCTCTAAGATATAACTCATCCGGTGTTCCCGATGTGGGCCCCTGTACATCGACGAAACAAAGTATAGACTTGGCGAGCTTCTAGCCAAACACCTCTGCTCGATCCATCAAGGCCTACAGGATCTCCCAGTTGCTAACCATTTTAACTCCTCTTCCCATTCAAATCCTCCTTGAAAAATCCCCTTCACTTGTATCAACCTATTACCTACCAAGCTTTGTCCTGCCCCATCTCCCTCTTCTCTTCCAGCTTTCTTCCCTCCCCCTACCACCACGACCACAATCAGTCTGAAGAAGGGTCCCAACCCGAAACGTCACATATCCATGTTTTCCTGAGATGCTGCTTGACCCGCTGAGTTACTCCCGCAATTTGTGTTTTTTTTTTAAGTAAGCCAGCATCTGCAGTTCCATGTATCAACAAAACCACAACTGTCCCTCTCATGTTAAAGAACCCTGATTTTCTCAAACAATTTGCATGAACCAAGATGCCTTCCATGTGAAATATACTCACTAGATACTTAGATTTGATTTTAGATATTCTCTTAAAATTTTATCGTGACCAGTGCTCCAGAGATCTATGCTGAACATTCCTTATGGGCCTTCAATAATCTATTTATATTATCCTTAATTGTGCTCTCTGGCAATCGACAACTTAATGCTCAGGTTATGTGTTTTGTTTTCCTTCCTTTTAGAACATTTGCGACATTCTTATCCTTTAACAAAGTTTTTGACAAATAACACACAGGCTTCTATCAATATTATAGGATGCGTACAACAAGCCCTTGTCAGTTTTAGCACCCTTATCTTCTTCAGCACTCATATCACTGGCGTTAGTAGTTAACCATTACATTTCTAGCTTCCTACTCCAAGTATCTTCCTGATTCACCTTTGCACAAGCCCGAACCAAGTCTTAGTAGTTGCTTTGGTCGGTATCTAGTCCACAGTGTTTTTGTTATTACCATTCATTTTGTTGCATTTCACTTTGCTGCTCTTGAAATATTTTTTTTAAACAAAGGCAAAGATGAAATTTTAAGTGCATGGAATTCTGAACAATGAGAATATGAAAAGAATGCCTTGTATCGACTGCAAAACATTTTCAGTAGCACCAAGGTGAAAAATAATTTGACTTCTGTGCAAAAGCAGTGATAGCAAATACCCATGGATTGTGGCAAGGCATGCATGCTATAACGGGCTACAAAGCGAAGGCGGGCAGTATTGCTGGGAACAATGAGTCTCTCCACAATGAACTCAATGCATTCTATGCCCACTTTGAACAGAAAGTTGGTGGTGTGGTGTAATGCCACCCCCCCACCATCAGTCTTGGGTGTGCCTGTACCAACAGTTACTGCGGCAGATGCAAGATCGATCTTTCTGAGAGTGAATCCGTGGAAAGCAACTGGGCAAGATGAAGTCCCTGGCCGCGTCCTCAGGATCTATGAGGATCAGCTGGCAGAGATATTCACAGACATCTTTAACCCTCAGTACTCCATTCTGAAGTCCCCACTTATTTCAATCAGACCACTATCAGTGCCAAAGAAAAGTAAGATGGTGTGTCTTAATGACTGCCCTCCACTGTTCTGACAGCCACCATCACAAAATGCTTTGAAAGACTAGTGATGGCGTACATTAACTCGATCATCCCAGCCAGTCTTGAGCCACCAGTTTGCTTACGTTTCACAACAGGTCCACAGAAGATGTCATCTCTTGCCCTAAACTCATACAATACAATACAATATATCTTTATTGTCATTGTACAGGGGTACAACGAGGTTGGGAATGCGCCTCCTATACGATGCAATAATTTAATTAGCTAGTCAGTATTAATTTAAACAACCCAATGAAACAGTTTTAAAACAGAATAAAGTGCAAGTAGATCTGTGCCGGATCACTGTGCAATGTGACCATCCGGCTCAGCAGGACCGGTTCATAGCAGCTTTGGCTCTGGGGATGAAGCTGTTCCTGAGTCTGGAGGTGCGGGCATAGAAGGACTTGTATCGTCTGCCCGATGGTAGAAGTTCGAACAGACTGTTGCAGGGGTGTGAGGAGTCTTTGTGGATGCTGGTGGCTTTTCTGAGGCATCGTGTGTTGTAGATGCCCTCCAAGGCTGGTAGCTGTGTTCCGATGGTCCTCTGAGCTCTATGGACTACCCGCTGAAGAGCTTTCCTCTCTGCCTACCACAGAGGGATGCCATGTGTTAGGATGCTCTCTATGGGGCAGCGGTAGAATGTCGTCAGCAGCTGTTGGGGTAGACCAGACTTCTTCAGTGTCCTTAGGTAGAACAGTCGTTGCTGTGCCTGCTTGACCAGCGCAGCAGTGTTATTGGACCATGTTAGGTCCTCCAAAATGTGAGTGCCCAGAAACTTGAAGCTGGACACTCTCTCCACACTGTCCCCGTTGATAAAGATCGGGGCGTATTCCCCATTGTGTGACCATCTCTGGAACACCTAGACAACAAGAACTCCTCCTTTAGACTCATGTTTATCAACTATAGCTCTGCCTTCAATCCCATAATCCCATCCAAACTCATCTCCAAACTCCTGATTCTAAGAATCAGCACCCCCTCTGCCACTGGATCATTGACTTCCTGACCCACAGTCCTCAATCAGTGAGGATAGGTGACAATATCGCTATCATAATAATTTGCAACACCGATGCCCCGCAGGGATGCATTCTCGATCCCTTACTATACTCCCTGTACACAAAAAGTTGTTCGGCCAAATTCAGTTCTGCTTCCATCTACAAGTTTGCAGGCGACACTACTGTGGTGGGAAGAATCACAAACGATGACATAATGGAGTAGAAAGAGATGAAAGGGATATAGAGAACTTAGTGACATGGTGTCAGAACAATAACCTCTTCCTCAATGTCAGCAAGACGAAGGAGCTAGTTATCGCCTTCAGGAAGCATGATGAAGCACATGCCCCAATCAGCATTAATAGTACCAAAGTGGAAATGTTTGAGAGCTTCAAGTTCCTTGGCATTAATATTACCAATGATATGTCACTAGACCAACCACATTGATGCAACAGTCAAGAAGGCACCCCAATGCCTCTACTTCCTGAAGAGATGGAGGGAATTTGGCACGTCTCCGGTGACTCTTTCAAACCGCTACAGATGCACCATAGAAAACATACTGTCGGGTTGCATCACAGCTTGGTCTGGGAACAGCTTTACCCAAGACTGCAAGAAATTGGAGAGTTGCAGATGCAGCCCAGTCCATCAGAAATCAGACTTCCCACCAAAGACTCCATCTACACTTCATGCTGCCTCAGAATAGCAGCCAATGTAATGGAACACGGCCATTCTTCTCCATGCTCCCATCTGACATAAAACACAGAAGCTTAAAAACATGCACCACCAGACTCAGGTACAGCTTCTTCCCCTCTGTAGAGCTTCTGAATGGCCCTTCCATATGCTGGGGTACTGTCCCATTCACCTCTACACCATTGAGGACATTAGAGTTTATGTATGTAGCTGATGCACTGCAATGCGCTACAATGCCAAGAACTCTATTCTATACTCTCCAACTTCCCCTTGGCACTATCTATTGTATTTGAGCTTCACTTGATTGTATTTACACCGATCAGCTAAAACATTATGACCTGATTTGCCAAAACATTATGACCACTTGCCGAATATGCTGTTGGTCCTCCGTGTACAGCCCCATACTCAGCAGGGTGCAATGCACTGTGTATTGTGACACATTCCTCCCGTGACCACCATTAAAATGTTCTGTGACTTGTGCCACAGTAGACCTTCTGTCGCTTCGGACCAGACGGGATAGCCTTTGTTGCCCTCGCGCATTGATGAGCCTTGGGCGCCCAACACCCTGTCGCGGGATGGTGGTTTGTCCCTCCTCGGACCACTGTCGGTAGGTACTCACCACTGCTGACCGGGAGCACCCCACAAGCCTTGCCATTTCAGAGATGCTCTGACCCAGTCGTCTGGCCATAATAATTTGGCCCTTGTCAAAGTCGCTCAGGTCTTTACTCCTGCCCATTTCTCCTGCATCCAACACATCAACTTCAAGAACTGACTGTTCACTTGCTGCCTAATATATCCCACCACTTGACAGGTGCCACTGTAACAAGATAATCAATGTTATTCACTTCACCTATCAGTGGTTATAATGTTTTGGCTGTTCGGTGTATATTTGGTATATCTGATCTGTTCAGATAGCATGCAAATCAAAGCTTTTCACTGTACTTCATTGCACGTGACAATAATAAACCTAAACCTGAAATTATGTAATGGCTGGACAAGGTCATTTATGATCTTTTTAATATAATCATTTATATTTTCCAAAGAAAACCGTCTTATTTTTAAATCTCCCTCTTTCCCCACACAAGAGTGTGCAATTGAAATTCGCTAGATTAAACTTCCCTACCTACTTTTAGATGGCCTTTTCCTGTGTGGAGTCTCAGTAAGTGAGTTGTACATGTGTGTGTGTGTGTTCAGGACTTGACAGAATGGGAGGCACCAAAGTCATAAACCATTCATTCCATCTCATGATAAAATTTCAGGAGTATCTGTGTTGTGTGATTGACAGGGAGCTCCGGCGAGGCAAGGAGGGCGGGTGAACCAGCGAGTTCAAGTCAAATGTTGCCTAATTAAAGGAGAGCAAACTCCGCCACCCACTCCTTTGCCCACGAAGCCGCTTATTTATATCGATGACTTGCAATTCCACTTAATCAATTAAATGAACTACTGGCAGCTGGGACCTGGCTTTACATTTTACAAACTGCTTTATTAAGTAATTAATTTTCCTTGCATATTATTAGCCAACATCTTAATTATGACTTTTCCACTTTATATTTTCCAGCTGCTTTTTAAAATATATATATATAACCTCGCTATCTTTAGAATTTAAAATAAAATCCTGCATAAAACAAGCAAGTGGTTCCTCCAATTGAAAAATATTGAGGTTGGTGTGTAATGCATCAGTTCGTCGCTTTCTTTCGGTCTGAGAGCGAAAGTTGGGATTGCTCTTTGCACAAATAAGCCTTGCACCGATGTCCCCGGTACCGGCGGGATACGGTTGGCTTCCTTTAGATTACAGCTCCCTCCACACGTTTTCTGTGCACAGGCTGCCGCCAAATAAACCGCAGTAAATCTGTCTGCCCTGGGAGGCTAAGTACTTAACGTCGACAATCGTGTCTCACTGTTGGCTGCCTATAGACTACGATGTTTCACGGCAGCTTGGTTTCATCAAACTTCATCAACGCTTAATCTGAGAATCTCTTCATTCCCGCTGTATTTTAGCTAAAACTGTAATCGAAATAAAGCCACGACTCTGGTATTCAGTGACTCGTTTGTCCACTGGGAATATTTCACCTTAACATTAACGTTTCGCATTATACACGATGTTTATCTTTGTATTAAACCCGAAGTCATGATCATCAAACCAGGGACGGCTTCTTAATTTGACAACAAATTATTTTTTTCAAGAAGTATTCGGGTTTAATGATAATAAACTTGTGAAAAGGGGCAGGGCTGTGTTTTTTTTTCGCTGCAATAAATTATCTAAAACCAATTCCCCACGGCTTCTGGGCGAATTATATTTCTGACAAATAATTATTTTGTCCCAGAAAAATGGAACATAACTACCACAGGACTCGGAAAAAGCTCACAGGCTTTTGAAACATACAGATGGGGGCATATAACTAAACGATTTGCGTTTCAACAAGTGCAGAAAAGTAACTAACTTACGATAGTCATATTTTAAACTCTACCAATAATTTATTTGTACTTCATTTAATAATTAAAACTTATTTGAACGATGAGATTTCATTAGAAACCTCAATTTACTTTTGCCAATCATTCTGCGTTTGTCTTATTCCATTATAAATTTCATTATGTTCACGTCTGTTAGTCAACCAAAAATCTACTGGAATTAGCCTAATTAAATCCCATTAACAACTGCTTATTACCAGTATAGTCGCCAGAACCTACTCGACTGGTCCCTCACCATCTGCCTTTCCCAATCGGCCATGTTTCATTTGACTTTATAAATGACTAAACCAACAAACTCAAATATAGAAATCTCTATTTTGGGGGAAAATGGTTTTCTTTTCATGCCTATCTTTCACTGATTTTTTAAAAATGAATAATTTTCAAATTTGTGATCAATAGTATGGCTTGCTTGGAAAATGCTACTACCAATTTGCCTTTTAGAATTTTCCAATAAACTTCAGCTTTTGTTGCTAACTTTTGGGCTAAAAATATTTTGGACGATTTATCTTAAAGTTATGGAACAATTTCAATCAAAGCTGTACTAGATCAGCCGGCTTGATAAATTGGTCTTCATCTATTTTAGAAAAATTCATTTTGTTTAAGGGATTTGGCAAAGAATGAAAAATACACAACCACTTTAAGAAACCATTTTTTGGTCAATACAGAACAATGTGAAATCATACAATGGGTCTTTCATAATGATTAAAGTGCCTCTGGTCCCTTATCAGTCTCAATGGTTAATGAAAGCAGACTTTAACTTGTATTTGAAAACCATTGTGCATTACATTATCAAAGGTGTTTGTTATAAATAGGTTTTAGTTTATTATCTACCAAGAAGGACACATTGTTAAAGATAAAATAACCAAAAAAAAAAGTTTTATACAGCCATAATCCAATCAAAGGATTTAGATATCATAAAGCAACAACCTGAAACTGATGCAGTTGCAACTATTATCTGGACCCAACTATCAGATTGCATGTTTGAATATAATCTCTGATAACAACCAAGTTTAAGAACATACATTATTTAATTCCTGTGGGTGTGGGCATTGTTTGATTTTAAGCCAAGAAAGCCACAACCTAAATCTTATCAGAATAAAATTGGAGTCAATTACTGGAAAATTCTTTCTATACTTGCTTTGAATAACAGGAGTAGGAGGCCAACAACTCCCTTGTAGGATTCATGTGACAAAAGATTGAAATTGAGTATTTAATGAATGCCACTTAAACTAAGAGATGAGGACATTGGTTGGATCAATTGCCAGTATTTCTTGTTATGCTGAATGAAGTTGTCACTGTTACCAGGGATTAACTTCTTACTAGGAATGGAATTGAGTTGGCTCTACCTCCAGGAAATAGTAACTGAAAACACAAGGGAAAAAAAATGTGCCATATGTACATAGCACAGGCTAAGAATTGAACAGCTGCTGATATTTGATCTGAAGAAGAGAATTTGAGGGGAAAGCCTTTGCACAGAGATTGTTTGATATCTGGAACTTGCTGCCGGTGGAGGTAGTGGAGTCACTATGTTTAGGAGACATTTAGACATACATTTCAATAGGTAAGGCATAAAAGCATATGGACCTAATGAGGGCACATGAGATTAGTGTAGATAAGCACAGAGGTCACATGGATGTGGTGGGCCAAAGGACCTGTCCTTGTGCTGTGGAGCTCTATTAAGTTATGACATACAATAGCAGTTGGGAGATACCCCCAAAAATATCAGGTGCTTAAATCAGTATATTAAGGAATTTATACTGACTATTTCCAATTTATTTTATTTGTTTTTCCTTATTAGTCAATATCATTCTACATATCATTTTTATAACACATGCTCTTGTTTTTGATGAAGGGGTTTAATTATCACTTTGAACTTTGCGTGGCAATTTTCTGCACATTATGATCATATTGCAATCTGTCAGTCTTGGAATGTTGTACTAATGAACTATTAAAAAAAGATGTGTTTGTTTTTAATTATAATGGACAGACAATGGGAACATAATAAGATACAAAACTGTCTTTATCCATTTGGATTAGAAAGGGTTTTGAATTGGAAAAATATCTACTACTAATAAAGCATTAATATTTCACATTTTTTGTACAGCAAAAGCATTTAACAAATGTTGTGACATGAAATTTCACATTTTTTGTTCAGCAACAGCATTTAACAAATGTTGTGACATGAAATTTTCTAATACATGATTGGAGCATAGATAGTATCTATTCTGAGTGGTAAATGGCAATTTTATTATTTAAATAATGAATTATCTATTCATAAATTCATATTTCAAAACTGTAATGCATGAGCTTTCATTTATATACTGCCACTAACATGCAAAAGGTTACCAGACAAAACATGGCATTAAACACAAATAAATATTCATGCTGATGAACAACAGCTAAATCAAAGATATAGGTTGTACAGAGCAACTAATTTAAAGCTTTAGAAACTGAAGACAGTCATTAAGTGATTGAGGTTGTGAAGGAGACACTGAAAGGAAGCATGCAGGTACAGCAGGCAGTGAAGAAAGCCAATGGAATGTTGACCTTCATAACAAGAGGAGTTGAGTATAGGAGCAAAGAGGTCCTTCTGCAGTTGTACAGGGCCCTAGTGAGACCGCACCTGGAGCTCTGTGTGCAGTTTTGGTCTCCAAATTTGAGGAAGGATATTCTTGCTATTGAGGGCGTGCAGCGTAGGTTTACTAGGTTAATTCCCGGAATGGCGGGACTATCATATGTTGAAAGACTGGAGCGACTAGGCTTGTATACACTGGAATTTAGGATGAGAGGAGATCTTATCGAAACGTATAAGATTATTAAGGGGTTGGACACGTTAGAGGCAGGAAATATGTTCCCAATGTTGAGGGAGTCCAGAACAAGGGGCCACAGTTTAAGAATAAGGGGTAGGCCATTTAGAACTGAGATGAGGAAAAACGTTTTCAGTCAGAGAGTTGTGAATCTGTGGAATTCTCTGCCTCAGAAGGCAGTGGAGGCCAATTCTCTGAATGCATTCAAGAGAGAGCTGGATAGAGCTCTTCAGGATAGCGGAGTCAGGAGGTATGGGGAGAAGGCAGGAACGGGGTACTGGTTGAGAATGATCAGCCATGATCACATTGAATGGCGGTGCTGGCTCGAAGGGCCGAATGGCCTCCTCCTGCACCTATTGTCTATTGTCTATTGTCTAAACTGAAGATGCTGGAATCTTGAGTAAAAATATAAAATGCCTGAAGAACAACGGGTCAGACAGCATCGGTGGAGGAAATGGATGGACAAATGTTCAGGTCAGGATCCTTCTTCAGACTGATTGTAGTAGGGGAGAGAAAGGTGAAAAGGTTGTGAAGGATTCTAAAATTGGCAGAGCACAGAAACAAGGATTGTGTTGCTGGGGAAAGTTGCAGAGATAGCAGGAGGTGCAGTAATGGATGGATTCTAATGCATGGATGAAAAAATTACATTTCAAGCATTGGTTGCCACAAAGACAATGAGGGGCAATGAAAGGTGATTGGTACCACATAGGTTAGTTTATTTGCAGCAGTTTTCAGATGCAGTTGACTGAAGGGTAGAGGTTGAAAGGATGTGAATAGTTTTCTCCAGAGGTTACAATGATTCCAAGGCTGAGGCAAGTTGAGTGGTTTAGCAAAGCATAAATTAGACTTGGTGATGGGAGGATATGTGCGATTAGAAAATCAGAGTCAAGTAAGAAACCAAGAACATAAATTATATCGTTTAAGCAGACACATGGGCCAAGGATAGAAATGCAGTTGATGTCATTAAATTGAGTTCCATAGCCAGGAATCAAACACAATGGCTGTGATATAAAAATAATTTTCTGCTTGTCCAGTATTTTATGTGCAACAAGACATATGAGAATTCAGGCAATGTGGTAATGAGGTATTTGCACGTTGCTGACATATATGTGGACTCTAATGTGTTTATGAATGTGTTTTACTCAGGGACAGCATGTTGATGAGAAATATGAGGACCAAGGACAGACCCTTACAGGACAGAACAGGGAGACCAGTACAAGAGTTTCTAGCTTGTCACTTGACAGAGAGACAAAAATAATCCACTAAATTGGATTATTTTTTTAATTCATTTGCAGGATCTGAACATTGCTGGCAAGATTTACTGCCTATCCCTAACTGGACTTAAGGGGGTGACGATGAGCCACCTTCATGCACCTCTCTCAGCCTACGGGTGAAGGATCTTCCACAGTGCTGTTGGATAGGGAGGTTCAGGATTTGGGACCAGCAATATATCTCAAAATCAAACTGGGATTCATCATATTGCTCTACTAAGAGCTGGCAAAGGCTGGAAGGGCTGAATATCTTTAGGCCATGTTGTATGATTAGATAACATTGTACATTGTATCATAGTTGTATGATTCTATGAACATGAACCAGTAATAAGTAATTAATTATGGTTAAATATATTATTTTCCAGGATTACATATATAATGCACCTCAATAGAGATGTGATTGAGGCAGAATACTGGGAACTGCAACTCTTCCACATATGATATAATGTTCATAACTTTTGTGCTTTACAGGCAACTTGTAATTCAGAGATAAGACTGCCATCGTCTTTCTTGCAGCTTTTTATGGAAAGTTTGTTTTGTTTTGATAAAGATAATTGAAGGAGTTATTACCATAAATGGGTTTGCACAAGTGGAAATAGAAATGTTGATGGTTTTTTTTCAAAGTGAGCAAAAGCATTCTTGGAGAATGTAACTGATTTTTCTGGAGATAAATATAGAGATCCATACAAGTTAACATACGATAAATCTATGGATCTTTGTTTTGAATACAATAAGTGAATTCATCACCCTGTAACTGAAGACATTTCTCCCCTATTCATCTTGAATGACCTCTACTTATGTTAAAACCTCCAGTTCTAGATATTTTAGCGAGGACAAAATACTTCCCTGGAATTACTTTGTGTGCTCTTAAAGAGCGCTTCTCATTCTTCTAAATTTGTTGGAATAAAGCCCTAATCTATACAGTCTTTCCTCATATGATAGACCTTCCATTGGAAGAGGTGGTCTCACCAAGGCCCAATATAATTGTAGGGAAATATCTTTGGTCTTGTATTCAAATCTTCCACCAATAAAGGCCAACATATTGTTTGCCTTGTTATCCCCTTGTTCTACTTATATGTTATTTCAAAGAATTATGTACATGGATGCCAGGTCCCTTTTAACATCAACATTTCCCAATTTTAAAATACTAATTGATCCATATTTTTGTCGAATGGATGACCTGATATTTTTCTACATTATACTCATTGTCAATTATTCATTCATTTAGTTGGCTGTACCACCTCCAGCTTCTGAGCAGGCTAGGACTTTATTCCATGGAGCACAGGAGACTGAGGTGATCTTTTGAGGTCTATAAGAGATATGTAAAATCATGAGGGGAACAGATAGGTTGAATGTACAAAGTCTTTTACCCAAGGTAGGGGAATCAAAAACAAGTGATGTATGTTTAAAGTGAGAGGGGCAAGTTTTGATATGAATCTGTGAGACAACTTCTTTCATTCTGAGGGTGGTTAATATATGAAATGAGCTGCCAGAGGAGGTTGTTGAGGCAGGTACAATAACAGCATTTAAAAGATACTTGGACAGGTAAATGGATAGGAAAGGTTTAGAAGGATATGGTCCAAACGCAGGCAAATGGAAATAACCAAGATGGGGCATGACTCCACAGGGATAAGTTGGGCTGAAGGGCATGTTTATATGCTATGTGACATGACTAAGTCTCTTTACATTCTTATCATTACTCAAATTTCCTCTTTGTTTTGTGTCACCCGCAAAATTTGAAAACACTATATTTTGTTTCCACCAGAAAAATCTGTTGATATATATTGTGAATAGTTGGAGTCAAAGAAAGTTTAGTTCATAGGAGTCACAAAAGACTCCACGCACTGGAATCTGGAGGGTAACAAAAGGAGCTGCGGGAGGATGAACGGTCCTGACCCGAACCGTTGACCGTCATTTCCATCCGCAGATGGTGCCTGGTACGCCAAGTTCCTCCAGCAACTCGTTTTTTTGCTTTAATTCACAGATCATTGGCAAAAAAACCATGAAAAAAACCAGGGATGCATTGGATTAAAATACACAATTTTTGAAAACAAACGAAATGCAGCATCTATCATAATCAGAAGAAAATGATTTAAAACTTGTGATTTTTGGCTGAATTATTCTCAGCTTAAAAAAATAACAATTAGCCTTATTCAGCGGGTATTCACGAGTTTATATACTTTAGACTTTAAAGCAATGAAACCACACAGCAATCGCCTAAATACACCGAGGTCATTGGTGATTTTAGAAAATAGCTGAAAACAATATTTTTGGAAACTTCAAATTAGCGGCAGAGTTGCTGTCTTTAATCGCCAGAGATCCGGTTTCAATCCTGACTACGGGAGCTGTAAGTTCTCCCCTTGACCGCGTGGGTTTTCCCCGGGTACCTCCCACTCCAAATTCATAGTTTGTAGGTTACAAACCTACGACACCTAGTGTTTTTCGGTAAAATAGTAAAAATTCCTGAAAGTGTACGGCGATCGCTGGTCGGCGCGGACTCGCTGGGCTGAAGGGCCTGTTTCCGCGCTAAAATCTAACCACAAGCTATATGTGTTTATTTATTTATGTTTTTATCAGGCTCTTCCTTTTCCATGTTATGTTTTAAAGACCGGAGTCCAGTGGTATATCTATCCAACTTCATCTTCTACCACATGAGGTAAAACGAGCATTTTGTAAAACCGCAAATGACCCGCAGGTAGACGCGGTAGGTTACCGCATGATGTGGTTATTTCGATATATTAATGGCCCAGGTAATATGAGCTTTTAAGGGAGACATTTGTGAATTGGAGACTGATATGAATTTGCACCCGGTTTTCCTCACCCGGGTTCGAAGAACCGACGGTGTGGTTGCAGAAAGTCCGTGGCTAACAACGTGATTCCGTCGTGTGAGGGCTGTGCCCGGCATGGAGGGACTTCCATTGCAATCGGCTATGGGCGGGATGGGATGTGATGCGACGGGGCGGGGCAGCACAGAGCAGAGCGGAGAGTGTACAGCTTGTCGCTTCGCCTCGGTTAGCGACGCGACTCCAGGTCGCAGATCACAAGACATCCGTCCCTTGACCGCACCGACACCACCCGCCCCCTAAAACCGGGGAGGGTTAAAGAGAGACCTCTTCATCATCCGCCGTGGCAAGAAAGAGAAGGACATGTAACCCAGAGGAAACTCACACACAAGCGAAGCATCCGTTGTGTATAAATATTGGATATTACGCTGTTTCCTTGAACGCCAGCGATGAATGACAACAACAAGGTGAGTATGGAAATAAAACCCAACATCCTCCACGGGAACCTTTCATGAAACATTTTAAAAAATGAGTCAGTGTCATCAAATATTCAACAGCACTCAGACACTGATACATTGCGGCCGTGGAATGGAAGCCCGGGGCTGCCTTGATCCTTCTGTTTGTGAGGGAATATATTTGTTTTTTTTAATCATATCTTGCATCTTGAGCTCTTGCGGTCAAAATTCGCCCGCTTCCTGAGGGCTCTCTTCTTATTCTGATTCAGTTGTTCCTGAGGGTGAAAAATGCTGTTTTTTTCTTTTGTTGAACAAACACTGCGTTGGGTAAATAGACTCGCAATCCTGTGGAAATCGAGGTCCCCCCCCCTTCGCTATTTGCGTAAACCTACGCATTCATTAAACGAAACTCGTAATGCGGTGGCATTAATTATGCCCTGTCCATTTTTGTTTAAACGCACATTTTTAAAGGCAATAATCAGATTCATGCCGTCGTCCCCGTCAAAATATTGACAAATGCAGAAAGTGCGTCTTATCTTTTTGTTCGGTACACGTTTTATATTTTCTTAAAAAGGAAATGCTAAAGGTAATTTAATGAAAGCTGTCAACGACTGCTTTCCCACTATCACACCTTTATGCAAATCCGGAAGATTACTCATCAAAACCCTGCCCACTCTCTCGTTCACACACACACACGAGGATGTGCGGTGCGGGGCTTCGCGCGGTCGAAGGCATCGGTAACCGCGCTGTGTTTAGAGGCGGGTGGAAGCCCCGCTGCCGACGCTCTCTCGAGCTGACAACCTTATTGACGGCCGCCGCTGGCCACCCCTTGGACCCGGCCAGTTGGAGAGGTGTGTCTGTCAGAGACAACACAAGAAAATTAAAACATCGACAACCTGCCCTTGGTTGTCGGCGTCCCCATGATGGACTCCGGCTCCAAACGTCACCGTCAACATGCTGTCTAGAAGACAGATAGATAGATCGACCGTCGATGTTTGGATTGGTTGGCCTGCATAGTTTCAGGTGCGTGTGAGATCTCCCCTTCATCTGAGAAAAAAAAATTGGTGTCTGTTTATTTATAGCAAAGCAATATAAGGGTGAATTGCAAAAAATTATCATCATTAGTGATATTTGACTTTAGTGATGAAGCAACTGTCGATTTAATGAAATATTTGGACTACCTGGTGTTTGAAAACACCCCGCGAAATGTCATGTGAGCGAACGTCGCCGCCGGGTATTTATTCATATCTGTGCGATGTGCATAAATTTGCTGCAGTCATTGCATTTATTAATTCATTCCTGACTATTTTAAGTGGTGTTTTAATTGAGAAGGGCGAGTTTTTAACCGTGTGTTTTTTTTGAGGGGGTGGGAGGGGGAGTAAGAAATTGAAGTAGTTTATTGTGTGATCTCTCGAGCTTGTTCCAGTATTCCCTCGGATTTTGCTCCCACCTGGTCCCCTCTACATCTCGCTTTCGTCAAAAAAAGTGAAATTCGTCGCCAGTTTATTAATCAAAGACAAAGTCGCCCTTTGAAGTGCGAGAAGAACGGACCACAAACTGCCCTTCAGGCAACGTCGAGGAGATATTGAAAGAACCCCATGGAATGCGTTACACTTATTTTTTTCATTAGCAAATAGGCGTTTGTGCTCTGTCTGAATAGAACGCCTTGTCAAGACTTAATCTGATAAAAAGTCGTTCAGGGAAGGAACTCCGCCGAGTTTATCCAGCCGAGTTTTCTGGTGACGCCTGACACACCAGTGTGGTTTACTTTTAACTGCTTTCAAAGTCCAGGAAGAATGAAGAATTGTTAACGAATGTTGTCGCCAGCAATATCGCATCTTATGAGTATTGTTTTAAGTTATTGGTTATTCATTATATAAATTGGTTGCGTTATGCAAGTCCAATCGAATGAAGTAAAACGGCTGACAAAAATAATCTGAGCAGTTAATGACCGATTTGCTTCTATTTTAAGATGATGGAAGCATTTGGGTAATCACTTCAATGTATTGGTTTGGGCAGAGCTGAGTGATTTTGTTTTTCTCTTTCTCTAACTCCCCAAAAGTTTTTTGTAAAAGGTTGGCAAACTAAAGAATAAATATTCTGAGCAAGGAGATTACAGGAGGAAGCCACAATCATGACAGCCCTTCTGTTTTATCTGTCATTCTTTTTGGAAATACTACGATCAGCAAGTCCTTGAGTTGGCATCAATTAAACAAAGGTCAATGGAGTCTGAAGATGAGTCCCGACCTAAAACATCACCTATCTATGTTCTTCAGAGATGCAGCCTGACCTGCTGAGTTACTCCAGTACTTTGTATTTTTTAACCAACAGCTGCACCTGCTGTTTCGACATTCTCAATGGAATTAACATTCATCATAGACTAAATAAGGATCCTCTCTATTCAACAAGGATACTGACTGATGTACAAGGAGCCATGTAAACATGTGAACTAAGAATTCCCAGTAGGAGTTCTTTTAATTTCTGGGTTGCCCGCAGTAGTGACTCCTCAGTGAATAGAACACATGCACTTGACAGGTGCTAACGGATTCTGAGGGAATTCGGCAGTCATGTAGAATATCCTGGTATAGATGCATATGTAACATGGGAATATATAAGCAACTATGTATTTCAGACTGCAAGGATAGATCCACCACTTTGTAAAGTTTAAGTAAAACAACACAGGAAAATGTATATATGTTACAAAATATTGAACACAGAATCTACAAAAACAACAGATGAATGTGAATAGAGTAATTGTATATGCAATTTTGCAAATGCATTATTCCAATGATTTTCTGTACCTATCTGTTGAAAAAACCTTTCATTAAAACACTTCAAAAATTTCTATGCTGAAAATCTGAACGAAAATGATGAAAATACTCAGCAGGTCAGACAGCATCTGTGAGAAATAAATCAACATTTTTGTTTGATGACATTGGAATGCTGAGTATATTCAGAATGTTCTATTTTTGCATCGTTAAAGTATATTCAGTCATGGTGGTTTTCTGGCAAAGTGTAGCAGGTGATTCAGAAAATCGTAATGCAAATGGGTACAGATAGCATGCTTTTATGAAATAGAAATTGTATTGGACGAATTTATTTGAGTTTTTGAAGATGCAATGAATAGGAAGAATAAAGGGGAATGATTACACATGGATTTGACTTTACAACATTCTCACTAAGGTATCATGTAGAAGGTCGCTGCACAGGTTATGTCATTCTGCAGTTGAGGAAAATATGTCTGAATGCATAGAACACAGGTTGATTCCCACAAAGCAGAATTGGGTTATATCCATCACTATCAGATTGGCACATGACAACTGTTGACGAGCCATAGGGGTCAGTGCTGCAGCTTCAATTATTTACCATCTAGGCGACGGTTCAAGGTATTGTTGCCAAATTTCAAGAATGTACAAAGATATGTTGGAAAGCAACTTGTGAGGAGGACAAAGTCTGCAAAAGATATGAATAAATTCAACGAATAGGCAAAAATATGGCCTTGGGAGTTTAATGAGGAGAAATACAATGCTCTTCACTTGTGATAGAAAGAGTAGAGAAACAGGATATTGTTTAATTGGGGAAAGATTATAGAATGCTGCTGTACAAAGGAATCTGTGTGGCCTTGCAAGTGTAAAGTAAACATGCAGATATAGCAAGTATTTAGGAATGCATATCGATTGTTGACCTTTAATACAATGTAGGTGCACTATATAAAGCAGGGAAAATTTGTTTGCAGCTCTACATATTGCCATTGAGACCTCTCCTGAAATACAGTGTACAGTTTTGTTCTTTTGCCCCAAAAAGCTCTGGTGACGAGTCATCGAATATATTCAAGACTGAGATGGATTTCTGGACTCGGTGGAATGAAGGATTATGGGGAATAGACAGGAAACCGTATCATCCACATTATTGAATGGTGGAGCAGGTTCAATAGGCCATATGGCCTGTTCCTATTTATCTTTCTTATGTCCTTATAATTTTAAAGCAAATATCAATCAACATTGCTAGCAGTAAAATGCATTAGAATTTGAATTGGAGACCTGAGTTTCGGTGTGTGTGTGCACAGATAAATGTTCTTGTTCATCTACTGTTATCTTGTAATTTATGCAAATTACATGCAATAGTTGAATTACACAGATGTGACATTTAAATAGTTCAATTGTTTTAATACTTTGATAAAATACTCTAAATAATTGATTTCCACACTTACTATTGTTTTAAATTCCTAGGTTTTACTTCCACATTTTCCTTCGAGCGAGCAAGCTAGATTAATCCATAATCTAAGTGGAAACAGTGCACTCAGCAGAGTGTGAGATACCTGTCAGGATTTCCTTTCCTGAAAGTGCAGTAATTGGTTTGTGTTGTTTTTTTTACCAAATGGAATTGGCACAGTGATAATATAAGTCTGGGCTGAGGTCGGTGCATTTGCGATATTTTCAATATTGGAACTTGAATAAGCCTCCTTGGAATAGCCATTTTAGTTACAACTGGATCACAATAGAATAAATTACTTGCAGAACATGTAAGGCAATTTTACTTTGGCTTTAAGTGAATGCTTTCCAGACGAGAACAGCTTCTTCCCTACTGCTATCAGACTCCTGAACCAATCATCTATTACAAACCCACTTCTTGGAGGTGCTGCCGTGTATTCTTACTCTTAATTTTACTTCATTCGGTTATCCAGTCACTGCATTTTAGGTTTTTTTGCACTACTTCACAATGCAGTACAATCTTCACATCATTTTGTGGCTTTGCTTTCATTGTTGTATATATCATTACCATGTATACTGATTACTCTGAACTGCCTCTGAACAAGAAATCTCATTGCCCCTGGTGAATGAGACAATAGACTAATCTGTCTGAAAGAGGTAACATTGGATATAGATGAATACATTCCTCGTTCTCTGTGTTTTTGAATTATGATCAGTTTTGTTACCATATCAATGTTATCAGTCGATTACAAAGCAGGTTTAAAAACAAAAGATGATTTCAATCCGAACTGCTTCCTTCATGCTTGTATATTCCTTTATTTTCCAAATGTACCACATTGGAATAATGATCGTTGTACCTGAAAGTAACTCATGGCTTGTCATATTTAATGTGTTATCAAACCTATCAATCATTCCAGATGTATTGAACATGGTCAAGTAACCCAAAGTGATTTGTGGATTGCAGCCTAATCTTTATTCCGATTTTGCTCCTATTAAACCAGAGCAGACTGACTGACTGCAATTTGAAGAGGTCAACTCATTTGAATAATTAACATGAGCTCTCAGAGCGGCTTTGTGCTGATTCTGTGCTTGATTTGTGTGCATGTGTGTAAACTGCATAAGATTTTGATGTTCACACAGTGGGTTTGAAATATCTACAGATTTGTTTTGGGTAAAGAGTGGGAAATATAAGTTTGACTTGGTGAGGGGTAGAGTCTGGATTTGACTAAAGTGATTCATCCAAGGGGTTGTGCAGTCTGGTTACAGATTAAAAGGGCGAGTGCAAGCTTGGTTAAAAATGTGTGTTTTGCAGTTTTGGAGGAGATGCAGAAAGGATGAGCAAATACTTTGTCAAGAGAGGCCTTGTGTGAAGCATGATAAAGTAGCTATGGTAGTCACAAAATGCTGGAGTAACTCAGCGGGACAGGCAGCATCTCTGGAGAAAAGGAATGGGTGACATTTCAGGTGGAGACCCTGCTTCAGAAGGAGAAGGGTCTGGACCCTTCTATGACCCAAAACATCACCCATTCTTTCTTTCCAGAGATGCTGCCTGTCCTGCTGAGTTACTCCAGCATTTTGTGTCTATCTTCGACGGAAACCAGCATCTGCAGTTCCTTCCTACACAAAGTAGCTATGGTAACATAATGGAATGATGTAGACTATTTAAGAAAGGAGGGAGAGAGAAAACAGGAAATTATAGACCAGTTAGTCTGACATCAGTGGTGGGGAACATGCTGGAGTCAATTATAAAGGACGAAATTACGGAGCATTTGGATAGCAGTAACAGGATCTTTCCGAGTCAGCATGGATTTACGAAGGGGAAATCATGCTTGACTAATCTACTGGAATTTTTTGAGGATGTAACTAGGAAAATTGACAGGGGAGAGCCGGTGGATGTGGTGTACCTCGACTTTCAGAAAGCCTTTGACAAGGTCCCACATAGGAGATTGGTGGGCAAAATTAGAGCACATGGTATTGGAGGTAGGGTACTGACATGGATAGAAAATTGGTTGACAGACAGAAAGCAAAGAGTGGGGATAAATGGGTCCCTTTCAGAATGGCAGGCAGTGACTAGTGGGGTACCGCAAGGCTCGGTGCTGGGACCGCAGCTATTTACAATATACATCAATGACTTGGATGAAGGGATTAAAAGTACCATTAGCAAATTTGCAGATGATACAAAGCTGGGTGGCAGTGTGAACTGTGAGGAAGATGCTATGAGGTTGCAGGGTGACTTGGACAGGTTGTGTGAGTGGGCGGATGCATGGCAGATGCAGTTTAATGTGGATAAGTGTGAGGTTATCCACTTAGGTGGTAAGAATAGGAAGGCAGATTATTACCTGAATGGTGTCAAGTTAGGAAAAGGGGACGTACAACGAGATCTGGGTGTCCTAGTGCATCAGTCACTGAAAGGAAGCATGCAGGTACAGCAGGCAGTGAAGAAAGCCAATGGAATGTTGGCCTTCATAAGAAGAGGAGTTGAGTATAGGAGCAAAGAGGTCCTTCTGCAGTTGTACAGGGCCCTAGTGAGACCGCACCTGGAGTACTGTGTGCAGTTTTGGTCTCCAAATTTGAGGAAGGATATTCTTGCTATTGAGGGCGTGCAGCGTAGGTTTACTAGGTTAATTCCCGGAATGGCGGGACTGTCATATGTTGAAAGACTGGAGCGACTAGGCTTGTATACATTGGAATTTAGAAGGATGAGAGGGGATCTTATCGAAACGTATAAGATTATTAAGGGGTTGGACACGTTAGAGGCTGGAAACATGTTCCCAATGTTGGGGAGTCCAGAACCAGGGGCCACAGTTTAAGAATAACGGGTAGGCCATTTAGAACGGAGATGAGGAAAAACCTTTTTCAGTCAGAGAGTTGTGAATCTGTGGAATTCTCTGCCTCAGAAGGCAGTGGAGGCCAATTCTCTGAATGCATTCAAGAGAGCTAGATAGAGCTCTTAAGGACAGCGGAGTCAGGGGGTATGGGGAGAAGGCAGGAACGGGGTACTGATTGAGAATGATCAGCCATGATGACATTGAATGACAGTGCTGGCTCAAAGGGCCAAATGGCCTCCTCCTGCACCAATTGTCTATTGACTCATTCCATCTTAGTTTAACTGCAGGCATTAGTAAGGTCGCAGTGGGAGGGTACAGTGGGAAATGCCGTGCCCTAACATTGAAGTTGCTGGGTCCCTTGCTGCAGAACATCCAAATACAAGAGACAGTGGATTGTTGAATCTGGAGTGGAAAAACTGCCAGTGGAACGTAATGGATTGGGCCACATTTGTGGAGAGAAATGGACAATCGATATTTTGGGAAATGACCCAGGAATGAGTGTAAAGAGGAGATGACTATTATAAAAGGATAAGGGTTGAGGCGGGAACTGGCAGGTGAAGGGTGAATCCAGGTGAGAAGGGGTTGATGAGCAGATAGAACCAGGTGGGGGAGGGAGTGGTAGAGATACTGACAGAAAGCTCTTGAACCTATTCCACAGTCAATAATGGCCCATTGTGGTCTCCACCTTTCCTGGGTCATTAGTGGTGGCTCTGATTTGTTCTGTACCTTTTCATACCTCTATTTTCCCTCTCCCCTGACTCTCAGTCTGAAGAATGGTCAGGGAATAATGATAAAAGCATTAATTGATAACATTAAAGTTTCATGTTTGATACTGGTGGGGAATGAATGCTAAGACCAGTAATTGACCCAAGGATCAGCCAATTCAGTTTTCAATGGTATCTCTGATAAACACTAAGAAATTTACATGAGGAGATTTTTCAAGAAATATAGAAAAACAAAGTCTATTTGTAACTAGCTGCTTTGGATCTTGAATGCACTTGCAATACTTTTTAGGAATTATTATGATACCATAGCAACAGCACTAATAAAAGGCTACACACTTGCTACCCCCCTTCCTCCTCCCCCCCCCCCCCCCCCCCCCCCAAACATGTAAAAACACAATTTTGAATGCCAGAAAGTGTTTGTAATTTTCATAGGATTAAATTAGACTTGTTTCTGATCAATGCCAATGTTTCCTCAGCCAGCGACACCCCTGGAAAAATAACAACATGATGATGTCCATTATTCTGGATGATTCAAGAGAGAGTTGTATTCAAGAGAGAGTTAGATATAACTCGTAAGGATAATGGAATCAAGAGATATGGGGAGAAAGCAGGAACGGGGTACTTATTTTGGATGATTAGCCATGATCATATTGAATGGTGGTACTGGCTCAAAGGGCCAAATGGCCTAAGCCTGCATCTATTTTGTATGTTTCTATTCTGTCCAGTGGCAGAGAGCTAATGCATAAACGCAATGATCAGAGGTGACCTTGCGATAACAACTGCAATTTATTTTCTGATTAAATAGTCTCATGAATGTAGTATTTTGTGTAAATTCTGGACATGATCTTCAGTGGCATTTCATGTTAATTTTATGAGTCTGTTCCTAAGTGAAGTTAGAATAGTTATTTTATAGTGTAACATTTGATATGGATTATATTCTCGGGTTTGGCTGTCTCTATACTCATGTCAAATGAAGGCTTGTGTAAGCCAATGCCTTTTATTACCAACTCTAGTTTCTAGAAATCAACTCTAGTTTGGGATCTGTTAATTGTGACACTGTGGCAAATGAATTAAGTCGATCAGAAAATGAACCTCGTGAAATAAATTACTTTTCATCCCAGACACTTTATCTTGGTCAGTTAATATAATTTAATTCAATAATTTAATAAATATGTACTAAAAGATGTTGAAACTGAAAAAAAAGCGGTATGAATATTTAACTCCTCATACCTGTCTTTTGCCTGTATCACCCATGTTTGCTTGGATTCTGTTTTGGGAATTGTGTAGGCTTGTTAAATGCCAATTAGCCTGATTATTTAGCCACGCGTTATCTGAATGTTGGAGAGGTTGTCATTTTGATTGACAGCTCATATGCAATACAGAACATTATTTAAATGAAGACTGTATTTAAGCTTGCTTTGAAGTTGCCAAAAGATGGAGATATGTACTTTTTGCTTTAGTAGTTTCATTAATAATTCTTTTTGAACCAATGATGGAAAAGATTATTAATCCATGTACATTTTCCCCACACATTTAATGATTTGACTCCGGAGAAATATGCCGTAAAACTAGAAAGCATGTACTTCTATGTAATAGTCTTCAAAAGTTGCAGGAAAATATTGTTTTCAAAAATAAGTGCAACCGAGTTATAGAAATGACTGACAAAATTGCAAAAACGTAACATTTGCTAATTGGTATAATTTGCAAACTGAAGTAGACAGAAGACACTGACCCTGACAGGGGTGTTGATGATCTTTCAACATGTCATTTCAAACATTCCAGCTATTGCATTGGAGATCTGTATTTTCAAGGTATTACTTTTTAATTAGTGCATTAGTCCTACTGTGATCTAAAGAATATTCTTCAACCTGAAATGTTTAGCTTGATGTTTCTCTGTACAGATGCTGTTTGAACTACTGCCTCCATTATATTTTGGTTTTATTAAAAAGATTTAACTAATTATGTGAAACCAATTATGTGAAACAGTAATTTCTTAATTTTTGAAAAGCAACATTCCTGGAAAATCGAAGTCCATTCCTGTTAACTTAATGAAGCAAATTAAGGTTAAATTTGCACTTTTTAGTGGCATTGGCGGAGGAGAGGTTGGGTGGGAGTGGGTGCCAGCATAAGCGTTGTTGGTTTTTGGATGGTAAACCTGGGCTTGATGGAGTTTGAGATATTGACATTTCTTTGTGCGATGTTTAGGCTTCCAAATGGCTAATGAAAATGTTTGAAGGGATGTTAGTAGAAGTGCGGCTCTCCACTTTTTCCTTTGTATATCAAAGGGGCACCAATATGTGTGGGGAGGAAGCAAAACCATGGAATTGAGACCGAGTATCCATAAGGTTATAAATGGCAAACAAAGGACTGAACAGTATAAGAAAATAACTGCAGATGCTGTTACAAATCGAAGGTATTTATTCACAAAATGCTGGAGTAACTCAGCAGGTCAGGCAGCATCTCGGGAGAGAAGGAATGGGTGACGTTTCGGGTCGAGACCCTTCTTCAGACTGAACTGAACAGTCTCTTCCTGCTCCAATTGTCCATTTTTCTATGATAAAGACTTGCGAGGCAAAACATATAATCTTTCGTCATGGGGCCATATTTAAGGCAGGATGCATGAGTGCATATTGACCATAATTTCTTCCATGTACCATTTATCTTGCATGAGTTGCATCATCGCAGGGGAGACTGAGTGGCTCTCCTTGGCTATCTTGGTTTGTACAAATTCCACATGTTTATAGTGTTATTTGTGATCATTTGTTTGATTCCAAAATGGCATACATTATTATGCATTAAAGGTAGTAAGACCTTGAATATAATGGAAGCATCCTCATCCATGGGTTGTAAGAACAAAGTTTGGTCAAAATATTACCCAAATGGTGTCAAACTTGTCCTTGATGCTGATTGGATATCCAGAGATATTGTTAACTAGGAGCAAAATACATTTCTCACATTACTATTCAATTAAGCAGGAGAGAAATAATGTGGTTATAAACTTGTAATAACATTTCTGTCATCCAGTTATTTTATCAGATTGCCACATCACTGGAAGATTAACCATTGACTATACCTTTTGGGGGCTTGGAATCTCTTAGTAAGAGAATTGGAGGTTATGAGGAGAGGCTTAAGCTCTGAGCCACACTCAGCATTGCCTGCACACACTAAGATGTACTTTTATGTTCCAAAGCCCAGAGTTATTTTCGCTCAAGGTGTGAGGTGTAGCATCTGCCAAAAGGCCCCATCTCATCTGCATTATATGCTGGCTTCAGAAAATGGCCACTTTCCCCAATTATATGCTTCTTTTCGAAAATCTTTTTGAGTTTGATGCTAAGTTTACAGGGGATGATAGTGTGGAACGCTGAACTGTAGTATGAGCAACAACCCGATGTGCTTGTTCTTATTGTCCAAGTAGTCCTGTGCAGGTTGCATCCTCTGAGCTGTTTAATATGATAACAAGGAGGACATTGAAAATGTAATGGCATGGGGAATTCTGCAAAGTGCCTCATGGGAGAGAGTGTAAAGGGAATACACAAATTACAAAATGTCAATGGAAGTAAAGCACAAATTAAGGAATTACTGCTTTGTGAGCAAGTTTATGAAATCTGTCACCAGAGAGTAAAATGTTGCGCTGAGAGTTTGTGTTGTTTTCAGAATGGCTCCTTGTTAACTTTGCTGGGAAAATACTCAAATATTTTTCAATTAGTGCAGTCATTCCTTCCTGGAGTTTGATGTAAATCAGTGGAATGTTTTAATGTGAAACATTTTTAAAATATTATTTGCTTCTTCTTAAAAGCAAAACTTGTTTGCTCTCCTGAGAATAAGAACATCTATTATTTGTGGAATTACAAAAGATTGTTGGTGAATACTGTGTGTTTATGGAACACTTGTGCAAAAACAAACCACTGAAGGATTTGTTGTATGTAAATACCGAGAATTTTTAACCACATGGTGTTAAACCTGCCTGTGAACCTTAGTCCCCATCCCAGGCACCTATATTCCTTCATGTCTTTCTTTCAGCCACCAACTTAACCTATTCTTAGAATTTATATTTTACTTCCTCATCTGTTTATTTTATACTTCCAAACATGTTACCTTTACTGTACAGAAGAGCATTGATAAATAATTGCATTATGTTATCATCTCTAATGGGAGAGATGCAAAAGTAAAATGGTATGAATTACACTGGAATTTCTAAGAGTTAAAACTGAATTTGTGGCATTTCAGAATCTCAAACTGATAAGTGTGTACGTTTGCAGAAAAGTAAAATCCTATGGATATTACGGATAAACAGCAGGTCAGGTGCCATCTGTGGTGTGAGAAATTGTGTTAATATTTTGATAACGACAGCTAACATTTCAACACTAACTCAAAACGTATCATTTAAACTCTGAGAATTGAGTCTCAGTTCATCCCTATGTAATTGCATCCTCTAATTCCTCATCAGCAGACCATAATTGGTATGAATTGCCACAACACTTCCTCCTCGATAACCATTAACACAGGAGCACCTCAAGGCTGCATGCTCAGTCCCTTGATCTACTCTCCCTATACCCATGATTCTATTGCTAGATACAGCTCCAGCCCTGTGTCTAAATTTGCACACGATACCACTATTGCTGTACGAATAATCGGTAACACTAAGACTGAGTATAGGAGGGGACTGAAAATCTGATGCCAGAACAACATTAGCAAAGCCAAGGAGTTGATTGTTGACTGAAGATAGACACAAAAAGCTGGAGTAATTCAGCGGGACAGGCAGCATCTCTGGAGAGAAGGAATGGGTGATGTTTTTGGCCGAAACCTTTCCTCATACTTCAGGAGGGGAAAGCTGAGGATCCATGAACATACTTTCATCAAAGGGATGGCAATGGAAAGTTTTAATGGCTTCAAGTTGCTGAGTGTGCTCTTCTTCATCCAGCCACAGTGTCTGAAGAAGGTTCTCGACCCGAAACGTCACCTATTCCTTTTGATCCGCTTAGTTACTCCAGCTTTTTGTGTCTATCTGGTTTAAACCAGCATTTGCAGTTCCTTCCTACACATGAAAGGGTGGCAGAGTATCCAGAAGCTGCTGAAATGTCTTTCCTCAAGTCCTGCAGGGGCAGGTTGCATCTTGTTCACACTGATCAAATGAGCAATAAAAGCTTTCGAAGTTTGGATGCACATTATTACATCCTTACATCATGGCCCTTGATTATAAATGCAAACGTAAAAAGGTGATGTGAAGGACAAATAATTATATTAATTCCATTCATTCACATCTCATTCAATAACAGCTGAGGATGACTGTACTCTGCCAAGAATAGTGACAGAAAAGCAATAAAATCCACCTTGGCAACAAATATTGGCCACTATGCCTTTCATATGTAAAATATGGCAATTACATAACACATCTGAAGTATTGATTAATATAATGAAATGTTTGCCTGCCAGGCAACTTTCATACTGCCAGAGGTCTGTGATTCTGATCCTGTAGAGGAACAAACGCAATGTAATTGTAACGATCACAGTTGCAGTTTGGAATGAGACTTGTTGGAATATAACAAAAAAAGCGAATTTCCAGGCAAATTGGCATGAAGGATACCCACAAAATATTATGGATTTTTATTTCTTTAATACAAAATGGAGTCAGTTTAATTTCCAGAGATTCAGTGGAGTAAGTGTTTGTGTATGTATTGATTTCATTTAAAATTCAGGATAACAATGATGTAAACGTCATCAAATAAACGTTCTTTTTTTTTCTATCAATTGCCATGCAGTCAGGAGTCCCAAAGTGTCTGCTTCCACTTTTGTGCGCTGCAGGTTGGTGTTTTGGTCAAAAGAAATAACCATAACTGTATTTTTAACTGCAATAACTGGTTCTGTGTGCTGTACTTTATGAATTTCAACCAATTTGCATTAATAATGTTTTTTACGATTTAAAAACTTTTTTTATGTGAAACTTGTATCTGGAAATATACCACTCATTTATCCAATTCTAGATAACTAACCAACAAACACCCCACCCTCCGTCCACTTCCACCTATATTTCTTTCTGGCTTCACATTTCGCACCTCTCCTTGTCAGGCTTTGCCCTGTCTCCACGTCTCTTCCAAATTTCTCCTCTTCTATCCCCCCCCCCCACCCCCACTACAATTAGTCTGAAGAAGTGTCATGTCAAAACATTGTCTATATTTTCCAGAGATGCTGCCTGACTCGCGGAGTTAATCCAGTAGACTTCTTTGTCTCTTTTTGTGCAATTGCTGTTCCTTGTGTCCATTTGGTTCTATACTGTGTAGGAAGGAACTGCAGATGCTGTTTACCCCGAAGGTAGACACAAAATGCTGGAGTTACTTAGCGGGACAGGCAGCATCTCTGAATAGAAGAAATAGGTGACATTTCGGGTCGAGACCTGAAATGTCACCCATTCTTTCTGTCCAGAGATCAGTTTAGTTTAGTTTAGGGATACAGCGTGGAAACAGGCTCTTCGACCCACCGGGTCCGAGCTGACCATTAACACTATCCTACACCCATTAGAGGCCATTTTTACATTTACCAAGCCAATTAACCTACAAACCTGTAGGTCTTTGGAGTGGGGGAGGAAATCAAAGTTCTCGGAGAAAGCTCACGCAATCATGGGGAGAATGTACAAACTCCGTATGGACAGCACCCATAGTCGGGATCGAACCCGGATCTCCGGTGCTGCATTCGCTATAAGGCAGCAACTCTACCGCTGCGCCACCGTGACCGCCCTCGATGCTGTTCTGTACTGTATTCATTTTATTAAAACATGCAGAACTTCATACCAAAAAAAAGTGATATCTGTGAGTGATGGTTATTACTAAAGACCACCCACCGGGTGGCGCCACCAGCACTCGGTGGCTGCCTCGCCAACAGTCTGTCTGTCCTTTCTACTGTTTTTGTTATTTTAAGTATGTTAAAACAAACCAACGAAAACTAAAACGTACTTTTATGTGGGGGGTGGAGGGGAATTGGGGGAAACTTTTTTTCAATCTCTTACCTCGACGGAGATACAATTATTCTCCATATCGTATCTTTGTCCCCACTGCGGCCTAACATCGTGGAGTTGGCGGCCTTTCCTGGAGACTGGCCGTGGCTTCATACCGCGGACGCGGCGCCGACTTTAACATCACAGAGCTGTGATCCTTTGCCGGGGATCGACTGTGGAGAGCTCCGACCACAGGGCCTATGGACATTAACATCGTGAAGCCCACGGTCTCTGGTAAGAAGAGGCCGACTCCGGGAGTTTTGATCATCGGTAAGAAGAGGCCGACCCGACTCCATGCTGCTGAGAGTGTTTCAACCTTCCCGACTCGGGGAGTTTTGATCATCCCGACGCGAGGGCCTCGGACAGTCCGCAGCAGCGACTGTGGATGGTTCAACAGCCCCCACCACGGGTGAAAAAAGAGGAAGCTGATGGAACTTTATTACATTCCATTACAGTGAGGAATGTGGAATCCGCTGTGGTGGATGTTTATGTTAAATGTAATTTTATGTGGCTGTGTGTCTTGTTGCTTTTTACTTAGTATGGCTGTATGGTAACTCAAATTTCACTGTACCTTAATTGGTAAATGTGACAATAAATTGATCTTGAAATCTTGATATAAATAAAAATGCAAACCGTAAATTTGGGGAACTTGCCACATTGGATTTTCACACCAACTAAAATGTGTAATATGCAAAGAAAAACAGATGAGTTAACTTCTGCAAAATAATCACATTCAGCACGTTTTTATGCCCCACAGCTCCTTTTATGACAGTCAAGAGTTAACTGCCCAACCATCCATGGGGTTACCGTGGAATTAACTGCTAAATGGCACCGTTTCAGATTAACTTGAATTTTATAGGACTAGAGGTAGAACATTTTATATTTTTGTCAATGTTCCAGCAATGACTGTTAGACTATGCTATGTTAACAATAGCAGGTTCCAGTAAGGTCGATCTTGTTTTTGGCCTTTGCATATGAATGTGATGTTTTTCCATCTCACAAAATGGTGCTTGGTTTGAATAAATGTATAAATCTACCCCCCTTTCCCCTCCCCCCTTCCCTCTCCCCCTTCCCTCTCCCCCCTTCCCCTCCCCCTCCCCTCTTCCCCCTCCTCCTTCTCCTCCCCCCTTTTCCCCTTTCCCCTCCCCCTTCCCCTTTTCCCCTCCCCCTTTCCCCTACCCATCCCCCTTCCCCTCCCCTCCCCCCTTCCCCTCCCCATCTCCACCCCCCCTCCCCTTCCACTCCCCCCTTCCCCTCCCCCCTTTCCCCGGCCCCCTTTTCCCCTCCCTCCTTTCCCCTTTCCTTTCCCCTCCCCCCTTTTCCCCTCCTCTCCCCTTTCCTTTCCCCTCCCCTCTTTCCTTTCCCCTCCCCCCTTTCCCCCCTCTCCCCTCCCCCCCCCCCCCCCCCCCACTAGCTACTATATGTCAGATTTTTTTTACAGCTAATATGTCGTGTTGGTATCAAATAGTTCTCCAAAAATCCTTTGGGACAATATTTCAAATTAAAGAAACTGACTTGACTGTTATGTGAGTTCTGTATCTAGGATTTCTTCTCCCACACGATGATTCATTATGGGGGTAAAGTGTTCAATTTCTTTGTGGGCTACACTAATAGGCCAGAGGATTTTGAGATCAACAAGGAGGTGGTGTTCACAGAGTCGATGAGCGCTAAAATTGAATAAGTCCCCAAGGCCTAATAATATCTATCTCAAGTTATTGAGGGAGGCTTTTATTTCAAACAATGGACTGATTAGGGACAGTCAGAGGGACTTTGTGTGGGACAGGTCACATCTTACAAACTTGCGTAAGATTTTGTTTGAGGAGGTGTCAAAAGTGATTGCTGGAGTAGGTCACTGGACATATTGTCAACATGGACTTCAGTCAGGCAACATTTATAGGTACATGGATAGGGCGAGTTTGGAGGAATAAGGGGCCAAACATAAGCAGGTGGGACGAGTGTAGATGGGGCGTGTTGGTCAGTGTTATCAAGTTGGGCTGAAGGGCCTTTTTTCATTCTGTCTGACACTATGACTCCATATCTTCCAACTGAAAAGGGGAGAGGAAGGAATGACCAAGGTGTAATGAGTCCTTGATTATGTTGGCTGCTTTCCTGTGGCACCATGAAATATAGATGGAGTTTGGAGGGGAGGGGGGTTAGGTTGGTTTGCAAGATGCGCTGGGCTGCATCTACAACTCTGCACTTTCTTGTGGTCTTGGGCAAAGCAATTGCCATCCCAAACATGATTCTTTCTATGATGCATCTGTGAAATTGGTGTCATTGGACATGTGCAGAATTTTCTTTGTCTTCTGAGGAAGTAGAGGCTTGATGTGTTTTCTTGGATGGAATATCAATGTGGTTACATAGAAACATAAAAAATAGATGCAGGAGTAGGCCATTCGGCCCTTCGAGCCTGCACCGCCATTCAATATGATCATGGCTGATCATCCAACTCAGTATCCCGTACCTGCCTTCTCTCCATACCCCCTGATCCCTTTAGCCACAAGGGCCACATCTAACTCCCTCTTAAATATAGCCAATGAACTGGCCTCAACTACCTTCTGTGGCAGAGAATTCCACAGATTCACCACTCTCTGTGTGAAAAAAAACTTTCTCATCTCGATCCTAAAAGACTTCCCCCTTATCCTTAAACTGTGACCCCTTGTTCTGGTCTTCCCCAACATCGGGAACAATCTTCCTGCATCTAGCCTGTCCAACCCCTTAAGAATTTTGTAAGTTTCTATAAGATCCCCCCTCAATCTTCTAAATTCCAGCAAGTACAAACCGAGTCTATCCAGTCTTTTTTCATATGAAAGTCCTGCCATCCCAGGAATCAATCTGGTGAACCTTCTCTGTACTCCCTCTATGGCAAGAATGTCTTTCCTCAGATTAGGAGACCAAAACTGTACGCAATACTCCAGGTGTGGTCTCCTCACCAATGCCCTGTACAACTGCAGCAGAACCTCCCTGCTCCTATACTCAAATCCCCTCGCTATGAATGCCAACATACCATTAGCTTTCTTCACTGCCTGCTGCACCTGCATGCCTACTTTCAATGACTGGTGTACCATGACACCCAGGTCTTGTTGCATCTCCCCTTCTCCTAATCGGCCACCATTCAGGTAATAGTCTGCTTTCCTGTTCTTGGTTGGGTTCAGAAAAATTGTTGGTGCTATTTATAACCAGGCAACCAAATCTTTTGATCATCTCCACATCAGAAATATCAATGCTGACTGAGGCATCTACAGTATTCCACTTCCTGAGGCTCCTTCATTTCATTGACATTGAGGAAGATCTTCTTGTCTTACATGTTACTAAGCTCTTTATTTCCTCCCTGTACTCCATCTCATCATTGTTCAAGATCTGGCCCACTACGGGGCTGTTGACTGCATACTTATAAATGAAGGCGCAGAACATACTCCTCCAACATTTTTGCCACCTTCAACAGGATCCCACTACTAGCCTCATCATCCCATCTCCACCCCTTTCTGCAGAGACTGTTCCCTCCGCAATTTCCTGGTCAACTCGTCCCTTCCCACCCAAACCACTCCCTCCCCAGGTACTTTCCCCTGTAACCGCAGGAAATGCAACACCTGTCCCTTTACCTCCCCCCTCGACTCCGTCCAAGGACCCCGACAGCCTTTTCGGGTGAGGCAGAGATTCACTTGCACCTCCTCCAACCTCATCTACTGTATCTGCTGTTCCATGTGTGGACTCCTGTACATCGGCATGAACAAGTGCAGGCTCGTTGATCGTTTCGCTGAACACCTCCACTCAGTACGCCTAAACCTACCTGATCTCCTGGTTGCTCAACACTTTAACTCTCTCTCCCATTCCCACACTGACCTGGAGGAACAGCACCTTATATTTTGCTCGGGTAGCTTGCACCCCAGCGGAATGAACATTGGCTTCTCTAACTTCAAGTATCCCTTGCTTTCCCTCTCTCTCCACATCCTCCCACTTCCCAATTCTACCAGTCTTACTGTCATTGACTACATTTATCTCTGTACTACCCACAGTCTGAAGAAGGGTCTCGCCTGAAATGTCACCCATTCCTTCTCTCCAGAGATGCTGCCTGTCCCGCTGAGTTACTCCAGCATTTTGTGTCTACCTTACTTATAAATGAGGTTGGGCAGACTTTGGCCGCGTGGCCATGGGTGTATAGCGGGCTGAGAACACATCCTTAAGGGACACTGGTGTTGAGAATGATTGTGGAGGATATTTTGTTACCTATCCCTGCTGATCATGATTTAAGGGTCAGGAAGTCGAGGAACCATTTGCAGAAAGGGGTGCTTCAGAGTGACTCGGAATGTTCTGCACTGGATGTGAGAAGCACCATTTGTAAAAAGCAGCAGTTGACCACGAAAGAAGGGAGTGAGGTTAGCAATATTTTGGATTTCCAATTGGGTAGACTCTGGATCTTGGACTATTGTAATTGTTCTGTTTAAATATCAGTAACAAATCGGAATTTAAAACCAATTCAAGCATGATATTAAACAATGCAGTCCTAACCTAACTGCTTCCTCAGTTGGAGCTTCCGAGGACGTTAAGTCCTGCAGGTTTCCGCAGTTGGTGCTCCCGAAGTCAATTCCCAGCAGAGGCCGCCAGCGCCTCGATGTTAGGCTGCAGCGCGGAAGGAGATACGATACGGAAAAAGTCGCATCTCCATCGAGGAAAAAGAACTACAGACTGTTCAAAATAATAGTAGTTTTTCACACATGAATGTAGCGCAACGCGTATGCACATTTGGCTGAAAAGTTGCATTACGTGCCATATTATTAATTTTGATGTAAAATTCTGAATTTTGGACATCAAAATTATGAATTTGTAAAATCAAATGTTGGGAAGTCTGAACTCTGTACAGACAGCACCTGTAGTCAAACACTGATCTCTGGTGCTGTAAAACAGCAATTCTACTGCTGCGCCACTCTGCCACGTGAATCTAAGGCTTCTGGGATTTGGATCGATTAAAAATGGTTTATTCTGCAAATTGACATGATCTTGCTAATGTGTGAGACTGGGCACCTGAAACTGACTGCTGTTAGCCTCCTCAACGCTAGCAGCCAGACGAATACAACACTTGGGAGATTTTTTTTCAAAAACACCTAATTTTATTTGAAATAGCCTTATAATTACTTTACAACTCTGTGCTCTGGAAAAAAGAATAAACTGAGACTGTGCAAGGACACAATCAAGTACAAAATGGAGAAACTCACAGTAGGTAACATTTCACAGACTATTTTGAACAGAACTGTGTTAAAAGTTGATTTTAATACAGAGTAATGGAACATGGGTCAAAAGCATTCAGCAAAGGATCCTGTTTCAAAGTGTGTATAAATTAGTGCACGATTTGAGACCCTGGTTGTAATTGAAATTTATTCCAATTAATTAAACACTACATGGCTCAAATTTGCACCATTTAAAATCTTTTGAAAATTTATGATCCAGTTTTAAAACTGCATGTTCCAATGTAAATTTGCAAAAGCATCAGTACTGTTTTGTAAAGTAAAGATCCATGACACTTTACTACAATTTTGTCTTCTGCCAGGATTGTTTTTGGAACTGAGCTTGACTTCACAAATATTGATCAGATTATTTGAGGTGGGATATAAATTATTAGACCAATGTAAGTTTTGCCTTTTTAATGAAAGGCAATGGCAAAATTAGAATTTAATCTGCAGATTGTACTGTAATTCTGCAGCTGAAAGATCCAGAGGAATGGGATGGACAACCACAAGAAGCGTCAGTTTGTTACCTATCCAGCTGTAAATGGGCAGCAGCATGGGAATCATGACACACATGGTCTGCAGGATGAGAGGAGTTTCCTGGGCATATCAGATCTTTTTGTATTTGAGGTAGCACAAGCTGTGACAGCTGGTTCCAGAGAGAAACATTGATGTATCTGGGACTAGCTTTGATAGAACTGCTCAGCAATTATTTGCTCTTCCTTTGTGCAGGTCACACCATTAAATTGTTGTGCTAGCTATGAGACTTTACAGGGTAGAGCTGAAATTGAGTTGTCATTGTGCCTTATCTGTTTAATTTGTTGGGAGTACTGAGTTGATGGAGCAGCTGAGTTGAAGCCTGGCTGGTAAAATTGGGTCAAGTTGAGGTTAGTGTCACATGTACACTAGCAAGTTTGCGGATGACACAAAGCTGGGTGGCAGTGTGAACTGTGAAGTGGAGTTAGGAGGTTGCAGGGTGACCTGGACAGGTTGAGTGAGTGGGCAGATGCGTGGCAGATGCAGTATAATATAGATAAATGTGAGGTTATCCACTTTGGCGGTAAAAACAAGGAGGCAGATTATTATCTCAATGGTGTTAGGTTAGGTAAGGGGGAAGTGCAGCGAGACCTGGGTGTCCTTGTACACCAGTCACTGAAAGTTGGCATGCAGGTATAGCAGGCAGTGAAGAAAGCTAATGGCATGTTGGCCTTCATAATGAGAGGATTTCAGTATAGGAGTAAAGAGGTTCTTCTGCAGTTGTATAGGGCCCTGGTAAGACCACATCTGGAGTATTGTGTACAGTTTTGGTCTCCTAATTTGAGGAAGAACATCCTTGTAATTGAGGCAGTGCAGCGAGATTGATCCCTGGGATGGCAGGACTCATATGAGGAAAGATTGAAAAGACTAGGCTTGTATTCACTGGAGTTTAGAAGGATGAGAGGGGATCTTATAGAAACATATAAAATTATAAAAGGACTGGAGAAGCTAGATGCAGGAAAAACGTTCCCAATGTTGGGTGAATCCAGAACCAGGGGCCACAGTCTTAGAATAAAGGGGAGGCCATTTAAACTGAGGTGAGAAGGAACATTTTCACCCAGAGGGAGTTGTAAATTTTTTGGAATTCTCTGCCGCAGAGGGCAGTGGAAGTAAAATCACTGGATGGATTTAAGAGAGAGTTAGATAGAGCTCTAGGGGCTAGTGGAGTCAAGGGATATGGTGAGAAGGCAGGCACGGGTTATCGATTGTGGACGATCAGCCATGATCACAATAAATGGTGGTGCTGGCTCGAAGGGCTGAATGGCTTCCTCCGGCACGTAGTTTCTATGTTACAATGAGATTCAGGCATAATTGAAATCTTGTTTGCAGCATTATCATGGGCATATAAAAAAAATGAATTATGCAAAATTGAACAAAAATTCTGCAAGATATTAAAAAGAAAGAATGCAAAAAAATAAGACATTAGTGCAAAACATAATATAATAAACTGCACAGTGGCACAGCATTAGAGTTGCTGCCTTAGAGCTCCAGGGACCTGGGTTCGATCCTGACATCGGGCGTTATCTGTATGGCATTTGTACGGTCTCCCTGTCACCGCGTGGGTTTTCACTAGGTGTTCCAGTTTCCTCACATACCAAAGATGTGTAGGTTTGTAAGTTAATTGGTTTCTGTAAATTGTCCCTAGTTTGTAGGATAGAACTAAGGTACCGGGTGATTACTAATCGGCAGGGGCTGAAAGGCCTGGTTCCATGCTGTGTCTCTAAACTAAATTCTAAATTTAAAGTTGTTACTTCAGGTGGGATCTTGTTTTGCAGGAGTTCCACAGTTAGTTTCCTGACTGGTGTGGCTTGGAGTTCAATTTGTAACCCCTTCTTACACGTTTCGCTATAAATGGTCAATGTTTTTCACATTTATTGGTTTATTTCACAACCATATCAATCGCAATCAAATATCCCTTTTATATTGCAGGCTATACAAAATACATCTTGCTTTTTTTTAATAGTTTGTCAGTTATGACGGATGGCTCCCTGGTGCTCATTTTGATTTGTTTTGTAGCTGACACTGTTTTAATGAACTGCTTGGACCCGAAATCCCTTTTGGATTTTCTACTGTTCCTTTTGAGTAACATTTACATTGTGAAGCCACTTTTTTAAATCCAGATACTTTACCTCATTCCGCAGCATTGAAATCAACATGCCACTGCATCACCATCTTAATTTACATACCAATGCCCATCAATTAATCCCAATCAATAATGGGAAAGATATCATGTCGTATAAACGTCTAAACATCAATAGATTTATTCAAAGGCAGAATGCAATTTGCTTCTGCTTCTATGCAATGTGTTTAACACTAACAACTGGGGATAAATTTCTAGGCACAAATTTTATTGATTTTTTTTTGTGCTACCTTTGCCATCACTTAATCAACCACCATGTTTTTGTCATTGACAATAGTCGATATTGTGTTCTTCAAGTCAATAAGTAACATCATGAATATTAGAGTCCTAATGTGCAGGTTTTAACTTTAGGTAATGCTCTCCTTTTATTAAAGACACGTAAGTTTTTCTGTAGATTATTTCATCTACTTCAATTATTCAGACATTTCAAAAAGGTTTGTTCGATGTTCCCGCTATTCAACTGCAATTTCTCTAAATTCCTTAGTCACTTTAATTATGGACAGCAAAAGCTTGCCGACATATATTTATAATTTACTGTGTTTTGTTTTAAAATCTTTATTGCTTTGTCTTCTGAATTAAGTGGAGTTTCATTTTCAGTATTCAAATCCAAAACATTGTCTGTGAGAACTTTGAAAGATTCTACTTGCTTAAAGGCTCAAGATTTAACACCATTCAGTATTTGGTGTTTAACATATAGTAATATGGCTTTTTCTAATACACTGTTTTTGCTTACCCATGCTGTTTTGTGGTCCTTAATTCTTTTAACATTTGACTCTAATTAATTCTAAAATTAGTTTGCCGTCACTATTTGCAATAGTAATATTGCCCTTATTTTTTCTTATTACAATGATTGTGCTTGAATAAAAAAAATTGTCATTGTGTCTTCAATTATTTCTAACTTTTATTGTTATTTCTTGTATTATTCTTCATCTTTGCATTTCTACATTGTAGTTCTATTGAATTGTTTGTCATCTTTTTCTACTACTTGACCATTGCCATTTTATTTGGGAAGTAGAGCTTTTATTCCATGGTTCAATATGATTCTTTTTTGGTATATTTTAGTTTAGAGATACAGCACGGAAACAGGTCCTTCGGCACAGTGAGTCCACACCGTCCAGCGATCCCTGCACACTAGCACTATCCTACACATTAGGGACAATTTTACTGAAGCCAATTAACCAAACCTGTACATCTATGGAATGTGGGAGAAAACCCATGCGGACACGGGGAGAACATACAAGCTCCGTACAGACAGCACCCGTAGTCTGGGTCAAACCCTGATCTCTGGCACTGTAAGGCAGCAAGTCTACCGCTGTGCCACTGTGCTGGAAGTTAATTATTTTATTTATCGAACCCTCCTGTGGTGCATTTATAGTTATGCATGATGATTGAGCTGTTTGCTGTGAACAGTTCCCACTTCAATCTGTTAAAAAGAGCTCTACCAAAATCTAGAAAATAAAATAACAAATTTATATCATGCCTTTTTCTGACCTTGGGGTGTTGCAATGTATTTTTCAGCTAATTAAATTCCTTTGTAATTCAGAAAGCATAGCAGTTGTTTGCACAAGCCAAGTGCACTGAACAGTAGTGGTATATTGAACAGAATTGTGCAGCATCTGCCAGCAGTTCCAAAAAATAATTGCCAGTGCATGGTAAGCATATCTATAGAACTGCTGTAAGCGTGGGATGGGCTGGTTCATAGACACCAGTGCACCTGCCACTCTACTCCATTGTTGGATTCCACGTTGTCTTTCCCCTCGTACAGCCAAACAGGATCAAAATCATTACAAAGATGATTATTTTAATTATTTCTTGACCTTTTAATCATTTAAAATGTCTTTTACTTTAATTAAGACTTTCATTTACAGCAATTTTAATTTGCACGTCTAAAAATCATTCATTTAAGAACAGTTTAATAGAAGCCCCTCAGATTTTGACAGGAGGCAAAGCTCTGCCCTCCCCTAGCTTTGCTTCTGTCAAAGGCAGTCCGGACATTTGTTGCTAAGGCTCCCCAACTTCACTCCACTGGATCTCTCATCTCAACTACATCTCAATATTTATCTCTCAACTAACATCAATAAAAACGGTACAATTCAACTTGGTCTGTTTTTTAGTGGTGCAAGTTGAGAAATAAATATCGGGGATGATGCCAGAATAATGCCAGTGGTCTTTCTTGAAATAATTTTGAATGTTTCTTTTGCATCAAAGACCGAGATTGGAGGGACTAGATTGTTTGAAATAAAGTGGCCTTGGAGTATAGGTTCCAAAGACGTGCAGGTTTGTAGGTTAATTGGCATCTGTAAATTGCTGCTAGTGTGTAGGATGTGAAAGTGAGATAACATCGAACAAGTGTATGGGTCGGTGTGGACTCGGTGAGCTGCAGGGCCTGTTTCCATGCCATATAACGTTATACGAGACTAAAGTACAATGTTTACACAATGCTGCATAGACTTCTCAAAATAATTAGCCAAAATTTGTCATAACTGCCACTAGATGTTAAGCTATGGTAATTAAACTTGGCCCAGCAATCTTCTGCTTGGAAAATGATACACAAAGTGACTGAATGTATGAGCTGATAAGAACTCAACATGCAAACAGGACATTTGATACTTGAGTACAGGGGAACCAATAGATTTTTCCATTGATATTTAATAATTGAAAACTCAAGAGGAAAAATAGGTGTTTAAAGGAATGAAATCAGTTTCAACATACACAGAAATAGAGTAGGAAAGACGATGGGTTTTTTATAAAAGAAAAAAAAATTGATGTTTGAAAATATATTCCAAAATATTCAAAATCCCAAAGAAAGAGATCTCATGTTGCTCATTTTTAATTACAGGAAATTATTAAAACTTGTATTAAACTGTTCAAGCATGTTTTAAGGAGAAAATACAAAGTTCCCACAAAAAATCATGAAAACACTTAGAAACTTTGAAATGATGAGCTGTGCTTCCAAGTCCACCTTATTAATGTTAATTTTTTTTATCTGCACTTTTTAGCTGCATTACTATTTTCTGCACTTTTTATTTTTATCTTCTCTTTTGCTTTACCTCGGGGGGACAGGGGAAAGACTAGAAGTTATTTGACCAGCAACATCGGCAGTGGACCTTCATAAAATGGAAACTCTAGGCTTGATCCTGGTGTAAACAATATGTGTTCAGATGCTTTTGTGCATATGATTCCAGCTGTCATTAATTAGTTATCACTTCACAACATGCAAATAGAATTATTTCAAACATGAATGGAATGACATAGAAAGTAGCCATATTTATTTTTGTAGTAGAAAACTATTCTTGCATGGGTTTTAGTAAGCAATTTTAAGCATTGGTTATAAATGTTTATTTCTGGAATATGTTCAAAGTTCACAGGAAGAATAATTACTTCATTCCCTGAATCTAGAACCAAGGTTCATTGGATGCAGGATAACCAATGGAAATAACAGTTCCATATTTATCTTTTCAAAACCCTGCATCTTTTTGCACATCTCTATTGGATCACCTCTTTGCTTTCATTATTGTGGAGAGAGGAGATTCATCTTCCTTCATTTCCAAGGCCACTTGTTAAGGTATCATAATTTTCCACTGCATTTCCCATGTTCTCAACTTCTACATTAACATACTCCAAACGGGACTGAGACGCAGTGGCAGGAATTTCCATTCATACGAAGCCCCATAAATCTTTTAGCACCAAAGAATTTTACCTATGATAAGTCCTCGCCTTTGATTCAAACCAATTTTTTTTTAGATCCACCCCCTCAGAATTTTTATCAGGGCATAATTCAGAGATTTGCCACAGTAAAACCTTTTTGCTTTGTTGACTGAAATTATCCTGTAGCATTTTTGTAGCATAAAGGATAAAATCAAAGGAAGTGGGAATTGAGTAGGGGAGTGGTGTTGAGAACAAAATTGAATTAACCGTGATCATGAAGTTGCAAGATGGTGCTGTGTATTCCATAGTTTTACTGCAAACCATTTAATGTTGGAGGGCAATGTGGTGCAGCAGAAGCACACTGGTGGAAGGAGATTGATCCTGCCAATATTGATGTCAAGGCCATCCTCTCGTTTCCTTCAGTGAACTACTCAGTGAAGTGTTAGACTTGGTCTCTCAAGCGCAAGCTTCATCAGCATGCTGCAGCTGCTGCAGTGAGGTTCATGTGTGCTTGGTTCTGAAGGGTCGTCACCACAGATTAACAGTTTCTCTAACGTTCTGAAGATTACTCCATTCAGGGTCACTGTTGCAGAGGTTAGATCAGCCTTCCTGAGGGTGAACCCATGGAAAGCAACTGACTGTGTCCTGAGTAGCTGCACGGACCAGCTAGCGGGAGTATTCACAGACATCTTTAATCTCTCCCTGCTCTGTTCTGAGTTACCCACCTGCTTCAAAAAGACAACCATCATTCCGGTGCCAAAAAAACAAGATCTCATGTCTAAACAACTACCGTCCAGTGGACTTAACATCCACCATCATGAAATGTTTTGAGAGGCCAGTTATGGAATGCATTAAATCAAGTCTATGTAGCAGCCTTGACCCACTGCAGTTCACCCACCGCTACAACAGGTCCACGGACAATGCCATCTCCCTGGCCCTACATTCAGAACTAGGGGTCACAGTTTAAGAATAAGGGGTAGGCCATTTAGGACTGAGATGAGGAAAACCTTTTTTCACCTAGAGAGTTATGAATCTGTGGAATTCTCTGCCACAGAAAGCAGTGGAGGCCAATTCACTGGATGTGTTCAAGAGAGAGTTAGATTTAGCTCTTAGGGCTAAGGGAACCGAGTGATATGGGGGAAAAGTCGGAATGGGGTACTGATTATGGATGATCATATTGAATGGCGGTGCTGGCTCAAAGGGCTGAATGGCCAACTCCTGCACCCATTTTCTATGTTTCTATGGATTCTCAACCTCCTGACCAACAGACTCCAATCAGTGTGGATAGGAGACAAATCACCTTCCACGATAATCCTCAACACTGGTGCTCCACAAGGTTGCATTTGCAGCCCTCTTCTCGTAAACCCAGGACAGTGCAGCCATTTACCAATCTAATTTAATTTAGAAATTCACACATGACACCACCATTGTGGGTCGGATATCAAATAATAATGAGACAGAGTACAGGAAAGTGATTAGGAACCTTGTGTCCTAATGTCGAGACAACAACCTTTCAATGTCAGCATGACAGAAAACAGTGATCGACTTCAGCAAAGTTATACACATATCCAGTTTGCAATGATGGTGCCGAAGTAGAGATGGTGGAAAACTTTAAATTCCTAGGAGTAAATATCACCAACAACCTCTCCTGGACCACCCATATCGAAGCAACAGCCAAGAAAGCACACCAACACTTCTACTTCCTTAGAAGTCTTAGGAAGTTCATCGTGTCCTGAACAACTCTCACCTACTTCTACAGTAGTGAAAGCATCTTATTGGGGTGCATTACAGCACAACACATCACAGCACAGCTCCATCCAAGACCGCAAGAAATTGTAGGGAGTTGTGGACGCAGCCCAGATCATCACACATACCAACCTCCCTTCCATTGACTCAATTTACACCTCGTGCTTCCTCGGCAAAGCCAGCAGCATAATCAAGGACAAGTCGCACCCTGGCCACTCCCCCTTCTCCCCTCTCCCATCGGGTAAAAGGTAGAGAAGTGCGAAAACACATACCTCTAGTCAGGCACAGTTTCATCCCAGCTGTTATCAGGTAACTGAACCATTTTACCCCAACTAGTGAGCAGTCCTGAACTACTATCTACCTCATTGGAGACCCTGGGACTATTTTTGATCGGCCTTCACTGGCTTCATCTTGCACTAAATGTTATTCACATTATTCCCTTTATCATATATCTGTACACTGAATGGGTTGATTGTAAACATGTATTGTCCTTCAGCCGACTGGTTAACATGCAACAAAAACTTTTCACTGTACCTCACTCAGTACATGTGACAATAAACTAAACTAAATTAATTTTGAATATCCTGCCTTCAAGCTCGTTGCCAATTGTGTGAAGGCCTAATTTGTATGGATTTTCTCCTTTGTTTTGATCCATTATTGGGGTTAAACTGATTGAAGTACCCAAGTTGTAAAGGCTACAAATGTGTTTGTCATATCTCTCAGCTGCTGTTTTTAATAATTTTGTAATAGCCCAAAACTATTATTGTCTCCCGCTTTACCATAGCAGAAAAATGGCCATTCAAATTAACTATACTCCTTGCATGAGATAATTCCACTAAATGTGAATAATGTGAAATGACTGGCACTTGTATCCATATATAGTGATGTTAAAACTCTGGCTGGTCATAGTTATATATATATATAACAGCATGACATCATCGACAGTGATCCCTGTTGCTTACTTTAACATCAGCCTCCGTGCATTAATCCACATGCAGTGAATTGTGGACACCATGTTGGCCTCTCATTTTACTGTTTACCAGACATTCAGTGGATTTTGTTTAGACTAGATTTTCCCTTGTGACTCATGGATGGCATTTCTGTTCCTTCATGCGATCTATAATAATAAGGGCCCATAATTAGTCTACTGGCTCTTTCTCCATGATGCTTTCATCAATGCTCTAAATGATACAATGCACAAGTGAATCAAGGAAGGGTGTATAATGCCTTTAGCTTAAAGATTCCTTCTACCATTATTCCCAGATTCATTTTGATCTAGATCTTCATTGTGTGCAACTCCAAGAATATATTATTTCTAAATTTGTGTGTTTTTTGTGGCTTATTTTAACAAAACTGGGGAAAAAATCATTGAATTTATTAACACGCTTTCCATATTGTAAAAACAAGTTAACGATCCATATCTCAAGTGGCTATACAGTAGTTGTTTGGAATGGAATTTCTTTCTATGAAAGAAAACAACTGGATTAAATCTGTTTGAATGTATTAGGTGCATATCAAAGGGAAAACATTAGGCTTTATTAAGCAAAGAGGATAAAGATATTTCACCGAAACTGCGAATGCAAGCATGTCAAAACTAAAATACATGTATGAAACTAATGGATAACAATACATTGCCAGTGGGGCAGCACGGTGGCACAGCGATAGAGTTGCTGCCTTGCAGCGCCGGAGACCCGGGTTGGATCATGACTAGGGATGCCGTCTGTATGAAGTTTGTATGTTTTCCCTGTGACCACGTGGGTTTTCTCTGAGATCTTGGTTTCCTCCCACATTCCAAAGACATACAGCTATGTAGATTAATTGGCTTGGTGTTAATGTAAATTGTCCCTAGTGTGTGTAGGATGGTGTTAGTGTATGAGGATCTCTGATCGGTGTGGACGGTTGGCCGAAGGGCCTGTTTCTGCGCTGTATCTCTAAACTAAACAATATTTGTTCAGGAGTGTCACTGGCACATAAACACTCATGGGCTTCCATCAGTGCCACTACAATGTTGAGGAATGTTGTGTTTCATACGTCTGGTGATTGAAATCATGACCATATTTTGTATCGGAGGTGAAGTGTCTCTTTTGTCATACTGAGATATTCATGTTATGATTAAGAGGCATTTTTCCATTATAATGAGAAGGATGTCATGTTTTGCAAAAGAAGGTTTTGTGTAAAGAAAATGTAGCTTGGAAACCAGTTATGGCTGTTTCTGGTGCAGAAAACCAGTTTAACCCAGGTTGGATCAGGCTCATCATCATTACCAGATGAAATTGCACCCATTTATAAATTGGCTTGGGTATACCTGATGTTTTAATGGTGTCAGTCACATAGCTGATGTGCCACTGGTCATGCCATGGGCATTTCCTTGCATTCTGCTAGAAATTGGAGCTTTTGGATACGGCTGACGACTTGACTCAAACTCGCATAGTTGGCAGTTCTGAGCACATGATGGTATTTTGTTGCATTTGTATATTTTTTAAAGGACATGCAAGGCATTTTGGTACCTAACTGGGTAGCTTTGGAATTGCTCAAACACCTTGCAAACTCCACAAAGGGTGCTTAAATTAAAGGAGGGTATCTTCCATTGAAGGAATCATTATTGGCATTGATTGGGTTGGGAACCTCTGGCAAGAAGCAAAGGCATATCCATCATCTGTAAAGAGCCCATTTCCAGAGATTCTTCAGAAACAGCAAATCCATTGTAAACTGTGTTTAGGATCTCCTCTAAACCATATACTTGCAGCTTTTATGTTTTCCAAGGCAGTCATCGCACAGATATGTGAAATACACCTTTGCTACAAATATACAATTTGGATGTATAATTTGCTGGCATAATTAATGACTCTTTTTTAAAAAAATAAGAGCCGTGTGGCATACATAGGAGGATCGAAAGTGGACTGATCTCATTTACTTAAAGTGCTATTATTTTGGTTCTTGAGCACACCTGGTAGATCACATGGTAACCAGAATCTCTGTATACAATTAGTATGTACAAACATTGTGAACAAGAAGAATTGGATCATCCAATTTGGCTTACCCGCACAAAAAGCAGTGCTTGCTCGCATGAGAAAGTGAAAATGGAGGAAGCAAGAAGAAAAAGAACACCGTAAACCATGTACCTCTGCATTTACAGCATCCCTACACCTTTATCACCAGAGTGAAATACATTTTTGAGCCAAGATTTGTTTTATCAGCAGTTTCAATTTACACCACAACAGAATGAACTAGATTCTGATTCTAGTAATGAACGATCAATAGTAATTGACCAAAATTAGTAATTGTCTGATGTTCTTGGAGCCTCCGTACTAGATCATTGCAACAACAAAAATAATGCTTAATTTTTGCTGAGGAGTATTTTAAATTTAAGATATGTTTATAATAGTGATGTTCTCTATAATGTTTTTGCAGACTGTTGCAAATGAGCAATTTGTTGCAAAAAGCATCACCTCGTCACTTTATCGTGGGTATTTTACATTGATTGTGAAATGGGAGGATGCAGGGACTGAGTACTACCTGGGAGCCATCTAAACCCTGTCCACCAAAACTTCACTACGTAATTACGCTGGATTAAATGCTGCATTTGTGAAAGAATAAATTGGAAACCATTTGTTCAGGCATGTTACAGCTTGAGCTAGAGCCTTGTGATAAAACACATTTGGCTGCAGAGGTATTTGACATTGATTCGAATGAAATATACATTGTGTACCTTTCCCAAGCAAGGTCAACAAAACTATCAAAAAGATCCTCGACAAGTCCTACAGTGAGATTCTTACACCGAAGGTACTGGAAGAGAGAAGGTGGGTGACGGTGAGAAAGGGAATGAAACATGGAATGGTAAGATCCCCGGGTGTTGTGCCTCTTGAGAACAGGTTCACCCACTTGGAAGCTGTCGGGGAAGAAGACGTTGCCACACTGAGCGGCAGACTGGCTTGCGAAGCAAAAAGTGCTGTTGAGCCAAAACCAAAGAGCCCGACGTCAGGCAATGCCGTGGTAGTAGGAGACTCCATTGTGAGAGGTAGGGACAGGGGTTTCTGCGGCAACAGACGGGATTCGAGGATGGTGTGCTGCCTCCCTGGTGCCAGGATCCAGGATGTCACGGACAGAATATAGGAAATCCTCATGGGCAAATGTGAACGGCTGGAAGTGGTAGTAGATGTTGGCACAAACGATGTCGGAAAGAAGGGGATGAATATTCTGCAGCGTGACTTTAGAGAGCTCGGAAAAATGCTGTAAAGCAGGACCTCCAGGGTGGTTATCTCCAGTTTGCTTCGTTCCTCGTGCTGGCGAGAGCAGGAACAGGGAGATACAGGACCTGAATGTGTGGCTGAGGAAATGGTGCAGGGGGCAGGGATTTAGATTCTTAGATCACTCGAATTTGTTTTGGGGTAAGGGGGAATTGTACAAAAGGGACAGATTGCACCTTAACAGGTGGGGGACCAGTATTCTGGCGGGCAGGTTTGCCACTGCTACACGGGAGGAATTGTAAAGGCAAGAAGACACTAATTGGTGTTATCTACAGACCCCCAAATGGTAGCCCGGATGTAGGGTGTAAGATACAGCAGGAGTTAAAACTGGCATGTAAGAAAGTTACTGCCACTGTGGTGATAGGCGATTTCAATATGCAGGTAGACTGGGAAAATCAGATTGATTCTGGACCCCAAGAAAGAGAGTTTGTAGAGTGCCTCTGAGATGGATTCTTAGAGCAGCTTGTAATGGAGCCTACCAGAGAAAAGGCAATTCTGGATTTAGTGTTGTCCAATGAACCAGATTTGATAAGAGAACTCGAGGTAAAGGAACCGCTTGGAGGTAGTGATCATAATATGATTAGTTTTAATCTGCAATTTGAGAAGGAGAAGGTTAAATCGGGAGTGTCTGTTGCAGTTGAACAAAGGGGACTATGAAGGCATGAAAGAGGAGCTGGCCAAGGTAGACTGGAAAGTGATCCTAGCAGGATTGACGGTGGAACTGCAATGGCAGGAATTTCTGAGCATAATCCGGAAGACGCAGGATAATTTCATTCCAAAAAGGAAGAAAGATTCTAAGAGGAGTAGGAGGCAACTGTGGCTGACAAGGAAATTTAGGGATGGAATAAAACGAAAAGAAAAGATGTATAACACAGCAAAGTGTAGCCGGAAGCCAGAGGATTGGGAAACTTTCATAGGACAACAGAAGGTAACAAAACGGGCAATACTGGCTGAAAAGATGAAGTATGAGGGGAAGCTGGCCAAGAATATAAAGGACAGGAAAAGCTTCTTTAGAAAATGGCAGAAGAGTTGAACAGGTACTTCGGATCTGTCTTCACTAAGGAAGATAAACAATCTCCCAGATGTACTGGAGGACAGAGGATCTAGGGGGATAGAGGAACTGAAAGAAATTTTCATTAGGCGAGAAATAGTATTGGGTAGACTAATGGGACTGAAGGATGATAAATCTCCTGGGCCTGATGGTCTGCATCCCAGGGTCCTCAGGGAGGTGGCTCTAGAAATAGTGGATGCATTGGTGATCATTTTCCAATGTTCAATAGATTCAGGATCAGTTCCTGTGGATTGGAGGATGGCTAATGTTATCCCACTTTTCAAGAAAGGAGCGAGAGAGAGAAAATGGGGAATTACAGACCAGTTAGCCTGACTTCGGTGGTGGGAAAGATGCTGGAGTCAATTATTAAAGAGGTAATAATGGTGCATTTGGATACCAGTAAAAGGATAAGTCCAAGTCAGCATGGATTTATGAAAGGGAAATCATGCTTGACTAATCTTCTGGAATTTTTTGAGGACGTGACAAGTAAAATGGATGAAGAGGAGCCAGTGGATGTAGTGTATCTAGACTTCCAGAAAGCCTTTGATAAGGTCCCGCACGGGAGATTGGTGACCAAAATTAGAGCACATGGTAATGGGGGTAGGGTGTTGACATGGATAGAAAATTGGTTGGCAGACAGGAAGCAAAGAGTAGGAGTAAACGGGTCCTTTTCAGAATGGCAGGCACTGGCGACTGGAGTGCCGCAAGGCTCGGTGTTGGGGCCACAACTGTTTACCATATATATTAATGATTTGGAAGAGGGAATTAGAAGCAACACTAGCAAGTTTGCGGATGACACAAAGCTGGGTGGCAGTGTAAACTGTGACGAGGATGTTAGGAGGTTGCAGGGTGACCGGGACAGGTTGAGTGAGTGGGCAGATGCGTGGCAGATGCAGTATAATATAGATAAATAGACAATAGACAATAGGTGCAGGAGTAGGCCATTCTGCCCTTCGAGCCAGCACCGCCATTCAATGCGATCATGGCTGATCACTCTCAATCAGTACCCCGTTCCTGCCTTCTCCCCATACCCCCTCACTCCGCTATCCTTAAGAGCTCTATCCAGCTCTCTCTTGAAAGCATCCAACGAACTGGCCTCCACTGCCTTCTGAGGCTGAGAATTCCACACCTTCACCACTCTCTGACTGAAAAAGTTCTTCCTCATCTCCGTTCTAAATGGCCTACCCCTTATTCTTAAACTGTGGCCCCTTGTTCTGGACTCCCCCAACATTGGGAACATGTTTCCTGCCTCTAATGTGTCCAATCCCCTAATTATCTTATATGTTTCAATAAGATCCCCCCTCATCCTTCTAAATTCCAGTGTATACAAGCCCAATCGCTCCAGCCTTTCAACATACGACAGTCCCGCCATTCCGGGAATTAACCTAGTGAACCTACGCTGCACGCCCTCCATAGCAAGAATATCCTTCCTCAAATTTGGAGACCAAAACTGCACACAGTACTCCAGGTGCGGTCTCACCAGGGCCCAGTACAACTGTAGAAGGACCTCTTTGCTCCTATACTCAACTCCTCTTGTTACGAAGGCCAACATTCCATTGGCTTTCTTCACTGCCTGCTGTACCTGCATGCTTCCTTTCATTGACTGATGCACTAGGACACCCAGATCTCGTTGAACTCTCCCTCCTCCTAACTTGACACCATTCAGATAATAATCTGCCTTTCTATTCTTACTTCCAAAGTGAATAACCTCACACTTATCTACATTAAACATTAAACTGCATCTGCCATGTATCCGCCCACTCACACAACCTGTCCAAGTCACCCTGCAGCCTTATTGCATCTTCCTCACAATTCACACTACCCCCCAGCTTAGTATCATCTGCAAATTTGCTAATGGTACTTTTAATCCCTTCGTCTAAGTCATTTGGCGGCAGAAACAAGCAGGCAGATTATTATCTCAATGGAGTTAGGTTAGGTAAGGGGGAGGTGCAGCGAGACCTGGGTGTCCTTGTACACCAGTCACTGAACGTTGGAGTGCAGGTACAGCAGGCAGTGAAGAAAGCTAATGGAATGTTGGCCTTCATAACAAGAGGATTTCAGTATAGGAGTAAAGAGGTTCTTTTGCAGTTGTATAGGAGTATTGTGTACAGTTTTGGTCTCCTAATTTGAGGAAGGATATCCTTGTAATTGAGGCAGTGCAGCGTAGGGTCACGAGATTGATCCCTGGGATGGCAGGACTGACATATGAGGAAAGATTGAAAAGACTAGGCTTGTATTCACTGGAGTTTAGAAGGATGAGAGGGGAACTTATAGAAACATATAAAATTATAAAAGGACTGGACAGCTAGATGCAGGAAAAATGTTCCCAATGTTGGGCGAGTCCAGAACCAGGGGCCACAGTCTTAGAATAAAGGGGAGGCCATTTAAAACTGAGGTGAGAAGGAACTTTTTCACCCAGAGAGTTGTGAATTTGTGGAATTCTCTGCCACAAAGGGCAGTGGAAGCCAAATCACTGGATGGATTTAACAGAGAGTTAGATAGAGCTCTAGGGGCTAGTGGAATCAAGGACTATGGGGAGAAGGCAGGCATGGGTATTGATTGGGGACGTTCAGCCATGATTACAATGGTGGATGTAATTAGTAGAGTGGATAAGGGAGAACCAGTGGATGTGTTATATCTGGACTTCCAGAAGGCTTTCGACAAGGTCCCACATAAGAGACTAGTATGCAAACTTAAAGCACACGGTATTGTGGGTTTAGTATTGATGTGGATAGAGAACTGGCTGGCAGACAGGAAGCAAAGAGTAGGAATAAACGGGTCCTTTTGAGAATGGCAGGCAGTGACTAGTGGGGTACCGCAAGGCTCAGTGCTGGGACCCCAGCTATTTACAATATATATTAATGATTTGGACGAGGGAATTGAATGCAACATCTCCAAGTTTGCGGATGACACGAAGCCGGGGGGCAGTGTTAGCTGTGAGGAGGATGCTAGGAGGCTGCAACATGACTTGGATAGGTTAGGTGAGTGGGCAAATGCATGGCAGATGCAGTATAGTGTGGATAAATGTGAGGTTATCCACTTTGGTGGCAAGAACAGGAAAGCAGATTATTACCTGAATGGTGGCCAATTAGGAGAAGGGGAGATGCAACGAGAACTGGGTGTCGTGGTACACCAGTCATTGAAAATAGGCATGCAGGTCTAGCAGGCAGTGAAGAAAGCGAATGGTATGTTGACATTCATAGCGAGGGGATTTGAGTATAGGAGCAGGGAGGTTCTGCCGTTGTACAGGGCATTGGTGAGACCACACCTGGAGTATTGCGTACAGTTTTGGTCTCCTAATCTGAGGAAAGACATTTTTGCCATAGAGGGAGAACAGAGAAGATTCACCAGATTGATTCCTGGGATGGCAGGACTTTCATATGAAGAAAGACTGGATAGACTCGGCTTGTACTCGCTGGAATTTAGAAGATTTAGGGGGGATCTTATAGAAACGTACAAAATTCTTAAGGGGTTGGACAGGCTAGATGCAGGAAGATTGTTCCCGATGTTGGGGAAGTCCAGAACAAGGGGTCACAGTTTAAGGATAAGGGGGAAGTCTTTTAGGACCGAGATGAGAAAGTATTTTTTCACACAGAGAGTGGTGAATCTGTGGAATTCTCTGCCGCAGAAGGTAGTTGAGGCCAGTTCATTGGCTATATTTAAGAGGGAGTTAGATGTGGCCCTTGTGGCTAAAGGGATCAGGGGGTATGGAGAGAAGGCATGATCATATTGAATGACGGTGCAGACTCGAAGGGCCGAATGGCCTACTCCTGCACCTATTTTCTATGTTTCTATGTTTATATGAATGGCGGTGCTGGCTCGAAGGGCCAAATGGCCTCCTCCTGCACCTATTTTCAATGTTTCTATGGTTATAATGCCATTCATGAGCCAAATGGAAGGAAAGAATGAGTACCCATTGTTACACAGTATTTTCAGATGCCATTTGGGAGCAGGGCACAGAAAAGTCAGATCAGGAATCGCACAATACTTTGCCGCAATACAAAGGTATACATTTAGTATTTTAAACTTTAACATCGATGTTTAAAATCAGTTTAAAAATTATTTGCCGAACTGTATTTAAATTGATGACATTTAGTAAAAGCCGATATTTGCATTGAAACTGATGGCTAGCAGGTGATGCTGCAGGAAGGATATTCGTTCACACAAAGGGTAGTGGGTGTATGCCAGAGGAGGTAATTGAGGCAGGGACTGCCCCACTTTTTAAGAAACAGTTGGACAGGCACATGGGGGGATTTGGAGGGATATGGACCAAATGCAGGCAGGTGGGACTAGTATAGCTGTGATATGTTTGCTGGTGTGGGCAAGTTGCGCCAAAGGGCCTGTTTCCACACTATGAATCTTTTTTGTGTACTACTGGTAGTGCATCGTCATTTCTGTTTGTGGATGTGATATAACGAAATTATATATCTTCATTAAAACTACTGAATGTAATAGCTAAGACTTTGCACCATAGAAACAAAAATAATCTTACTGGAGAGAATAAGTTGCTTGCTTTTTGTTTGACAAAAGTCTATTCAACTATGAAAAATAAAAGCAAAATAAATGAATTATTCATCCTTCACATAAAACTCCTGGGTCAAAGAATAAAGAGGAAAGAAGATTAGACTTTATTGCCTTCCATCACAGTGAAGAATATGGGGAATCTGCTGTGGTGGATGTTTATGTTAACTTTTATGTAGTTAGTTGTGTGTCTTGTTGCTTTTTATAGTATGACTGTATGGTAAATCGAATTTTACCGTACCTTGGTTCACGTGACAATAAAATACCTTTGAACCTTTTTTTGAACCTTTGAACCTTTTTTTGAACCTTTGAAATGTACAAAAAAATTGATTAGAGAATGCTTTCCAATATTGCCTTATCTGTAGTAATAATTTCAATGAATTGCATATTTTGTTTTGCTCAGTTTCAACACAACTTTCCGACATAGCTTATTGATATCTTCACACAAGTATGTTGGGATTCCATTGTCAGAGTGCTTGCACCCACAATTGGATTACTGGAGGTCAAACTGTAGGATCTACATGCTGGTTGGAATCATTACACATGAAGTTGGGCTGTATTTATTGTATTGGTGTAATACACAGGTGTGGATAGAGAACTGGCTTGGGCTCTTCAGTATTTTATGGCCTCGTGGACTTGGGAGCTAAACCTGAATCACTCTGGACTTTCAGACTTACAGGAGCGCACCTTGTGTGGGCTGTGCATAGAAACATAGAAAATAGGTGCAGGAGGAGGCCATGTGGCTCTTCGAGCCAGTGCCGGATGAAGACGTAAGATGTCAAAGTCAATTCCTTGCAAAATTACTTCCAATGTAACTACAGTTTGGCACAATACCTTGTCCATCCATGGCTTAGTAATCTGTCTTACCATATAGTAACCTATGCTTCGATATATTAAGCTAAGCAGTCTGTGTTTCATAAAATCCTATCAATAGTTCTGTGTAAGGTTTTAATCTGTGAAAAGAGAAAGTGATTTTTTTTCTCAAAAAGAAAACCCTCAAAAGCATTTTAAAACAGTTTTAAGAATTGCATTTGAATTAATTTTTAAATCAATTTATATTTCCTGGGAGCTCATTTACAAGAGGGTACTTTGATAAAGTACATGTTGATAAATCTTTATTGCAGACAAAAACATAATTTGGCTCACAGTCAGAACGCATTTTATGAAGTATTGATGATTGGTACATTCAGTACACTGTAAAAATGCTCTTTGTATTTTGCTGTTACCGTCAACAATAAAAAATGAGAGACATTTTGAAAAATTAAAACAATAATTGCATATATTTATCAATGTTCTATACACAGAGTCCGCACCGACCAATGATCCCCGCACATTAAAGCTATCCTACACACACAAGGGACAATTTACACTTGTACAAAGCCAATTAACCTACAAACCTGTACGTCTTTGGAGAGTGGGAGGAAACCGAAGATCTCAAAGAAAACCCACGTGGTCATGGAGAGAACGTACAAACTCCATACAGGCAGCACCGTAGTCGGGATCGAACCCAGGTCTCCAGCGCTGCAAGGCAGCAGCTCTACCACTGTGCCATCCCATGATGATGATGATGATGATGAAGAACTTGTAATGCCATGGAATATCAATGGAAGGTTTTTGGACTCTCTTATTGAAGATGGTCATCATCTGGCACTTTGTGACTCAAATATTTTTAGCCACATCAACTTATCCTTGAATTTTATCGAACCTTTGCTGCACTGAGAGGCACAGAAAGGCAGAGAGCCAGTGTCTGCATCCCATGGCAGAAGTTCAGAAACTACAACTGTTTTCCTTTGCGCAAGGCTATTCTTCAAATATATATATTTTACAATAAAAATAAATTGAAGTCAAATCCACATACCATGCCTGATCAACTGCATGGGTAACTTCAGGAGAAAGCTGATGAGAGCTTATAAGCAAACATCCATAACCAGAGAAACATAGAAAAATAGGCACAGGAGTAGGTCATTCGGCCCTTTGAGCCAGGACTGTCATTCAATATGATCATGGCTGATCATCTAAAATCAGTACCCTGTTCCTGTTTTTTCCCCCATATCCCTTGATTCCTTTAGCCCTAAGAGATAAATCTAACTCTCTCTTGAAAACTTCCAGTGAATTAGCCTCCACTGCCTTCTGTGGCAGAGAATTCCACATAGATTTGAGGTGAAAGAAAGGAGGTTTAATGGCAATATGAGGGATAGATTTTTTTGCACAAAATAGTTGGTATCAGCAATGAGGTGCCAGAGAAAATGGTGAATGCAGGAATAGTAACAATATTTAAGAGGCATCTGGACAGTACTTGAATGATCAGGGTTATGGAATACGGATATGGAACTAATGTAGTCAAGTGGATTAATATAGATGGTTGGCCTTGACACAGTGACCCAAATTGACTTAAATGCTGCACAACTTACTCATTTGAACAGGGACTACTTACTTTATGGAGAAACTGCAAATGAAATTGACTGTGGTACAATCATCAGCCAACATCCCCATGTGTGACCTTATTCTGGTAGGAATGTCATTGATGAAGCAGCTGATAATGGTTGGGGTAAGGACATGGCCCTGAGAATCTCTTGGGTCAGAGTTGATTGACTTCCAGAAACTACAACTGCTTTTGTGCAAGGCAAATCTATATTTTACTATCAAAATAAATGGAAGTCTAATATCACACACCATGCCTATCCAACTGCATTGGCAACTTCAGGTGAAGGCTGATGAGAGGTTATAAGCAGAAATCCAAAGTTTACTGCCCAAGAAGTGCTGCTCCAGCTTTGCATGATGGAAAAACAGCAATTCACCAACTTCTGTGGCCCATCTTGTGCTTTCTACATAATGTGAACAAGACTTGCACAACTCCAGTGGTGTGTGGCAAATGTGATGTAGTCCATAAAATAGAATTGTTAAAATGTGGACAGCTAAAATGATATTAGATGGCTTATAATGATGCCAAGTATAAATCTACTAACAATAATGACTTAAACTGGCATAGCGTTTTTAATTATTTTAAATGTCATAACACAATCACATGATAATTATCTGGATGTTGAAGCAAAGAAATAAAAGGATAGTTTTAGGGAAGGTACTGCAAAACTTAACATATAAAGGCATAGCCATGGGGTAATTAAACATAATTCTCAAGAGGAGAAAATTAGTCAAGTGCAGAAATTCCAGTGGATTATAGAAATGATGGACTTTTGAAGGGGTGAGGCTCTGGAATTTTTTTTGTCAAGGATCAAAATTTAAAACATCAAGTTGTTTAATGGTATGGCACTGAAGGATATCATCAAATATAGGTGTTAAGCAAATTGAGCTTATTGGCCTGTTTTGTTTTCCACATGCACTAAAGTCAGGCAGCATCTGTGTAAAGAGAAACCATTAATGTTGCAGGTCAAAGTTCTTTGTTCAGAATTGCTTTTGTTGTTTGGGGTGGCATAGTGGCGCAGCAGTAGAGTTACTGTCTACATCCCCAGAGACCCAGGTTCGATCCTGATAGTGCTGTCTGTACGGAGTTTGTACATTCTCCCTGAGTCCGCATTGGTTTTCTCCGGGTGCCCCAGTTTCCTCCCACATTCCAAAGATGTACAGGTTTGTAGGCTAATGGGCTTCTGTAAATAGTCCTTAATATGTAGGATAGTGCTTAGTGTATGGGGTGATCGCTGGTTGGTGCAGACTCGGTGGGCGAAAGGTGGGCCAAATAGTGCAGCACTATTTTCGTTGAGATATTGAAACCATTGGGTGAATATAAAATACTCCATAGTCCACTTAACTAAGAGAAGGGAAGTTCTCTCTTGCCTCAAACTGAACAATTATTCTTCAGCCAAAATCTAAAGTAAATGATTGAACCATTGATTTAAATGCTGATTGTGATAGCTTACTGTGTGCAGCTGTACTATTTCCTACTTTACGTGTATACTTTGTCAAAAGTATCTCTTTTGTAGTCAAGAGCTTTCAGATTCCTGGGGTAATGAAAAGTGTGAAAGAAATACACTTTCATCTTTTGCTGTCCCTCCCTAAAATAACCCACATTGTCTTTGCAGTCAAGCTATCTTTAACCTCCAAAGTACCTTGTACCATCTATTTTAAGACAGAAGTTGAGATAATGTGTGCTACAAATAGTACTGTTAGAATTGTTTCTGCCCATTTGCCCACCATACTAACTCAATAGCAAGTTAATGTACCGATCTTAGTGTGTTAATCACATGAGCAAGTAGCGTGTTAACCACAATGCAAATAAGACCAAAACAACTGCCCCAGATTGTTAAAAGTAATATAGGTAATGCAGGTTGCATTGTATGTGCGAAGAGGGGGGTAAGGGGGGAGGAGAGAGAAGGAGATTGTCACAAATTAACAAAGACAGTCTGCACTCTGCTGCTTTTATTGAAATTTGGGATCTCACTTGATTCATTGCCACCAGCTCAGCCACTGACTGACAAACATTTTACTTCTAATGCCAAGAGGCTAAACTCATGTTTTTATTGATCTCATTTTCATATATTCTGTGTCTGTTTAATTACTTCTATGCATATGTGTTGTTAGGGATAAATGAGAAACAACCTTGGCAGGTTTGTCTTGCCATCAGTTATTGGCTGCGGCTGGCCAATCATTAACTGACAAAGTGTGGAAAGGTTCCAACTCGTTTTGTCTCACTTCAGTGACAAAGATGCAAAAACAATAATACTGAGTCTTGTACCTGGACTACTGAAGGAACAAATATTAAATAAGCTAATTTTATTACTTGTTTTGAAGTTTCTTTTTAATGGTCTCCAATCACATCAATTACACAATTAATGGAGAGACTTGAATTTGCAAAAGATATAAACAATTGCCAATATTGTTATTGGCTTGGTGGTGAGCGAGTTAAACCTATGAATTGTGCTGATAATGATCTGATGCACAACATTGCTCGGGCACTCAGGGCAACGTGACATTGGTCTCAATTAATGGTTCCAAGTTGCAGCAGATGGTGTATAGTGCAGAAGGGGAAAGAAAAGAACAGCAAAGAGAGGTCTACCAGCAGATATACTTGAGCTTTTGTACACAGTGAAAGTGTGTACTCCATACACCACAAAACCTAAAGCCTTAAAATATCTATCTTCTTGTTGATGATCCCTTCAGTATCTGGCACCTATTGAAATGAAAATTTATGCCACATTATGTTTAAAAGTGTTTTAATTTAAGACAACATTCTGTGATCTTAATTAGTACTTCTAATGGACAGTTTTTGACTGAATGTGACAGTTTATCAATATCATCAATACTAATTAATCAAGCAAGAAACAAATATAAATGATCTCATAAAACACAAATTATTTTGTATTGGTCCTCCTACGATTTTATGTTCTCTCTTGACACCTGATACCCAATGCTATGAGACATGAACACCCTTTCCACAAACTTAACTTCAACGTATGATTTTGTGATGGTGGATCCTTGCAAAATTCGGAAGAAGCAGCAGAAATAAAATGCTGAAAATGTTCAACAGGTCAGGCAGCATGTTTGGAAAGAGAAACAGATATAACATTTCAGCTCTGGTCAAAGATCCTTTCATCAAAACTGGGGAAATGAGAATACATTAGTTATATGTGGGATAGGGGGATGGATAATACAAAGGGAAATCTTTCATGGGATGAGGCTGAGGTTTCTCAAGTAGGTCCAATATTTACAGTGCTCTCTGGTTAAACAGATTAATAAAGAGATAAACAAATCAAAGAGATGTTAAAACTGTGAAATGCAGGTCACAGCTATTACTGAATCTGAAACCAAAATAATACTGCAAATCCCCAGAACATTGAGCATAGAGAGATAAATTATATTACAGGTGGAGAACTCTACAGTGGATCGGTCCAATCCTGATACAAACAAAAAAATAAAGTTAGCTGAAATTTCTGAATTCCATATTAAATCCTGAAGGTGGTAACATGCTGAGTTTTGCCAAGAGATGCTGTTCATCAAGCTTGCATTGGACCAGTACAGGAAACCACAGACTGATGAGTGGGATGGAGAATTCAAGAGATAGGGAAGTGGAAGTGTAGAGTCACACCTGCAGAGAGGTGCTTTGCATAGTGATCACCCAGTCTGCATTTGAGTAGAACTGAAGCAAGGATTTTTCCACCTATCCTACAAAGAGTGACATAGCTTGGGGTCATGTGAGTTCCCATCACTATACCTTTTGATCAAAAGAATACGAGTGAAAATAAAGTAGTTTTTCAATTTAATTGAGTTATGCTTTGTGAATGATTGGGTTCGTTAAGGTGAACTAGTAGGGCCTTTTCATGGAGGAAGCAAAGGCCACTGAACCATTCTCCAATGGGGTGGGGAGAGGGATTGTTTGTCTGTGGAGAACATGAACCAATTAGAACCAGGAAACTATCAAAATGGCATAGGTGATGAAAGCAGTTTGGTGAGAGTGGACTGAAACAATGGGACCTCTTGGACAATCCTTGCAAATCTTGGGAAGGAAGCAAGCATGGGCTGTGTGGGGGTAGAGGGCTATAAAGCTGTAGATTATAGAGGGAAGATATCTTGAGGAAATGTGGTAAGTGCTCAGCTGAGAGACTTAGAGATTTTGGTGGAGAACTGAGTGGTTGATCTGTCCTATCTTTTGGGCAGTTAGTTCACTGAATCATTGAACCAAGGTACACGAGAATTTTAAAAATACTTACAATAACGTAGAGCATTCCAACATAGCTTGTGTACACTACACTCAATTGGTCAGAATGTTTTATTTTTAAAACTTCTATATTCCACTGTCATGGATGAAGATACCTAAAAGGTCATGGTCACTAATAAATATGTTTCCATTTAACTTGCAGGCCTGCGATTGGTGTAAACACATTCACCACACTAAAGACAATGTGGACACTAGTGACAGTGAAAGCAAGATTCAGTTCTGTAGCATGAAATGCTTAAACCAGTACAAGATGGATCGATTTTACAAAGAGGCTCAGTCTAACCTGACGATGGATGTTACAGACTCTCCATCCCCTACAATATCAAACAATAAACTGGAGAATGGAGTGACTCAGCTCATCACAGCAGAAGCTTGGAATATCAATCCTACTGGTATCATGAAGAAGGCACTTTCCCCTTTAGTTGCAGTACCAGCTTCTCTAATGACACCGCAAACAGACCCACCAAGTGGGATGTCACTTAAACTGGCTGCCACTGTACTGCAACCAATTTGTTTAGGAGATAATCCTATGGTCCTACCGATCCACCTGCAGGTAGCTGGTAGTTCAACACCACAGATACCACCTAGTAGCAACGCACCATGGGTGATGACTAATCAAGGTGCAGTACCACTCTCTGTGTTACTGGAGCAGCATTTGATTCAGCATTTAAATTCTCCACTCCTGCTGGCATCACCTGCCCCAAGTCCTGTGAACTCTGTCCAAAACCACATTCTGCAAGGCACTGCTGGTTCTTGCATTCAGTCTCAACCACTGGGCCAGAAATCCTCAAATCAAACGCAGGAGTATGACCTGCCACCGCCTCTTCCGATCCCTGGATTTCCTACCATTCTGCAAGATTTTTTCCCTCCACACAGCATGCCATCAGTGCCAAATGTCCAATTGGGCCCTGAGACCATGTCGAATGGTTTTTCCTCGCTTCCTCACCAGAACCTCGGTCTGCTTGCTCCATTAGTTCCTCCGGCTACCCTTCTTGTTCCATATCCAGTGATAGTTCCTCTTCCAGTCCCAATACCTATCCCCATCTCCATTCCTATTCCCATTCCCAAGGATTCAGATCCCAATAAATTGCCAGACATGCAGAGAAAAGCTACCTTCAGTAGCAGCACTACAAACAGAGGAACTCAGACGACAGCTGAAAAAGATGCAAAAGTCCTAGAGTGCATCCAGCAACGGGGAGTACAAGATTATCAACACACCAGCTGTAAGCTCAATACTGAAGCTGAGGCTCTTGATCTTTCAATAAAAAGAACATCTGTAGTAAAGAAAAATGAGTTTTTTTATCAACAGATTGAACAGGATGGTGTGCTGGATTTATCAGTTGCAACACCCAAGAAATTCAAAGAAAGTCGGAACCTACCAGGTAATACATCATCTAATCTGCCAGCTAATTTGTTCAGTGAAGCTCTGTCTCACTCTAGTGAATCGTGGTCTAATACAATGCCACTGATAGGTACACAGAAAGTGGAAGGAGTGTTACATGCCACATCTAATAGTTGTGAGTTTTCAAGCCAGCATAAGTGGGTAGTGGATCAAAACTACAATAGAATTAGGGATGACTCGCGAGCTGGCAATAATACCGACACCTTGAGCAGCACGGACACTACGAAAGTTATAGTGTCTGTAAAGGATGCTGGTCCAGCTATTCTGTGTGGTAAAATAAAAACTGTTGTCGGAGTATCTACAAAAAACTTTTCTTACAAGACAGATTTATCGCAAGAGTCTGTTTTACAATGTTACGATGTCAAATCTCAACTTGAGCTCAGAGACAGCAAAAAAAACAACAAAAATAGAGGCATAAAATTAAAGAAAATGAGCTCACAAGATTTCCAAGTCCTCCCAATAAAAAAACAGCGACTCGCTGCCTTTTTTGCAAGGAAATAATGTTCGATATTTTAATTTAGAGTACTTAAGGAAGTAAACAGAGTAAAAGGAAACCCATAGAACAAACTGGAATACGGATTAGGACAGAGCATCTGTTTTGAAATTAATTCTTGTGGTAATGAAGTTTTATAGAGTACTTATTAAATAAGTTTTTGCTTGAATCTTGCCAACACCTTGTATTGGAACAAAGTTGGAATTATTTTGGTCCCACTCTTCCTCTATATTTGAATGAACACTGCAGTTACAAATCTAATTACAATTACAAGGTGTAATGTTTCATATCTTAAATAATTTCCTGATGAACCCCTAACTCTGAAGGTGTTAAATCTCCCTCTTGCATTAGTTTAAGTACTTATACAAAAGTCAGGTGACTTCATCATTAATCTAATTTAATATGTGAGCCAATTGCCATGTGATTCATAACAACCACCAATTGGCCCACATAAAAATTAATGAACAGTTGTTTCCTTTTGTTTTCCATGATTAATTTTGTTTGACTGGTATTTCTAGAACTTAAAACAATATTCATGAGGCAACTACTTTGTCTGAATCCATTCAGTTTAATGCAAATGTTGTACTTAGTTTTATTAAATAATGTTATATGCATCTAATTTAATGTAGTATAATTTACAGTAATTATAATTGCTTTGCTTATTGCCTGGTCATTGACTATTGTTATATTGAAAGAAACAGTTAAAAGGAATTGGTAAAGAGTTATTTGCATATTGATGTTTGCTACAGCGTAACCACAGGAGTTTCCCGTTGTGCTTTAACAGCCCAAACACTCAATAAATTGGTATCCTTTATATTGTTCTGAAATTCTGACTCTGCAGTAATCTGAAATAAACCTAGAAGAAAAAAAGTTTATGACAAATCTGAAACTGCCACTTAAGTAAAACTAGCCTGAAGGCAACAGAACTCTGCCAGTGTAAACATGTGTTTGTTTTCATGACTCTTTGTATGCCTCACTAAATGAAATAATATCTGCTCAGTAATGACTTTCTTTCTCTGTTGGTTGCTATTCCAACTTACAGTGATTTCCATCAACTTCCAACAATGCATGGGGGAACTTCTATCTGAATATTAGTCATCAATCACTGGGTTTAGCTTTCTATGAAGGACTCTTGGGGATTCCACCAGTCATCCAAAAGTATGCTCACATTCTATCCAAGCCAATGATATTTTTCATGTGATACACAGAAGTAAAACTTTCTGTATCTCTTGTGGAAGTATGTATTTTGAGTACCATATCTAGATTAACTAAGGTTGGATGAAAGTCACATTCGCATTAACACAAACCTAGCCATAAGCAGAGTACTCATGAGGGTACTTAATTGGTCAATAATATTATTAAATAATGAGCATACTGTACATAACTACAAAGTGATCATTTGTGTCTCTGTTGTCGTCATTGTAATATGGGTACACAGGGCATTCATCCTCATCATAGAAACGTGTGTGTGTGTGTGTGAGAGAGCGAGGGAGAGAGAATGTATTTATTTTGTACAATTATTTTCAAGACTGCATGATGTGACAGGGCTCAAACCACCTGTCAAAATTCTCATTTGTGTTGATAATGCCATCTGAACCAGGAGTAATATTGGAATTTTGAAATTACTGCAATATATTTCGTATTCTCTAATCAGCCATAATAACACAGCTATGGAAAATGCAACTCATTCGTTCTTGGTTGGGATGGTTCAGTGTTACATTTTTGAATTTGTTTTGTGGAACTATAGAAATAATAATGAGTATATTAAGTTTGCTGTTCAGAATATTTAAAAACCTTATGACGATAGTGATTTGTAAATTGGCAACATAACAAAGCTTAAAATTAAGCGTACTTTTGAAGAATCCTGAACTTGACTAGTTTGTTATGCTAACGAGCTTATTGAACTGTATTCATCATAATTAAGTAATTTATCTTTGAAAATTATATGATCAGCATGATATTGGAAAACTTAATAAAACATACCATTTATTAGATTAAAGGTTAAAACCCATTGTTTATAATGTAGCCAGAATAATAACAAAAAATAATTTGTTTCACAAATTAAGAATTTAATGACTCCTAGCTTATAATTGTACTTTAATTTTGTACAGTTTGAGATGATGATCATTGAATTTATTATTTTCTTTGATTTCAAATTGTGCTGTGGTTTTTGAAATGTATGTAGTTTTGGACAAAAAAAATCTACTTGCAACAAAATATCAAATACTTTACAGCTGACAACCACACACAGTCCTTCAAAAGTAAGTCTTTTTACACTCTTGTGGCAGGAATTAACTATGGCTTGAAAAATGCAAACACTTCATTAACCTTGAAGAAATCATCACAATGGTATTACAAAGATATATTTAACAAATTTATATGTATTTTGTTTATTAACTAAAATTAGAAAATGCATTAATCTTGGACCCAAGTTTTTTTTTATCGTTTGTTGCTCTTTAGGCAGTGTCATTTCAGTTTGATTTGTTCAGTAGTACAAATGGGATGTGATCATTCTTTCATAAAGGCGCCTCTTAAGGCTAATTAATTGCAGAGTTCCAACTAATTCTTCAATAGGAAATATTCCAGGAACAATCTTATTGAAATCCAACCGATGCATCCAATCCATCAAGCTTTCTTATTTTGTCCACTTTGCTACAGTGAACAATCACTTAATTCAACAAATATAAATGATTGTACATTTATAATTTGTCACTTGTTTTGCAAATTAAATCACACTGCCAGCAAACATGAGTCTTCAGATATTCGAGGAAATACCATTAAACTGCTTTGTTAAATCCTAATAAGAAATCTGCTGTCTCCGTTGTTATGGGTCTTTTAATGAGCTCTGTTTTGGGCAATCTTGTCGACTCTGTATTCTTCATTGAACTGCGTCTTATCCTATGTCCTCCATTTTCTGCTTTTCTATTGTTTAAGCTAATGGTATGTTTAGCTTAAACAATTTCTCTCTCTTGTTGCCATCCTTCACTCCCTACAATTGTTTACTCCATGTTCTTCAATGGCTCATTCATAATTCTGCATTCAATCACATGTGTTCCCAATACCACTTTAGCAGTGACACTGAATTTACCTCTTGCCCTTTTCTGGATTTCACTGCTCTTAGTGCTTGGTGTTTCGTTCCTACCTTGTCTACCCCGATCACAGGTTCCAACAAGAGACTGCAAGACATTGTTCAATTATATCACTGAAACATACTCTCCTGGATCACTGTATACTGCCCCCATTCTTCAGTTGTTTGTTTTTCTCTAAATAACCTCAAGAAAAGCAGCAACTGAGACTCTGCTCTTCCAAAATGTTTTGTGTTTGCTTCCTTTCCATTTGCATACACACTCTCGTTGCTGCTCCATACCTTGATTGCTTCCATCTTATTTTTTTCTCATGACCCGTTGCTCATTATTTCTTCGTATTTAACTTTTCATTTCTCCTTTCTAGTGTACTTTGCTTCCCACTACCACCTCCTTTGTGAATTTGCACTGCAATGAACACTCTGCCATTGTCTGCTAATAACTCAAACTTAAAACAATTTTGGATGAATCCACAGCCACCCTTCATTTTCCAAGGACCCCAGCAAGGAGCAAGAGACATAGACTGCTGCCTCATAGACAATAACATTAACTACGCCATTTTTTCATTATCCTCCTGTTCAGTGTATCTGCCCGGAACTATTCCCTGGTCCTGCCCCCCCCCCCCCCCCCTTTTGCTCTTCATCCACCCTCTGTTCCTATTAAATTTCACTAATGGGTCACCCTCCCCTGCACACATGACATGTCAGACTAGTCACTGCAGTGGAAAATTTCAAGTGCATTCATGCCTTGTTTCAGAGACTCCAGGTCAGTCTGATTTGCAAATTTATCTTTGTTGTAAATATCCATTCTAAAAGAGCTTGAGCATCTTTAATTTAGTTAAAACTGGGCACTAATCCAAAACCTGCCCCTGATTTTGCAATAAATTGTCACTATTACTCAAGGAATGGCTCTTTTGAGAATTGTTAAAATATCACATTGCTGCAGATGTAAGGGTCTTACAACTGAAAGTAACTGCATTTAAGCATGCTGTGCCTGATTTGAGAGTAATAAGGAAATTATGAATTGTTGTGTTGGCTATTGTGGTTAACAAGGACCATGCTTCATGAAAGCCTTTTTGGAGTATGTTACTACAGTTTATGAAATGTTGCACTCAAAGAATATGATTTTTGATAGATTATATGAAGATATAGCCAAGCAAGTGTTGTGTGTAAGGTCCACGTAGGGACCAATTAACTCCTGTGTTGTAATGATTTTGGTTACCATTTCTGGCTTTGCCTTATTATTTCCCCGGTGATATTGGTATAAAATCTGCACAATGAGCTGTTTAAATCTGCCTTAAATAACAGAATGAGTGATAGTAAGATAAATTGCTTACCAAAATGGAATAATGTTATTTAGAAAATGTTATTTATGGCAAATTTTTAAATGTAATTTGTATTTTGTTAAATACTGAGAGAAATCTATATATTCTAAATTAATCTTGACAACGATGTTTTTTCACAAGAAAGCCAAGCGAAGTAGCGTACAGATTGTTATTCAGCAGCTTTGTAAATGTGGTTGGTCTTTACTTTAAATAAATTATTATATATGGTAGTCAAATAGCAGTCCTGTTATTGACCAAAGCAGGAAATTAATTTCTTACAATATGCTAGAATTTTCTAGGAACAATGGGTAGGTGTGGAAATAAATGTTGTTTATGTTTCCCACCACACCACATACTTTTTACTATCCATCATGGATGGATAAAATAGTAAAATCTCTAAACCAGTTTGATTTGTTAGATGTCTATGCAGAACAACTGGGATTGGTACATCATGCAATGATGGTTTCCACAGGCAACACTATTTATTTTCACACAAAGTAAAAAAATTGAGGAGCTATAAAATTCTGCAGCATTGTTTGCTAATTTCTGATTGAAATTCTTTGTGTGTGGGGGGGAGGGGTGTTATATGCCTATGATTAATACCCAGGTGGTAACATGGATGATTTGAGACTGAAGTCTCCCAGTGTGAAAACGATTAAATTAAATGATTTGTGCCATGGTGTGTAGTCATTTTGCTTTGTTATGCAAATGTTGATCGTGTCAATGAAACAGTTCAAGACTTGGAATGTCATTTGATTGGCATCAGCCAAATGACAATAAAATTACATCTAAACTTTGTATTGTGTTGCATTATTTTCTCGCCTCCTGTATATCTCCCCCCCACACCCTCTACTTTCTGGCTGAAAAAGGGTTCCAAGCCAAAACATCGCCTATTCTTTTTCTCCAGTGATACTGCCTGACCTGAGTTATTCCAGCATTTTGTGTCTACCTTCAAATTTTAAGTTGATTCTCCTGGTAATATTCCAAAATGCATGGCCCATTTGTGGCCTTGTTTAAGTGGTACCGTTGATTTTTTTTCCAAACAATATATCAGTTAAACCTTTCATGACTATTATAGTGATGTAAAACTGCTGGTCAAGCAATAGATTTTGTATATTGGTTCAAATATTCTGTGCATGATTTTTTTGGTCTTCGTTTGATCCATCAAGTGGCTAGGGTTAACATTCCTGTTATTCAACCCATTATTCAATAGTATTAAGCAATGCTTCTAAGTTAATAATTACTTGGAGATCTTTGTTCCCACCACATTGCGAAACATTTACTGTAATGCTACCATTGATGATGGATGTAATTTTTATACTTTGCATTGTTTTCTTCACCTTAAATTATATAGTATGACAAAGAAAAAAATCAATAGGAAAATGGGACCAAAAAATATTTTCTTTTACAAGTGCAAAATTGTCCTTGTGCTGTACGAGAATGACAATATTTTCAATCCATGTGATACAGCCTTGTAGGCATTGAATCAATGCAAAGGAAATTTTGTGTATGGCCCATTATGTATCATGGATGATGTAGACCATGAATGTGAACGACTGATACATTATTAAAATAAAGGCCAGATTATTAATTAAGTAATTCTAGATTCTTTGTACTGAACCATGTTGTTACTTATCCCCTTTTTAACATCCATTTTTTTATTGTTGCAAAACCTTAGATTAAGATTTGAGCTGATTTTTTATAAAAGATGTGCATGCAGTATATTTTCTGAAAGAGGAAAATAGTTTGTATCTAAATCCATTAGGTGTGATCTGAATTAATTTTAATAATTTAATACATACATTCAGTTCACTATAGGCATGTGCATGTTAACAAACTGATTTAATAATCAAATCCTATCGTTGAACGTGACTTCAAATTTGAATTCAAATCAAAGTGAAGAACAGAACAGATTAATTTACAATTCTGTAATGAAGTATATATATATATTTTTTTTTACATCAGGATCCTTTATCATCCAATATCACATCAAATGTTACCATTTTATGATTCATCAGGTATTAAAATCTGTGGTTTGATTTTTATTAATATCTAAGACATTGTAAATTAATACAATATTTATTATGCCAGTTAACATCTTTACATTTGAACCAGTTTAAATAGTCTAAATTTTCATGAGCCCATTTTATACCTTATGTTGAATTTATTGCGGGTATACAATTTTCCGCAATTAGTTAATTGCGCATTAGTTAAAGGTCGGGGGGGGGAGGAGGAGCGCATTAGTTATAGGTCGGGGGGGGGGGGGGGGGAGGAGGAGCGCATTAGTTAAAGGTCTGGGGGGTGGGGGGAGCGCATTAGTTAAAGGTCGGGGGGGCGCATTAGTTAAAGGTCGGGGGGGGGGAAGCGAGCTCATCTCTGGTCCCATTGTGACGTCACACGCTGAAGACCTTCAAGAAATTGGTGAGAAATGAAATGTTTTAACTTTAAAACCTCTCTAACTTAAAAAATATAAGACCAATTTAAATATAATTGTTATATGCACTGGCGGCGAGAATGGTGATTAAGACGGTCGGTTTACCGTTTTGCCAAAATCACAGATAGATACGGATATATTTATATATATATATACAAGATTTGAGTTTTAGTAGTATAATAATAAATAATAATATATATATATAGATAGATAATAAATATATATATATCTTTAAGAGCTCTAGTGGGCCGTAGAGGGGGTACAGGGAAGGGGAGAGGGTGTGACTGAGGAGCCCTGGACCCAAAGCCTCTCCTGAATTGGTGTAGCACCCTCAACCCCCTACTCAATCCCCCTCTCCCATCTTCCCTGAACCCCCAGTCCCTTCCCCCCCACCCCCACTCTCTCATCCCCCCACCACCCCTCCTCCCCACCCCGTCGCACTCTCTCCCACCCCCACCACCCCCCGTTCCCCCACTCTCTCCTCCCCATTTCTACTCCCCCAGCCCCACTCTCCCTCACCCCTCCTCCCCCCAGCCCCACTCCCACTCTCTCCCACCCCTCCTCCCCCCAGCCCCACTCTCTACTCCCCGCTCCCACTCGCCCGCCCGCCCCCCTCTCCTCGCCCGCCCGCCCCCCTCTCCTCGCCCGCCCGCCCCCCCTCTCCTCGCCCCCCCACCCCCCTCTCCTCCCCCACCCCCCCCTCTCCTCCCCCACATAAATACATATATAGATACATACGGATATAATTTTATATATATATATATATATACAAGATATGAGTTTTAGTAGTAAATATATAATATATATATATATATATAGATAGATATAAAGATATATCCAGCCATGTGGTGGGATGGCAACATAGCCAGATGGCCCTAAAAGGACGTTTAAGCAGTCTAGGATTCTACCCCAATTTAAAAGAATGAGTGATGATCTAATTGAAACAAATTTTACCAACTAGATGTAGCTCTCCAAGCTGGGATGTCAAAGCAAGGACTCGGTTTCACATGTGAAGGATTTTCTTCATCCACACGGTTGTGAATCTTTGGAATTCTGTCCCAAAGGATTGAGGGCAGTAAATCAGAGTTTATCTGATTTAATTTTTTTTTAAAGATATATGGGGAATTGAGGGATTACGTGGTTCATGCAATAGTGGCTGAGGAAAAGTGACACGCATGATCTTATTGATAGATGAGCAAGTACAAAGGACTGGTTTACTGCTTCTATTTCTTATGTTCTATCTGATGAAAAAGGTGTGGTGGGCAGGTGAAATCATCTGCTGTTTTGCTCTTGTGAATTGATAACTTAACACATCCAGGTTCACATGAATACATTGGCCTAGTCTGAAAGACAAGAAGAAATTGGACATATAGCATCTTCCGTGATCTCAGTATGACTCAAACATCTCACAACCAAAACACGCTCATCAGCACTGCAGTATAGTGACGCGCAACAATTTGCTTAAAACAGGATTCCATAAAGAATTAGATATCCTGGTCATTGAAATACTCCCCTGCTCTTTCTACCTAAGGATCTACTGCAAGTCACATAGAAAATAGGTTCAGGAGTAAGCCATTCAGCCCTTCGTGCCAGCACTGCCATTCAATGTGATCATGGCTGATGATCCACAATCAGTACCCTGTTCCTGCTTTCTCCCCATACCCCTTGAATCCGTTAGCCCAAAGAGCTCTATCTAACTCTCTTTTGAATGCATCCAGTGAGTCGGCCTCCACGTCCTTCTGAGGCAGAGAATTCTACAAATTCACAACTCTCTGGGTGAAAAGGTTTTTCCTCATCTCAGTTCTAAATGGCCTACCTCTTATTCTTAAACTGTGGCCCCTGGTTCTGGACTCCAACATCGGGAACATGTTTCCTGCATCTAGTGTGTCCAATCCCTTAACAATTTTATGTTTCTATAAGATCCCCACTCATCCTTCTAAATTCCAGTGCATACAAGCCCAGTCATTCCATTCTTTCATCATATGACAGTCCCCCATCCCAGGAATTAATCTCGTGAACCTAAGCTGCACTCCCTCAATAGCAAGAATGTCCTTCCTCAAATTAGGAGACCAAAACTGCACACAATACTCCAGGTGTGGTCTCACCAGGGATCTGTAGAACTGCAGAAGGCCCTCTTTGGTCCTCTACTCAAATCCTCATTATGAAGGCCAACATGCCATTTGCTCTGACTTCATAAGAATGTTATTGAGTTGAAACACTTTAGTTCCACTTCCTTTTCAGGCAACTCACTGTATGAAATGCATTTCTTTGTTTGTTAGTTTTCAGAAATAAATCTGTCCTCTGCTTACTGACAGTCCTGCCATGGGATGTTTCTCTTCATTTACTCAAAATCCACCAATAAAATGTCTACAGAAAATAGTCAGGTCAGGTCCCATCTGTGGAGAAAGGACATTGTTAATTTTATCAGATGTTTCAGACTTCTGCGGCTACCGATTCCATACTGCGCTAATGATGTCTAGATAGGTCCTTTAACTATCACAGTAAACATAACACTCATGCCAACTTTCATTGACATTAACAGACACTGTGAAACACAAAACTGACCAAAATCATTTATTTCTTGCCAAGATTATTTATTATATACAGTGCTTTGACTATTGCTTATTAGATTTGCAACAGAGAAATGCTCAGTTAAAACAAAAACAGGACTGTTTATAAACAATAACAAAGACTATTCTTAAATTATAACATGACTACACTTACACAAGTTACGAGTTTATATAACTACAAAATATTTGTTAAGCATAAAGCATCTTTTCCCATAAGTGTATCATTACCTATGCAAAAAATATTTTGCTTTTATTTTACTAAAAGGAAATTACCTTGTACAAAAAGGCAACTACATAATTGTGTAAAATAGTTACTTCTTCCAATTAAATTATTTATGAAATACATTCAAACTGTTACTGGCTAGGAAATGTTACATTCTTGTCCCTGATTTAATTTATCTTCACAGGCACAGATAGTAAAATAGATTACTATCAATATGTTAGATCTCACAGTGTATAAAAACATGGCTAGTTGACTAATCCATATAGTCAACAAATTTATTTTTAAAAATGAGGGTAAGAACATAATATAAATGTAAATGTCTCAATGTAACCTTCTAAGACATTGTACTGGTCTAGTTTTCAATTACTGCATAACAGTGTAAACTACTGTCTGACCCATAAAGGTGTGACAGCATTAGCCTGGTTGAACATATGATTAAAAATCATATGGTACAAGACTGATTGCTCCACTGGAGCATAGGAAGAGCTAGGTAAGAACAGTCCCAGGAGTTGCTAACAAGAACACCTGATCATTCAAAAATCCTTCTAGTAATCTAGAAGTTTTGCATAAACATTTTAGTACAGTAAAATCCTGATGCAGATATCCTTTGGATTTTAGCTATTTTGGAAACAGGAAACTAACTGTGGATTATCAGGTATTGCAAATGGAATATTGTAACACTTGCATTTTAAAATCGGGAGCATACAATGAAAGGTATGTGGCCTGCATGACTAACTGCAGACTGAATTGTGTTTAAAGAATGAATGAATTTACAGAAATAGTATAAATGCACAATATTTAGCATTTTCAGCACCCTTGAAAACAAAAACTTACACAATGCTACATTGCAAAATGCTTCAATGCTACATTGCAGAATAAAAGTACATTTTTCTTGGTTTAAAAGTCTCATTAAACAGCAAAACAGCCACTCCTCACAAGAGAAATCTGAAAAATATTTCACACAAAGGATTTCAGCGGCTTTAGGGATCAAAATTTCCCTCATGTTGATAATTTTTTATCTTCTGTTAGTATTTTCCATGTTTCAATCTTTCAATATGATAACAAAGCTTCAAAGCTGGACCCAACTTCAGCCCCATGTATTTCATTATCATGTCACTTCGCAGTAAGAGCAGTGCCTTTCCATCAATTTCCTGCAATACCATAAACACATGTTAAAACATATAAAGGTGACAAATCCTGCCACAAAATAAATGCTGATGAACAGGTAGACTTGAAGAAAAATACTTCTGACAGCTCTGAAAAACACTTACATGTTTTCTGAAGAGATCTGCATGTGGTGCCAAAGCCAGGGGATCTGCATCTTTAACAAACTTCATGACTTCTTCAATAGACCAAGCCGAAGGATCTTTGCTATTAGTTCTTGGAGAGTCCCGTTCTGTCGAATGAAGGTCAGGTCCAGTAGTAGAACTTGCAGCTACATCAAAAAATGCAAGATAAATATAAGCCAAACATCATAAAGCTCAAGGGTTGATAATTCTGTAATCCTTCCTGTGAAATCTCCAAAAAGGCTTTCGACTTCTAAAATCATTTATTGTTGTGTTCAGAATGAATAACATCTTTTGTTTTTACAGATTTATGGGTACCCAAGGCTAATTGTGGTTTCAAGAGTCAATTCACTTCACTTTAGTATAATGTAATTACAGAAATATCCATTTTAGGAACTAAAATTTGGAAGTGTAAACCAAAAGAAATTTCCTGCGAGCCAACAATGAATTGAGAATGTAAGCCACAAAGAAATTCAAAGTATATCCATACCACGTTTCATAACATTAAAATTGAATGGAATTGGGTGATATGTGAAGTAATTCTGATCCGTTGCTAGCTAGCTCAATAATAGTTGAACGACAATTCTGATTGCACTTGCTAATATCATTTGTGATTCTTCCCTGGAATTCTTCCCATTCCTTCTCTCCCAAGATGCTGCCTGACCTGCTGAGTTACTCCAGCATTTTGTGAATAAATCTTCCCTGGAACATCCTGTGTTCCCAAAATATTGTGTTATGTCGCGTAGAGTTGCTGCTTTACAGCGAATGCAGCGCCGGAGACTCAGGTTCGATCCTGACTACGGGTGCTGCACTGTAAGGAGTTTGTACGTTCTCCCCGTGACCTGCGTGGGTTTTCTCCGAGATCTTCGGTTTCCTCCCACACTCCAAAGACGTACAGGTATGTAGGTTAATTGGCTGGGTAAATGTAAAAAAAAAAAATTTAAAAAAATTGTCCCTAGTGGGTGTAGGATAGTGTTAATGTACGGGGATCATTGGGCGGCACGGACTTGGAGGGCCGAAAAGGCCTGTTTCCGGCTGTATATATATGATATGATATGATATGATATGATATGATGATTTGTGGTACATATGCGTCCTTTGATCATGATAGTTAATCACAATGCTATGTGTAATTGAAATAGAATATACTAGAAATCCTCAATAAACACCGACAAAGGCAGAAGAGCAAACGTTTAAGCTAATTGACTTTGATCACAACTAGCGAGAAAGAGGTCAGAGATAAACAGTCATCTCCAGAGTGGTTTGAGCTTTAGGTAACCTTTCATTTTAATTCTCCTTCCCTCATTCCATGTTATGAAACAATATAAACTGTTCAAACAGCATCTACCATCCCAGACTTAAATGGAGACAAGAGACTGCAAATTCTGGAAACTTGAGCGAAGTACAAACTACTGGACAAACTCAGTGGGTCATGCAGCACCATTTTATTTCCTCAACTTATCACCCCCAGCTTTGGTTATTATATTCCCATTCCCCCACAATCAACTCCCTCTTTATCTAGATTCACCCATCACTTGCTAGCTCCTGCCCCTCATCTTGCCCTCACTCACCTTTCGATCAGCTATCTGCCCACTACTCCATCAGTTTGAAGGACCTGACCCACAATGTCTGCCCATTTTTTCCCACAGATGCTGCATGACCCACTGAGCATTTCTAGTATGCTTTATTGTTATTATAAATAGCATTGTGATTGAAAATCCTATTCATTATAAACGGTTGGATTACATAATCTGCTCTCCTCTGAATTAAATCTTGTTCGATTTATACATAGAATACAACCAAAGTTAGATTTTATTTATTTAAATAACTTTAGATCACCTGTTTAACATTAACAAATGTTTCAAATAAAATTACTTAAACCACCCCATTAGGTTTTCTCCCCACATCAAATCACTGATCAACTCAACTCTGTGGTTAAGAGTTGCCTAAGCACGATGCTATGGACATCTTTCCCCAAATGTTTTTGCTTTTCAAGATCCTTTTTAAATTCTGCCTTTTGAAAACCTTTTCTAATGTGGGTCAGTGCAAGTCTTGATCAATAACACAAAAGCAATTGAAATACAAAAACTGATGTTGGAAATTTCAAATTGCAACAGAAAATGTTTTATATACTCAGCACTTCAGATTATATCTGCAGAGTGAAATGGAATTAATGTTTCAATTAATTTTGAGCACTTTCTATACAAATGCAAGTAATACTGTGCAAAATCTATCTTGTCTATTACTACATTGAAAAATTGAGGTTTTAAGATTGAAGGCATGTAAAAGCACTGTGATGAAGACCACCAATTCTTCTTTAGTGTAACTGCACAATGCCACTGACCGAAAGGAAAACAACCACTTCAAAATGCAACCTGGAAATACCCATTCATCCCATCATATTTTCTTTTCATTGCTTTAACTATGCAATACTTGCGTCACAAAGAATATGCTTACACAGCTGACACCAAATAAGCTGTCAAGAAAAAGCATGTTGCAATACTTAATTACTTACCTTCTATTCTCCTTTGCATTCGGGCTCTGTTAACATCGTAGTAACCATTATTTGCTGTTGAGTTTGAAGCCACCCTTCGTAAAGTAGATGTAGAGTTTGAGGTAGAACAGGATGGTACAACAGAATTTCTGAAAACAAGTTTATTTCCTGAGTTACGATATTCACTTGAATTTCGTTGAGAGGGGCTAGGTGGTTTAGCAGAATCCAAGGTCTCTGAATATTTGTGTTCCTTTGGTGTAACATTATCTTCCGCAGGTAATGTTTCTACAAAAGGTATAAATAAAATGATGATTATAGCTAAATGCTATAATAATTCATGCTTTAGAAATAAGCTTTTTTAAATTACCATCTCAAATTGTACATGTGCTGTTTGTATAACTGAGCATATCTGTGTAAATATCTTTGTGATTTCCTTTAAACAAAATTAGGCTGTTATTTTCCATTTTATAAAGATTCATGGAATGATTGTTCAACATTAGAAATGATTTTCTCACATTAAGCAATAAGCTGGCATTAATTTTTCAATCAGAAAACCATCATTTATCTGACAATGTCATCATTAAGCTCGCATTGGAAGGCACCGGAGATTTGGTTCCACTGAGAAGAAAAAAAGTTTAGCAGAAATAATTTGCAGCATGGGTTACTTCATAATGTGTTGTTAAACAACCAACATAATCAAGGACCACTCACGCCCGTCATTCCCTCTTCTATCCCACTGGGCAAAAGATTCAAAAGCTTGAAAACAAGAAATGTTGTGCTGTTCTGTTCTATGATTGCAACATGGCCTTGCATGTCAATTCCAATGCACAGAAACAAGAGGCTGCAGAGAGTGGATGACTTAGCTTAGTCTCTAGACGGTGGCATCTATCATCAAGGATCCCTACCGTCCGTGCCATCCCTTCTCGCTGCTACCATTGCGCAGGAGGTACAGAAGCCTAAAGCCTCACACCCCTCTTTACAGGAATAGCTACTTTCTTACATGCATCAGATTCTTAAACAGACTTGCATAACCCTAATCCTATCTCAGCAACAGAACACACCAGGAATCATCTTTAATGAAATATATGCAGGATTCAAGGATTCAGATCAATGAATGGAGGAAGCACATGGTGAAGAGCACGAATAACTATTTATTAAAGCAAACACAAGTAAAACACAGAAACACTATCAATAAAGAAACAATACAAAATAACTCTTACACCCCTCTGCGTATTCCGAGTCTCCTGTCTGCACTAACTGGCACCGACACACCTCTCTCTCTCTCTCTCTCCTTGATGAAACTCTTTTCTCTCCCCGAAGATGAAGCTCATGCTCTCATGGTAGAAGCATGTATTTATATAATAATTTTATCTCTAACAAAAGGTGTTTGCGTCAAACTAGCTATCCTCCTTGGTTGCGTAATGGTGTGAGTTATGTGTCCTATCAGACACCGAGCTAGTCTTGGATGTCTCCGGGAAAGCAAAGCTAATCTCAGTGACCTCGCAGGGGTCTATTGGTTCTATTGCCACTAACTGTATGATCTATTGGTTTCTTTGAATTAGCCCAAGCATACTTCAAAAACATCTACCTTGTTTTCCCAAGCAGGGTTTGAAATGCGATGCTGCAAATTTAGCTGACAACTCAATTTTAGCTCAGTCTATTTAACCCTTACATTACACCATCTCTTGAACTACCATGTACTTGTATTCTCATTGTGTTTTGCACAATCTTTTTCTTTTTACTTTATGTTTTGTGTGTTTGCGCACTGGTGATACTGCTGCAAATAAGATTTTCATTGTACCTGAACATCACCGTACATAGAACAGAAAAATCCAGCACAAGAACAGGTCCTTAAGCTCACAATGTCTGTGCCCAACTTGACGCCAAGATAAACTAACCCCAACTTCCTGCACATGATCTCTATCCTTGCATTCCCTGCACATCCATGTACTTATCTAAAAAAATTCTAAGAACACTTCTATCATATCTGCCTCCACAACCACACCTGGTAATCCTTGCAGCTACCACCCTTTGTGCAAAAACTTTCCACATATCCATCCTTTAAACTTTGTTCCTCTCACCTTAAAGCTATGCCCTCTGGTCCTTGACATTTTCCACCCTGCAAAAAAGGGTCTCACTGTCTACCATATCTGTGCCTCTCATTCTTGTATACTTCTATCAGATCTCCTCTCAACCTTTGGCATTCCAGAGTAAACAATTCAATCTGTCCAACCGCTCCTTATAATTTACATCCTCTAATCCAGGCAGCATTCTGGTAAACCTCTTCTGCACCCTCTCCAAAGCCTCCACATCCTTCTGTAATGTGGGCAACCAGAACTGCATGCAATATAGCCCAACCAAAATCCTATAAAGCTGCATCATGTCTTTCTAACTCATACTCAATGCTCTGACTGATGAAGTTAAGCATACTATATTGATTCTTTATCATTCGATCTACTTGTGTTGCCACTTTCAGGGATATATGGACTTGGACCCCAAGATCCCTCTGTACATCAATGCTGTTAAGGGTATTGCCATTAACTGTATACTTTTCCCTTACATTTGACCTCCCCAAAGAACAACACACAGCTGATGTACGTCCCCCCACTGCGTACATTGACAGTCCACCTCACAGTCCGCAACTCCAGCAATCTTGGAGCCGACTGCAATTCCACAGATTCACAACTCTCTGGGTGAAGAAGTTTTTCCTCATCTCAGTCCTAAATGGCTTACCCCTTATTCTAAAACTGTGATCTGGTTCTGGACTCCCCCAACATCAGGAACATATTTCCTGCATCTACCCTGACCAATCCTTTAAGATTTTTATATGTTTCTATAAGATCCCCTCTCATCCTTCTAAATTCCAATAAATTCAATCCCAGTTGACCCATTCTTTCATCATAGGAGTAAATAGGTTCTTCTGCAGTTGTATAGGGCCCTGGTAAGGCCACATCTGGAGTATTGTGCACAGTTTTGGTCTCCTAATTTAAAGAAGGACACCCTTGTAATTGAGGCAGTACAGCGTAGGTTCACAAGATTGATCCCTGGGATGGCGGGACTGTCATATGAGGAAAGATTGAAAAGGCTTGTATTCACTGGAGTTTAGAAGGCTAGTGGAATCAAGGGATATTGGGAGAAGTTGGGCACAGGTTACTGATTGTGGATGATCAGCCATGACCACAATGAATGGCGGTGCTGGCTCGAAGGGCCGAATGGCCTCCTCCTGCACCTTTTTTCTATGTTTTTAAATCCCTGCCTCCTGCGCCAACAACTCCTCTATAGCTATGTATATCTCTATTTCTATCTATATATAGTTATGTATATATATATATATATCGTATAAGAAAATAACTCCAGATAATAGACAATAGGTGCAGGAGTAGGCCATTCAGCCCTTCGAGCCAGCACCGCCATTCAATGCGATCATGGCTGATCACTGTCAATCAGTACCCCCTTCCTGCCTTCTCCCCATACCCCCTCACTCCGCTATCCTTAAGAGCTCTATCCAGCTCTCTCTTGAAAGCATCCAACGAACTGGCCTCCACTGCCTTCTGAGGCAGAGAATTCCACACCTTCACCACTCTCTGACTGAAAAAGTTCTTCCTCATCTCCGTTCTAAATGGCCTACCCCTTATTCTTAAACTGTGGCCCCTTGTTCTGGACTCCCCCAACATTGGGAACATGTTTCCTGCCTCTAATGTGTCCAATCCCCTAATTATCTTATATGTTTCAATAAGATCCCCCATCATCCTTCTAAATTCCAGTGTATAAAAGCCCAATCGCTCCAGCCTTTCAACATACGACAGTCCCGCCATTCCGGGAATTAACCTAGTAAACCTACGCTGCACGCCCTCCATAGCAAGAATATCCTTCCTCAAATTTGGAGACCAAAACTGAACACAGTACTCCAGGTGCGGTCTCACCAGGGCCCGGTACAACTGTAGAAGGACCTCTTTGCTCCTATACTCAACTCCTCTTGTTATGAAGGCCAACATTCCATTGGCTTTATTCACTGCCTGCTGTACCTGCCTGCTTCCTTTCATTGACTGATGCACTAGGACACCCAGATCTCGTACAAAGATGCTGGTACAAATCGAAGGTATTTATTCACAAAATGCTGGAGTAACTCAGCAGGTCAGGCAGCATCTCAGGAGAGAAGGAATGGGTGACGTTTCGGGTACAGACCCTTCTTCAGACTGATATATATATATCTATCAATATCTGTAATTATGTATATCTCTTTCTAGCTGGTTTTTATTATTTATTGTCACGTGTACCGAGGAACATTGAAAAACTTTTGTTGCATGCTAACCAGTCAGCGGAAAGACAAAACATGATTACTAGCGAGCCATTTACAGTGGACAGATACACGATGAGGGAATACGGTTTAATGCAAGGAAAAGCCAGTAAAGTTCGATCAAAGATAGTCCGAGGGTCACCAATGAGGTATATAGTAGTTCAGGATTGCTCTCTAGTTGTGGTAGGATAATGCAGTTGCCTGATAACAGCTGGGAAGAAACTGTCCCTGAATCTGGAGGTGTGCGTTTTCACACTTCTAAACCATTTGCCCGATGGGAGAGAGGAGAAGAGGGAGTGGGCAGGGTGAAACTCGTCCTTGATTATGTTGCTGGCCTCGTCGAGGCAGCGTGAAGTATAAATGGAGTCAATGGAAGGGAGGTTGGTTTGTGTGATGGTCCGGACTACGTCTACAATTCGCTGCAATTTCTTGCAGTCTTGGATGGAGCTGATCCCAAACTAAGCTGTGATGCATCCTGATAAAATGCTTTCTATGGCGCAACTGTAGATGTTGGTGAGAGCTGTTGGGGACATGCCGAACTTCCTAAGCCTGCAGAAGTTAGTGATATTGACTCCGAGGAATTCGGCACCATCTCTACTTTGGCACCATCAATGCAAACCGATGTATGTGTACGCTTGGCTTCTTGCAGTGAATCATTTATCTCCTTTGTCTTGCTGACAGTGAAAGAAATGTTATTATCCCGACACCAGGTTCTCAATCTCCTTCCGGTACTCCATCTCATCAGTATTTGATATCCGGTCCACAACAGTGTCATCTGCTAATTTAAAATTTGAATTAGATTTGTACATAGCTGCACAGGTATGGGTGTACAAGGAGTAAAGGGGGCTGAGAACGCATCCTTGCAGAGCACCAATGTTGAGGATTATTGTCGAGGATAATTTGTCCCCTAACCTCACTGATTGTGGTTTGTTGGTCAGGAAGTCGAGGATCCATGCGCAGAGATGAGTGCTGACTCCAAGTCCCGTGAGACTGGTGATACGCTTGGATGGTATAATGGTGTTAAAGGCACATATATCTATATCTATCTTTATTTTTATATATCTATCTATATACTAAAACTCTCGTTTGTTTGTTTGTTTGTTCCTGAACTACAGCCAAAACGGTACACGATAGCGCGACAATTTTAAGCCCACCTTACTCGCCGGCGTCCCTTAGGTGTTAATGGAAGTTTAATTGAAATCAGTGTTATATTTTTAAAGTTATTCACATTTTAAAGTTTAAATCTATCTCCTAGGGAGGGAGGGGTATAAGGGGGTTTGAGGGGGATGGAGTGGGCGGGGAGGAGAAGGGGGGGGAGGGGGGAAGGAGAGGGTGCTGCACCAATGCAGGAGAGGTTTGGGCCAAAGAGTCCACTTGGTCTAGTATATATATATATATATATATATATATCTAAAACCTGCATGGCACACACAGAAAAAAAATATATATATATTACACACACCCGCACAATATTAATGCAGATGTCAATAAATTCAACTTGAAGTGTGACAGATGAAAAAAGCAAACAATTCCGGTCAACAAAATTAATTTAACATTTCATCCACATTGGTTAGATGGAACATTCCAAAAGCAATTATTTATGCCAATTAATAGGGCAACATATAGGACGATAAGAATATTTTCCAAGCATCCGAAAGAAATTCTGTCATTCATAATCACCAGATGGGTGCAAACGGACCATGTGTTATCCAAATCTTCCGAGACTCCATAAATGCAGAATGGACAAATTACTCAAAATAACCCCACAATAGCTTATGTCTCAGCAAATAAGGTGCCACAGCATTTTGTAATGTCAGTGCAAATCACATATGCTCTGCAGCAATTCACAAACCATGAAGCTGTGACACTAGAGTTGCTGCCAGATCACAGAGATTTGGGCCCCCAGATTCATGTGGAACAGATGGCCTCAGTCATAAGCCTGCTCAATACTCATTTTGTCAATTGAACCACTACCTAGCAGTTCCACAAACTAACTTTAAACTCTCACTTAAAAGCTGCAGGGAAAAACAAAGTGAATGACATTACTGCACAACATCTTTGTTGCTGTATTTGGACAAGCCAAGCATTTAATAAGGTCCAGCTGTCCTGTTTCAGGGAGACTATATGGTGCCCCTCTGACTTTTCCTTACTTTACCCTATAACAGAACCCTTCAGCTATAATATTGTGCACATGATTTCTCAGGTGTTGTCTTGGAACAATCCAGGCAGTTTAATAAGGCCAGCTGTCCTAGGGAGACTGTGTGGAGCCCCTCTTCCTTCCAATTTGTCAAAAAATGACTCATTTGTACAACATAATGGGCTGGATCGTCCTATCCTAAGTATGAATATTACTACAGATTTACCTGCAGTCATAACACATGGCATTCGTTGTCACTGACATGCTTACGAATCTCCTATCCCAGTACACTGGGTTGATTCTACTAGAAAGCACTCGTGCATGCTACAATTTGTGCGGGGTGTCAATGACTAGTTTTCGTATCTGCATGCTGTCAGGCATACTATAGTTGATGAAGCTGCACGAGATCGAGGCTAACTTTTGCTGTCTTTGACTGTACTCACCCTCTCAATGTCTTGTGAAGAGGATGAAGATGAAATAATTGATAGAAAAAGCAAAAAAAAACAAACACTGGAGGAACTGTGCAGGCCTGGCACCATCTGTGGAGCAAAATGGACGTAAGATGTTTCAATTCGAGACTCAAAACACCTGAAGAAGTCCACGCCCACAATTTTGTCTGTCCATTTCTCTCCACAGATGCTGCCTGGCTTTTCTGAGTTCCTCCAGCACTCTGTTTTCTGTGCAAGATTCCAACATCTGCGGTCTCTTATGTCTCCATTGACACAAACATACAGGTTTCTAAGCACTCATGGAAACAACCAGGTTTACTTTTTTAAACTTTTAAAAAGATACAGTCCAAAGTAGTGCACTGGCACAAAAGGCAACACTGAATAAGTGAAATACTTGGAGTTTACAATTAGATAAATATTTATATGTACACATGTATACAAGTGGAAATCAATATTTCAGCTTCAATATTTACAGCAATTATTGCGTTGTATCTATTTGTTTAATCTGGACTTTAAACAAAATCTATTATGTTTAAAGGCCACCTAATAACTTGAAACTTTTCATTTAAACTTTCAAATACAAATTGATAAAACAAGTTACACAAAGATAACTGATCATCAAATACTTTCTGCCTTACCTTTCTAAACTACTATATTTCTAAGTGGAGCATACTATATTTCTAATATGATTAGAGTTAGCCAAACCAAGCAAGACGATAATTAAACAGCAAGCAGCAATATGCATATTTTGAGCTAAGTTATAACTCTGATTTCTTCTCCATTATTATGAGACTTAATATGGATTCTTGTATTATCAGTTTCAGAGAAACTAATATTGGAATGATGACTTAAGTTGATTCCTTTCTGATTCATATGCAGTAAATCAAGGTAAATGAAGAGAAGGACAGAATTAACATTAACTTCAGCCACCATCGCTTCTGTTTGCAAATTATTACATATGGTGAAAAATGGAATCATATCGATTGCAATGTTACCAACTAGAAGAAATAGATGCAATACCAGAAGAACTTATGCTCTTGTATGTATCTCTTCCAGGAGGACAACTTCCATTACTATAGTAATCAAAGCAGCAAATAAAATGGGAAAAATATCTTCAGGATAAACATATTATTTTGTATTCCAGTTAATATTGTTCTATGAACTAAATACAATTCATATTCAGCAATTAGTGGATCACCTTCAGTAAACTGCATAGTACCTTCTGAAGGATGAGATTCTGCTCTAGGAAGTTTTGGAGAGATGGGAGCAGTGTATGGTGGAGATTCTTGTGGAAATCGTTTTAAACCTCTGCTTAGTGTAGCTGAATCTGACATCTCTTCTTTGGCTAAAGGAAAGAATTATCATATCATATCATATACATACAGCCGGAAACAGGCCTTTTTTCGGCCCTCCAAGTCCGTGCCGCCCAGTGATTGCAGTATTGTCATGAATACATTAGAGTAGTCGCACCATTATTTTCAACAGAATACTAAATCTCAGCCTGGTTAACCACTAGTGTAGAATTAAAAAAAAATCAATATGACGAGTCATCTAACTTCTACCTTGAACAAACAATTAATCCGGTTCCAATTTAAAAGCTTTAACGTGGTCTGGTCCTCATTTCTAAATTGCAGCCAACTGTATTGATTGATAATTGTGATGTTAATTTTGTGTAACTCTTGTTTCAACATAAGAGCTTTAATTCATGTAACATTAATTGGCAAGAGATACTTAAAAGGGTGTGGCACATTCAATTCTCTTGTATTGAATCTCCATGCTGCATCTCTAGTTAATTGAACCAATCAAATTGCGCACAAATAAAACTTCAAAAGTATTATTATGCAAAAATAATATTCTCCTATTTAGCTTTAAGTAAACGGAGTCCATTCCAATCATTGTTCACTTACAGAATGTAATTGGAGAAAAAAGATTTCTGACAAAAAGAGCATTTTGGTCTATTAAAATAAACAAATACATCTTTGTGACATAGGAGGCTGTTTTGTAACTGACCACACTTGAATTATGAGTGGGTGGGGACACGAGGTAGTTTAACATGGCAATTGGTTTGGGGTATAGAATTCTGTTATTTTTCACATCAAAACATTTTTTTTAAAGAAAATCATTTTTCAAAGATCAAATTTAACATCTAGGCAAGTTTTTTTGCAAAACAGACCTGAAATGGAGAAGCACTGGATAGGTTTAAATTCACATTGCATGCTAAATATGATGACCGCGACTTAATATTTTTGGTACATTTGTTATTCCAATGATTAAAATTACATCAAACCGTTACAAGCAAAAACTTCCCATGTCTCAACAGTTCACTTACTTTTCAAATATTAATGCAGTTTCTACAGACTCATACCACATTTTAAAATAATTTCACAAAATTGTCAGCAGGTTTGAATTTTCCTTGTACATTTGAATATTGGAAAAAATGCATGCTGTTGTCAAGTGATAGTTGAAGCCACAGGCTATGTTTTAAAGCTAAATTCAACACAAGTGTTCAATATGAAAGAGAAGTTGAATGATTATTTCAGTGTTGGAGATTAAGATTTCAGCAGGAGATTAAGAGGGAGCCATTGGCTTGGCGGAGTGAGTGTATTCCATTATCGGAGGAGCGGTCGGAGATTTCAAAAGGGACGCAGTTGGTATGGCGAAGTAAGTATATTTCAGTGCTGGAGCAGCAGCAGATTGGAAAGGCAGTCACTGGATTGGCTAAGTGAATCTTGTAGAGGTGGACAAAATCATGAAGGGGTGAACGAATTTGATCTATCAAATTTTTTACCCAGAGGAAGGTAGTTAAGGCAGATACTATAACAACATTTAAAAATCATTTGTTCAGGTTCTTGAATCGGTAACGTTTTGTGGGATATGGGCTAAACGTAGGTGGGACTAGCACAGATGCAGCATCTTGGTCAGCAGAAACAGGTTGGGCTGAAGGGCCCATTTCCATGCTGTATGACTGATACAATAAGTTGATCTATCTCACTACTATTTATGGAGCTATACTAGACCAGAAATGGAGTAAGCCATGATTCCTCAAAGGGAGAGTTTGTTAATTTAAAAAGACCTTTACATGATTTATGTTTTAAATCTTCATAAAAATAACTAGTTAAATCGGATCTTTTAAAATGTTCAACTTGTTTAAGACTATTTTTGTTAATTGCCAAAACATTTTTAGAATGTTGCAAAACCTGGCCCTGTAGTCAACAACATTTTGGCTCCATGAAAGTAGCAACACAAGTAGATGGAGTGGTAAAGAAGGCATATGGTTATCTTCATCAGTCAGGGTATTGAGTACAAGAGTTAGGAAGTCAACTTTTGAACCATTGGACTTCTATAAAGAAGTCCACATTTGCAACTTGCAACTTTATAGGAATTTGGTTAGGTTGCATTTGGAATATTGTGTGCAGTTCTAGTCCCCAGTTACAGGAAGGATGCCAAGGAAGAGGATAACTGGATGCTGCCTGGATTAGAGGGTATTAGTTAAAAGGAGAGTTTGGACAAACTCGGATAGTTTTCTCTGAAACGGCAGAGATTGAGGGAAGACATAAAAGTTTATAAAATTATGAGAGGCACAGTCAGAATCATTTTCCCCAGGATGGAAATGACAAGACTACAGGGCAAAGCTTTACGGTGAGAGGGAGAAAGTTTAAAGGTGATGTGCAGGCTAAGGTTATTTGTTTGCGGAGTGTAGTAGGTGCTTGGAACATATGTCAGGGGTGTGGTGGAAGCAGATATGACAGTGGCATTTAAGAGGCATTTACTAGACACATGAATATGCAGGGCATGGAGGGACATAAATCATATGCAGGCTGAAGGGATTAGTTTAATTTGGCATCATGTTTGGCACAGACATCAACATACTAATACATTTCAGCACTTTAAAGCTGTTCATGACAGTTCAAAATAGACCCAAAGCTTGTTTGTTCACAGGCACAATATACTAACCAAAATGAGAGCACTCATGGACAACTTCCAATAATTTATGATCTAAACAAGGCAATGCGCCATTGGGAATGGCAACATTTCTTTTAAGAAATTAGTTATCAAACTATTGTCTTATCTTCCTAGAATATTGAGCACATGAAGTAAAATCTAAGGTCCAATTTTCTTCACTTTCACCCATTGTTGAAAATGAAATAAGAAAATTTAGCTTCCAACAATAGGCAGTTCATTACTATTAGTACATCTAATTCAATTTCCTTATCCAGATTTCACTATATTTGATATTTAACTTCACTAAAACTCAATTTAAGTGCCAGACATACTATTTTGCAAATTTTGTAAAATCTCCTGCTGGAATTTAAAATTCTAATGTGTAGTTATGTTTGGAACACAAATTTAAATTAAACGCTCCTTACCTGGTTTTACTCTCTCATATTCTGTTGGACTATGTGCATTTCCTATATACGGGCTGAAAGGTTGGCTGCTAAAGAGGTTCTCGCACTGCAGACTGTAACAGAGTTTTTCCAGAAATCGTAACACGAAAGAAACACTATTTACAGATGGAAGCTTCACTGTGTGCTTCTCTCCATCAAATGAGGCTACAAAAAAAACATGCTTTAAGTGTTCAATACAAAACATTTCAGTACATAGCAATAAGGAAACATTATTTCTATTTGTGTCTCTTGTAGTCCGTGCCAAAACCAAGGATTTTTCAGGGAGAACATACAAAGTCCAGAGAGACTACAATGGAGGGCAGGATTGATTCCAGGTTGCTGGAGCTGTGAAGCAGTCACATTTACCACTGTGCCATATCAGGAGAATATGACTTCAGATGATTTACAATAAATATTAATTGCAGCATTGAGCAGAACCTCTGTTCAGCCTCATGCCTACAGAGCCAGATAATCAGGAGGTTTCACAAATAGAAAGAGACTACACAAGTAAAATATTATCTGATATATTACATTTAATTGAAGAGGAATGCAAATCTCAGTGATGCAAAAGGATTTATTTTCTGAACTTTTACACAAATGTACACAAAAGTATATAATTGATGGGCTTTTTAAGTAAATGGATAAACATTTTCAGGGGTATACACAAAATGCTGGAGTAACTCAGTGGGTCAGGCAGCATTTCCTGAGAAAATAGGTGCCATTTCGGGTTGGAACCCTTTTTCAGACTGGCTTTAATTTTCATTCCATTGCTTTTTATTGACAATGATTTGAACTGGTGGTGTAGTGGAGAACGGAGTAGAAAGCAATCGATTTGAACAGGATAAAAGAATGAGAATGCATGTCCCTGAAGTTAGATGACAAGTTTAAGTACGCAGACAAATTACTTTGAAGGTAGACACAAAATGCTGGAGTAACTCAGCGGGTTAGGCAGCATCTCGGGAGAGAAGGAATGGGTGATGTTTCAGGCTGAAGGGTCTCGACCCGAAACGTCACCCATTCCTTCTCTCCAGAGATGCTGCCTGACCCACTGAGTGACTCCAGCATTTTGTTACTATCTTCGGTTTAAACCAGCATCTGCAGTTTTTTTCCTAGACAAATTACTTTCCTTTGTTAGCTAAGGCATGTAAAACAGGAGCAAGGAGGTACTATTAATGTATAAAACACTGGTCAAGCAGAGTGCAGCACTGCACTGGGCCTGGAGAGGTTTAGCCATGAGCAAAGATCAGATACACTAGTTATGTTTTTCTGGAACCGAGGGAAGATTTAATTTTGTAATTATAATGGACCTTGATAAAGTAGATAAATTAATGGAGAAGTGAGTACCAGAGAAGATAAATTTAAAGCAACTGGCAGAAGAATTAAAAGTCAAGATTTTTTTTCTTCTCCAAAGGATATTGAAGATAATAAACACTTCTTAATACAATGTATTCAAGGCAGAAATACTTATCACATGAAGTGTTTGGATAAACTACAAAAATGAGACTACCCTGTACAGTATGGCTTCGGCTGTCACTACCATACAGACCAAATAATCTTTTGTATAACGAATTTCTGATTCTATAATAATTTATTGAAAAATGATCAACATCTTTTAACAACATTTCACAGCCTGTCAGTAAGACATCACCATCACAAGTTAACTCAATTGCTTAAAAATGAATTTGCATTTAAAATGTATCAAAAAAAGTAAAGAATTTAAATGTAGATTTTCTTCTGAAATTCTTGTGATTTAATCATGTTTAAAAGATTGTTGCCAAATGCCCATACAGAATTTTGCCAGATGGACTTCTGATTATATGTCAACAATGGATCATCAGCATTCCTTGCTATTCCTTACAGCTATCTATACTGGGGGAAAAAATCTCATCAGATTTCTGCAAATGCTTCCATTTTGGGAATGCGAAAAAGCAATCTCAATTCATTCAGGGATTACTATTTTAAGTTGCTACAAGATTACAATGGCCTCCCTATTTTTTTTACTGCAGTTCAAAAGCATTACAATAGCAATTGGCAATCAAAACCATGGAAATGTACAACAGAAATTCACGGTAAATTGTCTACTTTTTTGAAATGTACAAACATTTTAATGCTTTTTATTAAATTACATTAAAAAAGATATATTTATACCTCTGACTGACTTTTTAAAATGAATGTAATGAAAAGACAAAGGTAGCTGAATTCATGCTCACCAGTTATTGCTTCTCCTCCATGATGTCCTGACTTTAAAAATGTGAAGACTGTTTTTGCTTGGTAAGCACAATCAACACAGCCCTGTACAGCCTGTTGAAGCACTATCGGCACAGGGCCAGGCCCAAAGTGATCTGGAAGCTGCTGAACTTTTTTTTTATTCAAATGTGGTCCACAGTTTCCATGTTTGTTAACATACACACACACTGTAACAAAACAGCCACTGTTAAATATAAAAATGTAAACTTAAGTTGTTACAGTTAAACAATTAAACAATGTGTGTTTCTACTGTATGTAATAATGGCATCAGGAACAATAGATTTGCGTACTTTTTTGCACTTTTATGTAACTTCAATGAACCTTTAGAAGAATGAACTGATTTAGCATTAAACTCAGAATTATGAAATGGTTATTGTTCAAAGGCTGGAAGTCAGCCAGATATTAAACTTGCAATACTCCAAGACTTGCAGGTCAACCAGTCCAAATATCTTAAAATTATCAAAATAACCAGAGATCTATCACAAATCTACCATTTACTTCTGACTTACTATTGTTTAAATTAAGCAACTTATTAGATTTCAGTCATTTAAATGATCAAGCCATAACATTGCGTAATGCACAATAAAGCTATGCGATTCACTGCATTGAAATTACATAACATTGTGAATTTAAAGTAAGGAGTAAAGTATATTTTAACTGGAGGAATTACAGCATTATAACTTGGTCAGTCTTGCAACACAATATCCTAATTGTTAAGTGATTAAGACTATTTTCCTGCCCGCCCCCTATTTATTAGAAATGAACAGAAATGTATACCTGTGGACAATACTGATGGAGTCGTACAAGGAATACTGGCAGCATCTTGAGGTCCCTGGGCACTACTGATGTCAGGTTCGGGCATTGTTGTGGTGGGTGAAGGAGGATGTGGACTCTGTACTATGCGAGTCTTTCTCTGAAGTACAAAAATAAAACTATCTCACAACTTTCCTCAAACCATAAAATATTGCAGAAGGAATTTACTTTGTTTATATTAGAATAATGAGAACTTATTCAAAATAATTGCAAATTTTGTCTTTGAATATTTGCCTTTGGACCAATGTAGAGGGAACAAAGACGCTCCATTGATTTACACTGCTCAACAATCTGCCTTATAAACACTGCATGAACTTAAGGTCACCAAAACCTCTACTATCCATGCCTTCACGCCAAGCTTATTACACCACAATACTTGTGCTTGCAGGACTGCACTATTGCTTAGTTAACAGAATATAGAACAGTACAGGACAGGCCCTCCAGCCTACAATGTCCCTGCTGAACATGATACAAAATTGCCTGCACACGATCCATTTCTTTCCATTCTCTGCATATCCACATTCCTATATAAAAGCCTCTTAAATGCCACTGTTGCATCTGCCTCCACCACTACCCCTGCCAGCGAATTCCAGGTAACCACCACCTTGTAAATACAAATTGCCCTACACATCTCCCTTAAACTTTTCCCCTCTCACCTTAAAGCTATATCCTCTAGTATTTCACATTACCAACGTGGGAAAATGGATATGACTATCTGACTATTCTATCTCCCCTCAATCCCTTTGGCGTTACAAAGAAAACAATCCAAGTTTGTCCAAACTCTTCTTGTAGCAAAGCTCTCTAATCCAGGCAGCATTCTGGCAAACTTCTTCTGCTCCCTCTACAAAGCCTCCACGCCCTTCCTGTAATCGAGTAACCATTCATGCAATGCTCAAATTACAGCCTAACCAAATTCTTACAGAGCTGCATCATGACCCGTCTGACTCATATATTTAATGCCCTGACCAATGAGGGCAAGCATACAATACCAGCATATTATACCAATCTGAAGAAGGGTTTTGACCAAAAACATCACCCATTCCTTCCATCCAGAGATGCTGCCTGTCCTGCTGAGTTACTCCAACATTTTGTACCTATACAATAAGCCCCCTTTACAATTCTTTTTATTCGCGTTGCCACTTTCAGGAAGCTATAAACCTGGAGCCCAAGATCCCACTGCACATCAAAGCTGTTAAGGGCCCTGCCATCAACCATATAAACATAGCACAAAAAGTAAGGAAATTTGTGTTTGGTAGATTATTTCTTTGTTGTAACAATGCTTCTTGGCAATAAATCTTATACCGTTGGAAAGCCTGTTTATTTCCCTTTTAAATGGTGCCACATTTGTAAGGAACATGGATTTGTGGGATGAGAAGCAGAGCTGAGTATATGGGTTGCGCCCATGAAAAATTTGCCAAATCTTCTCTGCCAATGCCAAACAGCTTATTCTGCTGTTGCTATTGACTCTTGTTTTGAGCTTCTGGTACCCCCAGGTGCTGACAATCAGGTGCCTGACTGGCACCTGATTGGCAGCATCTGTGAGCATGGGCCCTGCTGCAGTGGTCAGTAGGTGTCTGCTCCAAGAATCGGCATGCCACGTTTGACTGATCTGGATAGGGCCCGTGCGATAGGGCAACTTCAAGCTGGTGTTCCGCAAAACCAAGTTGCGGCATTATTTGGAGTGAGCCCTAGTACCATCTCCAAAGTGAAGGCCAAGTTCCATATAACGGGGGATGTCAGAGACAGGCCGCGAAGTGGGCGTCCCAAGAAGACGACACCCGAAGAAGACCGTTTCCTCACCCTGTCAGCACTTAGGAACCGTAGGCTGTCTTCTACAGATTTGCAGTCAAGGTTTGCAGGACGATATGGCCGACGGCTCTCTGCCCAGACAATTCGGAACAGACTGCACGCAGCCGATCTCCGGTCTCATAGGGCTGCCAGGAGGCCTGCCATGACTGCCCTTCACCGTCAGGCCCGTTTGCGCTGGTGTCGGCAACACGTGCACTGGAACCTGAACATGTGGAGGAACGTTATGTTCAGCGATGTCCAGATTCTGCCTACGGCAGTTGGATCATAGGGTCAAAGTGTGGAGAAGACGCGGAGAACGCTATGCTGATTGCTGCACCGATAGAGTAACATATTTTGGTGGAGGCAGTGTGATGGTGTGGGGCGGGATCTCCCTCACTGGAAAAACGAGGCTTGTCATCATTGGAGGCAATCTCAATGCAGAGAGATATCGAGATGAGATTCTGCCACCAGTGGCAATCCCACATCATCTCCACAGTCTGGGACCGAACTCTATCCTCCAAGATGACAATGCTCGCCCCCACAGAGCAGGGTTTCTCAGAGACTACCTCCAGAATTTGGGAGTGGAGAGGATGGAATGGCCTGCCAGCAGTCCTGACCTCAACCCTATTGAACACTTGTGGGATCAGCTTGGGCGTGCTGTTCGTGCCAGAGTGACCAACACAACCACGTTGGCTGACTTGCGACAAATGCTGGTTGAAGAATGGGATGCCATCCCACAACAGTGTGTGACCAGGCTGGTGACCAGCATGAGGAGGAGGTGCCAGGCTGTTGTGGCTGTGTATGGTTCTTCCACACGCTACTGAGGCTCCTGTTTATTAAATGAATAAATTGTTAAATTGCCAATATGTCTTGTTTCTTCAGACTTCAATCATCCAATCCACCAAACAACACCGAACAAGAGTCAATGGCAGAATAAGCTGTTTGGCATTGGCAGAGAAGATTTGGCAGATTTTTCATGGGCGCAACCCATATACTCAGCTCTGCTGCTCATCCCACAAATGCATGTTCCTTACAGATGTGGCACCATTTAAAAGGGAAATAAACAGACTTTCCAACGGTATAAGATTTATTGCCAAGAAGCATTGTTACAACAAAGAAATAATCTACCAAACACAAATTTCCTTACTTTTTGTGCTATGTTTATGTTCCCCTTACATTCAACCTCCCAAAGCACAACACCACACACTTGCTCAGATTAAATAGCACCTACCATTTTTCAGCCCATCTATGTCGTTGATCTATATCCCACTGTATACTTCGACATCCTTCCTCACTGTCTGCAACACCTCGATTTTTGAATTCTCTTCCCAATTTTCAAATGCAGTCTCTTGCGTATCTTCTTTGTAATATCTGCCATCTAATAATTCTTCAAGATAACTATATTTTCCTAATTCTGGTATCTTTCCCATCCTTGAATATAATTCTTCCATGTTTTGTTGCAGTTTGTGCATGTTCACAAATGAACAATTCAGTCTAGTGGATTTTATAATTCCCAAAAGATTTTATAAATACTTAAGGGGGAAAAGGGTATCTGGAGAGAGAGTGGGACCTCACAGGAATCAAAGCAGGAACCTCTGCGTGGAGCCACAGGAGATGGGCAAGGTCCTCAATAGGTATTCCTCCTCGGTATTTACTGATGAGAAAGACAGTAAGTAGGACAGAGGAACTTGGGGCAGTCAATGGAAGTGCCTTGAGAGCAGTCAGTGTTACCGTCGAAGAAGTACTGAAGGTACTATCGTGTATGAAGGTAGACAAATCGGCAGGGCCTGATCAGATATATCCGAGAACATTGTGGGAAAGCAAAGAGGAAATTGCGGGGGCCCCGGTTGAAATTTACGAGTCATCCTTAAACACAGGAGAAGTACCGGAAGACTGGAGAGTGGCAAATGCTGTTCCTCTTTTCAAGAAGGGCTGCAGAGAAAATCCTGGGAACTAAAGGCCGGTGAGCTTAACATTTGTAGTTGGAAAGTTACTAGAGAGTATTATGCGGGATAGGTTGTACAGGCATTTGGACAGGCAAGGGCTGATTAGGGATAGTCGGCATTTTTTTTTAACGTGGGAGGTCGTGTCTCACAAATCTGATTGATTTTTTGAAGATGTAACCAAAAAGGTCGATAAGGGCAGAACTGTAGATGTTGTATACATGGATTTCAGTAAGGCATTTGACAAGATTCTGCATGGTAGGCTGCTCTTGAGATTAGACCGCATGGGATCCAAGGAGAGATAGCTGAATGGATAGCAAATTGGCTCCATGGAAGGAAGCAGAGGGTGATGGTGGAAGGTCGCTTCTCAGACTGGAGGTCTGTGACTCGTGGTGTGCCTCAGGGTTCGGTGCTGGGCCCGTTACTGTTCGGCATCTACATTAATGATTTGGATGAGAACATGCAGGGCAAGATTAGCAAGTTTGCTGATGATACAAAAGCGAGTGGTTTTGCAGATAATGAAGATGGTTGTGAAAGATTGCAGCAGGATCTGGATCGATTGGCCAGGTGGGCTAAGGAATGGTTGATGGAATTTAATACCGAGAATTGTGAGGTGTTGCATTTTGGGACATCTTACAAGGGCAAGGCCTACATAGTGAATGGTAGGCCTCAGGGGAGTGTGGTAGAGCAGAGGGAGTGCAGGTGCATGGGTCCTTGAAGGTCGACGCAGGTAGACAAGGTGGTCAAAAAGGCTTTTGGTACATTGATCTTCATCGGTCAGAGTATTGAGTATCTAAGTTGGGAAGTCATGTTGCAGTTGTATAAGACGTTGGTGAGACCACATTTAGAATATTGTGTGTAGTTCTGGGCACCATGTTATAGGAAAGATATTGTCAAGCTTGAAAGGGTTCAGAGAAGATTTACGAGGATGTTGCCAGGACTAGAGGGTGAGGGCTATCGGGATAGGTTGAGTAGGTTGGGTCTCTATTCCTTGGATCATGAGGGGAGTAGATTGGGTATATGCACAGAGTCTCTTGCCGGGAGTAGGGGAATCGAGGACCAGAGGACATAGGTTCAAGGTGAAGGGGAAAAGATTTAATAGGAATCTGGGGGTAACTTTTTCACACAAAAGGGTGGTGGATGTATGGAACAAGCTGCCAGATGAGGGAGTTGAGGCTGGTACTATCCCAATGTTAAAGAAACAGTTAGACACAGGTACATGGATAGGACAGGTTTGGAGGGATATGGACCAAGTGCAAGCAGGACTAATGTCACAGGGACATGTGGGCAAGTTGGGCTGAAGGGCCTTTTTCCACACTGTATCACTCCATGACTCTAATATGCCTCTAAGCGAACACACTCCCACATTCATTTCTGTTTGATTAACATTTCATTTAAGTGCTTTGGGATATTTTCCTGTTATATTAATTATTATTGAAGGAAGAACATAGATTAATCACATAGATTTAGTTTAGTTTATTATTGTCACATATACTGAGGTCCAGTGAAAGGCTTTTGTTTGCACGCTATCCAGTTAAAGAAAAGACTATACACAATAACAATCATAGAAACATGGAAAATAGTTTCTATGTTCGAGCCAGCACCGCCATTCAATATGACCATGGCTGATCATCTAAAATCAGTACCCCGTTCCGGCTTTTTCCCCATATCCCTTGATTCCCTTTGCCCGAAGAGCTAAATCTAACTCTCACTTGAAAACATCCAGTGAATTGGCTTGCACTGCCTTCTGTGGCAGAGAATTCCAAAGATTCACAACTCTCTGGGTGAAAAGGTTTTTCCTCATCTCAGTCCTAAATGGCCCACCCCTTATTCTTAAACTGTGATCCCTGGTTCTGGATTCCCCCGACATCGGGAACATTTTTCCTGCATCTACCCTGTCCAATCCTCTAAGAATTTTATATGTTTTTATTATAAGATCCCCTCTCATCCTTCTAAATTCCAGCAAATACAAGCCCAGTCGACCCATTCTTTCATCATATGTCAGTCCCGCCATCCAGGGAATTAACCTGGTGAACCTACACTGCACTCCCTCAATAGCAATTATGTCCTTCCTCAAATTAGGAGACCAAAATTGCACACAAGACTCCAGGTATGGTCTCACCAGGGCCCTGTACAACTGCAGTAGGACCACCTTGCTCCTAAGTTCAAATCCTCTCGCAATGGAGGACAACATGCCATTAGCTTTCTTCACTGCCTGCTGTATCTGCATGTTTACTTTTAGTGACTGATGTACAAGCACACCCAGGTCTCATTGCACCTCCCCTTCTCCTAATCTGACACCATTCAGATAATAATCTGCCTTCCTGTTCTTGCCACCAGTGGATAACCTCACATTTATCCACATTATACTGCATCTGCCATGCTTCTGCCCACTCACCCAACCTATCCAAGTCACCCTGCAGCCTCATAGCATCCTCCTCGCAGCTCACACAGCCACCCAGCTTTGTGTCATCCACAAACTTAAAGATGTTACAAATAATTCCGTCACCTAAATCGTTAATATATATTGTAAACAACTGGGGTTCCAGCACTGAGACTAGTGGCACCCCACTAGTCACTACTTGCCATTCTGAAAAGGACCCGTTAATTTCTACTCTTTGCTTCCTGTCTGCCAACCAGTTCCCTATCCTACCCCCAATATCATCTGCTCTAATTTTGCACACTAATCTCTTGTGTGGTACCTTGTCAAAGGCTTTTTGAAAGTCCAGATACACCACATCCACTGGCTCTCCTTTATCCATTCTACTTGTTACATTATCAAAAAATTCCAAAAGATTAGTCAAGCATGATTTCCCCTTCATAAATCGATGCTGACTTTGACCAATCCCGTCACTGCTTTCCAAATGCGCTGCTATGATATCTTTAATAATCGATTCCAGCATCTTCCCCACTATCAATGTAAGGCTAACTGGTCTATAATTCCCTGATTTCCCTCTCCTTCCTTTCTTAACAAGTGGGGTACATTGGCTACCCTCCAGTCGACAACTGATCCAGAGTCGAGAGAACATTGGAAAATGATCACCAATGCATCCACCATTTTTCGGGGGGCCACCTTCTTAAGTATTCAGGGATGCAGCCAATCAGGCCCTGGTGATTTACCTGCCTTCAGTCCCAACAGTTTACCCAACACCATTTTCTGACCAATGTGGATTCCCTTCAGTTCCTCCCTCCCACTAGATCCTCAGTCCCCTAGTATTTCCGGGAGATTGTGTCTTCCTGAGTGCAGACAGAACCAAAGTACTAATTTAACTGTTCTGCCATTTCCTTGCTTCCCATTATAAATTCACATGTCTCTGACTGTAAGGGACCTACATTCGACTTCACTAATCTTCCTTTTTACATAAAGAAACGTTTAGTCAATTTTTATATTCCCCACAAGCTTTCTTTCATGCTCTTTTTCCCACCACTTAATTTACCCCTTTGTCCTCCTCTGTTGAGTTCTAAATTTCTCCCAGTCATCTGGTTTGCTGCTTCTTCTGGCCAATTTATGTGCCTCTTCCTTGGATTTAACACCATCCTTGACTTCCCTCGTCAGCCACGGTTGAGCTGCCTTCCCAGTTTTTTTTGTCAGACAGGGATGAACAGTTTCTGGAGTTCATCCTTGCGGTCTTTAAATCTTTGCCATTGCATCTCCACCATCAACCCTTTAAGTATAATTTGCCCATCTATCCTAGCCAATTCCTTCAAATTTCTCCTTTATTTAAGTTCAGGAACCTAGTCTCTGAATTAACTGTTTCACTCTCCATCCTAATGCAAAATTCCACCATATTATGGTCACTGTTGTCCAATGGGCCTTGCATAACAAGATCGCTAACTAATCCTTCCTCATTATACAATATCCAGTCTAGGATGGCCTGCCCTCTAGTCGGTTCCTCTACATATTGGTTTAAAAACCCATCCAGTATACATTCCAGCAAATCCTCCTCCTCAGCACTGTTACCAATTTGGTTGGCCCAATCTATATGTAGATTAAAGTCACCCATGATAACCGTAGTACCTTTGCTACACGCATCCCTAATTTGCTGCTTGATACTATCCCCAGTGGATCAAGCCATCCACAGTGCACAGATAAAGGGTACAACATACAGTATAGTGCAAGATAAAGTCCGATTAAAACCAAAGCAAAGCTATTCTTTCCATTATATATTTTCAGAAATTCCTTTCTGAACAATTTTATCGAACAACTGGGACTGGAAGTTATCTACTGACTCTCTTACCAACAGAATAATATTTGAAGAACTGAATTTTAATAAATTTAAGCAGCAAAGTGGTTAGAAAATAGGTTTCTGTCTAAAATTGAACCATGTACAGTAATAAAGGGAACAATGGCAGCGTTTATAAGTAATTCAATGTAGTTTGCCTCATGTATAGGGTCAGTCATTGAGACTCGAGTAGAGGATACTAATGTTCATCATTATTTTGGTATAAGTCAGACAGTGGCATCCAGCTTTTTTTTTTTAAAGAAAAGAGTTTACAGGACAAGATTATCACTGGCCACCTTTTATTGCCCCACCTCAAGAGGCCTTGAGGATTGTTGGAATTTTTTTAAACCATTGATATCCTTCTGGACAAATGCAGACATCAGGAAGTTAATATCAGAGATACTTTGCACCTCCAAATTTTGCTACATAATGATATCGTTAGGAGACAGTCTGACAATATATGAACCGTCATTATATCATTGCTCTTAGAAAGAAATACACAACATTACAAAAATGAGTTATAGCTGGTGTGTTCATGGGCAAGTAAATCTAAAAACTTAATTAATGGCAAAACTTTCTGGCTTTGATGCATTTAGTTGCACAAATATGGAATCTCATTCCTTTTACTTGACAAAAAATACTTTATAACATCCCAAAAAATCATTGCACATCATGTACAAATATGTATGAATGCCGCTAGCACCTTTTGTCTTTTACAATATATATATGACACATACTTTGGGTTTGGTGTACTACATTTATAAATTGAAGAATAATTTTGGTAGAGGTGTCTGAACAAACCTTCAGTCCAGGCTTTGTTCCTCTTTTCGTTGGTTTGATTGGATCAGCACTAGAAACAGATTTAGGTGATGAATTAATTTGCAATGGAATGGTCTTTTTTGAAGGGGACTGCCCAGGTTGTTTGCCTCGAATACTTTTACGCCCCTTCTGTGTTGGTATCTCATTAGGTTTCTGTGGTAGCTGCATTGTCCTTTTCGTCAATCTGGAAGGAGTTGATGGAGTTGCAGGAATATTCTTTGGAATAGAAACTGTGAATAAGCAGAACATTTAAAATAACTGAACATCTTAACACTTTAACACTAATATATTCCCTTTGGGTCAAGAAACTAACCCTTCCATATTTTCCTTCACAATCTAGCAAGATTATTGACTTCTCCATCCATTTTTCTAACAATGCTCGGTTCAGCTTGACATCAATGATCACATGCTCACTTCCCAGTCATAAATTCAATCCCGACTCCAGAGATGCAAATACAATCTAACCTGACATTTTAATATTGCACATATCTTAACAGGATATGCTGGGGGAAAGAGTTTATACCTCAACCGCAACTATGAAACAGAGTATCAGAAATCGTTATTGAAATGTAATAAAACATTTCTTATTGTTGCTGGCAGAATCTGATGAATAAGCATAATGCTCTCAATCCACACAGTGGTTGTTCTTTAAAAGTAGGTTAATTAGTTGCTCAGCATATTCAGACATCCTAAAGTCAGAAATAGCAAGTTATTACATAATTAGGAAATAAAAGGACCAGAAAGATCTCCAAGCCACCAGTTTTGTTATCAGGAAACTGCAGGCAGTCCACACAAATCAGCAGGGATCCCAATTTTAATTGTAATTTATCAAATTGAACTCCTCGTTCAATCAATCCTAATAAACAATATTACATTAACAAAACATAAAATATCAGATATCATTTACTTATTTTATTCAAATGGTGTTAGATTGTTATCCTTGTTGTTCCTCCCTTTTGAATTAGACAATTTCCATTCATAACCTATTTAAGAAATCAACTTTTAAGGTCTGAAACATTCATTCACTGATAGTGTTGATAAAGAGTGAAATGACTATCAGCCATTATGATCTTTCATGCCTGTATCATGATATGGTAGTTGATGATACCCTGACAAAAACAGTGAATAATAGAAACACTTGGCTGGTCAAATTTGCTCTGAGGGTATTAAATTAATCTGAAACATTAATCATATTTTTCTCTCTTTACAAATTAGCCTAATCCAAATGACTCCAGCAATTGATCTCCAATACTATAATCAAAGTACTAGACCATCAAGGTGGCATTTTGAAATTACGAAGATAGGTCTGCCCAACTACGACCACCTCTACTGTTCCCCTTGGTGCTCCAGTAGTTTCCTATATCCGCTTTTCTTATGAAAGTTACTGCTGAATTTGATTCTTCTGCACCTTCAGACAGAAATTGCCAATTCATAACTTCATAACTCATCATTTCCCATCTGGTGATCTTGCTATTCTCTTCCCTTATTTGTCAGAGCAGAAAGAACACAGAGCACATGGAAAAGCTCTGGTGCTGCACATTTTTAAATTATATGCAAAAGACCATCCTTTCCTCTTTGGAAGAGCCAGCTCTCACATAAATTGATTGTATGACAGCTTTTAGTAGTTAGTATAGCAATCCTACATCATCCCTTACAAAGCAGAAAATAAAATGACAGAATTACTTTTACATGTCTTTGTAGGAATTGCATGTAGCTGCAACACTTACAGTACACCTGCTTCCTTTATCCTTCAAGAGCAGGCATCACATTTAAATAGTACAAGGTTAAAATTCACAAATAATTCTCAAATAAACACAATTTACTAAAATTCAATGCAGCAGTAATTGACAAGCCCCACCCAGGATCTCATAATATGGGTTAATACTTCAATGCATTATTGAAATACATTATACAAGAGGAGAAAAAAAATCTAGTTAAACAGAGCACAAAGTTTTTAAAAAAGCTACAAGAAATATCCATTATTTTTTCCTTGAATAGAAGTCATTATCAGCAATATTTCACATAAAAATGTAACCTTGAATACCAAATTAATTAAATTGGGTCTACAAATAAACTAAGTAAAATTTTATGAAATTAGTGTCGGAGGGAAGAAGTAGCAGGAATATTTAACAGCACTCAGCTGTTTCTAGGACTTCAGCCAAAAATAAATCAGAGGCACAAGAAACTGCAGGTGTTGGAATGTTGAGCAAAAATCAAAAAGTTGGAGGAACTCAGCAGATCAGGCAGTACAAAATCATGCTGACTATCCCTTATCAGCTCTTGTTTATCTAAATGAAATGCATGTATCCCTCAGAATACTCTCCAATAACTTTCCAACCACAGATGTTAGACTGACCAACCCAGAGTTCCCAAGCGTTTCCTTACAGGCCTTCTTAAATAGAGGCACATTTGTCACCCTCCAGTATTCAGGCACATCACCCATATTTAACTCAAATCTCATCCTGCAATTTCCCTTCTCGCTGCCCACAGTTGTCCTCAGATATATCCAATCAGACCTGGGAGATTGGTCTACCTTCAGACGCATTAGGACGTAAGAGCTCACCCACGAACACTTCAGCCACTTTCCCCTCCCAATTTCCTAAGACTAGATCAAGCGTCGTGCTCTCTCATGTAGTGCCTCTACATATTGCCATAGGAAACATAGAAGCAGAGAAAATAGGAAAGATTCAGCCCCACAAGCCAGCACCACCATTCAATATGTTCATGGCTGATCATCCAAAATCCGTACGCCGTTCCGGCGTTTTCCCCATATCCCTTGATTGCCTCAGCCCTAAGTGCTAAATCTAACTCTCTCTTGAAAACATCCAGTGAATTGGCCTCCACTGCCTTCTGTGGCGGAGAAATCCACAGAATCACAACTCTCTGGATGAGACTTCCCGAACACCTGACAAATTCTGCCCTGTCTAAACCTTTTCCACTATGACAGTCCCAGTCAATATTGGGAGAGCTAACAACCTTATTAGTCCTGCATATACCCTCACTTATCCATATAATCTCACTGGATAAATCATCAATAATGTCATCTCTGACCACTGCAGTGGCATAGTCCTTAACCAATAAAGCAACACCCCTCTTTTACCCCCACTTCTTCCTCTCCTGTAGCATTTGTGCCCTGGAACATTAAGCTGCATGACCTGTTCATCTTTTTATCAGGTTTTGTTCAGGTTATAACATCCCAGTCGCACGTACTTATCTCCGCCGAGTTCATCTGCCTTATCCGTCAGGCCTCATTAAAATAAGTGCAATTCAAACCAACATGCCTTCTTCACTTCCTGCCATCTGTCCACTGACCTTTCTTTCATTACCCTCCATACCAACTTCCAGTCTCTCACCTGCCTTGATTCTGCATTGGGTCCTGCCCCCCTGCTCACACCTCCCCCCCACCCCCCTCGAGAATGTTATGCAGCTGCTCCAAAACACCATGGACTCTGGCACAAGGGAGTCAACACAACATCCTGGAGCCTCGACTGCTGCCACAAAATCTCCCGTCAGTGCCCCTGACTAAAGAGTTACCTACCACAATCTCTCTGCCAGATGTTACCCTTCCCTGCTCTGCCTCAGAGCCAGGCTCAGTGCCGCAGCCCTGCTAGGTACTGCTGTTCAACTCTGACGTGTCATTCTACCCCCCCCCCCCCCCACTAGTATCTCAAAGAAGGTAACTATTTTGAAGGGGGATGGCCACAAGAGTCACCTGTACTCCATGTATATTTCTCATCCTCGTGATCACTCACCATCTCTCTTCCTGGACCTTGGGCATGCCCTCACTTTACATCTTATTCAATAAGCTCTCATTCTCTCAGATGGTCCAGAGGTCATCCAGCTGCAGCTCCAGTTACCTAACAGTTTAAGGAGCTGCGCCTGGACACCAGCAGTTTTTCTGACTTCCCACACCCTGCAGGAGGACCATGGTATCAATTTACCTGCCATCACCACTCCACTGAAACAAGAAAGAAAAAAAAAATCACAGGACACACACACACTACCTTAACCTCCTGTACGTCCTTGTTTTAACCTCCTTGCCTCAGCTGCCTCGACAAAGACTCCAGAGTCAAAGACACACACTTGCCCTCCACACAGCACTTCACCCACACACAGCTTCGCTCCCATTAGGCTGCTCTACTATATCTTGCTTTCTTTTAATTTGCTGCTCAATTAGCCCATGTTGATCACCCAACCAATCCACTAGTTACTTTAAATTGTCCAGTCCCTCAAGTTAGCTGGCTCCAGTAATCCTTTTAAATTCATCTGCAATTTTCAGATATTGAAATTGAATATTGATATGATGTGATTGGTTAGCATTCAAAACAAAGCTGTTCACTGTACCATAGTACATATAATAATAAATCTTATTATAGCCATGTTGACCATCTCTGATTTGGTTCTGACTTTGCAAGCGATCATTAATCATGTTGCGCAAGATTTTTTTCCATTCATTTCCTAATAGTGTTCGGCTCACAGGTCTGTAATTATTCAGCTTTTTCCCCTGTTGCTCTTCTTGAAAAGAATTTTAATCTGATATTTTAATCTCTGCTGACTACAAATATAGTATCTCCATGATTAGATACCCAGGCTATTACCGAATAGGGAACAGCTTGATGAACTAGAAGCAATACCTCTAAATAATTAGGCAAGGATTACTGAATAATAGTAAAGGAAAAATAAACATGATAGCATTGTGACAAAATATATTCATTGTTTAATTCTTAAGCAATGCCACAGTACCAATGTTTGTTTGGAAAACACAACTGGGATCTTGGTGCGCAGAGGGAGCTAGATAGAGCTCTTAAGGAGGTATGGGGAGAAGGCAGGAATGGGGTACTGATTGAGAATGATCAGCCATGATCACATTGAATGGTGGTGCTGGCTCAAAGGGCCGAATGGCCTACTTCTGCACCTAGTGTCTATAGCAAAAATTCAAAGTGAAATTTTATATTTTTCCTCCTCTTGCATTGTATGTTGCTTTTCTGTCCTTTGTATAAAAGGAGACAAGCAATTATTTATCATGTGACACGAAGCAATTATAGAGTAGAGTATTAAATGTATGGAGCATTAGTTCACAAATCAATATTCCACACACAGTGTTACTGCTCCAGTCAAACATCTACGCAAGAACAGGCAAAAAGAAAACAATTTTGCAATCCAGTCAAGAATATTCACCCTTCTCCCAAAGTAATAATATTTTATTAAATGATAATTTTAACAAGGAAAGTTTATTAAACTGTTACAATCTTACAAACTGTTACAATTAAACTTTGGCAAACTAGATTAGGTATTCTTTAAAAAGAAAGCACAATATCTACTGAGAAACAATTGAAGCTTACAAGTCTTTCAATAAGAAATTTCTCAACAATAGCTAGATACCAAAAGTTAAACTACAACTAACAATCATAATGCATTTATAATTATTGACCACAATAGTAAAAAACAGGATTCACTAATTGCATCAGAATACGTATCATTTTTTAAAAATCACAACATCTAGCTCCAAATCTAATGACACCAATTTAGGACTTTTATTTGTAAAGAAAGGGTACTGCACATTTGAATTTGAGCACGCTTGTCAAACAAAAGCTATACAAGCAAATAACAAAGACACCCAAACTTGGTTCAATTTAACAAGACCAAAATAAAAATAAAATTTCATGCTTTAGTGTTTACCGTGGTGATTTTAGATTTCTCTCTTTCTGAGACCAACTATCAGCTTAAGAACCCTGAATTTTCCTTCTAAATTTCCTCTGGTGACTGCACTTTCTTTTCCATCGACCAACCCTTCAACAAAGCCCATGCTGATTGAAGCTCAATTGTCAAACAGCACGTTGACGATATTTGCATTAGTTTGGGGATCTGGGGGATGCGGGGGAAGGGTAGAAAAGAGAAGTGTTGCATTTTTAACTAATGTGTATACTGTGTGCAGGCTAAAGTGACAGTCTCATCAGTCACCTGCTCCCACTATCTTTGCCCCTGCTTTTGCACAAGGCGAAAAGGTTAAAAAGGGTCAAAGGTCCACAAAAGGCAGAAACCCAAATTAGTAATTTGCATTTGTAGACAAAGGCAGCCATTCCAAAATATATGCAATAAAACAAAACCAGAAACACTTGTATTAAATTCTCATGCAGTGGTTGTTTAACACTCAATAGCACACACAGGTTTTGGCAATCTGATTATATTAAGAGATAAGGTAATATGCAACATTGATTTCATAATGAACTCTATCGTACTGAAACACTATTTTTACAGCAACGTAAAATTTAAAAATATGCAAAAGTCAATGCACGTACGAGTTCTGTATGGTCAAAACTAGGCAAAGTTCAATTCATTTCCATCTTCTGCTTCTCAGTCGATGATCACAGCATACCAAGTCCCAAGAGTATTAAGGCAACTTGTTTTTTAAAAATTATTTAAAACAAGCTACCTTGGCCACCCCAGAAGAAAGGTCGAAGTCATGACAATATTCTATATGAGCACTTTACAGATTAGACTCAAAATCTTTGCATTAAAGCCACATACATTCAGCCTTTTTAGAGCTGGAGATTTATAAGCAATTATCCACCCAGGTAACCTTTGGTAGTCAAGTTTTCACATGCATACATTAATTTGAATATTTCATATATTCAAAGACCAGATATAACACAAGACCACTTCCAAGAATAATACAGAACATACAAAGTACAGTAACAGGCCCTTCAGCCCACAATGTCTATGCTGAACACGATACCAATACCAACTCTTATCTGCCTACACGTAGAGTCATACAGCATGGAAACAGACCCTTGGGCCCAACTTGCCCACACTGGCAACATGCCCCATCTACACTGGTCCCACATGCTCATGCTTGGCCCTCCAAACCTATTCTATCCAAATTATTGAAAGATACGCTAAAAGGCAGATCAAAGCCAGCAACGAGGATCAAGAAAGGTGAAGCCCACAATGGTCCATTGTTGGCAATGGGGAAGGTGATAATGAGTAATACAAAGAGTGAAATTCAGCAGGACGACAGTGAAACTAGTATGATGACTAGGGTGGGGGGGGGGGGGGGGGGGGGAATGCAAGGGTTACTTGGTTAGAGAAATCACTATTCATACTGCTGGGTTGTGAGGTGCCCAAGCAAAATATGAGGTGCTGTTACTCCAATTTGCGTTTGGCCTCACAGGACAGAAAGGTCAGTATGGGAATGGGAGTTAAAGTGTTGGAAGGAACGGCAGATGCTGGTTTAAACCAAAGATAGATACAAAATGCTGGAGTAACCCTGTGGGACAGGCAGCATCTCTGGAGAGAAGGAATAGGTGACGTTTCGAGTTGAGATGGGGTCTGAAGAAGGATCTTGACCCGAAACGTCACCCATTCCTTCTCTCCAGAGATATTGTCTGTCCCAGGCAACAGGCAGATTGCGAAGCCCAAAGCAAACTGAGTGACGGTGTTCAGCGAAACGATCGGCCAGTCTGCGCTAGGTCTCGCCGATATATAGGAGTCCACACCTGGAACAGCGGAAACAGTAGATGAGGCTGGAGGTGTAAGTAAACATTTTGCCTCACCTGAAAGGATTTTCAAGGTCCCTGGACAGCGTCGATGGAGGAGGTATAGAGGCAGGTGGTGCATCTCCTGTGGTTTCAGGGGAAAGTACCTCAGAAAGTTGTGGCTTGGGTGGAAAGCGATGAGTTAACCAGTTAGTTGCAGAGGGAATGGTCTTTGCGGAAAGCAGAAAGGGGTGGAGATTGGAAGATGCTACTAGTGGTGGGATCCCATTGGAGGTGGCGAGGATGTTGGAGGATTAAGTGCTGTGTGCGACGGCTGATGGTGTGAAAGGTGAGGGGGAGAGGGAGCAAGAGTGGAGCTGCGGGGTACCGTGGAGACATGTGTCAGGGCCTAATCTATAATAAAAGAGGGGAACCCCCGTTCCCTAAAGAAAGTGGACATTTTGGAAGTCCTGGTATGGAACACCTCATCGTGGGTGCAGATGCAGCCTAAACGGAGAAATTGGGTGTAGTGGATAAAGTCTTTACAGGAGGCAGGGTGGGAAGAAGTTGTAGTCCAGATAGTTGTGGGTCAGTAGGTTTATAATAGATGTCAGTCAGTAGCTAACTCCTGTGATGGAGACGGTGAGATCAAGGGAAGGGAGGGAGGTGTCAGAAATGGTTCAAGTGAATTTGAGTGCAGAATAGAAATTGGTAGTGAAGTTAATGAAATCCATGAGTTCTGCATGGGTCCAGGAGATAGCCCCGATACAATCGTCAATGTGGCAGAGAGAGTTCGGGAATAGTGCCAGGGTATGGCTGGAACAGGTATTGTTCAATGCACCCGACAAAGAGGCAGACTCAGCTGGGGTCCATGGCCACATTTTTTATTTGGAGACAGTCAGAGGAGTCAAGGGGGAAGGAGCTGGTGGAGGAGAGTGTTAGTGGAGGGAAATTAGCTGGTTCTGCAGTCAAGGAAGAACCGGAGGACATTATTGCCTTCCTGCTGGGGATGGAGTGACTGGACATCCATTGTAACATATATAATTTGCTACATATAACAGAGAAATCAGCTACAACTTTTGAAAATATTATCTAGAATTTAAATAGTCAATTCTAAGATTTATCAGTCCATATCACAGATAAACAAGTGTTTCAACAATCTCAAGTAAACAAAGAATAATTAACAACTAAGTGCTACCTTTTTGTTAGGAGTCTTGATCTGACCAATTGGCTGAGATGAGAATGTTGCATCTTCACTCTTTCACATTCAAAGTGTTTTCAAGCAACTATATAGATTTGAGTAGGAAAATAACTGCAGATGCTGATACAAATAGAAGGTATCACAAAATGCTGGAGTAACTCAGCGGGTCAGACAGCATCTCTGGAGAGAAGGAATGGGTGATGTTTTGGGTCGAGACCCTTCTTCAGACCCGTAGAGTAGGAGGGCAGGAGGAATCACAGAGGGGAAGCAGCGAGAGAGCATGTTGCTAAACTCTCGTCGAAGAGAGGAGAACTTCTTCAAAGTAGACATACCATGAGGAGAAATCGCAGTGGAGCGGCAAGTTGTGTAGGAAAATAACTGCAGATGTTGGTACAAATAGAAGCGATCACAAAATGCTGGAGTAACTCAGCAGGTCAGGCAGCATCTCTGGAGAGAAGGAATGGGTGACATTTCGGGTCGAGACCCTTCTTCAGACCCTTCTTCTGAAGAAGGGTCTCGACCCGAAATATCACCCATTCCTTCTCTCCACTATATAGATTTGAGTATCATTTCAAAATATAACTATTAAACAAAATCTTAACCTCATGAGTTAAGCCAAAATAAAATGACAGCGAATCAGAACCAGCCTCTTGTCCAAATGTTGTGAACTAAACTAAATTTTAGGAACTAAAGTTGTTCAATATACTTTGCAACACTCGTGAATTTCAAAAACAACTATGTTTTACAAGATATATATATATATATATATATATATATATACACACACACACACACACACACACACACACACACAGAGTCAACATTTCTGGAATAAAGCAATATTATTGATCGTTATCTTTAAAATGCTAGATTTTTAAAAAGGAAAATTTAAAATATAAAGGTTTAACTTCCGGAAAAAAACGCGGTGCGATGATTCATGCCTTTCCGTGAAAAAAAGTAGCATATCTATGTCTGTTTGTGGGGAAATAATGAAGTTTAGGAATGTAATTATTTCATAAGAACTTCATTATGCTGAAAGGAATAAGTATGACAGGGCCAAAGATTTGAATGCAAGTACAATGCCCTCCATAATGTTTGGGACAAAGACCCATCATTTATTTATTTGCCTCTGAACTCCACAATTTGAGATTTGTAATAGAAAAAAATCCCATGTTGTTAAAATGCACATTATCAGATTTTAATAAAGGCCATTTTTATACATTTTGGTTTCACCATGTAGAAATTACAAGAGTGTTGATACATAGTCGCCCCATTTCAGGGCACCATTATGTTTGGGACACAACAATGTCATGTAAATTAAAGTAGTCATGTTTAGTATGTTGTTGCACATCCTTTGCATGCAATGACTGCTTGAAGTCTGCGATTCATGGACATCACCAGTTGAAGTGTGTCTTCTCTGGTGATGCTCTGCCAGGCCTGTATCACAGCCATCTTTAGCTTATGCTTGTTTCGGGGGCTAGTCCCCTTCAGTTTTCTCTTTCACGTATAAAAGGCATGCTCAATTAGGTTCAGATCGGGTGATCGACTTGGCTACTCAAGAATTGACCCTTTTTTGGTTTGAAAAACTCCTTTGTTGCTTTAGCAGTATGTTTGGGATCATTGTCTTGCTGTAGAATGAATCGCCGGCCAATGAGTTTTGAGGCATTTGTTTGAACTGGAGCAAATAGGATGTGTCTGTACACTTAAGAATCCATTATGCTACTACCATCAGCAGTAGTAGCTCCTCGTAGGAGGGAAGGGGAGAGTACGACTAAGTTCCTGGTAGAGGGGGTACAGGGAAGGGGAGAGGGTGTGATTGAGGAGCCCTGGACCCAAAGCCTCTCCTGTATTGGTGTAGCACCCTCAACCCCCCCACTCACCCCCCCCTCCCTACCCTCAAATCATCCCCTCCCCTCCCTACACCCCACTCTCCCATCTTCCCTGACCCCCTTCCCCCCCACCCCCTCTCTCATTCCCCCCACCACCCCCACCCCTACTGTCCCCTTCCCCCCCACCCCACCTCCTCCCCACCACCACTCTTTCCTCCTCCCCACCACTCTTTCCTCCTCCCCACCCCCACCCTGCCCTCCTCCCCAGTCCCACTCTCCCTCCCAAACCCAACTGGCACCCTCCCCCACCCCCCACCTTCCCCCACTCCCTCCTCCCCCACATCCCCCTATTCTCTCCTCCCCAGCCCCACTCTCACTCTACCCCACCCCCTTTCCCCCACTCTCTCTCCCCCCCCAACCTCCCATTCTCTCCTCCCCCAGCCCCACTCTCACTCTCCCCCACCCCCCCTCTCCTCCACCCTTCCTCCCCACCCCCTCCCCACTCTCACCCCCCACCCACTCGCCCCACCCCCATTCTCACTGCCCCCCTTCCCACCCCACTTTCCCCTGACCCCCACTGTCCCCTCCCCAGTCCCACTCTCTCTCCCATCCCCTCTCCTCCCCCCTCCAACCCCCACCCACCCCTTCACCCACTCGCCCCACTCCATTCTCACTGCCCCCCTTCCCCCCACCCCCTCTCCCCCTTCCCCCACCCTGCCTTGACCCCCACTGTCCCCCTCCCCAGTCCCACTCTCCCCTCCCACCCCCATTCTCTCCTCCTCCCACTCTCCCCTCCCCCCACTCTTACTCTCCCTCACCCCCTCTCTCTCCTCCCTCACTCCCCTCCTCCCACACTCTCCACCCCCCACGCTCACCCCCCTCCTACCCCCATCCTCCCCTCCATCCACTCGTCCCCCACTCCCCTCCGCAGACCCATTGGCGGCGAAAGGCACTTACGGAGCGTGCAGGGAGGAGGAGGGAGCTCCGGAGTGCAGCCGTTACTGTGGCCTGGCCGAGCCGCGCGCACAAGATGGTGGAGCGTGAGGAGGAGAGCGGGCGCCATCTTTCTGAAGTCACGACGGGGCCGTCGGTGGCAGCGGCCCTCGTCTACGCCGCCATCGGTGGAAGCGGCCGCTGAAGGAGGAGGAGAAGAAGTTGCCCGCTGCGGCTTGTGTGCGGTAACGGTGTGGCGCGCTGGGCCCGGGCGATAGCGGGGACTCGAGGAAGGATGAGTGGACCATCAGTCCAACCATCTCCCTCCTGCTCGGAGTGTCCCCTGGGTGTAGGAGAGTGGGGAGAGCGAGGGGCGAGGGGAGAGAA